>NC_046165.1:82482316-83682316 GCF_011064425.1 Rattus rattus | reverse complement strand
ACTCCTGTTTCTCCTTTTGCTTCTCTGGTCCTTCTTGGTTATTGAATATTGAAGACCATGTTTAATTTGCTTTACTAGATTCACTTTCTTTTACAGAAGAGGCCTAAGGTTCTTTGCCTAATTTGGAAGTTTTTGTCTGAGGATGTCTAGCTAGCAACAGTGAGCCTCGAGGATGGTGAAAACCTTTTGAGTTCTCTGGGTCCAGTTTCGATATTTATTTATGCATATCTTTGGCCAAGCTGGAGTAAAACAAGGCAGGAAGTTCTGTGGGATTCAAGGTACTTTCTTTCAGTTTGGCATCTTTTTTTAAAACAGCTATTAATATGTATTATTACTTATTAATATCAAATACATATTTGAGTTATGCCACTCCCTACACAAATCTGCATTTTATTGTGTTCCCATAGGGATTGCTTTGGGAGCAGCATATTACCCATATTACCCAAGAGAGGCCTTATTAGCCACCTTTTTTTCGGGGCAGGGGCTAATCAAATGATGTGTTTATTGAGTGCCTGTTATGTGCTAACAATTGTTCATGGTACTTGGAGCAGAGTACAAGGACCCCTGCCCTCGTGGAGCATACAGTCTATTGCACTGCTGTGACCTTGGGCAAGTCACTACACTCCTCTGCCCAGTAGACAGAGCTGGGCATAGTGTAGATGCTGACCAGGAGAGCGCCCTGGCCCACCACTCTAGACAGCAGAGAGGGCTGCAGGTTGATCTTCAATAATCAAGTACACTGCTGCTGCTGTTGCTGTTGTTGTTGTTGTTGTTGCTGCTGCTGCTGCTGCTGCTGCTGCTGCTGCTGCTGCTGCTGCTGCTGCTGCCTGGTGGTGACCTTGTTGGCCAGGTCCTTGGCCTTCTCTGTAGCTGCCAGTGTGGTCTCCTTTGCTTTCTCTTCGGCCTCTTTGACTGTCTCAACAAGTGCTTTTGAAGGGGCTTCACCTTGTAGCTTGGCCAGAATGTATTCAAAGCCCTTCATTGTCTTGGTTACATTGCTTTTGAATCGGGCAAGATCAAATTCCTGGACAGCTCTGGAGATGCCAAATAAGCTAGAGGAGACCCAGGCTTCCCGATGGATTTCGGTCCAGCTGCTATTGTCAGAGTTCACACAGTAAACACATCATTCCTCCACCACCATCAGCCGGGCATGGTTGATGTTCCAGGTGAAGGTGGCCATGGTCTGATTCTGTGGGTCCACAATCGAGTCCTCTAGGATGTACACCGAGTGAGCAACGTTGGCAGGAAACAGTCGCTCTGTCCAACGTGGCATCTTGATGGTCTTGGTCAGGAGTCTCCGGGACAGAAGCTTCTGGTCAGGGGTCACCTCCCGGGGGACTATGTCTTCGGTTAAGGTATGTTTGTTATAGGGATTCAGGTATCACTGCCAGAAGGCAGCAAATACTTGGTTCCAGGAACTTTGGAGCATGCTCTGGCCCAGGAAATACTTCACCATCATCCCGACCCGAGTGGACTCAGCACCAGTGCAGCATCAGGGTGAAGAGTCCGGGGGTGGGAGCTGGGAGGCACGTGGCAAGGCGCAGGCTCACCAGGCTCGCAGTTCAATCACCGTGGGCCACGCCCAGGTCCCTACCGCCTCCATGAGAGGCTATAGGACTGCTAGCCATCGTTTAATGAGTGAGCAAATCTAGCTTTCTCTTCGTGAGTACAGAAAGTAATTAAAATATTATGGTCAAAGGTGATGGTGAGGACTTGGAGTGCTTTATGAAGGGTAATGATTTGGTTAAAAGAGATGTTTGTCATCTGTCTAGGTACAATCAGAGATGGCAGAGGAGTCTTGCACTTTGAGAGGGTCCAGTTCTCTACTGGCTACCTCACAGAGGGAATATATTTCTTCTTAGGCATCCGGATGTATTTGTTCTTTGTAGGTATTCACTGAGTGGTGTGTGATGGGGGTTAGTGGTAATTAGACTACAGGGGAGGTGGGTCCTTGTACTAGAAGATTTTTAAAAAGGCCAGGTTGTCTATTTTTGAGAGTCTGGAAAGGCATTCGAATTTTACCAAAGAGTACTCATTCCTGGAACCTGCCAAGTATCTCTGGTTCCCAATGGACTCCTCTGAGGGTCCCAAGGTACAGAGAAAAAGTTGCCATAAGGGGTCAGGCCTCTCAGCTTTAAGCATGGGGGTGAATATGCCATGCACCAGAAGCCAGAGAACAAGCTGTCACCTTAACCAGTTGTCACCCTCACCAGGTGTCATTGGCTCTGCGCCTCTACATGACTCACGTTTATAGAACTGGAAGAGGAGAGTTAAAGCTCCCTGGTCCCTGTTAAGTGTCACCAAATGTGATGACTTGGAGTCATGGGCAATGGAAGAATGAACCCAGTCAGATCAGAGTAGCTATGAGATACACCAAGGAAGCCTCAGCAGGGCAGCAACAAGAACTGCCAGGCCTGAGGTGGTAGGTGAACTGCCATGGACTTTATTTGGAGTCTACATTGTTTGGGCTTTGGTTTCCATTGTGCAAAAGAGGGCAGCCCTGATGGGATAGTGCTTGACTCTGTGCTTGGACTGAGTGTATGGGGCGGCAATTCTGAGGTACAAGGCTATGTTTAAATTTGATTGGCTGAGTTGTGATTGCATTCAACAGTGCTTCTCAGACTAAAGCTAGCTTGAAACTTATTTGTCCTTTCACGTCCCTGTTTTCACTGTGTTATTAGGGATGGTTCCTGGACCAGGCTTGCACTGTGGAAAGTCTCCCGTAGGGACGGACCTATTTGGTTTTGGTTCCTCAATCTCTATCTCACTATAGCTACCGCCCTTGCTTTTTCCTTGTGTTGTGTCTTGGAACACCAACAGTTGCATGAGTGTGGCAGGCACTTGCCTGTAGGAAACATAGTAGGCGTTTCTCCTCGTTCCTCTCCTAGTTAGACACAGCCGCAGTTTTCATCCATCATCTCTGAAGGAACACAGATAAATCCTGCATCATTAATTTGATCGGATCCTGGGGAAGTTTAGCAAGGGAAACGCATCATTTTGAATAATAAGCTTCCTAACTCGACATTTCCTCATTTATAAGAAAGTACCTGGAACTCAGGTCCATGACTGGTCCTCTAATTTATACACATGAAAGTCTGTGTCGTGAAGACTCCGTTTGGCAACATTCCCAGTAATGTACAGAGGTGTGAGCTGAGGATTAATTTCCAGCCCTGTTCCAAGCCTATTACTGAACAGACTTCAAAATCCAATTAGAAATTATAATGCGATCTAACGCATCTCCAGTTCTCACAACACCCCAGGGACTTGAGGGAATGATTTACCTGGAAGGTATTTACATTTATTGCTTCCTGTATTATAAGGCCAAACATTTCTAATTTGTTATTTAAGGATTCTTACGCTGAATTCTTAATTCCGTTGTCCCTGGATTCCCATTGAATGGGAATGAAGAGCTGGTTTGGTATGGAGGAGAGAGAAGACTTCTCCAAGCCCTTGAAACAATGTGCAAGCTGCTTACTGCTTGGTGTCGCCATTAGTGGAGCAGTTAAGACCTGGACTTTTGACAAGTTAACTACTTTCCCCTCTGCCTATGAAAAGCAAGCAGCAAAAATAAATGGGAGCAATTTGAAAATTTTTTAATTTGAACATTTAAATACAAAATAAAATTTTATAATTCCACCAAGCAGTTACTACTACCTATAATATGCTTGGCATATTTATTGAATGCAAAGCATGTGTGTGTTTGTGCACATGCAGGCACACACATGCTGAAGTGTTAGCCTTAGATGTAGACTCTTTTATTTAAATCTTTCAGCCGCCTCAGGAAATGAAGATGATTATTGATCACATTTTCTAGATGATGTGGAATTCTTGACTCATCTCAGCAGTCTGACTAAGGGTCTCTTATCTCAGAGTCTTTCACATCCTTGAGTTTGTGTTTGCATGTGGGAGATAACAGGCTGTGAGTGTTAGCATGATGTCATATTGAGGACTGCACATTTTATAGTGAACTCAGATGTGGTGTATTCTTTTCTACTTAAAAATTTTTTACACATGCTTATTCTGTCTCTAAATTAGTTTAAACACAACATTTAACTTGTAGCTGGCCAATTGGTTGTATTTTTAGAAAATAGAGTATTTTCGTGTCTCAAAAACTTAAAACTTTAAGGTGGAGTAAAAGGTTTTTTCAAAGTATAATGAAGAATTCAAAAATATATTGGGGTATCGACATTTTACTGAAGATGAGAGGGACACTTAAGGCCTTTGCTGAGGGATATGGGAGTTAGCTAATAGTTGCTGAGAGAAGGATATCATTGTCTTCAGTGGCGTAAGAACTAAAAAGTAACCCATATGTCATAAATACGTTTCCATTCATGCTTATGCAGGCAAACCCAATTCACATAAAGGAAGACAAGAAAGTAGGAGGAAGGCTCCTTAGGGACAAAGAAGGGTTTCAATAAAAGGGGTTAAGGAATATGCAGGATAATGGGATAAAAATAGCTAAAATTTACTATGAGGTTATGGATAATTTTACAAAACAAAATACATGGGAGCTATTCCACTGGAACACAGTACTGTCCTATTGGGCTGTCAGTCACCAGGAAACAGAACTTACTTTGGCCCTGTGGTCACAGCAATGAAATAAGCAGTACGATTCTGTGGTTTTTTGGGTCTCTGATAGTGAGAAGGGGCACAGGTGTTGGCAGGTGCTAGAGGACATAGGAAATGGAAGGTTCCTGGGAGGTAGGTCTCCATGATGCAAGTTCCCTGAAGTCATTACCCATGATGACGTGGGATTTTTCCAGTGACGCCACTTTTCTTGAGTCATCCAAACTTCAGGAAATATCAATTCACATATGTGTTCCTGTAGGAAAACCAAATAAACTCATTGGTTTGCCAAGTTGAGCTTGAAAGGGGTCCTTTCTTCAATGTGTCATTAGGATCCTGTCTGGAATGAGTAAATATTAACAGATCACATTCCCCAACTCTTGAGCTTGAATCCTGTTCTAGCTATTTACAGGTCTGTCACCCGAGACAGTTATTTAACTTCTTGGAAACTATAAAACAAATATGGTGTGGGTGTTCTGACCCAGGATTTTCATGTGATTGGCACCCCCTCCCCCACCCCATCCCCTTGCATCACTGAGCTGCATTCCCTGCGCACAGAGCTCGGTTTTGAGTTGAGGACTGCTCAAAGATTAAGTGGAAGGATTGCCACAGGCATGTATAGTAAATGCCAAGAAAATGTTAGCTATTGTTAGAGAGAAGGGAATAGAAAAATAATTTCAATACATGCAACACCAAACTCCATCTCTAACCAACCCACATTCAAATTTTCACCCTTAGCCTTGTCTTTCTCAGAGAAGTTTATTCTAACTGGCACCTAATGAGGAATTGCTTTTATTCTTACACAGGGCTCAGGGTGAATTAAACCATTTTTAAATTATGTTTGGAAATGAAAATGTCTGCTTTCCTGTCAGCTTTTTTTTCCTCTTTGTTATTCAATCACTAACAAGAGGTTTGGAGTATGAGTCTGCTTATTTGAAGAGGCAGAAATCTGATTTCCATAACTAGTTTCAGTCTCAAAGGAGAAGAGACAGGGAGTAATTGCTAAACAGAAATGGTGGACAAATCCTACTCGATAGTCCAGGCAGCTGAAGCCACCCACCCGGATGAAGCCAGCGTTGTTGTAAAGTCAGCAGGGCATTTGCCAAATGTTCTCAACTCCAAATCTGTATGCAGACTTTTCAGGTTGTTGAGGTCTGAGGGAGAGCACCAGGCCACACAACCTTTAGTTAGAAGGACTGAGAAGGGAAAGGAGCCCCTCACCTAGAACTCTGACTGGAGACTTTACTGACAGATAACTCCAGCACAGCTACCAGCTGCTTAAGGCCTTTCTTCCATCCCAGCTATAAGGAATCTCACAAGAATCTACATTTACAGGAAGAAGACATGTACCGGTTGTACAACCCTAGTGGCTCCTGGAAATAATCATTAACACTATGATTACATCCAAGGCATCTCCAGAGAGATACCTGACTGTCCTGTAAAAAAACAGAAAATGAAAAAAGAGAGAGAATTTATTAGCAACCTTTAAAACCTTTTTCAACCACTCTTTTTGATTAAAAAAAAAAAGTACATGTGTGTTTTGCCTGCATGTTACCATATGTGTGCATGCAGTACTCATGGAATTCAGAGTTGGGCATTGGATCTCCTGGAACTAAAGTTACAGACAGTCATTAGCTGCCTCGTGGATGCTAGGAATCTAATACAGGCCCTCTGGCAGAGCAGTCAGACCTCTTAACTGCTAGGCTGGTTGTATAGCCCCAACAATCTTTTTTATAAGTAATATTTTTTATCTAATCTCTGAAATTTTCATAAAGGATCTTGGTCATTTATACCTCACATTTCTACAGCCTAAGTCCCCAGGACCTCCTCCAACGAACTTCCTTCACAACCTCATGTTTTGATTGTTCGTTCGATAACCTAACAAGTCCAATTAGTGCTTCTCATCTTGGCACAGATGTGGGATCATTTACTGGGACATTGCAGCCTGCCAGTGGCCACCCACTCAAAGAAAACCGACTCTCCATAAACTGCCAATAGTAAAGTGGGGCCCCACTAGCCTCTCCTGAGTCCATGCTGGATTCTTAATTGGTGCAGGTAAACACAGCTGCTGTGAATTCATGTGCAACAACCGTGTCATGTCCAGAAGAGGGTCTGTCAGCTTTTCTTCTCACCCTCTAGTTTGTGAGTTCTCTCATCACTTCTTCCAAGCTGCTCCTTGGGACTTATGGTTGGAGAAGGGGCAGGTTGATACGGATGTTCCTTCTGTGACTGAACACTCACAGATGCTTATTCTCAGGCCAGCCTTTTGCCTTAACCACAACCTACTACAATAAGAAGCTTTCTGAGCAAGATGGAGAACACCACAGATCTGTGGATATAAACATCAATACATAGAACACAGTCTGATGACATGACCCGTTTAGAACAACCGAGCTCTTCTCCTAGGAACTAGGATCTCCTAAGCTATTCGTTTTATTCATTTTAACTGTACCAGAAGGAATTCCTTCCTACAGAGCAACCTTGGCACTACTGCATGTTGTCCTGCAGGTCAGTATCATGGAATGAAGAGCTCAGTGATGGATAAAACTGATACATCTTTTATCACTCAGAAACATGAATAGAAACTTCCAGAACTATGAAAACTAGTCCCTGGGAAGACAGTTTCCTGTTTTTTTTGTTATTGTTGGCTTTGTAGGAACCCTCTGTTATGCAGCTTGATAGCCTCCATAGTTGGGTCGATGGCTAATGCTAGGGCAGTGTTCTCGATGTCCTTTGAGGAGAGCATGCACACTCTTGTCTCAATCTTTTTTCCTACTACCCCTTTTCTGAGTATTCTTGTGTAAGCCTTTACTAAGACAATTTTAACAAAGTGTTGAATTCTTCTGCATCAAAGCCATGCTTTCCTTGACTCAGTTGAGGTCCCATAAGTCTAGGGAACATCCTCAATCTGCCAAGGTTAATGATAGAAAGCTGTGTCCTTGTCCCCTTACCACTGACAGATGAGTAAGGCAGTTGGCACTTCCAAGAAATTCTAGAGCAACCATCCCAGGAAATTGAGGCATAGTATCCCAGGGTTGAAGATGGGACACATTTTCCCATACTTTGAGATAGCCAAGGGCAGCAAGCGTCTCTTCTTAAGCTTATGTTCTATTTCTGTGTCTTGTGTGCCCAAATGTGCCATTTTCCAGTTAGATAGTTGTGGTCTTACTACTAACTCTCTGGGGGTTCTTCACATATTCTAATTGCAAGTTCTAGGTCAGGCTGTGTTGTGAGTACTTTCTGTAGCTTGTAGTGCTGCCTTCCTACCGTGGTTTTCAATGAGCCAAACTGTTAAATTATGAGGGAGTTCAATTTATTAATTTTGAAAAGTATACCTCTGAGAAACACAATTTGAAGAACAGACTCTTCAACGGTCTGTGGATAATCTAATAAAGTGCTGTAATTTGAGCATATCCCCTAAGAGTTCAGATGTTTGGAAGTTAATAGTATTTTGAGGTAGGGATATGAGGAAGCAATTAGAATGAAATGAAGTCATGAGAGTGGGGGAAAGATGGAGAGATTTGAGCTAGCATTTACCTCTCCTGTGATGGCCTTTGCCATGTTACCAAGTAATGAGGCCAGTGCCAAGCAGATGTTGACATCCTGCTTGGATTTGCCAGTCTATAGAAATGGGAGCAGAGTAAATCTTCATTCTTTATAAATTGTTCAGTTTTGAGTATTTAGTTATAGTGGACAGAAACACTGAGTATTTGAAGAAGCAGAAAGTCATCAAGAATGAAGCAATACATAGGCAATACAAGATACGCCAAATATTAGAATATAACAACATTAATCCATTTTTTCTCCTCCATTTTAACCAGATATGGTTTCCATTCTAACCAGATAAGGGGGCTTAGGTACAAAGAGGGTAAGTGATTTGCTCAGTGTGCTGGTTTGAATAAGTATGCCCACCCAAAGGCTCATATATTTGAATGCCTAGTCACCAAGGGTGGAACCATTTAGAAGGATTAATTGATGTCGTCTTATTGGAGAATGAGCCACTGGAGTTGGGATTCGAGGTTCCAAAAGCCATTTCTGGGACAAGTGCACTCCTCTCTGCCTATGGGTCTGATGGAGAACTCCCAGCTGCTTCTCTAGCACCGTGTCTGCTTGTCTGCCACCATGCCCCTTCGCTATATGACAATGGACTAAACCCCTGAAATTGTAAGCAAGTCCCCCAAATAAATGTTTTCCGTTATAAGAGTTCCTGTGGTCATGGTGTCTTTTAACAGCAATAGAACACAGACTAAGACACTCAGTAAGTTGTTTGATGATTGAATCAGAATCAAATGTGAATTGTCTGATTCACAGCTACTGCTCAATGAGATCGCTATTCTCTGTCTCTCTTTGTCCCCCCTAGCCCCCGCTCAGTGTGTGTGCTTTCAAAACAGTTTCCCTCAGCAGATGTCAAAATATTGTGATGGGAAGTTTCACACATGTGAAATAATCAAAGGTTACAGTAGCGCTTCTTCCGTGCCAGGTGTTGGTGACTCCTGTTGAATACTGTCCTCATTGACATCTCTACTCCTTTTATTATTCTGAAGCAAACCCTAGACATCATATTATTTTTTCCTAATCATTTCAGTTCATATCCTGAAAGATAAAAGCTCCTTAAAACTTGTCCCATTGCCATTATTGCCCCATACAACTCACCTGAGTTCTGTAGTATCACAGAGGGTTTTAGAGGAACCTGCTGACCCATGTGTGGCCTCGCTCTTCTTCTGGCCTTGAAAATATTGCTCAGTACAGTTGTGGCGCACTACTGACAGAATGTACCAGGGTTGCCAGATAAAACAATGCTTGGTTAATGAAATTTGAATTTTATTATTATTTTTATTGGACATTTTTAAATTTACATTTCAAATGTTATCCCCTTTCCAGGTTTCCTGTACATAAACCCCCTATCCTACCCTCCCTCCCTCTTCTTCTATGAGGGTCTTCCCCCACCCATCGATCCACCCCTCCCCAACTTCCTGCCCTGACATTTGATTACATTGGAGGGTGGGGGTGGCAAGCCTTGTCAGGACCAAGGGCTTCTTCTCCCATTGGTGTCCAACAAAACCATCCTCTGCTATATATACAGCTAAAGCCATGGGTCTGTCCATGTGTAGTCTTTGGATGGTGGTTTAGCCCCTGGGAGCTCTGGTTGGTTGGTATTGTTGTTCTTAAGGGGTTGCAAACACCTTCAGTTCCTTCAATTCTTTCCCTAACTCCTCCAATGGGGACCCGGACATCAGTTCAATAGTTGGCTGTGATCATCTGCCTCTGTTAATGTCATGCTCTGGCAGAGCCTCTCAGGAGACAGCTATATCAGACTTTTGTCAGCATGCACTTCTTGGCATCAACAATATTGTCTGGGTTTGATGGCTATATGTATATGGGATGGATCCCCAGGTAAGGAAGTCTCTGAATGGTCTTTCCTTCAGTCTCTGTTCCAACCTTTGTCTCTGTATTTCCTCCTATGAACATTTTTTGTTCCCCCATCTAAGAAGGACTGAAGCATCTGCACTTTGGTCATCCATATTCTTGAGCTTCATGTGCTCTGTGAATTGTATCACAGGGTAATCTGAGCTTTTGGGCTAATATCCACTTATCAGTGAGTAAATATCATGTGTGTTCTTTTGTGATTGGGTTACCTCACCAGGTTGATATTTTCTAGTTCCATACATTTGCCTATAAATTTCATGGAGTCATTGTTTATAATAGTTGAGTAGTACTCTAATGTGTATATGTACCATGTTTTCTCTATGAATTCCTCTGTTGAGGGACATCTGGGTCCTTTCCAGCTTCTGGCTATTATAAATAAGGATGTTATGAACATAGTGGAGTATGTGTCCTTGTTATATGTTGGAGCATCTTTAGGGTATATGTACAGGAGAGGTATATCTGTGTCCTCAGGTAGTACTGTGTCTAATCTTCTGAGGAACCTCCAGACTGATTTCCAGAGTGGTTGTACCAGTTTGCAATCCCATGAACAATGGAGGAGTGTTCCTCTTTCTCCACATCCTCACCAGCATCTGCTGTCACCTGAGTTTTTCATCTTAGCCATTCTCACTAGTGTGAGGTGGAATCTCAGGGTTATTTTGATTTGCATTTCCCTGATGACTAAGGATGTTGAACATTTTCTTAGGTACTCTCAAACATTTGATATTCCTCAGTTGAGAACTCTTTGTCTAGCACTGTACCCCACTTTTTAATAGGGTTATTTGATTCTCTGGAGTCTAATTTCTTGAGTTCTTTGTATGTATTGGATATTGGTCCTCTATCAGATATAGGATTGGTAAATATCTTTTCCCAATATGTTGGTTGTTGTTTTGTCCTAAGGGCAGTATCCTTTGCCTTACAGAAACTTTGCAATTTTATGAAGTCCCATTTGTCAAGTCTTGGTCTTAGAGCATAGGTCATTGGTGTTCTCTTCAGGAAATATGTTCAAGGCTCTTCCCCACTTTTTCTTCTATTAATTTCAATGCATCTGGATTGAAGTGGAGGTCCTTGATCCATTTGGACTTGAGCTTTGTACAGGGTGATAAGAGTGGATCGATTTGCGTTCTTCTACATGTTGACCTCCAGTTGAACCACCATTTGTTGAAAATGCTATCTTTCTCCCAAGGGATGGTTTTAGCTCCTTTGTCAAAACTCAAGTGACCATAGGTGTGTTGGTTCATTTCTGGGTCTTCAATTCTATTCCATTGATCTCACTGACTTTCTTTGTACCAATATCATGCAGTTTTGTTTTTGTTTTTGTTTTTGTTTTTGTTTTTTTTTTTAATCACAATTGCTCTGTAATACAGCTTGAGGTCAGGGAGGGAGATTCCCACAGAGGTTCTTTTATTGTTGAGGACAGTTTTTGGTATCCTGTGTTTTCTGTTATTTCAAATGAATTTGCAAATTGCTCTTTCTAACTCTTTGAAGAATTGAGTTGGAATTTTGATGGGGATTGCATTGAATCTGTAGATTACTTTTGTCAAAGTGGTCATTCTTAAAATATTAATCCTGCCAATTATTGACCATGGGAGATCTTTCCATCTTCCGAGATTTTCATTTTCTTTCTTCAGAGACTTGAAGTTCTTATCATACAGACCTTTTACTTGCTTGGTTAGAGTTACACTGAGGTATTTTATATTATTTGTGACTATTGCGAATGGTGTCATTTCCCTAATTTCTTTCTCAGCCTGTTTCCTTTGAGTAAACGACAGCTAGTGATTTGTTTGAGTTAATTTTATATGCAGCCACTTTGGTAAAATTATTTATGAGGCTTAGGAGTTCTCTGGTGGGATTTTTGGTGTCATATCATTTGCAAATAGTGATAGTTTGACTTCTTCCTTTCCAATTTCTATCCATCCCTTTGACCTCCTTTTGTTGTCTGATTGCTTTGGCTAAGACTTCAAGTTATCATTGAGTAGAGCTGTGTCACAGAGTCAGCTCTGCATGCAGGCAGAAACCAGAAGGATCCTGTCCTACACTGCTCCTTAGTTCTTGTATCCTGTGAGCCAAATGGGTCCCTCAGAGCAGAAGTGGTGGTCTTTGCTCTCAGGAGTGTCAGCGCTCCTGGAGACCAGTTTTTCAGTTCTGGCCACTGGCAGAAACCAGAAGGATTCTGTCCCAGACTGTTCCTAGGTTCCTGTGTCCATAGGGCTCCATGTGGGTTCCTCCTGGGCTAAGAATATGAGCTGACCCTGTGACACAGCTCTCTGTACCCAGATCCTGCTGGAAGAAAGTTGGTCTTCAGGAGTGTCGACACACGGGCTTACAGGAGAGTCAAGCCACTGAGAGAGACAGCAAGACCAGCTAACACTAGAGATAACCAGATGGCAAGAGGCATGCACAGGAACCTAAGCAACAGAAACCAAGACTATTTGGTATTAACAGAACCTAGTTCTCCCACCAAACTAAATAGTGGATATCCAAATACACCGGAAAAGCAACATTTGGATTTAAAATCACATCTCATGATGATGTTGAAGGACTTTAAAAGGACAAAAATAACTCCCTTAAAGAAATCCTGCGTTCTCAGGATTGTCCACACTTCTGAGAGTCCTACTCTCTCCCGAAAATTTGAATTTTCTACTGTAAGGCTTGAAATGAGTCTTAACTACAGGGAGACCCCCAACTGTGACATGAGAATGGAGTTCGATGCAAATGCAAGAGGTTTATTTTTCCAGTGCGTCAGGGTTGATCATCAGTCAGCCCCTCATGGTGAGTGACTAGAAGGTGACCCCAAATGGCTATAACAATTAGGTTTTATACTTTTTAGGGGTACAGGTTACACCAGCAAGATTACAGTTTAAACATATTGGCTAAGCATATTGACCTTTGAATCTATTGGCTACCAAGTACATGATATGTATTCTAACTCTATCTGGGACCATCCTGAGGTTTTTCAAGAATATTCCTCCTCCTCCTCCTGAGAACTGTGAGTGGAGAATGAACTTGGCCTAGTCTTGACATGAGGTGGTGGGTATAAGGCTGGTGAAAGCCCCTAGGGTCCTTTATCCCCACCCCTCACCCCCCCTCCTTTTTTTTGTTACAAACTCCAATTTTGGAACTACACTTGTCAGTCTCTAGTGACTAATTTATATTTTTCAGGTCCTGTCCTTAGTGTCATATTGATGGTCCAGGACCACCAACTATATTGCACTTATTTTCTCTTTTATGAAGGCTATAAGCTTGTTCAATATACAGTGTCCAAAGGTCAACAATAGCAAAACAAGGTGAATATGAGGGTGTCTAGCTATGGGGACTAGTTAAAGCAAGATTCGAAAAGCCCTCTCTCTGTTCTATCTCTCTTCTGTTGGGCTAGCCCTTCTCTCACCTTGGCCATCATACCACAATTTGTACAACCTGAGTCCTCAAGTTTTTCTCTTTAGCTATCTTGCCTTTCTGAGTGAATCTGTTTATTATTGGGTTATAGGTGGCATTTGCACAGAAGGTATCCCAATAGCTTTGGTCTCCCTGTAGGGCCCCTCAGTAGTGTAATTTCTTTTTACCATGATCAAGTCCCAAAAGGAGGAGGGGTTCCAGTAGGTGTCTTCCTGTAGCCTCGCATTTCCAGGCAGTGCAATAAAACTGGTCTGGACCTCCACATCGGTGAACTTCTGTCCTGCTTATTCCATCTCCAGGGCAAACATAAATGGGGGTCTCCCACAGGTTATACCTTAATGCAGGAAATGCACATCCTACCTGCTCCTCCTTCCCCAGCCCAAACCCCTCTTTCTTCCATATGGGTAGCTTGCGTCTTTGCTTCTGCTAGTGCTCCCATCATGGGTGGTCATGTCCCACGAGTCAAGTCCTGCCACCAGCTGTCACAGGTCTAAAGTGAGGTCAGATCACCAGATGTTGAGGGTTTGGAGACCGTCAGGGAGGTGACCTCATCTCTAGTTCCAGTGGAAACCACAGTCCCGGTTTGACAGACTGGCACATTGGGGCAGCAGGAGTCCCTGGGGAGTAGGGGATCTGCAGGTTTCATATGGGACACATGCACCAGGGCTGAAATACCGTCCACTTTGAGGACTATAGGAGTAGTTAACAGTACCAGGAGAGGTCCCTTCCACCAGGGTTCCAGTGACTGTGCCTGATGCCTCTGGATGTAGACCCAGTCACCAGTCTGAAAATGATGAGGTGTTTCTGGCATTAATGGAGCATATAAGGTAGATAGTTTGGGACAAATATCATGTTGTATTGACTGAAAGGCTTGGAGACTCAAGAAGAAGTTCCTATCAGTGAGTTGGGATACCTCCATGGAGGGCCCAATGCACACCAAGGGAGTTGGGGTACCAAACAGAATCTCAAAAGTGGTCAGGTTAAAATGGTAGGGGGTGTTCTGGGCTCAGAACAGGGCCAGGGGAAGGAGCACCACCCAGTCAGCAACAGTCTCCAAGGTCAATTTAATTAAGGTCTATTTTAGGGTTCTGTTCATTCTACCTGCCCTGAGCTCTGGGGACAGTACACACAATTGAGCTTCCAATTAGTCTCCAATATCTTTGCCAATCCCTGACTTACCTTAGAAACAAAAGCAGGACCAATCCAATTACATTGGGCACTCTAAACCTCGGGAAATTTTCTTCTAATATCTTCTTGGCTACCACAGTAGCTGTTTCCTGCTTGGTGGGGAAAGCCTCAACCCATCCAGAGAAAGTATCTACAAACAGTAGGAGGCATTTGTAAGCATATTTTCCTGACTTAACTTCTGTGAAATCAATCTCCCAATATACCCCAAGTCATTCTCTCCTAGGTCTTTTGCCCTGTTTGCTCTTGGCTACATAAGCATTTACTTGCTGACATACCTTATATTATTTTACTGTTTCTGTGTAAGGCCCATTACATATACCATGACTGCTTGGATGAGCTTCTTATCCCCTAAATGAGTTCATTTGTGCATTTGACCAAGTGAGTCTTTTGTTTATTCTCTGGTTAGTATAGTTTTCCCTTTATGAGTGTGCCATTGTCCTTCTTCCTCTAAGTCATGGGTCTTTCCTTCTGTTGTGTATTCTAAGTGGGTCCACCTCTTAGTCCAATCCCAGTTCCCAGTGGGTGTCTCTTGCAGGCCCATAACCGGAACAGGTTCCTGCATAGCCACTTCTTGAGCCATTTGATCTGCCTGGTTATTGCCCTATGCCACTGTGTCTTTTCCCTTCTGATGTCCTTGGGCAATGAATAATACTCACTGTTGCTGGCTTCATCAGGGCATCCAAGAGATCCAAGATTTCCTGCTTTTTATTTCTTTTCCCTCTGATGTGATCCGACTTCTTTCTTGGTTTATTGCCCTGTGGATGAGGGCTGTGGCAAAGGCTTACCTACTATCCATGTAGATGTTTATTTTCTTGCCAGTCCCAAGTTCCAAGGGAAATTATCTTCACATTCTGAGCCAATGTGTCAGGGATGACAAATGTCAGATGACATTTGTGCTGTCTACCACAGCAAGACACACTCTTCTCTTTCCTTCATGAAGAAAACTGCTCCTGTATGTAAACCAGGTAGCCTTGGCTTCTGGCAGGGGTCAGTTGGAGAGGTCTTTCCTCCACCCATGGGCTTCTGCCAGTATTTGACACTGATGTTGTGGTGTCTTCAGGTCAGGATTGGGCAGCAAGGTGGCCAGATTGAGCCCAACCAGTGGAGAATTTAGTTCAGGCCAGCTCATTGATGGTCCCATCCTCTGGGTCGTTTTACTCAGAGGTGAAGTATTCTTGATGTTGGGGTGTCAAGGTCAGGCAGAAGAAAACATCTCTCAAGTCTAAAACCATGTACCACATTCTGGAAGGTGGCAAAGAACTCAACAGAGTGTAGGGGTTAGGCACAGTAGGGTGGATATCAGTCACTCTACCATGGTTAACCTTTTTTAAGTTCTGGACTGGGTGATAATTGTTAGTGCCTGGCTTCTTATCTGGCTTCTTAATGGTGTGTTCCAGGCTAAATGGCACTAAGCAATACCCCAGGCTGGAGGAGCTAGGAGATGTGTGATTTAATTCCTTCTTATACCTCCCTCCAACATTAGGTACTGGTGCACTGAGACAAGATCAACCTAGGTCTTAAGTTCTACATACACAGCCTGCAGATACATATGACTTAACCCAGCCATTTCAGCCTAAGCAAGAGGAAACTTTACTGGCCACCAAGCAATATCCTGTCTTTTGGGTAGTGGTCTCAAACAACTTGTACTTGTCCTCCAGCCTAATAGTAAGTACCTGGACAGGTTCTTCAGCAGGACCCCTCAATTGAAGGCCCTCAGGAAGGAAGTGGATCTGAGCCCCCATCTTGGAGAGCAAATCTCTCCAGAGTAAGGGATAGGGACAGTTAGAGATGACAATGAACAAGTGGGATACCTGGCCATGCCCAGGTCCAGGATTCTTCTGGTAGTTCATGAATATTGTTTAGTCCTAGTGACCTCTTGGACCCATGAATTTTTTTTTTTTTGCTAGAGACTGGCCCATCAGCTTAGAGGAGGACTGAGTGTTGGGCCTTAATATTTACCAAGAATTTGGTGGGTTTCCCTTTCACTTTCAAGGTTACCCTTGACTTGGGGAGGGGTTCTGAACGCTGTCCTCCCTAGTCTCTGTCTTCCCTCAGTGCTAACACCTTCACCATTTGGAGGTGCTTTTCCCAAGGCCTGGAATTTCCTGCCCCCAGCTTCCATTTGTTGGGAAACTCTTGGGTCCAGTGGCCCCTCTCCGCGCAATATACACACTGGTCTTCTTCAGGGGGTTTTCTGCCTTTCTTTGCTTGGAGTCTCTCTTCTCTGCTTTCCTTATCTACTGCAGCCAAGATTCTCTGTAAATTCCTTTTCTGTCACTTTTCTTTTTTTTATCTCTCTTTCATCTTCTTCCTTTCTCTTTCTCTGCTCCTTCTCTGTCTCCCTGCTATGGTAGACTTTCTCAGCAACCCACACTGAATCCCTCAATGACTTATCCTGTAGTCCCTCTAGGCTCTGAAGGTTTTTTTCCCCTGATATCTCTACTAGCCTGGTCTATTAAAGTCACAGTCACAGTAGCTTTGTGCTCCTTGCTGCTGGGGTCATAGGGTATACATTGGCAGAATGCCTCCATGAGCTGTTCTAGAAAGGCTGAGGGCAACTTGTTTGGCCTTGCTTAAGCTCATGTACCTTGGTCAAATTGGTGGGTCATCCTGAACCCCTTGAGACCTGTCAACAGAGTCTGGTGCTAGACCTTCAGGTGCTCCTTACCTCCTGCCATATTAAATTCTCAGTCAGGTCTAGTTAGAGGAAATTCACTGTCAATGACAGTCTGGCCAATCTATGGTGCCCCCGTGTCTGAGGAGGCATCTGGCTTCCTGCATTATCTTCTCTCACTCTTTGGTCATGAAGAGACTCTCATGAGTGGTTGGATATCATTCTAGGTGGGCTGATAAGTAAATAAAACAGTCCAGTGGGTCCAGTTATTCAGGGTCCTGAAGAGGCTTTCTACCTGTGGGTCAATGGAGGTGAAGAGAAGAAGGAGACCAAGCAAAGTTCTGTTGTCAAGGTCTCGTTTATTGAGAGAAATGTACAGCATTTAAAGCTCTGAGGCAGGAATAGAAGCGGGAACTGAAGCTTAGGGTGGGGGAGTATTGGGAAGTGTCCAAGGGTAAACTAAACTGCAAGATATCCTCCTTAAACAAAGAGGCAACAGTCTTTTGGGGACATGATCTTTGAAAAGGTCGAACCTTTCTCAGGGATCTGCTCAGGGACATCCGGTGTTTGCTCAGGCTGGAACATCCTGTGATTGCTCCCGGGGTCTTCCTGGGAGAGGCTTTTGTCCAACAATCTCATAATCTTACAGCAGCCACCTTAGGGGTGAGCTTCTGTGGCCATACAGCCCAGAGACACATAGCCACCTTGAACTATGCAGTCACAAAGCAGCCAGGCCCAAATTCAATACGGCTCCCTACAAATCAGCCCCTTGGTGTTATCTGAAAAGGGAGATGTTGGGTCTTCCAGTTGTAACAAGACAGCCGAAAGGAAAGGCCAATATTGGATGACCTGATTGCAATCTTCATCTATGGGCCTGCAGGCTCAGAGCGGGAGGGCTACTGTTGTATCAAGTGAAGTGGCCCTTTTGCTCCGGGTCCCCATGGTCAGTCCCAGTTCTGATGTTCCTTCCCCACCCTCCCCCCTTGCTGGGGCCAGAGGAATGGGGATAAAGGAATGCTAGAGGAGGGCTCAAAGGAGATCCTTGGAGGGGCTGTGGGAGCTGGGACCATGGTAGGGGGATAAAGAGGTGGAGGATCCATCAGTATCAAATCTGCTGTGGAAGGGTCCTGGAAAATGTTGTTCTTTACAGACTCCTTGGTCTGGACAGGGATCTTCCTCATGGGCCGTACCTGCAAGAATATTGGCGACAAAAAAGTTTTTATCCAAGAGGTGGCAAGGGTCTTCCACTAGATGCTTCTAGGCAACTATATAAGGCACTTGATCTGGGTGCCAGAGGGATCCTGGTCTAACGACTCTTTCCTTTATTGCTTTGATCATCTGCAAATCAAGGGTCCCTGTGGGCCATTTGGAGGAGCAGAGACTAACTAACCTGCCCTTCTCTACTACTACTAACAAGTTTTCTCCTGTTTCCCCAACTTCCCTCCAGTGGTTAACTAGGATGTTTGACAGGGTAGATTCAGTCTGTCCCATGTCCAAAAATAACGTCAGTCGAAGTCCAAGTCCAAGAACAGAGAGAAAGACAATGTACAGACAGTTTCACCCCTGCCACAGGCACAGAGCAAGACAGGGTTGGCTCCTGAAAAGCAAAGAGAAAGACAATGAACACACAGACAGCTTGCCCCTGCCACAGGCACAGAAACCAGGTAATCAAGCGACTGGGCCAGCTCCTGCTGGTATCGAGTCTAACAGGCTACTAGGCCAGCTTGTGCTGGTATTGAGTCTAACAGGTTCCAAAATGAGCAGGGTCCTCCCAACTCCCTCCATGGGGAGGGGTGCTGAAACATCCTCCAGACTCCCCATGGTCACTACCTTAAGGCATGTCTACCAGCCGAAATTTGACCGCACCAGACCAGAGGCTACAGATGCTCTCAAGCAAACCAAAAGCAAGACAGACAACCTGGATACAGACAACCACGGTACCTGACATCAAGCTTGAGCTATTCCTCTGACCCCACCATTCCTCGAGACCTCATAGGACTTCTGGCTTCCTGGACAATGCACTAAATGTAGGGCTCAAAGTGAGTCTTAACTACCAGGATACCCTCCCCCCCAACACCCCCACTCCCACCACCCTGCCTCCCGGCCGAACTGAGACATGAGAACAGAGTTCGATGCAAACGCAAGAGGTTTATTTTTCTGGTGTGTAGGGGTTGACCCTCAACCAGCCCCTCCTGGTGAGTGACTAGAAGGCAACCCCAAATGGCTATAACAATCAGGTTTTATACTTCTCAGGGGTACAGGTTACATCAGGAAGGTTACAGTTTAAACTTATTGGCTAAGCATATTGACCTTTGCATCTATTGGCTACCAAGAAAATGATATGCATTCTAACTCTATCTGGGACCAGAGGGTCAGGTGACTCTCAGTCAGTACATTCTGAGATTTTTCAAGAATGTTCCTGCTCTTCCTGAGAACTGTGAGTTATGGAGGGTCAATAGAACTTAGCCTAGCCTTGACCCTAGGTGAGAAGCTAGTACTTGACCTAGTCTTGACCTGAGGTGGTGGGTTTAAGGCCAGCAAATGCCCCTAGGATCCTTCAAGATAAACACTTAATTTTTAGTATGGTGGTATTCAAAATATTTTGTGTGGCATATTTGTACTAAAATAAGTATTTGTTGTACATTAGTAATTCAAGTTTTAATGAGTAACCCATATTTCTATTTGACAATAAGGGCTAGTCTTAACACTATTAGGGAAGGAGGATCAAAAGCCCTCTTAGAGAAGATATACCTATAAAAAGATGTAGACATAAAGACTGTGTGTGGTGTAATATTTGCTATTTGCCAGAAGTTATTAGTTTGTCTGAGTCACCTAATTCTCCTAATCCTCCCAACATTCCTCTGAGGCTGAATTCTCATTGTGCAAATAATCTAAAGCTGGGAGAGTTGAGAACCCCAATATGCTGGAGATGCCAGTGTGGAGAGCCTTTTGGGGCCCCTTGCTTTTAGACAACTTGCAGGAATTTGGCCAGGACAAAAGAAATAAGCTCAAGGAGGGAACCTGACTCAGGAAATAGGCCCAGATTAAGAACATTTACATTTGAGTTGATACAAAGCTCAGAAATCTAGTGTAGCATTCCTTTTGTCTTGGTCATCTTGACTAGCTTTTTGTTTATTGCCTTGCTTGTTCCTTGACCAGAAACTGATCTTATTATTTTGCATGAACTTAAAGTGGTATAAAAGCAGACTAGAAAAAATAAACTCACTTCAGCCTCAGAACTGGCTAAGATCATGCTACAGTGTTGTCTAATTGTCTTTTTCCTTTTTAATCCTCACTCCTGCCCTGGAGAACCTGTTGACTGACTGAGCTGGCTTGGTCATGCCAGAGTCGTGTGATATCTGCCAAGGAAAAATGCAAAGTGGGTGTGCAACCAGTCCAAGAGAGAGAAATGTTGCAGTCAACAAAGCTGGAGGGAGTTGTCCTTCTGAAGAGTAGTTTGACATCGGATATGGAGATGCAGAGGTTGGAGGGTGCAACTTGCTTTGGTCCAGTATTTCCTCACCGTGGTCCCTTTCACACATTTGAAATGGAAATGAATATAAGTCTCAGAAAAGACTTCAAATTTTGGACCTTTAAACACCGTTGAGACTGTGATAGACTATGGGGACTTTTGAAGTTGGAGTGCGTACATTTTTGCATTATGATATATTTACAAGCCTATGGGGGACAGAGAGTAAAATATGGTTCTTTGCTATAAGAATGGTCCCCTTACACTCGTATATGCGAATGCTTAGTCATCAGGGAATGGCACTAATTGAGAAGTTTGAGATGTGGCCCTGCTGGAAAGTGTGTCATTGGGGGTAGGCTTTGGGATTTCGAAAGCACAGATTAGGCCCAGTGTCTTTCCTTTCCTTATCAAGATAAAAACCCTAATGCAAATGGACCACCTAATCTATTTCCAAGAGAAACAGGCCTGAGTATGGGAAGGGGAACTAGACACTAGGAAAGGCAAACCGAGGTACATTCTTGAGACAATAGAAAAGAGACAATGAGAAGCCTCCAAGATGAAGGATTGCACTTAAAACTATGCATGAATTAACATTAAGCTGTGAATTTATTTTATTATTATTATTTATTATTGTTATTATTATTACTGTTTTATTATTATTTTAGAGCAAGCAGAAAGGAGAGAAGCAATGTGTACTGGAAGAGGTATGGAGATAAGGAGATGGAATGATATAGTAATATTTTCAGACTATTGGTTTCAAGTGCTGGCGATTATGTTGTTTCCTTCTATCTTCCTTGGCTGGCTATGATGAGGTGGTGATGAGACTCGATAAGCAGATATAAAAGCCATTTGTCTGGGATCTACTCAGGGAAGAGGCGGTGACAACTTCACTAAGACCAAGGTTGACCTCTCTATTAGAGAAGCTGTGGACATACCTCAGAATCCTAGAGTCATAGAGTTGTAGGTATGTCCTAGACCAAAGGTCAGAAAACTGTAGTTCATATCAAAATATATAGTGTCACCTTATTTTACAGATAAAACCTTATTGGAACAGAGTGGGCCTTTGAGAACTATCTTCAAATGGTTTTGGAATGTACCAAAAGAGTTGAAAAAGTATGGCAAGGACTACATGGCCTTATTATATAAGCCAAAAATATTTAGTATCTGGTCCTTTATACAATCTGTTGACCAAGGACTATAAATGAGAAACTCTTGCAATTCAACATAAAACACTCTTAGTATTTCAGGTTGCTCTGTGTAGAGGGGAATCTCGGGTTAGTGCATTTAAAAAGTACACTGCCTTACCTGGAGCTTCCCATTCTTGCTACACTATTGTGGGAGTCACCATTCACAGTCTGTTCATAATCTCTGGGGTTCTGCACGTAATAAGTTCTTATGGCTCTTGTCCAAGGGGTTCAGTCTACTCATTGTTTTCTTTTCTTCCTCTCGCAGGAAGTTTCTTCAATGGCATGTAGGGAAAACCAGAAATACTCAAAAGGCAATGCCTTTCAAAACAGATCCCAGCCAGTGATTTTGAGTGATTGTGGAAAAAGTTCAAGGCTTTTTCTGCATTGGTTGGGAAACTTCAAGGTGCACTCTATAATGTCTCCTGGGGATATAGGTGTCCAAAGTAGTAAACCTATTCACTTATGGCCCCTGTGTTATCTGACTCCACTTCCCATAGGGGAATGGCTGTAGACTGCCTCTGAAATAAACTGTTCTGGAGTGGCAGGGAGATATGAATTAGATACTGACTAATTCAGGTGTCAGAGAAGTCCTATAAAATGTTTTCTTCCTTGGCACTTACTGTTCTTTCTGATCTGACCCGTGTTTCATTGCCAAGACTAAGTTCTTATATCTACTCAGTATCTTTCCCTTACACTGTGTTGATGGCATATCAAACCTATCAAAGTATGGAAACTGACAGCCTCTCAATGCCATCCTTTAGTTCTGTTGCCCTGTTTATTTCTACTCATCTTTTGGATGATAGACAAATGCTGCATCATCTGGATAAAAGGCAAAGAAAGAAAAAAATCATCTGAAAGACAGGTTGAGCAAACTATATGATGTTCCTATCACAAAAATTCTTTTTTCTTATGCTTTTTATGCAGCATAGATTTCATTATAATATAATGGAATACATGTCAATGTTCTTCATTCTTATGTATTCCCTTTAGCACATCCCTACCCATCCTTAGCTATTTCTCTTGCTGGTTCCCTTCCTTTCTCCCCAAGAACTTCCTTTTTTGTTAGGATCTATTACTCTCTTTATGTCCCCTCTACTCTTTTAAAAATGTACTATATTGATTGAAAATTCTATATATGCATTCAATGTAGTTAATTATATTCATCTTCTTTGCTCCCCAAAATCTCCATATCATGTGTCTTCTAATGCTCTTTTTAAATAACCCTCTAAGTTCAATTCTGCTCATATATTCATAGATATAGGTTTATCAATGGGAGCATGGTTGACCTAACAGAGGTCACATCCTTAAAGAAACCATTCATTAAAGAAAATCAACTTTCAGCATTTGGAGAATGGCCCCTGCACTTTACCTGGGCAAGATAGTAGAGTTGGCTCTGGATGTGGCGGTTGTGGGTGAGCAAGTCCCAAGGGCCTGAGTGTGGGAGAAACCAACCTGTCTCTTCAGTGTTCTGTGCTGTGGCATTAGTGAGTGATAGAGCCCCTCCTTTCCTGTTTGTTCTCTCTACTGGCAGCAGGCAGGAGAGTTGGCCCTGAAAGGGGTCATGAGAGCAGGAGAGTTGGTCCTGTCCCTCATCTGCTGCAGCATTCTGGGGGAACAGAGCAGGTCCTGCCCCTCTGCTCTCTGTCTTGTGTTAATTGGCTTGACCTTGTGCAGCTATTGTGTAGACAACCACGGATGCTGTGAGTTACCGAGAGCAACAGTCCCAACATGGCACTTGTTTTGCTCCAGTCATCCCTAGACTTTTGTCTTATGTTCTTTCTGCCTCCTTCTCCATGATGGTCCTTGAACCTTTCAAGGATGAACATCTGTTACAAGTGCCATAGTTTTGGCTAAAGCAGTCCACAGAAACTTATTCTTTCCACTTTGTCCGGTTGGGAGTCTATATCAAGTGATGTCCACAGCGATACCTTTTATGAGGAGGTCTGAGAGCTGCAGTAATCTGTGGATGTAGAGATATATATATGTAGAGGACAGTTTGACACTATGTCCATTTCGTGGAATAGTAGTAGTTTCACTACTGGAGACGATTTACTTCTCAGCTAGAGATTCTTAGCCTGACTTTAGGCATGAATTTAATCCTGTACAGCAGGCTTTAAATCCAATAATAAAGTGGTTTGTTACCGCCATAACTTTCATGCCACAAATGCACTCATGTGCATATCTTGCCATGCTTATTATTATAGCTCATACTGTTGACTGCTACATAAAATTATTGGTAATGATTCTCTCCTACATAGCACTTTCATGTTCTGTGAAAGCTATTTAGCAAGGACAATGCTTCCAAGTCAACACAAATTTAATTTCTATGTGCTCTGTTCCCGAAATGTGTGATGTCTTCTGCCATGAAGTCTCACCTTCTATTTCAAGTGAGCAGCTAAGAGTACTTTCATATAATAGTCTGCATTGATGTGGTGTCTTCAGGATATGCATAATCAACAATTTGAGGGAAATTATCTCACCTTTGGCAGTGTGGTTCTGATTCGAAAACCCATGGCTTTTGGGAGTAGTATTATCCCTTGCATAGTGTGACTTTTGAGGTTTGGTCTTACTGCTATGGCAATGCTAAGTGAGAGTCCCCCAAACCTGTAGTCTGCACAAAGACCTAAGTGACCTGACCCTAAGTTATTTCAGATAGGTAAAAAGGATGCCAAGAGCTAATAGCTGGCAGAAGAGACATAGATAAGGATTTAGGTTTCCTGGACTTGGGCTCTGAGGAAAACCACAAGAAGAAGGAGGAGAAGGAGAAAAAGAAGGAGGAGAAGGAAGAAGGAAGGAAGAAGGAGAAAGTGCAATAGGGGAGAGAGAAGCCACCGTGGATTGAGCCATAAAACTGTGGCTCTGGGTGTCTAGCCAACTAGACTTAAGGGCAGCCCAGATGAAACATCATAACAGGTTGGAATTATCGATAGGCAAGTAGACTCTAATAGCATATAAGGTAGGTATCTGCCTAGCCCTTGTGCTATTTAAGGCTTATTGTAAATATAATGGTTGTGTGTGTCTTTTATCTAGGGACTAAATGATTAAAGGCAGGGTAGAAACACTGGGTCTGGATTAAATAATTTCTACAACATGTAACTCTAATTTATACATTGTTATAGGATAGGTTTACACATGGCTCTTTTGATTTCCTTTATAGCCAAATAAATCATATTTATGCATAACATTTTTATTATCTACTTATCAATTGATGAATACCTTCTTTTCCTCCTGTAATCTCCATTACCTTTCTGTTCCTGTGATAAAAGAACTTGAAAAACACTAACTCAGGGAAGAAAGGCTTTATTCTGGCTTGCATCTTTGTGGGGAGAGAGTCTATCACACTGGAGATGTATCGATGGTTGGGGAAAACATAGTGGCAGGAGCAGGGATCCGAGTAATCACAGGAAGCAAAGAGACCATGCAGTAGAATGAGGCTATAAACCCTGAAAGCTTGAGTGAAGTGACATCGTCCCACCAGCAGGACTCTACCTTTTAAAAGTTTTATAACCTATCAGAATAGTGGCACCACCCTGGGATCAAGTGTTCAAAGCCATGAGACTATGTGGTACACTTAGCATTCAGAACACAAGAGTACAAGAGTCCCCTTCATTCTTTCATGAACTGCATGCACCTACACACACACACACACACACACACACACACACACACACACAAACACACACACACAGATAGAGACAGAGACAGAGAGATAGAGACAGAGACAGAGAGATTTAAATCTAGATTCTGTATGTGAGAGAAAAATCTAATCCTTTGTCTTTCTAACTATGTCTTAATATATTTAACATGTCTTACATGTTTTCCAAGTTTATTTATTCCCTGCAAATGTCATTGTTTTTTTTTCTTCAAGGCCAAATAAAATTTCATTTTGTCTATGTACTATTTCTTAATATATGTATCTGCTGGTAGATTTCTAGATTGGTCACACATTTTAGATATTATGACTGGAGCAGCAATGAGCATGGATTGTGCCTCTCTTCCCAGCACATTTTCAAGGACATAATTTTCATTGTGTAGCTACTCATTTCTTTCTTAATCATCAAAGATATTTGTTGGTCATGAAAATGGAAGATTCCATTCTTCAGTTAGCCTTTATTTAGGGGTACAGGGATCACAGAGCTTCTGTATGAACTCCTTGACTAAACTGAAGCCGAATTTTATAGTCTTCTTTTTCTGTTAAACTTTTACTCTGGAATATAAAGCCTAATTTATCACCACTACTTATTTTTCATGTCTAAGAAATTATTCCTTCTCCAGCCCATAATACCAGTTCCTCTTAGGGATTTCTCTCTTGCCTATTATCTGTAAATCTTCATTTCTTTCCACTCTGTTTAGAATTGAGCTCAAGATCTCCTGAGTGTTATGACGGTTGTGAGCAAATCCTTCTTTGGGTGTTGAATTTGGGGTTGAGCTTAGCCTCATAATACAAATAGTCCATCCCCACATCAATGAAAACAGAAATTTGCCTTGTCTATTTTATCAGGTGTTTAGTACAAATCCTTTGTCATTAGGGGTCTGTTCCTTCAATTTAATCCTGAATAATGCAGGGCAGAATAAAGATTCTGAGGGCCAGAGGTACCTCTAATCCGCAGCCTAGTAGTCACTCTCACTAGAGTGAGTCAGAAGGACAGAGATGTGACACGTGAACATTTTATACCCAATTCCTTAGCACTTACCTTCAAACGCATTAGATGCCCTATCATAGCACAGACTTCCTGTTCTCTCCACTTCTGTTTATGTGTTCCCACACTGGCCCTTTCTTCTTTGAATGGATGGCAGTTCTGTCTTCTCAGTCTCATGGTCTCTGATTATGTGTCTCCCCAAAGATTCCAAGGAGTACCTGGAATTTCCACTGAACAGATTTTCCTGGATGCCAGGAGTACTTTACCAGTTTATATGATGTCTAAAATACTGTTTGCAGGGGTAAGTTTCAGCAGAAGAATTATTTTCAGTTTGCTCTCCTACTTAGGTATAATAAGTGTATTAGAAGACAACATTAGAAATTAAAAAACTGAAGAAGTTGGGAAACTAAATCAAGAAAAGGATAGTGTCTTGATGTCTCAGGGAGCAGACTGTCACCACTGACAACTGGGACTTAATCTCACTAAAGATAGTCCGAGGAGTTATGAGGACGTCAACACATACTTATTAGGTATGGAGGCAAAAAGAATTACCAGTTGACTCCTTCATTTATGGAAAGAAGTCTTGAGAAATTTGAACTCCTTGCAATCCTACTATGGAGCAAACCTCATAGGCTTCAGAGAAGAGGCGATGTCTGCATTTGAAGTAAGTTGTTAATGTGCTAAAAATAACCTCCTGTAGTCCAAGTGTGCTAAAACGGTGTGGGCTGGGTATTTCTACCATTCCATAGCCCAGTGATATTCAAAATATCTAACAGCTTCCATGGCAGGGACACAGATCAATCTGAGTAGGTGTCAACTGTAAGCATACCAAATACAGATGTCAGGGAATATATACTATTAGAGTGAAAACACAGAACAAAATAAAAACCTCAGACTCCAGGCTGAGATTCTCCTAGAACTGCATCATTTGTAAATTTACCGACTATGTCAAAAAAAACTCTTGAATCGTGTCCAAATCAACTTCGAACAGTTAGAGGTCTGAGAGGTATGTGACCTCAGGGCAAAGGCAAGGTCAGCCATTTCCCCAAGCTTAGCTTCAAAAGGTCCATGGACCATGAAATCTCAGTTCATTTCTGGATGACAATTCTGGAGATTAGAAAGGACTTCCAGTTTTTAACCTCTCTTTCCTTCAAGAGCTCAGTGAAATGCTAAATGAAGAACAATGTAGAAAGGACAACTCTTGAGCGATGGGCCCTGTTACTATGCAGTTTAATGTCTTCACCATCACTCAAGCTTTTGAGGGAGGGATCAAACTCGTACTTTGAAGAATAAAGTATGGGAAGAAACTGAAGATCTTTAAGAAATCCTCTGGTTCTTCTTTCCGCACTTTTAATTTCATTATTGATTTCCACTAAGCCGGCCAGAGGTCCCCTGTGTACCCACAGCCTTCTCTCCTTTAAAGAGAGACTTGAAGAAAGAAGCCAGTTTCAGGCATTTACAGACATTAAAGATATGGTTGTCTCACAAAGAAGCTAGCACCATCTTGTTCCTGATGGTGGATGGTCTGCAGATTTCCTAGGAACAACCTGTCCTCACAGTGTGCTGCAGATATGTCTAAAATTATATTGAATGTCTTGGGTAAAAGGTCAAGCAACTGGATTGAGCAGCATGTCAGGCTGCTCAGTATAAACAAAGATTATCAGATGGTGAAATGGCATTGCCTTTTAAATGAAAACATTAACAAGAACTTGGTTGGGTTGGCTGAGCATCTCAAGTCATTAGTAACAGACCCCTTATTCAAAAGAATCATGTGACTTTTCTCTCAGAGGTTCTTTGTTGGAGTTGGCTCTGGGCGGTTCTAAGCCTGGGGGGGATTTCCCACTCTGGGAGGACTTCATTGACTCTCTTAACTAGAGAGGCTTTATACTGTGGGTCTATTTAAATAAAGATACTTTATCACATTAATTTGTGTGTGTGTGTGTGTGTGTGTGTGTGTGTGTGTGTGTCTGTGTGTGTGTGTAAAGTTACACACACTCAGGTGCCAGGGCAAACACATGTAGGTCAGAGGACTACTTGTGGAAGTCAGGCCTCTCTTTTCAGGACTTCCCATGTAGGTCCTAGGGATTGAAGTCAGGACACCAGGTCTGGCAGTAAGTGCCTTTCACTTCTGAACCATCTCATTGGCCCAAGTTTTTTTTTTTTTTTTTTTTTTAATTGTTTCATACTCTGTACCCTGGCTGGTCTGGAATCCCAATCCTCCTGCTTCAGCTCCCTCAATGCTGGGTTGTAGTATGCACAGCCATCCCTAGTTTCTCTGTGTATGATCTTTAGAATATTTGATCCAGTCATTGATTCTGAGCTGGGAATGACGTCCTAACCTGCTCTATACATCAGCCTCTCCATGACACCACCTGGCATACGCCTTCTGGCCTGCAAATATTTCCGTTTGCCAAGACTTCTGTGGCTCTTTCTACCTATAGCAGTGGCCTTCTTCATACCATTTGCATTTTCTTAAAAAATTAGGCCATGCCAACAGGTGACATAGATTCCAAAATTCCATCACTTCCTCATAGGAACGAATCTTTAGGAAGCTAAGTGAAACTACACAGAAGGAGGCTAGACAAAGAATGTTGTTACCGTGTTATTGCACTAAACAGTAAAACATTCTCCTCATGATTTTTTTTTGGTTTCTGGACATGTGAAACGCTGTTCTCTTTTTAAGTTTTAGAGAACGATTACTTGCAGTTCAGACTGGACTATGAATAATGAACAGAATTTCCCATTTTTATTTATGGTTCCATAGAAAGAAGTCACATGCAATAAGTGACATGTAATAAGGGACATACAGTGACTGATATGCAATAAAAGACAAGCAATAAATGACATATAGTAAGCCTGGGTTGCAGTCCTAGCTTTGATCCACTGCCTACTATGCTGTACCCAAAGGAAGTCATTTATGCTTCCCTGGTGAAGAAGAGATGGTAATATCTGTCTTCTGAAGATGTGTTAGGAATCAAGCAGAAGACCACACAGCAATACTTGAATGCATTAGGTGTTCATCAGAATACCTGTTAATTAAAATAATAATAATAGTAATAATAATAATAATTTAGGCAATTAAACAAATGTGTTGGTTGAAGTATCCTAACAACTTTCAAAGGAAGCATACTTTGTTTTCGATCATAAATTTGTATTTGAAAATATGTGAGACTCACATAGAGAATGAGAACTTTGAGCCACATAGCTCTGGGTGGCAGATCTGGGAGCAGATGCTCTTTCCCTTGGCCCACTTCTCTAGAGGCATGGTTATATACATTCTAACCTAAATACACATTCCAAACACTCACTCCAAGTAGGAGACATAAAGACCACAAATAGCTTCTAGTTAGTTGTATTTCCTATTTTGTCGTTGCATAAGCATGAAAGTCATTCAATGGCGACCACTCTCTAGGTTAAGGGCTGTGGTTAAGTTGAGTTTTTGTAATAGGAATCCATGGTGTTTCTCAAGAAAAGAACTTTTATAAAAAGTGACAATGGTAGAAAAATACTCAGAATCTCAGAGAATTCCAGAAAACATCTTCACAACTCTTCTTGGACTGTCTAAATCCAATTATTTAAAAAAAAACCACTTTATCCCTTTGTGGTTATAAGAGAAATATTAGTTCATATTCATATTTTGTCGTTGCATAATCATGAAAGTATTTCAATGGCAACCGCTTTCTAGGTTGAGGTCTGTGGTTAAGTTGAGTTTTTGTAATAGGAATCGATTACATTTTTTCCTGAAAATTACATTTTTCCAAGAAAAATCCATTACAAAGTTCCTACTTTGTAATAGGAATCCATTTTCAGACTGAAATCCAGAAAGACGATCCATGCAACAAACGTCACAGACACAAATTCCATAGGTCTCCATGTCTTTCATTGTATTCAGCAAATTGGTCTTTGTAAGACTTCTCATTAGCTTTACCAATGTCAAAGTTCAGTTGGTTCTCAGGGCTCCCATTGGTCCTTTTCCAGCCTTCTCTCCTTATAAATGACTATTTAAAGCACCGTCTTGATCTTACACTTGGCCCCACTTTTAGATGCTAAAATAAAGAAAATTAGGGGTTCCAGGATTGCGTATGTTCCTGTCATGCTTAGAAAATTGCAAGGGTGTCACAGCCCTTGTGTAGGAATGTCTTGGCTATAATTAATCATGGGAAAACTTCCCAGGGAGACTCTGTCTGGTTTTCTCTATACAAGGATGAAAAACAAAAGGTTTCACTTGTAGGAATGAATGAAATTGTTCTATCAAGAAACTTGGTTGATGTCTTAGCTGGGAAATGAACAGTGTAGTCTTTCTGGTGCAAGCTATGGATTTTCTTTGAGAAATTCTTAAAAGTCCTCAGCGAGTCTTTTTCTTCTCACTCTCTTCCTTGAGATCCTGCTCGAAGATCTTCTCTGAGAAATTGATTCCTAAGGTACCTGCTCAGTAGGCATGCGTCTTGTGTCCCTGACCTCACACAAAAACAGGACTAGGAACACGTTCTGTTTTCATTATCTAATTGAACTCTCTTTCTGAGAGCTTATGTTGGGGCTTCAGATGTGCTACTGAGAAGTGATCATTTCAAGAAAAAATTAAAGTCAGTAATAATTTACTACTTGGCTGTTATATGGAGAAAAAGAAAAAAAACTGGTCAAGAGATAAAATGAAAAGAAGATAGATAGATAGAAAGATGGATGGAGGAGACTTCGAGGGGAAAATGTGGATAATTAGCATGTAGAGAAGAAAGGGATAAGGGAAACCTCAACTCTCCTTTCAACTTCTGATTCCAGTCTTTTGTGGGCTTTCCTTGTACTACTCTCTGCCCTTTCATTTCTTTTTAAGTTCTTGTTCCTTGATAAATTTACTTATTCCATGTTTGGCTTTGTTTATATGGGTGATCACAGTGGACATTGTTTCTGGCAACTAAAAGATTCTAAGACTGATCTGTGCCACAGACCCATTTTCAACATCACACCTTTTAAACAGAGAGGAACCCACACTCCTTGGACTAGATTCAAGAAGTAGAAATACTTCTATTATCTAGGCTTCATTTCCCTTGATTTATCCATCACCAGTGCTTCAGCATACACATGCTTTTGCTCCCTTTTAAATCTTTCAATCAGATGAAAATAGATTCTATAATTGATAGCCCCCTTAGAGGAGTGCGACTTCCCATCTGGGATAGAGAGCCAAAGTCTTAGAGGATATCCAAACTGCTCAAATGACCCCAAGATTCCTTATCACTCACTTGGCTCTCATCTTCCCTTGCCTAAAAGGTGTGAATTTAACCTTTTGATTGGCCATCAAGATTGCCATATTCAGCTACTGGTGACTGAGACGCAAATGGATTTTGGGGGGTGAGGGCAGCCCACAGGATTCTATTTGAGGAATGCCAAATGGTTTTCCAGGGCCCAGCTGGTTCCTTGGTCTCTTGCACAGTGCCTGAAGTGTGCACAGCTATTTTTGTTGAGTTATAATATTATTGCTCACAGTGAAATCTAATATTAAAGCAGAAGGCTCTCATGCCCATTAGTTGTATGGCTTTGGGAAAGATGAAAATCCCTGTGCTTCCATTTCCTCATCCGTGAGGTGGTGGTAATAGTATCCACCCCACCAGCTTCTTGCAGGGTTATTATATACGTGCATGAAAACCCATTTTTATATAAAGTTAACAAGCTAATAAAGACCATCAACAGTCTTACTGAGCTGTAAAGGCTACATAGCACAGATGTGACAAACCCAGCAGGTACCAGTGCAAAAAACGCCACCTATGTCTTGGGGATAGCCATTCAGAAGTCTAATTTGAGTTGCTCTATAGGAAGGAATTTATGCCCATACTCTAATCCAACTAGTAGGTTATGGACCCTAGAGGAGAACATACTACTGCCATTTTCCAAACCAATATAATTTTAACTGCATCCTAAATACATATTTTATACCCACAGATAAGTGTACCTCTCACCTGTCAACCCCAACTGATCCATGAGGAGCAAAATCCCTACATCCTTAGAGAACATTGCAAAGAAGGGGACAAGAGATTGTAAGGGACAAAGAACCAGGATGTCTGTTGTGAGGTAGCCTTCTACATGTCATTGGGAATCTGCATCCATGACATCTCAAGAGTATGGTTGCAAAACAACACTTCAACAGTAACACCAGTTGACATGCCAGTGTGGATGAGGCGAGTCCTACAAGACCACACCTCTAGATAAAGTGCTATAGGCAATTAATGGTTGCTGAGATATGGAGAGTCATTTTTCTCCAGGAAGAGCCCACCATACGTTATCCAATCGCAAGTGGTCAGCCCTAAACATATATTTGAGCAACTCTAAATGGACTTAGCATGTAAATGTTTCTGAATGTGTGCATATGAGTGTGTGCATGTGTGTGTATGTGTGTATGTCTGTATATGTGTGTTTGAGTGTGTATGTGTGTGTGTGCGTGCATGTGTATATATGTGTACATATGGGTTGTGTGTATGTGTGCATGTGTGTATGTGTTCATGTATGTGTGCAAGTGTGTGTGTGTGTGTGCATGTGTGTGTGCACATTGGTATTTTTGTGCCTGTGTATTTGTGTGTATGTATGAATGTGTGTGTATCTGTGTGTGCATGTGTGTGATTATCTATAGTCTTATGTATCACAGTCGATACTTGTCTTGAACTCTTGATCCTTCTGTGCTCAAGTGCTTGGATCAAAGGTATGTAATACCAAGCCTGGAAGGTTGTTAAAACTCATGTTTAGGTATAATTTATAATTTACACATATATAATGTATCCATTTTAGTGTAAAGTTTTAAGAATTTGATAAATGCATTTACTCACATAACAAGTACACTGTCGTCCCCTTAAAATCTCCTATGTGTCCCTTCTTAGACAATTTCACTTTCAACTCAGACTAGCAACTGCCGAGCACAGGTTTTTTTTCTCTAATAGGTCAGAAAGGGTCTGATCTTTAAAAGCTCTTGTAATAAACTCTGTCAGTGTTTTGTAACTCTCGTTTTACTTATAATTAGAGTGTGTCTTAAACGTATTACATAGTTGCTCGGAGCTGGGGCGATGGATCATTTGGTAAAGCACTCGCCAGTACAAGCATGAGGACTTGAGTTTGAACCCTAGAACCCACCTACAAAGTTGGGCTGGGGAAATCCCAGCACTGGGGAGGTAGAGGTGGGTGAATCCCAAGGGATCACTGACCCACCAGCCTAGCCCCAGTGAGCCCCAGGACAATGACAGCACTTGAGGTAGAACACTGGAAACTGACCTCTGGCTACCATACATACGTGTGCCATTACCATCACACCAATACACAATCCTGCATAAACATAGACACAGAAATTATTGTTGTATGTCTTGTTTCTTCTTCTGGAACTGTGTAAACATGAGAAAGGGAAGGAGTTATCTGGTTATTTGTTACTGTATTTTTTTTAAACAATGTTACCCAGAAGAGGCTCACAAATATGATTGCAGGATCAATGAATAAATGTGATTCCACGTTCAGTGGGAAATGACTTTAAATCACTAGTCACTCGTCAAAAATGGTATTCAGGTTATTGTGTCCCAAGTCATATCATTCAAACATTTCTGAAGGGAGTTAAAGTCCCACTTACAACAAATCAGATAGAAACACCGTTTTGCTCATGTGTTTAAAGTTGTTTATTTCATAGTATTTTCACTCCATATATTTTGTAGCAGATCTGACATGATGGCGAGGCTCAGGAGCAAGATCACGAAGTCTTCAAAGTCCAGCTTCTTTTCTGTGTGCTCATCAAGCTCAGAAAGGAGGTCTCGGGATTTTGGCTTGGTTTCTTCTCTCTGAAAATAAAGAAGTGAGCCTTCCTTGTGTATAAACTTCATATTTAGAGATGCTGATGAACAATGCATATGTAATTAGCAATCTAGCATGGCTCCTGCCATCACATAAGCATTGAGAAAATCCTCCCGTGACATGTCTCTGAAATCCTTCCACTGATCTCCCCGCATATGTACTTCCTCTATACCCAGAGAATTAAGTAACTTGCTTCAAAGCAAGCAGCTTGTTCCGTGGAGCTAAGATTTGTGGCCTTATCTGCCTGATTCCAGAGCCATACTCTTAACTAGCAAGTCACTCTGCCTTTCTTTAGAGGCAGAACTTTCTATGTTTCGGGATTTTAAATATATCATCTCTTCACTATAGGAGGTACCGCTTATGTGTTCGCTGGACTATGAGATTATTCAGAACCGCAGAATAAACGGTTCTAAAAAGAAAGCACATTGCTTTGTGCAATTGTTCAGCATTCAGTCTGATTGTCTGTCGGACCTAGGCACATAGCTGTCACACATAGACTGTGGGAAAACATCTGAACAGCAAAGAAATGGAGAGCCCTTTCAGTTTCAAACCTTTCAAACAACAGCTGGAAACTTTGACATTAAGCACAGAAATGTCATTTGAGTCACTCTGGTGCATAGCTGGGTGTGCATTCTGTTTAACCACAAATGCTCATCTGTGCACTGGCTGCAAAAGTTCCAGCAATGCCTGAGACACTTTTGGAAAGATGGCACATTCTGTTACAGTCTAAACCCATCCTTGTCTAAACCCATCCTGTGTCTATGCCGACTGTTCATAGGCCACATCTTTACCCTGTGTCAAAGGAGCTCTTGACTATTTGCTACAAGAAAGCTGAACACTTCTTGGAAAGGGTCAGTTCAATAAAAAGATTCTCCTGTATGACTGCCCAGCTTTCCCAAAGATCATGAAAGCATAAGTCTCTCTGTTCCCTTTGTTCTGCATATGGAAGGATCAGGAGGCTGCCGAGCTCTAGTCACTGACGAGTTAACCAGTCATTTTGTTTTAATATCTTCTAAGCAATGCTCACAGGGTCTAGGGTTGTTTTTTTTTTGTTTGTTTGTTTTTTTTGTATTTTTTAAAAATATTTTACTGGTGAATATGTATTAAGACTGGAAATTGTGCTTAGGCTTATGAGAAGGTAACATTTCCTTTAGGACCTAGGTTTAGCAAAACAGCATAACACATTTTACCAGAAGATCCCTCACCCCCTTTGTAGAGGGTTTAAAATATTGGTTCTCAACCTGTGGGTCATGACCCATTTGGAGTCATGATCATTTCACAGGGATCGGAATGAGGTAATTACATTATTATGATTCATAACAGCAGCAAAATTAAAATTATGAAGTAGCAAAGAGTAATTTTATGGTTGGATGTCACCACAACACGAGGAACTATTTGATGGGCACTAGTGCTCACACATCTATCTTAGACAGAGAGCTTCACTGTTGGGCTAAGGCAGGGTTTTCGTTTCTCATGTTTGGCCAAGCGTAAGCAGCACCATTGATCCAGAGGATGCCCTTGGATGAACCATCCCCTCTGTTGCCCTGAAATGAGGCTTGGCTTCCTGGATCTGCTCACCACAGCGATTACGTTCAGACATGGGTGTGTCTGCTGCAGAAACTGGCTACCCCGATTGGTTTTACCCACACTGCAGAACACCAAGCTGGGGGCATCTTCCCTAATGAATGGTATTTTTAGAAGGAAGACAGTTTTTATCAGTGATCCCACTCACTCCTCCTTATGCTTGCTAAATGCCCTCCAGAGATCTGACCCCCAGATGAGCACGTTTGTTCTTTCTGGGATCCATAATTTATTTTGGTGACAGACGCAGGCAAATGTGACAACAGGACTAATCCCCACCCCTTTGTTTAAAAGCCTCCCCCCAGCAGTTTATCTCAAGTTCTACAAGGATTTCTGCTTAAAAACGGTTTTCCTTAAAAGTATTTGTAAAACATGCAGGTATAATATGGAATATTTAGAAAAATATTTTAACAAGAAAAATGTAAGCATAACTCTCAAAGAATGATAAGCCTCATTGCCATTACTTTCTACGTGTGTGTGTGTGCATGTGTGTGTGTGTGTGTGTGTGTCTGTTTGTCTGTCTGTGTAGAAAGAGTGGTATGAGTGTGTTATGTATATTTGATATGTGAGCATGTATGTGTAAGGCGGGTAGGTGTGTATTTGGAAGTCAGAGGACGATGTCGTGTTCGTCTTCATCTTCTGCCTTGTATGAATCAGGGTCTCCTTTTGCTTACCATTCAATACACCCACATAGGGGACCAGGGTGCTTCTGGGGATTCTCCTGACTCCAACTCCCATCTTATCCTAGGACTGCTGGGATTACATTTGCTCGCCATGATGGTTACTGAGGATTCAAACTCAGGCTCTCATGCTTGCGTAGCAAGTGTTTTACTTATTGAGTCACCTCTCCAGATCCCTGAAGTCATTCTCGTATATGTTATATCATTGCATATGCATTCTGTCTCTCTCTCTCTCTCTCTCTCTCTCTCTCTCTCACACACACACACACACTCACACACACACACACACACACACACACACACACACACACACACTCACACACACACACAAACACTCATACACACACTCACACACACACACACACTCACACACACATACACACTGACACACATACACACATGTTGATAGAACTATAGGTTCACTGGAAATTATAATCTTGATCTGGTTCTTCCAAGTAAGTGTTATTTTATATACTTAATACACTAAAACCATGTACATATACACACAGTTATAGAAAGACAATTGTTATCTTTTTAATATCTCAGACCACACTAAGAATTTACAGACAGCTCTTATACATTTTGTTAGACTAGGCTCTTGCTCGTCACAGGTAGCAGAGTAAATCTTGGTGGTTTAGGCTTGGGTATCGGCCATTTTTTCTTTCTTGTAAGATTTCCATAGGCCAGTATTGCCCAAGGTATAAACTTATGCATATGACATCATGCAAGTCAATGTAGAAGGTGTCAGAAAAATTAAATCATATAGTAGTTAACTCTTACTCATACTTCAAACACTATATTTATTTAATGTTCAGAATTCCTTCTTTGGTTTCTCACAGCAAGATGATCCGAGTATTTTGCCATTTGAATACATGCTCAGAGATTCAACTGGTATTGCCGCTCTGAGCCACTGTGCCCACATGTTAGCTCGTTCATCAAACTCAGTGGACAACCTAGATATAGGAGATACTCAATAGATATCTGTTGATTGAAATAAAGCTATGGCGCCCTGGAGCTAGAGTTCTTGCTGTTGGGTGTGAGGCTCCTTTATTCATGCAGTTAATTCTCTTACCTCGGTGAAATTCCTAAATTGGGTTTGAAGCAGATTCTTGGCAGTGGCTTTCCCAAGTTTACCATCAGGATCAGAAGCGTTTCTGAAAACCAGAGCAATAGTAGCCATGGCCTTTTCCAGATCTGAGCCCCTTTTCAAAGCTAGGAGAGAAGAAATGCACAGCGAGGAATCAGACTGAGAATGATGCTTTGTGCAGACACACAGATGTGTCTTCTACAGGAAATGTGGGGAATACGTTGGAAATTGTATGTCAGTATGACCCAGTGCTTGTGCAATTGTCCCTCTTCTTAGAGCGCGATTCGGGATTATCTGACTGCATCTTTAAGCAAGAGAGCACAAAGGTTCCTTTTATAGCATTTGAGCTAGTAGAGCTTGCTTACCATGTGGCCCTGGGAAAGCCCCTTACTTCACTGAGCCTTGGTTTTCTAAGATGCATTTTCATTCAGTGGCTCAGAAAATATTTACTGAGCACCTACTGCATGTTATTCTTACCTTTTGGTATTAAAGAGATATCATGTAAAGACTTCAAGTCCCATTCTTGAGCAATTTATATTCTGTTAGAGATGGAGCCACTTCATGTAAGTATGACAAGAGTAATGACATCAGGGTAAGCTATGACTTAGTAACATTGCAACGAGTCTTTCCCTCAAACACTGTGATGTTCTGTAGTTTCTCTGATTTACAGTCCTTGATGCAGAGGACGGTGCTGAATCCTTCCTTCCCAGTGGGCAGCATCCAACACATACAGAGATACAAAGACCCATTCGAACAACTCTATACAACAATATATCTACGAGGACAAGACAAGCCCACGTTATAGCTGTGCCATGTTGAACTTCCTCTCCAACCAGACAACACTCTCTATGAAGCCAGAAGCCGTTCCTTTGTTTTTCTCCCTATATTCCCATTAGTACCAATGTCTACTGCGTAGTAGGGCTAGTCAATGCCATGAGTGAAGAGCAACAGATTTCACAGCTGTCAGTTCAGGCAATTTGCAGACATCACGCATGCTCAGTTAGAGGAAGGCTCAGCACACTGAAGTGACAAGATTGGATATGACCTCTGCTCATATGTATCTTATGATGTAGTAGATAAATAAACATTAATAAAGAGGGTACATATAAATAAAAATGTATATTTGGGTTTTATATATTTAATAATGCATGAAAAAATCTGTTCTTTTCTTCCTCTCAAGCATTTGACTTTGTCACTATTTTTATTGTAGCCACTTTGACAGGTGTTAAGAATATCTTAATATGCTATTTGTTTGGACTTCTAATGACTAACTATGCTAAAAAAATCTTTGTGTGTGTGTATTTACCATCTGTGTACATTTCTTGATGAGATATCTATTGACGTCTATTAATGAGTTTTGTTCATATTTAGATTGAAAGTTTAGAATTTTTGATTTTTGAAAGTTCTGTATCTACTTAAGATATGTCATTATCATAGCATAAGAGGTTTTCAAACATTTTCTCCTAGTCTGTAGATTATTTTTTAAATGTCTTCTTTTAATGTATGTGCATGTGTGTGTGTGCGTGTGCGTGTGTGTGTGTGTGTGTGTGTGTGTGTGTGTGTTAGGAAGGATGCATGTGTTTCATGGTGTTTGTGTGTGGAAACAGTGAACAACTTTAGGGGTCAGTTTCTCTTGCCATGAGGACTGAACTATGTCAATAGGCTTGCATGACCTATGTCCCCATGTCCCACCTGCCCTCTTTTAATTTTTTCAGCAGGGTCTTTTTCAGGGGAAAGGTATTTTTTGGATGGGTCCAATTTCTCAGGATTTTTCTTTTCAAATCATTTGTTTTATTTTTCTCCTAAAAGATTTCTCTTTCTCACCCCCACCTCACAAAACAACAACAAAAAAAAAAACAAACAGACAAAAAAACCCTTATGTTCCCTTTAGTTAATAATCTATTCCAACTCAATTTTGAGTAAAGTAGGTGACTCAAAGTGCTGTCTTGTTCTTGCTTCTGGAGATGACCCATCACTCCAGTACCAATACTTAAAATCATTTGCTTCACTGAACTGTTTTTGTCAAAAGTTGGTTGAGGATCTAGAAAGACAACTCAAGAGTTTAAGAGCACTGGCTCTTCAGAAGACTCGGGTGCCATTTCCAGCATGGCGTCTCACAGCTGCCATCTAACATTTCCAGAGCGTCTAACACCCTTTTCTGGCCTCCACAGGCATCAGATACACACACATGCTATACAGGTACATGAAGGAAAAAGCCCACTCACATTAAATTAAAAACAGCAGCAGCAGCAACAACACAGGTCAAAGAAGAAATCAAAGACTTTAACGTAACACCCAAAATGTAGAGAAAAACAGGCATTTTCTTTGTCTTTTTCTTTTGAGACAGACTCTCTCTAGCCCTGACTGTGTTGGAACTCACTCTGTAGACAAGGCTGGCCTTGCACTCAGATATCCACCTGCATTTGCCTCCGGGCTGCTGGGATTAAAGGTGTGTGTAACTGTTCCAAGCTGAGAACTTTCAGGGAATTGGCTACAGGAGCACATCCAATAATCCTAAAAGTCGATAAAATTGGGTTGTGTACCAAGAGAAAAACCTCTGTACAGCAATAGAAACCATTTCCAGAGCAAAGCATAGCCTATAGAATGGTAGAAAGTCTGTGTCTGACAGGTATTAGTGTCTGGAACCTATAAGACCTTCAAATTCAATGGATGGAACTAGAAAGTATCATCCTATGTGAGGTAACTCAATCACAAAAGAACACATGGTAAGCACTCACTGATAAGTGGATATTAGCCCAAAAGCTCAGATTACCCAAGATACAACTCACAAACCACATGAAGCTCAAGAAGATGGAAGATTAAAGTGTGGATGCTTTAAATCTTAGATGTGAGAACAAAAATACTCACAGAAGGAAATACAGAGACAAAGTTTGGAGCAGAGACTGAAGGAAAGGCCATCCAGAGACTGCCCCACCTGGGGATCCAGCCCATATACATACAGCCACCAAACCCAGTCACTACTGCTGAGGCCAAGAAGTGCATCCTGACAGGAGCCTGATATAGCTGTCTCCTAAGAGGCTATGCCAGAGTCTGACAAATACAGAGGCAGATGCTTGCAGCCAACCATTGAACTGAGAATGAGGTCCCCAATGAAAAAGTTACAGAAATGACTGAAGTACCTGAAAGGGCTTGAAACCCCATAAGAAGATTAAAATACAAATCAACCAGACACCCCAGAGGTCCCTGGATCTAAACCATCATCCCAAAAGTGCACAGGGATGGACCTATGGCTCCATCTGCATATGTAGCAGAGGATGACCTTGTGGGGCATCAATGGGAGGAGAAGTCCTTGGACCTGTCAAGGCTTGATGTCCCAGTGTAGGAGAGTGTCAGGGCAGGGAGGTGGGAGTGGGTTGTTGGTGGGGGGGAGTACCCTCATAGAAGCAGGGGAAGGAGGAAAGGGATAGCAGGTTTCTGGAGGGGAAATCAGGAAAGGTGATAACATTTAAAATGCAAAGAAAAAAAGAAAAAAAGTCAGCTAATGAATAAATGGACCAATAAGCTGCATAGGTGGTAATCAAAGGAAGAAATACAAATGATTCAGAAGTACTGGTAAAAGTTCAAAAGTCTGTATAGGGGCAGATCAATGAGGGAGGGAGCCAGGAGGGAGGGAGGAAGAGAAAGAGAAAAGGAGGGAGGGATAGAATGTACATATGTGTGATTGTGAAACACACACACACACACACACAAACACACACACACACACACACTGGAGACAGAAAGTGAGAGAGAGAGAGAGAGGAGTGGAGGGGATAGGGTAGGGGGAGGGGAAGGGGAGGGGGAGAGAAGGAGAGGGAGGGGGAGAGAAGGAGAGGGAGAGGGAGGGGGAGAGAAGGAGAGGGAGAGGGAGGGGGGAGGGGGAGAGGGAGAGAGAAATGTGCCATTTTCAGACCTCTGGTCAATTCCTTGAGTCTATGTTCTATACCTTTGCTGACATTCTACTGTCTTGGTAACAATAACTATAAACAAAATCTTACCAATCCAGAGAGTGACTCTTGTTGCTTCATGCAGTATCCATATTGCTGCTTGGATATTTAATACAACTTGCACTAAAGACCAGTTTGGAGGCAAACCAATGTCTGGTTTTTGGCAAGCATTTGGTTTCTCCTCCAAACCATCATTTCATCAGTGAAGAGCAGGTAGGTGACAGGTCACCAGACAGAGGGAGAACTGGGATTGGAAATGTCACAAATCTGAGCTGATGCACTCAGGCAACTGTCTGTTTGCTCTGCTTCCTGTTGAATCTGCAATGCTTTGTACTAGGTCTTGCAAAAATTTGCTAAGTGAATGGCCATGCAACTTACTTTACATTCCTCTTCCACAGACTCCCTTTCCTTTCAGAGTCCTGGTTTTATGCTGTTGTGATTAGTGCTTGTAACTTCTGTTTTTCCTGATCTGAAATGCCACCTTCCCAGGGATGCCAGCCTCAGAGAAATAGCCCTCAATTCTTAGCTCTTTTTTGCCCCATTCCTAGCTATTTCTTCCCCCAATCTCTGCTGCTTCCAGGAAGTGTCAAGCATTTTACTGCTCACTAAATACTGGGGCCTGGGCATATTTCTTATGCCTCCCGGTCTGTCCGTCTATATGTGTGTGTGTGTGCATGCATATGTACACACATTCTGTGCTACTTTATCCATTTTTAATAATCTTGACAATATCAAATTTAAAATGCTAAAGAGTGAATCTTATGTACGATGTCTGGTTTTGAAGAAGCGGTTGCCTAGAAGGAATATATTAATTTTTTAGGAAATAAATCCATGGATAATTTGGACTGGTCAGTTTATTGATCAATAATCAAATATAGTTAGATATAGTATAGGAAGAGTCTGAGACTGTCCTTGGAGGACAGCAGTTGGTGGTACTCTGCTGGATGTGCCTGCCTGGTGAGGAAGGAGTAATTCTCAGGCTCTCAGCAAGTTCCTTAATGACTGGCACCTTCCTTTGTTATATGTTTCAGGGGCCTTTCAAGCATAATCTTATTTAGTGCTTCCTCACACCCACAGGGGTGGGTACTATTTGTGTCTTAGATTTATATATTAGAAGCCTACTCTTGGAGAGATTATGCAGAGTCACTGCTCAGAGGTTGAAGGGTCTGTCCAACTGTGATGCTGACAGAAAGAGTAAATCTGTGCACAGTCCCATGCTGGTTGGGGAAGCTAGGCATTTCCCAGCCCTGGTAGAGTTCAAGTCTGCTTCTCTGAATGGGACTCCATCTGGACTACACAACTTCACATTCTTATCCTACCTCTCTTAAAAGACTGCACACATTTTTTTCTTTTCCAACTGTAAAATAGCATATGCTCATGGTAAAAAATAGAACTGGAAATATTTAAATTAAGAGATAGAAAAGAGTTGTTTGTCCTACCAATGTGGAAGATATCTCCCTAAAGGGTTTTTTGTGTCCCATCTTCACAGTTTGCTTCTTCCCTTAATCAACCCAGCAGGCTGCTGCCTAACTTCTCTCTGTCTGACAGACTCATGCATTAGCATTGGAAGCTTATTTTAAGGGACCACTTCGGGTCAGAAAAGCAAAGGCTAGTATATTGGCAGCTCTTATCGACTGTCTTGTCTTTGGGATTTGGGCATGGGCATGGCTGAGAAACAGCTCTTTAGGACAGCTTTGTGTTACCCTCTTCTTTTCCATAACCCATTGGAGTGGATTTTGAACTATGTACAGTTCATTCCGACTCTATGCATCTCACAAGAATGTAAGCATTTGATTTGGGCTTCAAGACATCACTGACCTCTTAGAGTAGATCACAGCAGTGAATACTCTTCCCTAGGTAATGGATGTGACTCAACTCATTTAATGCTTGGGTCAGTCCTTTGAGGTAGGTCCAGTTTACAGATGAGGAAACTGAGGCATAGCAAGATTAAGTCAAAAACCCAAAATGGCTCCTTTCTCAAGTGCTCACTCCTTCTAAGAGTTGTTTTTCAGGAAACTATTCTTCTGGAGTCTTTCCTAGAACAAGCCCCTCTGTCGTACTTCTCTTATACCCTGAACATACCATCTCCATAACTGTCACACTTGAAACTTGGTATTATCTCAGTGGTGTCCTAGATCAGTGTCACTCAAGAAAATACACTACAAACCACGATAGTAATTTAAAATATTCTCGTAGACAATTTAAAAAGACTAGGAAGAAAAGAGTAAAATTGATTTTAATAATATATATTACTCAACTCAATATATTAAACGTTTCAACAGGTAGTTAATACTAAGTTCATGAGATTTTATACCCCATAATTATTAATTTCTTTCAGCTTTATAATCTCTATTCAAATTAAGTATTGCCCCAGTAGCTCTGTGTGTACCATGAGGGATAGGACAGGTCCAAGCTAAGAGTGACACCATTGTAAGTTCTTTAGAATTCTTCACACACCCTGGCATGTCGTGGGTATCAGAATACAGGCAATAAGTGTGTTAAACTGAACTGACAACTTCAGAGCCATTTTCTGTGTTTGTCTCTTTCTTTTCCGTAAAGCACGGGGCAGAGCACATTAAGCACTAGATTTGGTGAAATCCTAACCAGTTACTCACATAGAATCACCACACTTAACTCCAAGAGGTGTCAGAACCACGTCCATTTTGAATTTTTCTCTTGTAAGTCACCTTCTCAAGAGGAAAAGAGGCATCTTGTTGAACACACATCTTCTGCCCTAGCAATTCAAGTAGTGTAGACAGATTTGCCAGTTTATAAGGCCCTGTTCAATACTCCCCAGGCCAACAACTCCCCTAATACTCTACTACCCTGGTATTAAATCCAGATATGTACTTACCCTTCATCACTAACCCCTAAACTCCCAAAGAGCGAAAGTCCAAACAGCTGGGAGAGAAAAAGAGTCTCATGAACGTTTGACATTTTCTCCAGAGCTTTCTCACATCTTGGACATTCTTCATCTTATTAATTTTAACTCCTGTACTTCTCTGTTCTAGAGCAGGAGCGACGTACATGTCAACCATGGCTTACCTTTTATTGAAGCCAGTTGTTTAGATATGGAAACACTGCCAACAAAGTAAAAGGAACACAGTGATTTTTAAGGCCAGACATGCTTGATGTCTGCATAATGCAATGCATGATTTAAATGATCGTTTTCAACAGATGTCCTTGCACGTACTCGACACACACTAAAAAAGTGCATGACCATGACTGGCCGTAGCCCACACATCCACATATTCTTGGTTCTTATATGGCCCTGACTTCAGTTCCTTCTACTGGTTAAGGAACAAAGGAGAACACTTTATTTTTGGGGGCTTCTCTGTGCCCAAGATGATGGAGGGCAACAGTACTTCTGAGCCCTAGGAAGCCACTTGTAGATGCTGGGGTGTTCATCCTTCCATGTTCCTACATGCCTAAATGGAGTGAAGCTGTCACAGACCTGGAACTCCACTCACATAAGGAAGGAAAATAAGAAATTCTTGTTTATACGACGGTCTAGACTGCTAAGGTTTTAAGCGCATTCCCTCTAACTCTTTAGCTTCCCTCCCTCATCTGGGAATGAACTGCATTAGTGGGTGGTAGAGACATGTTCTCCTGCAGGTTAGGGTCTAGCGAGAAAGACGGCTATCAAACAGGCAATGCCTCACTGAGCCAGAGAAATTCATTCAAAGACAAAGGCTAACTTTGTCAGGGTAATGGAAGGGGCCTAGTGAATTAGTGAAGGAGGAGGAGGAGTGCTTCCAGCAGAGGGAGCACTGTGCTGAGGGACTCCCTGAAGTAAATAATGGCTGGATGGGAGAACTCAAGCAAGCACATAGTTGGAAACTAGAGAAAGGAGACAGTCGGGAGAAGATAAGGATGGTGTCCAGGGTTAGGACCCGAGAATACTGGGACTTCAAGCCTCAGAAGGCAAGGCAAGTGGGGACTACGTGTCAGAGGTATATTGGGGAAATATTTCACCTGCCACTGATGTAGGTAGAACGTAGCCCTGTGGGAGACAAGAAGAGGACAGCTGCTTTCTAAGCAGTACATCAAATTTTGCATGATTTTGCATTTGGATTTGGCGTCAAGTAGTAGGGGTGTTACTGATTCTTGGTGGGGAAACTTTACTTTTCTCCCTGGCTCCCTGCCTGCCTGGCTACCTCTACCACATATTAGGACCCCCAGGCTCTTCTCTGTGAGTTCTGAAACCTCTGCACCATGAGGATGCATGGCAGGATCCTTTCTCTTTTCACAATGTGCACTTAGGATGGAGAAGGTGCTATCTTTTCTCTTTTCACAATGGGCACTCAGGGTGGAGGACGTGTTGTCTTTTCCCTTTCACACTGTGTACTTGTCACATGGCATGTGTTGGTTTTTGTCACCCTGATTGATTTCCTGTCTCTGCCATTAGAAAGTGAGGACCCTGACAAGCTGGAGCTCCACATTTTATCCCCACACATCCCACCTCTCGCCCGGCAGAATACATTACTCTGGTTAAGTGTTCCACACAGCTTTTGGAAATAAAGTTGGTATCCTAAATGGGATTCCACGAAAAGGAACACTTTTCACTTGTTAGACCCAGTTTGCACATTTGAATAATGCGAAAGTTTCTACCATCAAAGACACTTTTGAAGATTACACTGTACAATAGAAATCAGGACCAAGTTTAATTTGCAAATATATCTTGAGAGGCAATCAAAGATCTTTGTGTAATTCCGTATTTTCAGTTCACAGGCAAAGCTTCAAGTTTGCTCTTTTTGTTTCTCCATTTTAAGTTTAATCTGAACTTGGGTGGCTATAGACAGCAGGTTTTCAACTTTGTGGCTACCAACTTATTGATATGAATAGACTGGAACTGTATCCACAGTTTTCCTGAAACCCAGTAAATGGGAGTCAAATGTCACTGACCTTTTAGGCATTTTGCTATGTGCTGAAATGGCTGCTGGGGCTTCAGAAGGACTGGGCTCTCCTCTGGAGTGGTTTGTGTGGTCCCGGGTGCTGTGCATACAGCCACGTATACTCTTGCTTCCCCTGTTGTGCAGCGTCCCTTCCTAAGCAACAATCACCTGCTCACTGTTACTATTGTCATTCAGTCCATGGCAACTGAACAATGACACTTGAAAAACTTTCAGTGTTACTGTATGTAGGTGCTGAATCATATGTTTAATCAACATTTGAGTGTCTCTTGTGAGTCACTTGCTATGCAGGGTTCTGGGGACACATTATGACAGGATTTGAGACAAATCTTAGCCTCAGTGTGTTTACCAGAATGACTAACATTAGTCAGGTAAGCGTTTAAAACATGGTAGCTGTGAGGAGCTGTAAGTCAAGAGGTCAGTCAGCCCCCAGGTGAAGCATCCTGAAGGCCACAGGTCGCTGTTACTGATGGACAGTGTAGCTTTTTGGAAGCTGAAGAGAAGGATGCTGACTCGGCTACACAAAGACATGCAGACTACGGTGGAGGGTTCTGCGTCTAAGTCAAAACAATGGGAACCCATTTGTAAGGTTAGTGAAGCCAGATTCACATTTTCGATTCCTTATCTCAGTTGAATGAGTCTAATTCAGAGACAACGTGTCCAGTAATTGCTGAAGTCACTGGTGAGGGGATGAGAGGAAACAGGAAGAGAAGCTGCGAAAGTTATCATTCAGGATGCACACTGGCCTGTCACTGCTGTCTTTGGTCAATACTGACTGTCTCATCATGCTTCTTGCTTCTATCTATCTATCTATCTATCTATCTATCTATCTATCTATCTATCTATCTATCTATCTATTTATCTATCTATCTATTGACAGACTTTCTCTGTGTAGCCTTGGATGTCCTGGAACTCAATCTGTAGAACAGGCTGACCTTGTGCTCAGAGTTCTGCTAGACTTTGTTTCCTTAGTGCTGGGATTAAAGGTGTGTACTACCACTGACTAGCTGTCTTCTTTTTAAAATGTTGATTTGTGTGTGTGTGTGTGTGTGTGTGTGTGTGTGTGTGTGTGTGTGTGCAAGTGTGTGCCCACATGTGGATGCCAGGAGTCAGCTCTGAGTGTCCTTGATGGCTATCTACTTTACACTTTTGGTTTTGAGGCAGGGTCTCTCACTGAGGCTGACTCTAAGGGTACCTGACCAAAGCTCTGGGATCATAGGCTAATACTTCTGTGCCAGGCTTTTTGACATTTGTAGTTGTGGGCCAAAGTCAGGTCTTCCTATCTACATGGGAATTACATAATTGACTGAAGCCCCATGCCTCCTTCTTTCATGGGCTTCCTTTTTCTCTTGTCCCTCTAGCTTTTCACTACTATCTGTAATGGTTTTCATACACATCTGGAATGGAAAAGGAAAATTTATTTAGCTCTACTAATTATAATTGCCCACTGGCCTGTTTCACTGCCAGCCCATCCTCTACGTGGTCTGGACAGACACTGACCCAATTTTGCTGCTCAGATTACAGACTTAGAGCTGCGCCAGTCGAGGTGGTGCTGATAGAACTGTTATTGCAACTGCATAGGCAGGAGGACATAGCTTTTTGTTTGCGTTTTTTTTGTTTGTTTGTTTCATTTTGGCTAGCCAGGATTAGTGGGACCCTGGTTCAAAAACAGGAAACACGCATAGAGTTGGTTTCTTTTACAAGTCATCTTGGATAAATTTTTGGGATCTGGGATTTTTTAGTGAACAATTCAGGCCATTCTGAATTGTAGCATCAAGAGCTGCTAGCAATCGTGACAATAGGCTTGGAAGTGGAAGCAGCTGTGTTTTCATCCCGATTTGGCCACTCGATCCTTGTGTTTTCTGAGAGAAGAAAGCCAACACCATGAAGTCTGATTTCTCATCTGTGAAACAACATGTTTTATGGAGTTACTGTTCAAGGTGGATGGGTTCATGTTAGAGAAGCACTTAACACGGTCTGATAAGGGAAGGCAAATCAAGGAATATTAATGTCCAAGAGGGTGATGTCAGAAGTGACTTTATCATTAGAGTCCTAGAAAGACACAGGTTCTGACTGAGATGCTCATCAGAGGATGCTCAGTGGGAAGCGATGGGAAATGGAGCACACATGAGACACAGGAAGGAATCAACTGACTGCCACTGGCTGTTCTGATGAGGACCCGTGTTGTGGAGCCCGGGGAGAGCTGAGATCCTGAAGCAGAGACCACTGTCAAGTCTGCTGTTTGTTGGAAGGAGGCAGCTACAGCTGTAGTGGCAAGGAACGACTGGAATGAAATTTCCCATACTCTGATCCAAACCTGTGCCTCCCATTACCTAAGCCCATCAGTAAACTAGCAAAGAAGCCTTGCAGAGGTAAAAGTAACTGCCAGGCATAGACAAGGGTGGGGAATGGAATGACAGGGAGGGATAAACTAGGGCATCAAATAGTAGGGTACAGGAGGAGGTGTGATGTGAAGACGGTATGTTGAGTGTATGGAGTGGATGTCAAATTAGGGACAGGAACTATGTAGGCAGCCTCTGTGTGTGTGTGTGTGTGTGTGTGTGTGTGTGTGTGTGTGTGTGTGACAGACAGATGGCTATGTGGGTTTACCTGACAAGCACATAGGACCACCTGTATGAAGGTGACAGCCACGGGACTCTTGTATGCCAGCTGCAGGCTACACGGGCAGAGATGTTTCATAAGCAAAAGGGGGGATACCGTCACAGAGAAGAGTGGGTTTCTTTGTAAAACTAGGTTTGCTCTCATAATTGGGTTCTTTTTCCTTCATGCTGTTGAACAAAAATGAAAAAGCAGGTTGTTGGATAATCCGAGGCCTGCCTGTTAGGGGTTGGTTAAGCCTCCTTGTTCATGTGGTGTTAAGTTCATTCAGGGATCTTCATTCAGGATCCAGAGGCGGCAGCTTCCTGGGTAGTTTGAAGCTACTTAGAACTAGAATTTTGCATTTTTTACATGTACTCGTTTTCTGGCTACAAGAACAACTAGATTCTTGAAGTGAACACTAGCTTTTTAAGAGGTAATTTTGAGGGTCACTATGCTCTTTGAAAAGATACACACCAGCTTCATCCCACGAGATGCAAATAGACAAAGCGTCCCACTTGGTTAGGGTGATTGTCACAACTCCAGGCTATAGATAATGCTCTTTTATTCTTTTCCTTTTTTTACTGAATATTTTCTTTACTTACATTTCAAATGTTATCCTCTTTCCCGATTTCCCCTCTGGAATACCCCTATCACTTACCCCCTTTCCCCTGCCACAAAGAGATTCTTCCCTCACCCCTCACCTACTCCCTCCCATCTACCTGTCCTGGCATTCCCCTGCACGGGGACATTAAGCCTTCAAGCCTTCACAGGGCCAAGGGCTTCTCCTCTCATTGGTGGCCAATAAGGCCATCCTCTGCTACATATGTGGCTGGAGCCATGGATCCCTCCATGGGTACTCTTTGGTTGGTGTTTTAGTCTCTGGGAACAATGTGGGCCTGGTTGGTTGATATTGTTCTTCCCATGGAGTTGAAAACCCCTTCAGCTCCTTCAGTCCTTTTCCTAACTCCTCCATTGGGGACCCCATTTTCTGTCAAATGGTTGGTTGAGAGAATATGACTCTGTATTTCCCAGGCTCTGGCAGAGCCTCTCAGGAGACAGCTATGTCAGATTCCTGTCAGCATGAACTTCTTGGCATCCACAATATTGTCTGGGTTTGGTCACAGTATACAGGATGGATCCTAGAGTGGGGCTGTCTCTAGATGACCTTTCCCTCAGTCTCTGCTCCACACTTTGTCTCTGTATTTCCTTCTGTGAATATTTGATTCTCCTTTCTAAGAAGGAATGAAATGTCCACTCTTTGGTTTTCCAACTTCTTGAACTTCATGTGGTTTGTGGATCATATCTTGGGTAATCTGAACTTTTGGGGTAATATCCACTTATCAGTGAGCGTATACCATGTATGTTCTTTTGTGTTTGGGTTACCTCACTCAGGATGATATTTTCTAGTTTCATCCATAAGAATTTCATGAAATCATTTTTTTATTAACTTGAATATTTCTTATATACATTTTGAAAGTGTTATTCCCTTTCCGGTTTCTGGGCAACATCCCTCCCCCTCCCCTTCCTTATGGGTGTTCCCTCCCCACCTCCCCCATTGCCGCCCTCCCCCAACAGTCTAGTTCACCGGGGGTTCAGCCTTAGCAGGACCCAGGGCTTCCCCTTTCACTGGTGCCCTTACTAGGATATTCATTGCTACCTATGAGGTCAGAGTCCAGGGTCAGTCCATGTAGTCTTTAGGTAGTGGCTTAGTCCCTGGAAGCTCTGGTTGCTTGGCATTGTTGTACATATGGGGGTCTCGAGCCCCTTCAAGCTCTTCCAGTTCTTTCTCTGATTCCTTCAACGGGGGTCCTATTCTCAGTTCAGTGGTTTGCTGCTGGCATTCGCCTCTGTATTTGCTGTATTCTGGCTGTGTCTCTCAGGATCGATCTACATCCGGCTCCTGTCGGTCTGCACTTCTTTGCATGAAGTCATTTTTTAAATGAGTTCTTTATATATATTGAATATTAACCTTCTATTGGATGTGGATTGGTAAAGATCTTTTCCTAATCTTTTGGTTGCCATTTTGTCCTAATGACAGTGTCCTTTGCCTTACAAAAGGTTTGCAATTATATGAGGTCCCATTTGTCAATTCTTGATCTTAGAGCATAAGACATTGGTGTTTTGTTCAGGAAATTTTCCCCTGTGCTTATGTGTTTGAGGCTTTTCCCCACTTTCTCTTCTGTTAGTTTGAGAATATCTGGTTTTATGTGGAGATCCTTGATTCATTTGAACTTGAGCTTTGTACAAGGTTATAAAAATGGATCAATTTACATTCTTCTACATTCTGATCTCCAGTTGAACCAACACCATTTGTTGAAAATGCTGTCTTTTTTTCAACTGGATGGTTTTAGCTCCTTTGTCAAAGATCAAGTGACCATAGGTGTGTGGGCTCATTTCTGGGTCTTCAATTCTATTCCATTGATCTCCCTGACTGTTCTGTACCAGTACTGTACAGTTTTTATCACTATTGCTCTGTAACAAAAGTTGAGGTTGGGGATTGTGATTTCCCCCAGTAGTTCTTTTATTGTTGAGGGTAGTTTTCACTATCCTGGGTTTTTTGTTATTCCAAATGAATTTTCAAACTGCTCTTTCCAACTCTATGAAGAGTTGACTTGGAATTTTGATGGGGATTGCATTGAATCTGTAGATTGCTTTTTGCAAGATGGCCATTTTTACAATAATAATCCCACCAACCCATGAGAATGGGAGATCTTTCCATCTTCTGATATCTTCTTAGATTTCTTTCTTCAGAGACTTCAAGTACCTGTCATACAAATCTTTCACTTGCTTGGTTAGAGTTACACGGTGATATTTTATATTAGTTGTGGCTACTGTGAAGGGTGTCATTTCCCTAATTTTCTCCTCAGCCTCCTTATCCTTTGAGTAGAGGAATGTTACTGATTTGTTTGAGTTAATTTTATATCTAGCCACTTTGCTGAAGTTGTTTATCAGGTTTAGGAGTTCTCTGTCGGAATTTTTGGGGTTACTTAAGTGTATTATCATATCATCTGCAAATAGTGATATTTTGATTTCTTCCTTTCCAATTTGTATCCTTGTGACCTCTTTTTGTTGTCTAATTGCTCTAGCTAGGAATTTGAGTACTACATTGACTAGGTAGGGACAGAGTGGGCAGCCTTGTCTAGTTCCTGATTTTAGTGGGATTGCTTCAAATTTCTCTCCACTAAGTTTGATGTTGGCTACTGGTTTGCTGTACATTGCTTTTACTATGTTTAGGTATGGGTCTTGAATTCCTGATCTTTCCAAGACTTTTAATATGAAGGGGTGTTGAATTTTGTCAAATGCTTTCTCAGCCTCTAATAAGATGATCATGTGGTATTTTTCTTTGAATTTGTTTATATAGTGGATTATGTTGATGGATTACCATATATTGAAACATCCCTGCATCCGTGGGATGAAGCTGACTTGATAATGGCGAATGATCATTTTAATGTATACTTGGATTCAATTGCAAGAATTTTATTGAGTATTTTTGCATTGATGTTTCCAAGGGAGATTGGTCTGAAGTTCTCTTTCTTTGTTGGACCTTTGTGTGGTTTAGGTGTAAGAGAAATTGTGGTTTCATAGAATGATTTTGTGGAATAGTTTGAAGATTATTGTCATTAGGTCTTCTTTGAAGGTCTAAATTCGTCTGGTCCTGGGATTGTTTTGGCTGGGGGACTTTTAATGAATGTTTCTGTTTCTTTAGTGGTTATGGGACTGTTTAGATGGTTTATCTGATCCTGAATTAAGTTTGGTATCTGGTATCTCTCTAGAAAATTGTCCACTTCATCCAGATTTTCCAGGTTTGTTGAATATAGGCTTCTGTAGTAGGATCTGATAATTTTTTGAATTTCCTCAGAATCTGTCATTATGTCTCCTTTTTCATTTTTGATTTTGTTAATTTGGATACACTCTCTGTGCCCTCTGCTTAATCAGGCTAAGGGCTTTTCTATCTTGTTGATTTTTCTCAAGGAACCAGCTCCTTGTTTTGTTGATTCTTTATATAGTTCTTTTTGTTTTTACTTGGTTGATTTCAGTTCCAAGTGTCATGATTTCCTGCCATCTACTCCTCTTGGGTGTGTTTGCTTCTAGAGCTTTTAGGTGTGCTGTCAAGGCACTAATAATGTATGTTCTCTCCAGTTTCATTTTGGAGGCACTCAGAGCTATGAGTTTCCCTCTTAGCACTGCTTTCATTGTGTCCCATAACTTTGGCTATGTTGTGCCTTCATTTTCATTAAATTCTAAAAAGTCTTTAATTTCTTTCTTTATTTCTTCCTTGACCAAGTTATCATTGAGTAGAGCATTGTTCAGCTTCCATGTGTATATGTGCTTTCTGTTGTTTTTGAGGTTATTGAAGACCAGCTTTAGTCTGTGGTGATTGGATAGGATGCATGGGATTATTTCAATCTTCTTGTGTCTGTTAAGGCCTATTTTGTGACTGATTATATGGTCAATCCTGGAGAAGGTACCATGAGGTGCTGAGAAGAAGGTATATTTTTTTGTTTTAGGATGAAATGTTCTATAAATATCTGTTAAGTCCATTTGGTTCATAACTTCTGTTAGTTTCACTGTGTCTCTGTTCAGTTTCTGTTTCAATGATCTGTCCATTGATGAGAGTGGGGTGTTGATATTTCCCATTATTATTGGGTTTTTACAATGTGTGCTTTGAGCTTTAGTAAGGTTTGTTTTATGAGTGTAGGTGCCCTTGCATTTGGAGCATAGATATTCAGAATTGAGATTTCATCTTGGTGGATTTTTCCTTTGATGAATATGCAGTGTCCTTCCTTATTTATTTTTTGTTAACTTTTGGTTGAAAGTCAATTTTATTTGATAGTAGAATGGCTACTCCAACTTGTTTCTTGTGACTATTTGCTTGGAAAGTTGTTTTCCAGTCTTACTCTGAGATAGTGTTTGATTTTTGTCACTGAAGTGTTTTTCCAGTATGCAGTAAAATGCTGGTCCTCCATATATATATATATATATATATATATATATATATATATATCCAGTCTATTAGTCTATGTCTTTTTGTTTGAGAATTGAGTTCATTGATGTTAAGATATATTAAGGAATAATGATTATTGTTTCCTGTTATTTTTGTTGTTAGAGATAGAATTATATTTCTGTGACTCTCTTCTTTTGGATTTGTTGCGAGATTACTTTCTTGCTTTTTCTAGGGTGCATTTTCCCTCCTTGCTTTGTAATTTTCCATGTATTATCCTTTGTAGCTCTGGATTTGTGGAAAAATATTGCATAAACTTTGCAAATATTGCACAAATATTGCAAAATTCGTTTTGTCTTGGAATGTCTTGGTTTCTCCATCTAAGGTAATTGCGAGTTTTACTGGGTGTAGTAGCCTGAGGTGACATTTGTATTCTCTTGGGGTTTGTATGACATCTCCCCAGGATCTTCTAGTTTTCATGGTCTCTGGTGAAAAGTCTGGGATAATTCTCATAGGTCTGCCTTTATATGATACTTGACCTTTTTCCCTTACTGCTTTTTAATATTCTTTCTTTTTTTGTGCATTTGGTGTTTTGACTATTATGTGATGGGAAGAATTTATTTTCTGTACCCATCTATTTGGAGTTCTGTAGGCTTCTTGTATGTTCATGGGCATCTCTTTCTTTAAGTTAGGGAAGTTTTCTTCCATAATTTTGTTGAAGATATTTACTGGCCCTTTAATTTGGGAATCTTCACTCCCTTCTATACCTATTATTGTTAGGTTTGGTCTTTTCATTGTGGCCTGGATTTCCTGAATGTTTTCAGTTAGGAGCTTCTTGCTTTTTGCATTTTCCTTGATGGTTGTGTCAATGTTTTCTATGGTATCTTCTGCCCCTGAGATTCTCTCCTCTATCTCCTGTATTCTGTTGGTGATGCTTGCATCTATGACTCCTGATCTCCTTCTTAGGTTTTCTATCTCCAGGGCTGTCTCCTTTTGTGCTTTCTTCATTGTTTCTATTTTCATTTTTAGATTCTGGATGGTTTTGTTCAATTCCTTTACCTGTTTGGTTGGTTCTCCCATATTTCTTTAAGGGAATTATTCATGTCTGTTTTAAAGTCCTCTGTTATCATCATCAGGTATGATTTTAACTCTGAATCTTGTTTTTCAGGAGTGATAGTGTATTCATGACTCGGTGTAGTGAGAGAACTGAGTTCTGAGGATATCAAGTAGCCTTGGTTTCTGTTGCTTATGTTCTTGTGCTTGCTTCTTCCCATCTGGTTATCTCTAGTGCTTGCCCTAGCTGTCTCTTGACTGGAGCTGTCCTTCTTGTGACCCTGGCTGTGTCAGAACTCCTCATATTGCAGGTGTCTTTGTGATCTTGTGATTCTGAGATCCTGAGATCCTGTGATCCTGAATGTGCCAGAGCTCCTAGGAGTCAAGCTGCCTCTGAGATCCTGAAGTCCTGGTGTGACCAAGCTCCTGAGTTCCTGTTGTGTCAGTGTTCCTGGGAGTCAAGCTTTCTCTGGGTGTTGCAGGACTGGGTGCGGGGAGGCCAGGGCCCTGAGTTTGCTCCGGGCACAGATACAAGCTGAAAGTAACCTGGGTAGGCAGGGGTTTGGGTTTCTCTGGTTCCTATGTGGGTCCCAGTTGTGCTGGGTGTTGGAGATGTTGTGACCTTGAGTGTGTCAGAGCTCCAGTGCTCCCAGGTGTTCTGATCTCCTGGAAGTCGAGTTTCCTCTGTGATCCTGTGCTCTTGTTATCCTGGGCCTGTTAGAGCACCTGAGTGACAGGCTTCCTCTGGGTGTTGTGGGAATGGGTGTGGAACCAGTACCCAAGACCTGCTTTAAGGCACAAGTTCAGATCAGAAGGGACCCGCGCCATTGGTTGGGCGGGGGATCCTGCGTCCTTGGATTCCCAGTTACTCCGGGTGTTGGGACAGATGTTGTATCCTCCTCACCTGTGATCCTGGGTGAGTTAGAGCACCTGGGTGAAGGGCTTCCTCTGGTTGTTGTGGAGTGGGTGCGGAATCAGCACCTCAGGTCTCCTCAGGGCACAAGTTCAGATCCAAAGGGACCAACACCAGTAGCTGGGTGGGGGTTTCTGTGTCCCTGCATCTCGGGGATCCAGTTACTCTGGGTGTTGGGGCAGATGTTGTGCCCTCCTCACCTGTCTAGATAATGCTCTTATGCTAACAGTTTGTGAAGCTCTTCTTTGTTATCTACTATGAGCATCTGAAAGAAGATCTGTCATCACTCACAAACAATGGCACTTTAGCTTAGAAGGATTGCATTTCTAACCTAAGATTCTATTTCCTCCTCCTCAGTGCCTGAGACGAGAATCACACCAGAGGCTCTGGAGTTTCAGACTTGATGGGTATTTTATTGGATTATGTTGCTTCTTCCTGATGATTTGCTCATGATAATAGCTCTATAAATCTAATGAAAAAATTTGACAAAAATTTTCTAACTTATGCTAGCCTCTTCCTCCTTCATGGCCCTGAAGCACATCTTATTTCTATTCAGTACCTTGGATGACCTGCTTTATAATTACTTGTGACTTTCTGGTCTTACTAGACATGGGGCATAGTAATGATACTGGTAGATGACGTTAATTTGAAGCATTTTAAATGCTGCATGTTACCCTACGCAGTCATCACTGATCCCCTCCAGCTTTCATGGTGCTTGTGGTTTGTGTCACTCAAATCTCTTATACAGTTAGAGACTAGGATTTGTCTAAGAACACACAGATAATAAGACCTGGGCTTCAAGTATGGAGCTTTCTGACTGTGTGACTCAAGCTCTTAACCTCTGTCTCCTCATATGGGACCATAAATTAACCACTTTGTCATCTATGCAGGGCCTCGCATCCTGCTTATGAAACTAGATGCTTTGGAATGCAGTGTGACAGCTGCTGGCCAGATACTTGCAATGCCCAATGCTCTTTTCTTTTTTATATCCACTCTCCTGTCTATAGAAATTCGGGTTGTTTCTGGTTTGGGACCTCTATACCTACAGCTGTTATGATTATTTTTCCACAGTGACATTTGAGTGGAGTAGGGTTGTGGGTTATTATGTCTAGTAATCTCGGAAACTACCAGATTGTTTTGTAGAGAGGTGCTTCTGTATCATACTCTCACCCCAAGATCTGTTTCCCTATCAGCACTGCCATTGCCATCCCTTAGAGTCTGAGTCATTTCGACAGCAGCTTGGTTTTTATTTGTATTTCTTTGATGACTACTGATATCAAGGGCTTCAGATATGCTTATTAGCTGTTTTCTCATCTTGGTATTCAGTGGTAAAAAGGAACAAATTATAAACATCCGCATCAGCATGAACAAACTGCAAAGCCATTAGGTTGAATAACAAAATCAGATATATTAAAAAATAGTCATGCAGTGTGATTCCATGTATTTTCCAACAACTTACAAAAGAAGCAAAAGAAATCTGTGGTAATACCGAATAGTGAAAGTCTCTGGAGTGGACGGTAGCTTAATAGTGTAAGGAGATTCTCTAGGATAAAGATAGTCTTTTGTTTCTTGAGGGAGGGGGTCTTATGAGTATAATCTACACGTAAATCAATTTTATTAAAACTTTACCCATGGATATTTTTAATGAAAGGTTTTTGATTCTTCTCTCCCAGAAAATAGCATTTTTTGTTTCCAAGTCCTGAGTTCTTCCTACTCTACTCCTGAGGATGCCCTGGTTCCGTTTTTGAACATTGTTCCTCCCTTTATGAGGTGGGAATACCCCTTAGAGTCGAGAACTTACTTCTCTAGTAAATAAGTTCTCAATTCTATTAGTGAAGATTCATCTTCTTTCCAGCGGGAATTTGAGGGGATAATTTAATTTATTGAATTCCTCAATTTTGTTCTCATAAATCCTGTTAAATAAACTACAAAGTTGGGCTTGGGGCATTTGAATAATGTGTATTGATTCTTTCCCAGAACTTAATCTAATGCTATGATTCTGCAGTCAGCTCACTTCTTTTTTGCCCCACAGAAGGAAGCCAGAAGTGTGCAGTATTTCCTGCAGGGACAGTGTCTTCTGCAGTCAAGCAAGTCTCATTCCAATGGTGCAGTGTGTTATGTAACCACTGACATGGGTCCTTCCTGCCTCTCCCTGTCCGCTTGTTTGAGCTTAACAAGGGATGAAGCTGGTACTCATATGACTAGCTATAATTTGTTTTCAAAAAATACAAGCTTGTTCTGAGAAGAATTGTACACCCATCCTGCAACCTAATATTTACAAATGATATATATATACATATATATATCTCACATATATATACGCAATCATCATATACATACACATATGATGTTAATACAATGCAAATAAGTAATATTTTTGTTTATTTAGTTTGAGTACTGTAATGAACATTAATTGGGAGTTTCTATTCCCAATTAATTATTACATCATTTAATTCCCAAATAAAATGCACACAACTTTTATATTTATAATTAGCCTTAAAGCAGTAGAACCAGGCAAATATCAACTAGGGCCAGCTCTACTCTGCTGCTTGTGGAGAGAGAGAGGTGCAGGGCCCACTCTCCCAAGTGTTGCAGCTGATGAAGGACATAGTACTCTTTCTCTCATGACTCTTGGGGCAATCTCTCACCTGCCCTAAGATGATGATGAATGAGGGACGATAGGAAGGCATCTCTCCCTCATTCACGCCACTGCCCTGCAGACTTGAGGTACGGCTGACATTCCCACACTCATACCCTTGGTGCTTGGTAATCTGCAAGTCCCACATTCATAGTCAGCTCTACTGTGCTGCCCACTGAAGTACAGAGCCTGCTTTCCTGAGTGCTGCAGCAGGTGAGGGGCAGGGACGTTGAGACGTTGCTTGTTGACCTTGGGGCCAACTGTCCTGCCTGCCATTAGTGGGAATGGGCTAGCAGGGAGGAGGTATCTCTCCCTCATTCATGCCATTGTGAGGGAGATGAGTGGCCCGCTTTCCCATCCTGTATCTTTGGGCCTATTCTCAGGAATACTGTAGCTGACGAAGGGCAAGTTCAGCTCTCCTGCTCTCATGCCTCCAGGACAAGCTCTCCCAGAATGCCTAGGTGAGGGGTAGGGCCAGTTCTGCAAGGCCCTCAGACATCCAGGCACCAACACACCCCTGAAAGGCAGCCCAGACCATGGATGTCCAGCTGGCCTTTGGTGGAAACAGACTCCTGCTACTGCAGGGTCACAGATTCAAACGTGACCACTAATGGCAGCACAGGCCAGGACTATCCATGGATCCAGGTAGCACCATTGGCTACTCACACCAGGTTGTCCCCACTACTCTAGAATCTCAGATTCTGCCTCTCTTCATTGTGGCCACATCCTTCTGTTTCTCCTTTTCATTTTTCCACCACTTGACTTGCTTCTCTTAGTGGTGCCTGACATATCATGAGTGTCTGGGTCTTCTCAGGGTTGATCTCAGGAGTCCCATGACAGAGTCATCTAGGGTCTGGTCTGACACACACACCCCTGCTCCCTCCAGGCCCATGTGGTTCGGAACTGGTTGTCATTTCAGCCTGGCTCCCTGTCTGGGCTACACCGTGCTTTTTCTAGTGGTCCTCTCCGGCTAGCTCCTCAGGGCAGGACTGGTGGTCATCTCAGACTCACTTTTTTCCCAAGAAATGTTAGGCTACTACTCATTCAGATGTTCACAGGTCAGAACATGAAGCTTAGATATAACCTTTTGCCTCTCTGCCACCTACTGACACACATGTGACACAGCAGCCATACATGTAATGCCTCTAGGGGCAGTGGTTGTACCATGTAACTCCTCCCAACATTGTGTGAGAGTGTTCTGAGTTCTCCAAATCCTGACTCATTTTTTAAAAAATGTTTTCTTTCTGTTTTTTCGTTTTATAGTAGCCATCCTAATGAGGTAGTAATTCATTGGTTATGATTTCTGCTTCCCTCACAATTGAAAAATTGATCCACCTCTTTTTTTTTTTTCATATCGGCTACCTTGTATCTTTGTAGAAATATGTAAATCATTTGCCCCTTTCGACTGGTGGTTGGTTTCTTTCTGTGCTGAGTTACAGGAGTTGTTTAAACAGCTTGAAAACATTGCCTGCTTGAACTTGACCTTACTTTTCACTAATGGGCATCTTTAACTCGTCTTTGCAGTTTTATTCTACAGGGCAAACAGTTTATCTTGCTATTCAACTGCAAACCATATTTTCTGAGCACCCATTTCAAGTTAGCAAAAGCAATGGGATGCAACGATGACATAACACTGGCCAGGACCCCTCCCCTCCTCTGGCGGACATTCTGTTTACAACACATGGGAAAGTCCAGCAAATAAAGGCATGACTGAAACACAACCCATCCCAAGAAGAAAAAATGTGAGTAGGAAGAGGGAACATAAAGTCTAGATGGGAGTTAGAGAGAGGAAAGGTGTCTTCGGGGCCACCTATGACTGAGAATCAAGAGAAATGGGAGAAAAGATTGACAGTGCCTGAGGGAAAATCTCACAAAAGCAGGAGGCAGGTAGGGCTCTCTGGGTCCAGGCAATAATGACTGTTCTTGCACTTACTGTTGCCGGTAATGGTTATTTTCCTTCCAATGTCCTCTGCAGTTTTAAAATTTTAATGTTTAATTTTGAGATAATTATAGATTGATTTGCCATTGTGAGAAATACCAGAGTCAGCTTAGTTTATTCCATGGCAACACCTTCAAAAGCCTAGCTAATGTCATCACCGCAACTGATCCAATACTGTCTCCTGAAAGCCTCATTCGTTCCCACCCCCACCCTCCGGGATCATTAATCAATCTTCTCTGTATATCTATAACCCCAGCCTTCCGGGAATGTTTTATAAACAGAGCCCTGGAGCTCAAAACTCTGGGTTTGGAATGTTTCATCTCTGCCTACTTTATCCAGGTTTCTTTTTTTTCTCTCCATCTTTATTAAATTGGATATTTCTTATTTACATTACACTTGTTATTCCCTTTCCCTGTTTCCAGGCCAACATCCCCCTAACCTCTCCCCCTCCTCTTCTATATGGGTGTTCCCCTCCCTATCCTCCCCCATTACCACCCTCCCCTCAACAATCCCGTTCACTAGGGGTTCAGTCTTGGCAGGACCAAGGGCTTCCCCTTCCACTGGTGCCCTTACTACCAATGCAGTTGGAGCCCAGGGTCAGCCTTTGTATAGTCTTGGGTAGTGGCTTAGTCCCTGGAAGCTCTGGTTGGTTGGCATTGTTGTTCATATGGGGTCGCAAGCCCCTTCAAGCTCTTTTAGCCCTTTCTCTGGTTCCTTCAACGGGGGTCCCTTTCTCAGTTCAGTGGTTTGCTGCTGGCATTCACCTATGTATTTGCTGTATTCTGGCTGTGTCTTTCAGGAGAGATCTACATCCGGTTCCCGTCGGCCTGTGCTTCATCCATCTTATTTAGTTTCGTGGCTGTGTAAGTATGGGCCACATGTGGGGTAGGCTCTGAATTGGCGTTCCTTCAGTCTCTGTTCTAAAACTTTGCCTCCCTATCCCCTCCCAAGGGTATTCTTGTTCCCCTTTTAAAGAAGGAGTGAAGCATCTGCATTTTGGTCATCCTTCTTGAGTTTCATGTGTTCTGTACATTTAAGGTAATTCGAGCATTTGGGCTAATAGCCACTTATCTATGAGTGCACACCATGTGTGTTTTTCTGTGATTGGGTTACCTCACTCAGGATGATATTTTCCAGTTCCGTCTATTTGCCTATGAATTTCATAAAGTCATTGTTTTTGATAGCTGAGTAGTAGTCCATTGTGTAGATGTACCACATTTTCTGTATCCATTCCTCTGTTAAAGGGCATCTGGGTTCTTTCCAGCTTCTGGCTATTATAAATAAGGCTGCTATGAACATAGTGGAGCATGTGTCTTTGTTATATGTTGGGGCATCTTTTGGGTATATGCCCAAGAGAGGTATAGCTGGGTCCTCAGGTAGATCAATGCTCAATTTTCTGAGGAACCACCAGACTGATTTCCAGAATGGTTCTGCAATCCCACCAACAACAGAGGAGTTTTCCTCTTTCTCCACATCCTTGCCAGCATCTGCTGTTGCCAGAGTTTTTGATCTTAGCCATTCTGACTGGCGTGAGGTGGAATCTCAGGGTTGTTTTGACTTGCATTTCCCTTATGACTAAAGATGTTGAACATTTCTTTAGGTGCTTCTCAGCCATTTGGCATTCCTCAGCTGTGAATTCTTTGTTTACCTCTGAACCCCATTTTTTTAAATATGGTTATTTGTCTCCCTGCAGACTAACTTCGTGAGTTCTTTGCCTTACAGAAGCTTTGTAGTTTTATGAGATCCCATTTGTCGATTCTTGATCTTAGAGCATAAGCCATTGGTGTTTTGTTCAGGAAATTTTCTCCAGTGCCCATGTGTTCGAGATTCTTCCCCACTTTTTCTTCTATTAGTTTGAGTGAATCTGGTTTGATGTGGAGGTCCTTGATCCACCAGGACTTAAGCTTTGTACAGGGTGATAAGAATGGATGCTGTTCTATTTCTTTGACTGAGGAACTGTCCATACTGCATAGCTACCACTGTTTGGTTCACTGTTCACTCAGTGAAGGATGTTGATGCTGTTATTAGTTTCAGGACATTTTGTAAAAATCTCCTGCAAATACTCATGTGCAGGTTGTTGTGTGAACTTTTAGTTTTTCAGGGACAATTGCTGACTCTTATCATAGTGGTTTGTATGGTTTTGCAGTAGTTTGGATACACCTGATCACTGACTTTCCTGTACCATTTCCACTGCCAGCAGCAATGTGAATCACGTGTTCCCTGGCATTCTTTTTTTTTTTTTTTTTATTAACTTGAATATTTCTTTACATTTCGAGTGTTATTCCTTTCCGGTTTCCGGCAAACATCCCCTCCCCCTCCCTTCCTTATGGGTGTTCCCCTCCCCACCCCCTCCCCCATTGCCGCCTCCCCCAACAGTCTAGTTCACTGGTTCCCTGGCATTCTTGCCTGGTTGTGGCATTATTATTTTTTTTAGCCATCTTGATAGGCAAGCAGTGGTGTTTTATTCTAACTTTAGTATCTGACTCCCTAATGGCTAATTATACTGAAGATGGCTCCCATTACAGATCTCTGTGATAGAAATTTTTGTGTCTCTTTCATTTTCTAATTAGATTTAAAAAAAATCTGTTGGCTTTTGAAAGTACTTAATATAATCTAGTTACTTTTTGTTGGATTTATCTTACGAATATCTCTCCCATGGTGCCTCTTGCCTTCTTATCTTCTTAGGGGATCCTCCACGAAGCAAAAACTCAAAATTTTGATAAGGTTCCACTTTTTAAATCTTCCTTTTTACAAATTGTCTATTGTGCTTGACTTTAATGTCAACGTGTCACAAGTTAGAGTTGTCTGATGTTAGGAACCTCATCTGAAGGAGAGTCTTGATAGTGTTGATTGATGTCAGAAGCACCACAGTTATGACTGTAGGTGGCACCATCCAGCACAGTACAGATAGAATGGCAGGACAGAAGGAGGATCATCTCGCCTTCTGCTCCTTGGCCTTCCCTCTTGCCGTTGAGTTAATTTGTGCTGTTGCTACAGCTACTGATTCACTTGCTGATACCAGAGTTTCCAAGCTCTTTCTGAGAAGGACGAATCAGCAGATCTCTAGTAACTGTTTGGGCTACCAGCAACAGATGGAAGTGATGAGGTAACCAGTCTTGGTGACTGAACACTGCCAGTTGTAGGCCTCCATCAGTGAGAGCTGGCCATTGTGGGACTATTCCACATACTGTGACTTCCATTCTCAAAAACAGAGGAACTACAATGTTCTCAACTGACTTACTGTATTCTTATCTCTCTCATCCATCCATCTATCTCATTGAATCCATCCCCTATAGATCTCTGTGCAATACCCTGTCCTTTGGTGTCAACTAAAAGACCATTTTGTATATTTAGAAACAAAGTAGATTTTGATATTATTTTTTTTTTAATTTTTTCTTCCATTTTTATTAAATTGCGTATTATTTACACTTCTAATGTTATTCCCTTTCCCGGTTTCCTGTCCATCAGCCCCCTAACCCCTCCACCTCCCCTTCTATATGGTGTTCCCCTCCCCATCCACACTCCCCATTACCCCCCCCACAATCCCCTACACTGGGGGTCCAACCTAGGCAGGACCAAGGGCTTCCCCTTCCACTGGTGCTCTTACTAGGTTATTCACTGCTACATATGCAGTTGGAGCCCAGGGTCAGTCCATGTATAGGCTTTGGTTAGTGGTTTAGTCAGTGGAAGCTCTGGTTTGTGTACATGGCTGTACTTATGGGGTCGCAAGACCCTTCAGCTCTTTCAGTCCTTTCTCTAATTCCTCCAACAGGGGTCTCATTCTTAGTTAAGTGGTTTGCTGCTGGCATTCGCCTCTGTATTTGACATGTTCTGGCTGTGTCTCTCAGGAGAGATCTATATTCGGTTCCTGTTAGCCTGCACTTCTTAGCTTCATCCATCTTATCTAGTTTTGGTGGGTATATACATATGTGTGTGTGTGTGTATGTATCAATCACATGTGGGACAGGATCTAAATGGCTGTTCCTTCAGTCTCTGCTCTAAATTTTGCCTCCTTATCCACTTATGGATATTTTTGTTCCCCTTTTAAAGAAGTAGTAAATAATCTGCATTTGGTCTTCCTTCTTGAGTTTCATGTGGTCTATGCATTGTATCTTGGGTAATTCGAGCATTTGGGCTAATATCCACTTATCAATGAGTGCATACCATGTGTGTTTTTCTGTGATTGGGTTACCTCAGTCAGGATGATATGTTCTAGTTCCATCCATTTGCCTATGAATTTCATGAAGTCATTGCTTTTGATAGCTGAGTAGTAGTCCATTGTGTAGATGTACCACATTTTCTGTATCCATTCCTCTGGTGAAGGGCATCTGGTTCTTTCCAGCTTCTGGCTATTATAAATAAGGCTGCTATGAACATAGTGGAGCATGTGTCTTTGTTGTATATCAGAGCATCTTTTGGGTATATGCCCAGGAGAGGTATAGCTGGGTCCTCAGGTAGTACAATGTACAGTTTTCTGAAGAACTTCCAGACTGATTTCCAGAGAGGTTGTACCAGTTTGCAATCCCACCAACAAAGGAGGAGTGTTCCTCTTTCTCCACATCCTTGCCAGCATCTGCTGTCACCTAAATTTTTGATCTTAGCCATTCTGATTGGTATGAGGTGGAATCTCAGGGTTGTTTTGATTTGCATTTCCCTGATGACTAAGGATGTTGAACATTTCTGTAGGTGCTTTTCAGCCATTCGATATTCCTCAGTTGTGAATTTTTTGTTTAGTTCTGTACCCATTTTTAAATAAAGTTATTTGGCTCTCTAGAGTCTAACTTTGTATATTTTGGATATTAATCCTCTATTTGATGTAGGATTGGTAAAGATCTTTTCCCAATCTGTTGGTTGCTCTTTTGTCCCAATGACAGTGTTCTTTGCCTTACAGAAGCTTTGTAGTTTAATGAGATCCCATTTGTTGATACTTGATCTTAGAGCATAAGCTACTGGTGTTCTGTTCAGGAAATTTTCTCCAGTGGCCATGTGTTTGAGACTCTTCCCCACTTTTTCTTCTGTTAGTTTGAGTGTCTCTGGTTTAATGTAGAGGTCCTTGATCCACTTGGACTTAAGCTTTGTACAGGGCATTAAGAATGGATTGACATTCATTCTTCTACATGCTGACCTCCAGTTGAACCAGCACCATTTGTTGAAAATGCTATCTTTTTTCCATTGGATGGTTTTGACTCCTTTGTCAAAAATCAAGTGACCATAGTGTGTGTGTTCATTTCTGGGTCTTCACTTCTATCCCACTGGTCTATCTACCTGTCTCTGTACCAATACCATACAGTTTTTTTTAAATCACTATTACTCTGTAATGCTGCTTGAGGTCATGGATGTGATTCCCCCAGAAGTCCTTTTATTGTTGAGGATAGTTTTAGCTATCCTGGATTTTTTGATATTCCAGATGAATTTGCAAATTGTTCTTTCTAACTCTATGAAGAAATGGATTGGAATTTTGATGGTGACTGCATTGAATCTGTAGATTGCTTTTGGTAAAATGGCCTTTTTTACTATATTAATCCTGCCAATCCATGAGTATAGGAGATCTTTCCATCTTCTGAGATCTTCTTCAATTTCTTTCTTCAGAGACTTGAAGTTCTTATCACACAGATCTTTCACTTGCTTGGTTAAAGTCACACCGAGGTATTTTATATTATTTGGGACTATTATAAATGGTGTCCTTTCCTTAATTTCTTTCTTAGCCTGTTTATATTTTGTGTAGAGGAAGGCTACTGATTTGTTTGAGTTAATTTTATACCCAGTCACTTTGCTGAAGTTGTTTATTAGACTTAGTAGTTCTCTAGTGGAAATCTTGGTGTCACTTAAGTATACTATCATATCATCTGCATATAGTGATATTTTGACTTCTTCCTTTCAAATTTGTATCCCTTTGACCTCCTTTTGTTGTCTGATTGCTCTGGCTATGACTTCATGACTTTGAGAACTATATTGAATAAGTAGGGAGAGAGTGGGCAGCCTTGTCTAGTCCATGATTTTAGTGGAATTGCTTCAAGTTTCTCTCCAGTTGGTTTAATGTTAGCTACTGGTTTGCTGTATATGGCTTTTACTTTGTTTAGGTATGCGCCTTGAATTCCTGTTCTTTCCAGGACTTTTATTATGAAGGGGTGTTGAATCTTGTCAAATGCTTTCTCAGCATCTAATGAGATGATCATGTGGTTTTTATCTTTGCATTCTTTTATGTAGTGGATTACGTTGTTGATTTTCTGTATATTGGACCATCCCTACATACCTAGAATGAGGCCTATTTGATCATGATGAATGATCATTTTGATGTGTTCTTGTATTCGGTTTGTAAGAATTTTATTGAATATTTTTGCTTTGATATTCATAAGGGAAATTGATCTGAAGTTCTCTTTCTTTGTTGGGTCTTTGTGTGGTTTAGGTATAAGAGTAATTGTAGCTTCATAGAAAGAATTTCGTAGTGTTCCATCTGTTTCAATTTTGTGGAATAGTTTGGACAGTCTTGGTATGAGGTCTTCTATGAAGGTCTGATAGAATTCTGCACTAAATCCATCTGGTCCTGGGCTTTTTTTGTTTGGAGACTTTTAATGACTACTTCTATTTCTTTAGGAGTTATGGGGTTGTTTAAATGGTTTATCCGTTCCTGATTTAAGTTTGCTACCTGGTATTTGTCTAGAAAATTGTCCATTTCCTCCAAATTTTCAAGTTTTTTTGAATATAGGCTTTTGTAGTAGGATCTGATGATTTTTTTAAATTCCCTCAGATTCTGTTGTTATATCTCCCTTTTCACTTTTGATTTTGTTAATTTGGACACACTTTCTTTGCCCTCTGGTTAGTCTGAATGTCAATTTTATACTCCATTTAGAAGTATAAAATTTTACTTTACATAATTATTCTTTGAGTTGCGTTTAGAACTGAAGGTTGTAAACACAGTGCTTAGCTATTAATTTTTGGTTTTAAAATTCTAACACTAGTTATAATACATTTTTCTATACATCAATAAGTCATGCTCAACTCCTGTAAACATACCACTTAACTTTTGTTCCTATTTTGTTATTTAATGTGGGGAATTTTAAAAATATTACTTAAGGTTGAAAAAATTTTAAAGTGACTATACTGCTACAACATATACATTGGATGTATTATGCATGACATTATATATTATAGACATAATAAAATGAATCAAATGCCCTGCCACTGTGAGGATCTACTTAAATCCCTCAAAGTCACAGTGGTAGAAAAAAAACCCAACTTCAAAATATTGCCTTCTATTCTCAATGTATGACCCTAACTTGCCTACAAGTACACACTGATAATGGATAAGATACAGCTTACAAACAATGATTACATGCTATGTTTTGTTTGAATCCATTTGGAGCTTTTCTATTCCATTCCATTCTTTTTCCTGTGTCTATCTTTCTGTGAATACCACAGAACGTTAAAAATTAAAGCTGTGTAATACCTCACAGATGAGACAAACTGACTCCTTCTACTGTCCTCTTCTCTCATTCATGTATGTGTTTGGGGCAGGGCCTTCCTATTTATCCAAGGTTTGTTTCCAACCTGCTGTATACCCAAGGCTGATTTCTGACTTATAGGTATTCTCCTTTCTCGGTCTCTCAGATGCTGGGGTTGCAGTATGCTTCATCATAGACAGCAAACTTAAGTTTCTAAAGCTGTATAACATTAGTTTTCCTTCATTTGAGAAGGTCTACATTTCTCTGTGCTTTCCTCTCCTCAGGAGATGTTTCATTTTGAAAAATCATACAAGCAATATTCTATATCACTCTGCAGTCCATAAAATTTGGCAGTTAAATTTGGCATCCCTTCAGAGCCATATGCAGCTGGTATGGGTGAGTGCTAGGTTACCAGAGCAACTGTGGCTTATATCCACCAGACCAATGCTCCTTCTTCCCCGAGATGGAAGCATGAGGAAATATCTATGTTCTCGAGAGACTTCACTCTGCTTCTCCTGCTCTGTGGTCTCTCTGGTCCACAGGATCTTCCACATTCCACCTTGCCCAGCTCCACAGTGTCCATTTCACTCCTCTGCCACATTCCTGGATCTGTGGCTGGTCTTGCTATTGCAAGAAATTTCCCCACAACCTCCTTTGTTCACATCCTATTTTCCTGGCCTTTTGTTTTGTTTCTGGTTTTGATTTGTAACATGATGATTTTAACCAGCCACAGTAGTGTCAGCATGGATGTGATACAACCCCCTGGAGGACAAGTAACTTGCCAGTTCCTATACCCCTGACAACATTGACCTCCTGTCCTCCAGCAGCCCTAGGCAGTGGCTAGCTTCACTGGGTAAAGCAGACCCCATGAGCCCCTCCCCAATCTATGACTGAATGTTACTCGGTTCAGTTTTGCATGCACCATTTGTAGGCTATCACTGTTGCTTGGAGTTCATGAATATCATGGCCATATCTTTTTTTTTTTTTTTTCGGAGCTGGGGACCGAACCCAGGGACTTGGGCTTGCTAGGCAAGCGCTCTACCTCTGAGCTAAATCCCCAACCAATGGCCATATCTTTTATGATCTTCTTCCGTGTGGCTTTACTCTTTCCTTCTTTCCATCTCCTCTTCTATAATGTTCTTTGATCTTTTGCATTGGGATATGTGTGTCTCATTTAGTACTGAGTACCCAACAATCATTTGATCTTGGCATCTTCGTCAGCCATGAATCTCTGCCTTTACTTCTTTTCTGACTGAGGACAGACAGCACTAGTCTATGAGTTTAAACCTAAATATTTAAGAGTCAGTTGACTGTCTGTTAATTAGGATTTCATTGCTGTGAAGAGATACAACCAAGGCAATTCTTAAAATACAAACTTTTAATTTGGGCTTACAGTTTTAGAGGTCCAGTCCATTATCATGATAGCAGGAAGCATGGCAGCATGCAGGCAGACACAGTACTGAAGGAGTTGGGACTTTGATATCTTGATACAAAGGAGGGTCTCTTCCACAATTGCACTTGAGCACTAGAGGCCTCAAAGTCTGCCTACATAGCGACACACTTCCTCCAGCAAGGTCACACCTATTCCAACAAGGCCATACCTCCTAACAGTGCCACTTCTCAAGAGCCACATGTATTCAAACCACCACAGATCCCAAGTAAAATTAGTAACATAAATGTATTAAGTTCACCTTTAGTTTTTATGGCCTCCCAAGCCATTGAACTTTGACTAGACATGAGCTCCCTCCTATGCAATAAAATTCAAAAATAATTTAAAAATCCATTGGTTACCCTTTTAATAATCATACCAGTTCACTAGAGACCTTGTCTTTATTCCTAAAGGATCTTTATATATGTTAAGAGGATTTAGTGCTCATATGTTCTTTTCAATATTTTTTAAAAAAGTCCCATGTTCCTTCTGAGCCCCATAGTTTCTGATGAGGTATATATTGACATTTTCTGTTTCTTTCTGTTCCAGTCATATATTGTTTCTTTTTCTCCACTTTCAAAGTTTCATTACTGTCTTAGGGTTTCTTTTGCTGTGATTATGCATCATGACCAAAAGAAAGTTGTGGAGGAAGGGGTTTATTTCAGGTTATAGATCCACATCACAGTCCATCACTGAGAGAAGTCAAGGCAGGAACTCAAACATGGAAGGAACTGGGAGGCAGGAGCTGATGCAGCAGATATGAAAGAGTACAGCTTCCTTGGCTTGCTTAGCCTGTTTGTTTGTTTGTTTGTTTGTTTTGTATTTTGTGGGGGGAAGGGTTGGCATTCCTGACTGGTCCTGGAGTGATATCACCCACAGTGAGAGTGTTCCTCCCACAACAATCCTGAAAGAGCACTAAAAGCTTTCCATAGACAATTCTTTGGGGACATTTTTTAAAAGTTGAGGTTTCCTTTTCCCACATGACCCTAGATTGTGTCAAGTTGCCATAAAACTAGCCAACACTGCTATATTCAGTTTCAACTTTGAGTATGTCTTAGTATGTTCTGATCTTTTCAACTTGTGGCACTAATAACATTAGGTTTCTTATTAAATTTGGGGGAATTAGCAGTCATTTTTTTTCTAGTATTTTTCACTAAAATACTATTCTTTTTGTCTCCAGGATTTTGGTGATATGTCAAAATTATAATTGAGTTACAGTTTTATAGTCTCTCAGGTTCCCCTCAAGGCTCTGTATTTTTTTTAAAAAAAAGGTTATATTGTATATTTTATGTGGTTTTACTTCAATTTCCTAATTTTTTTCCTTTTTCATGCCTTCCAATGTTGAGAATGCTTTCGTTATTTTATAAATTTCCACTTGGCTCCTCAGTTTCTTTCCTGACAGTATTTAACAATGATAATTTGGACATGTGTGTAATTGCTTATAAAACACCTTAATATAATATTTTTATTTTTAACATATTTTTGTTAATCTTTGAGAGTTTAATGCAATGTACTTTGATCATATTCACCCCCTATCTCCCACAAACTCCATATAAACCAGTATGCACTCCCCATCTTCCACCTCATGTCCATACATATGTATATATATAAATGTAAATATATATGTATATATACATATACATATACATATATATATTTCTGAGTTCAATTTGTGTTGCCCATATACTCATGAGTGAGGGGCCATTGGAGTTTGGTTTCCCTCCTTGAGCAGCCCTTAAAGGTAAACAGACTCTTCTCCCAGAAGTCATCATCTCTCAATAGCTCCTTGGGTTCTTTGCGCATATTGGTTATTAGCCTTCTACTGGATGTAGGATTGGTAAAGATCTTTTCCCAATCTGTTGGTTGCCCTTTTGTCCTAATGTCAGTGTCCTTTGCCTCACAGAAGTTTTGCAATTTTATGAAGCCCCATTTAACGATACTTTATCTTAGAGCATAAGCCATTGGTGTTTTGTTCAGGATATTTTCCCCAGTGCCCATGTGTTCGAGGCTCTTCCCCACTTTTCTTCTATTAGTTTAAGTGTATCTGGTTTTATGTGGATGTCTTTGATCCACTTGGACTTAAGTTTTGTACAAACAGATAAGAATGGATCGATTTGTATTCTTCCATATGCTGACCTCCAGTTGAACCAGCACCATTTGTTGTAAATGCTTTCTTTTTTCTACTGGATGGTTTTTAACTCCTTTGTCAAAGATCAGGTGACCATAGGTGTGTGGGTTCATTTCTAGATCAATTCCATTCCATTGATCTGTCTGTTTGTGTACTAATACCATATAGTTTTTATCACTATTGCTCTGTAATACAGCTTGAGGTCAGGGACGGTGTTTCTCCCAGAAATTCTTTTATTGATGAGGTTAGTTTTCATTATCCTGGGTTTTTTATTATTCCAAATGAATTTGCAAATTGCTCTAACTCTATGAAGAATTGACTTGGAATTTTGATGGGGATTACATTGAATCTGTAGATTGCTTTTGGTAAAATGGCCATCTTTACTATATTAGTCCTGCCAACCCATCAACATGGGAGATCTTTCCATCTTCTAATATCTTTTTCGACTTCTTTCTTCAGAGACTTGAAGTTCTTGTCATACAGATCTTTCATTTGCTTGGTTAGAGTCACACTGAGGTATTTTGTTATTTGTGACTATTGTGAAGGGTGTCATTTCACTAACTTCTTTCTCAGCCTGTGTATCTTTTGAGTAGAGGAAGGTTACTGATTTGTTTTAGTTATTTTTATACCCAGCCACTTTGCTGAAGTTGTTTATCAGGCTTAGTAGTTCTCTGGTGGAACTTTTGGGATCACTTAAGTATGCTACCATATCATCTGTAAATAGTGATATTTGGACTTCTTTCTTTCCAATTTGTATCCCTTTGACCACCTTTTGTTGTCTGATTGCTCTGGCTAGGACTTTGAGAACTATATTGACAAAGTAGGGAGGAATTGGGCAGCCTTGTCTAGTCCCTGATTTTAGTGGGATTGCTTCAAGTTTCTCTCCATTTAGTTTGATATTGTCTACTGGTTTGCTGTATATCGCTTTTACTATGGGGTTTGAATTCCTGATCTTTCCAAGACTTTTAACATGAAAGGGTATTGAATTCTGTGAAATGCTTTCTCAGCATCTAATGAGATGATCATGTGGATTTTTCTTTGAAATTTTATATAGAGGATTACTTTGATTGATTTCTGTATATGGGACCGCCTCTGCATCCTTGGGTTGAAGCCTGTCTGATCACGATGGATGATCATTTTTATGTGTTCTTGGTTTCGGTTTGTGAGAATGTTATTCAGTATTTTTGCATCGATATTCATAAGGGAAATTGGTCTGAAGTTCTCTTTCTTTGTTGGGTCTTTATGTGGTTTAGGCATAAGCATAATTGTGGGTTCATAGAAGGAGTTGGGTAGTTTTCCTTTGTTTTTATTTTGTGGAATACTTTGAAAAGTATTGATATTAGGTCTTCTATGAAGGTCTGATAGAATTCTGTACCACGATGGGTTCACCATCTGGTTCTAGGCTTTTTCTGGGGGGGTATTTTTAATAACCGCTTCTATTTCTTTAGGGGTTATGGGACTGTTTAGATGGTTTATCTGATCCTGATTTAAGTTTGGTACCTGGTATCTGTCTAGAAAATTGTCCATTTCATCCAGATTTTCCAGTTTTGTTGAATAAAGGCTTTTGTAGTAGGATCTGATGATTTTTTTTTAATTTCCTCAGAATCTGTTGTTATGTCTCCCTTTTCATTTCTGATTTTGTTAATTTGGATACACTCTCTGTGCCCTCTGCTTACATTGGCTAAGGATATTTCTATCTTGTTGATTTTTGCAAGGAACCAGCTCCTGGTTTTGTTGATTCTTTGTATAGTTCTTTTGGTTTCTACTTGGTTGATTTCAGCCCTGAGTGTAATTATTTCCTGCTGTCTACTCCTCTTGGGTATGTTTACTTCTTTTTGTTCTAGAGTTTTTACCTGTGCTGTCATGCTACTAGTGTGTCCTTCCTCCTTTTTTTTTTTTTGGAAGCACTCAGAGCTATGAGTTTTCCTCTTATCACTGCTTTCATTGTGTCTTATAAGTTTGGGTATGTTGTACCTTCATTTTCATTATATTTCAAAAAGTCTTTAATTTCTTTCTTTATATCTTCCTTCACCAAGTATCATTGAGTAGAGCATTGTTCAGCTCCCATGTTTGCGTGGGCTTTCTGTTGTTATTGAAGAACAGCCTTCAATCTGATGGGATGTATGTGATTATTTCAATCTTCTGGTATCTGTTGAGGCTTGTTTTGTTAACGATTATATGCTAAGTTTTAGAGACGATACAATGAGGTGTTGAGAAGAAGGTGCATTTTTTTGTTTTAGGATGAAATGTTCTATAAATATCTTTTAAATCCATTTGGTTCATAGCTTCTGTATTCCATATAATACAGAAGTTATTCTATTTCTGTTTAGTTTCTGTTTCCATAATCTGTCCATTGATGAGAGTAGGATGTTAAAGTCTCCCACTGTTATTGTGTGAGCTGCAATGTGCTCTTTGAGCTTTAGTAAGGTTTATTTTATGAATGTAGGTGTCCTTGCATTTGAAGCATAGATATTCAGATTTGAAAATTCATCTTCATGGATTTTTCCTTTGATGAATATGAAATGACCTTCCTTACCTTTTCTTGATAACTTTTGGTTTAAAGTCAATTTTATTCGATATTCAAATGGCTATTCTAGCTTGTTTCTTATACCATTTGCCTGGAAAATTGTTTCCCAGACTTTTACTCTGAGGTAGTGTCTGTCTTTGTCTCTGAAGTGTGTTTCCTTTATGCAGTAAAATGCTTGGTCCTCTTTCCATGTCCAGTCTGTCAGTCTATGTCTTTTTATTGGGAATTGATTCCATTGATGTTAAGAGATATTAGAGAATAGTGATTGTTGTTTCCTGTTTATTTTGTTGTTAGAGGTGGAATTATGTTTGTGTGGCTCTCTTCTTTTGAGTTTGTTGCAAGATTACTTTCTTGCTTTTTCCAAGGTTTCCTTCTTGTTTTGGAATTTTCCATGTATTATCCTTTGTAGGACTGGATTTGTGAAAAGATATTGTGATATATTTGGTTTTATCATGAAGTATTTTGGTTTCTCTATCTATGTTAATTGAGAGTTTTGCTGGATATAGTAGCGTGTGCTGGCATTTTTGTTCTCTTAGGGTCTATGTGACATCTGCCCAGGATCTTCTGGCTTTCATAATCGGTGTTGAGAAGTCTGTTGTAATTCTGATAGGTCTGCCTTTATATTTTACTTGAGCCTTTTCCCTTATTTCTTTTAATATTCTCCCTTTGTTTTATACATTTGGTGTTTTGACTATTATGTGATGGAAGGAATTTCTTTTCTGGTCCAATCTATTTGGAGTTCTATAGGCTTCTTGTATATTTATGGACATCTCTTTAAGTTAGGGAAGTTTTCTTCTATAATGTTGTTGAAGGTATTTACTGGCCCTTTAAGTTGGGCATCTTCGCTGTCTTCTATACCTATTATCCTTAGGTTTGATCTTTTCATTGTGTCCTGGATTTCCTGGATATTTTGGGTTAGGACTTTTTGTGTTTTACATTTTCTCTGATTCTTGTGTCAATGTTTTCTATGGAATAATCTGTCCCTGATAATTTTTTTTCTTGTATTCTGTTTGTGATGCTTGTGTCTATGATTCCTGATATCTTTCCTAGGTTTTCTATTTCCAGGGTTGTCTCTCTTAGTGATATCTTTATTGTTTCTATTTCCATTTTTAGATCTTGAATGGTTTTATTCAATTCCTTCACCTGTTTGTTTGTAGTTCCCTTCAATTCTTTAAGGAATTTTTGTGTTTCCTCTTTAAAGACTTCTACTTGTTTACCTACGTTTTCTTGTATTTCTTTAAGGGAGTTATTTATGTCCTTCTCAAAGTTCTCTATCATCATCATGAGATGTGCTTTTAAATGCAAATCTTGCTTTTCCAGTGTGTTTGGATATCCAGTATTTTCTTTGGTGGTAGAACTGGGCTCTGATGATGCCAAGTAGTCGTAGTTTCTGTTGCTTAGGTTTCTATGTTTACCTCTCACCATCTGGTTGTCTCAGGTGTTAACTTGTCTTGCTGTCTCTGACAGTGGTTTGACCCTCCTGTAAGCCTATGTGTCAGCACTCCTGACGACATTTTCTCCCAGAGAGGTCTAGGTATAGAGAGCTGTGGTACCATCAGCTCTAGGCTTATGTAGAAAGTGGAAGGTTCCTGCCCCTGACTTCTCCTAGGTACTTGTGTCCAGAGGGCTCTGTGCGGGTTCCTCTTGTGCCAGGAATGTAAGCAGAAGTGGTGGTCTCCCCTGAGCTCTCAGGATTGTCTACACTTCTTAAAGTCCAGCTGTCTCCCCCATAGGATTTGGGTACAGAGAGCTCTGGGACCGGTTCAGCTCTGGATACAGGCAGAAACCAGAAGGGTCCTGTCACAGACTCCTCTGGGCTTTTTGTGTTCTTAAGGCTCCAGAATAAAGACAAGCACAGTGTTTCCAATTGTCCCTCGGAGCAGAAGTGTTGGTCTTTCTTCTGCTCTCAGGTCTGTCAGTTCTCTGGCGACTTGATTTCAGCTCTGGGCAATAACAGAGATTCTTCATAATAGAATCTACGTGCATGGAACTCCATGGTATTCTTGTCTAACCCTTTACATTCAGAGTCTATGTAGTCATAACTGTATAATCATCTGTTTAACTATCTACACATGAAGTTATGCAATCCTCAGCCTATCTCCATCCAGTCTTCTTACCCCTCTCTGTTGTGATCAAACATAATCTGCTCTGGTTCAGAATCTTTTCAGTGAAACCTGGTAGCATACCAAACTAGAGGAATTTCAGGTTTTATGGAAACCATACATATCAGAACTGGGCCGTCTTGTTTATATAGTTTATGTAATAATGTCTCCATTAGGAGATTTGTTTACTTTTAATGAAAGTTTTGGGGGGTTTGTTACCAGAGCTAGTCAGTGCTGGCCTGCTTCTTCTTGGCTGGTCATGAGCAAAGACAATTGGAAATCGTGTGCTTGTCTTTACCCTGCACAGTGGAGTTGCCAGCAGATGGCCTAAAGCACTTCCGTGCCTGTCTGAGGTAGTGAAATTAAGTTTCTGAATAAGGATGTTGAACATTTTATTGGTGTAGGCTTAAATTATCTTCCAATGCACTGTGGGGCCAGGAGAGCCTTTAACTGGTGGCTGTCATTATGTGGAATTTTCTAACACTTATGAGGCACAGAAACTTGCTCGGATGATCACTGGAGCAGTCTGTGGCCTCTCTCATGAATAAGGCATGCAGTGCAATCACAGTGGCACAGCCAACACACTCATATACAGAGCGTCTGTTAGCCTGTCAATTAACATAAGAGGGGAAACAAAATTTTAGGCTTATTTCTATTACTAATCCACTGCTCATTTAAAAGACCTGTCTAGAACGTGTTTGGTTAATCCATGGATTTTTAATGTAGGAATTTAATGCCCACTGGGTGAAGAGATTGTCAAGAATACTCATCTCAGCTTAAAGACAGATGTTCGACAAGAAGATTGAAGGCGCTGTCTGCCCAGTATGGAAAACCCAGTTCTGGTTCCCTGAAATGGCCACTTAGGAGATTAAGAGCTTATGTTCACCATCATCTAAAAGGGAGAGTATACAACCTTTAAATGTGTACATTCAAATTCAATTATTTTTGAATAAATGATGTTTTACATGCCTTATAAACTAAATATATAAAGACGTAGGTGGAGGGAAATTACCTTCCTATTTCTATGACCATCTGTCGAGTCCTGTTCTTTTATATTTTTCTAATTTTAAGCACCTTAGCCTGAATTTGGTACATTCCTTCTTTCTCAAGAAAAATCCTTGCATGATTTGCATACAGAATCAAGATGGTCTCCAATCCTTTAGGGCATGAGGCACAGAGCAAATGCACAGCTCTTCAAATAGTTATCCAATGGAGACCAGACAGAGTGATTGGCATCCTCTCCCTCTCCACTGGGGACCTCTTAAAGGCTGTGTGCCTGCTACCTGCCTCCTAATGAGCCATTTCCTGGATGTCTGGGAATGAGAGCCACCGTAGCCCAGCTTCCTTCTGTAATTGGCAGTGTTTTGAGCATTTGTTGGTGTTATGGTGCAGTTATTGGCTGTCCCTTCCTCTGACCCAGCAGTTAGTTTCTCTGTGACCTGTCTCTTTGTATATTCTTCTGCCTTTCTCCAGAGATTTCGAGTGCCTGCTCTTCCCTTAGACCTTCATTTTTCTCAGGTTATGTCTCCAGCACACTTTTTTTTTTCAAACTAAGTGAGAGATTTTTCTCTGTTGATGTTGGAATTTGAGCCTAACCTGCATGAAGCATCACCACTGAGCCTTAAATTCCTACCAGCTTCCATGTGAAGAGAATGTGGTTTAACCTGGACAGATTTGGGTTTCTAGAATATCAAAAAGATTTATTATTATTAGAGATCTTATTTTACTCTATTTTGGATCACTGTCTTATCACATTATCCAGGGTTTAAAAAAAATCCAATGTGATGAAATTATTCTTTTGAAACTCAAAAATAGCTGGCAATATGTCTTTCTCTTGGCATGTTTGAAATTGGACAGACACAAATAAAGATAACCAAGTTGTAAACAGAAATATCCAATCTTGAGCTCAATGGAGGTATTAATATACTGAAGAATCTATTTGGGGGATTCTAATTTCCCTAACAAAATGTATGCCCTTCTGGGATATGACTTATGGAGGTAGGGTGTCAGCAAATTTCCTTGAACTCCTCCATGCCTGTCATAGTGACAAATTGTTACCTGGGTGGTCTGCCCGAGTAAACCCCACTGTTTGAAGGCAGCATCTCCTTGTGGGTTTTCAGGAACACAAAGCACCTAAGAAACAACCACCAGAGATTAGCAGACATGTGGGTACCTCTCTCTACCTGACAGTTATTGACACTTGGTGACCAAGAATATCCTTCAAGAATCTGATTTGAAATGAGCATTATTTTGGGGGGGGGTACACACTTTGGAGACAGACATCTCTTTAGTTTTGTGGTTTAGGAGAAAGTTTCACTTTCTATGATTTTATTTACCCATCTGCTCATTCATTCTCAGAGCCAGTCATCATTTGGCATCAATAAACCAACACATATTGAGAGCCAACTACATACCAGGCACTCTGCCAATAGCTACACATAGTGTGCTCGCCTTCTTATACTTGTACTTGAGTGAGACTAAATCATTAAACTTGACAAAGAAATTGATGTTTGAGCAACATGTAATAACAAGCATGAAAATTACTGATGATGATAAAAAGAAGTCTGATATGTTATGGGGTAGCATAGATGGCGGGTTAGCTTGGGAATGACATTAAGTAGTGAGACCAGGAAACATTTCTCTGGTGGCATTCAAGCTGAGTCTTTTCCCAGAAGAGGGAGTGACAAGTACTGAGCCCTGAATCATGGAAAGGAAGCTGTAGGAGCTATGGGGTGTGGGGTGGGGTGGGGTAGGGGACTAGAAAGTCACAGAATGGTAGTTCCCACCATGTTTAGAGACAGTGCTTTCCTGGAGGGTTATGTGGAGTTATAGAAATGTTCAGAGGCAGCAAGAAGTGGACAATAGATGGAAGGATGAATCTGGGGCTTATGAGAAAATGGGAAGTTAGGTTATGGATGGATAAAATAATTCATGTGTCATAACTGACTGTGGAATTGTTAGTGATTCTTTGATTCCCAGAGATAGAGACTGCAGAAGGGTAACAGCCTTGCTGAGAGATGAGGAGATAAAGGGGAGGTAAAAAGAAATTACATCTGTGTGCATGTATGTTTGTTTGTGTGCACACTTGTGAGCAATGTATCCCCCTCCTCAATGTGGGAACAAGACCAAGGATGAGGGTTGAGAAACAATGGATTCATATGACTAATCCTTGGAATCAGATTCTGTAGACCAGCATTAGGGTGCAGATCTGAGTTTACTGCATGGTATATAATATTATATACAGTGCTGAGCCAATCCCAAGCCCCTAAATCCTCAGCCAATTGTATCTCACCACACTGTCACCATGTTCTAATGAAAGCCATGCCTGATGTGATAATACACTAGGGGGAAGGGGAGGGTGGGGAGAAGAGGGATGAATGGGGGAGGGAAAGCATTGTCACTGGTTACAACTTCTGGGATGATAGGAGGAAGCAGTCACTGCCCTGGCCTTGGTTCCTTTTGCGGTCTCACCAGTGTTCTGGGAGCCATCTTAGATCTAATCCTATGTGAGGCAGGTCAGGACTTTTCCAGGAGTCCCAGGAACCTGTGGAACCTCGCTCTCCATTCCACTTTTTTCTTCACAAGGTTGACCTTACTTCCCCCACACCAAAACGCACTTAAGTAGTTGTACTAGCAATCAGGAACATACACAGAGAGCTCCTTGACAACTGGGAGTCAGCTTTCCAGGAAACTTGGGACAAGACACATTATCTCTAGCTGCCCAAGAGGTGGCATATTGTTGAACCTGTCACATGTCCCTTTGTACATGTGCCATGGCCCCAATAAAAATCACATTCTCTCTGTCCCCACTCTCTTCTCCCTCCAGAGGTTGCCTCTGGGCACTCTCCTTTTTAATAATAAACCTCCCATGTGAGATGGGTCCAATGGTATAATCTTTTTAGACCCACCACCTAGTACTGTCAAGTAGACTATGAAAGCATATCAAGTATCCATGTGAAAGCATATCGGTCAGCCATTAGAAGAAATATATATATATATATATATATATATATATATATATATATATATTGTGTGTGTGTGTGTGTGTGTGAGAGTGTGTGATAGAAAATAAGAAATTTAATGAAATTTAAAGAGGAACCAGATGCTTGAGGTTTAAATACCTACCCCCAGGTAAGGGGGAGCAGGTAAGTTGTACCGAATCCCTAGTGGCCTAAATGATTTCTAAAAAGAGAGAATGAGGTGAGAGGACAGTGACCTGGGACAGAGATGCTCTGCTCTTCCTTCTGAGGTAGGACTTGGATCTTTTTGGTTAAGTCAACAGCAAGCCTGGAGGATGGCTGCTTCTCTTTGACAGCCATTTATACAGATGAGTTGGAGGCTCAGAGACGTTTGGGGACTATCCTAGGATCCACAGAATTTGCTCTGAGCCGTGAAGCCAAGGTCTGCCATGAAGCTAATACACATTTCTGCTCAGAAAATGTATGATCCACTTACGTGTAATAGCAATGACTGTGGTTATTAATGTCTATGGATGTTGTGTAGTCCCGAGTTCTCAAGATAAAGATCTGACCACAAGTATCATCTGAGGCAGTTGCCTGTGTGAAAAATGTGTTCCCCATGAGCGGCTAAGGTGACACACTGCCAAGCTTGGTGGAAAGGGCTTACAATGGTAAAATTTTAATAAAAGTCATAGGATCATTTAGATAGTAAGGTTAATGAAGGACATGTAAAATGAGTAGGAATCTTTAGTCATCTTGTCAGACACTGGGACTGTGAAATTCTAAAGTAAAACAACTGTGGGGACCAATGAGGTTAAGACTGATAGTATGAAAAAAGCTGAAGGAAGAAATTATCGTGAGAAAGGCCAGTTTACAGAAAAGAAGGGGACTGATATTTAAAATATGGAAACGATTTAGTGTTTGCTTTTCTTGTGCTCACCAAAGTCATGAGGAGGGAGGTGAAAGGTCAAATGGGGATGGCTCCAGGAAGTGAGGAGAGGCCTCTTCAGTTGACAGAGGCCTGTGAGCATACAGGGTTTTATCAATTAGATCCTCAAATGTTGTAGAGGTCAAGCAATTGCTGCATGGATGTCTAAATGCTGGAAGGCCACCTCTCCACCATCACTAGGACACCTTTTAGGTAAATAAATCTCAATTGTTTTCCTAAATAAAGCAGAGTACAGACCGTAGAGACTTACTCATTTAAAGGACACGCTCAGCGAGACTTAATTTCAGAGGAGCCGAAGAGTCCCAGGAAGGCAGTTCATCTGTGCTCGGTTATCTTCGCCTTAGTCTTATGTATTGCAGGGGTCAGTTACCATTTGGGATAAGAGAATCCATGGTTACCCTGGAAATAAAGTGCTGCTGGCAGGTCTGAAGTGGCACTTAGGCGAGTATTAAAGCTAGGAAAGCCCCAGGCTCCATTCACACAGGTGAAACATTTTTAGTTCAGCTGGGCCTTCGGCAGTCCTAAGGGTGGAACTCATTCATTCAGTTGTCCATGCTGGTGTATGGTTGAAGCTTTCCTTTCAGCTACTAGCTAGGACTTGAGAGGCTGTCTTTGTTGATTGTGACTTTGTCCTACAGGCAAACCATGGAAGATGTATAGAATGGCGGGACTTTTCTAGAGTGTCTAGAAGGGTGCCTTACATCAAGGAGTTTTGGATGCATTCATCTCCAGGATGATTAACGGGCTACATAAACTTTAGTAATAGCAGTTTTCTCACTTACGCAGGCAGTACAAACTGCTATTGTATTTTGCATTCTTTCTGAGCATTAACCAGGATAGCACATCCACAGTGTTAAATAAGGTTCCTGTACAGAGCAACGCTCAGCAGATAGTAGCAATTAAGGACTATTTTTGTTAGTGAAGGTGCTCACAAGGATGCTGCTACTCCCTGGCTGTTTCGAAAGTTGTTTTTCTGAACTATTATATAGGAAGAGCACCAGCATCTTTAGACTCATGTTGGGGTTAAATACATATGTTAGCCCAGTGGCTAGCTCATTCTGCATACTCAGTAGTGCTAGCCACTACTTTATAGGTGTTATTAAAATTATATTACACATAAAGGCAACTATAATAAATTCAAATAAAGAAGTAGACTAGATAGAGAAACTACCTTTTAGAGATGAGAGAAAAAGGGATTTACATTAACATTGTTTTTCCTGATCTCGAGTTGATTGAGACATTGCTATTTAGCTTGGTAGAACATCAGTGGCAGCAGACACTCTCATGGTTCATTTATGTCTTTTCAGAACTAACCATTACATGCATCCTGGCTCCCTGGCTTTCTGGCTTTCTGGCTTCTTGGCTTTCAGCTATTAACACCTGAGACACCGTTTGGACTTTTCTCTATTGACTATAGCCTAGGAATGGGGTGACACAAATGTGTTAGGGAAGTTGTCAGACCTCCTAAGCAGCCATAGCTTCTTTTCTTCTCAGTTGGGCTACTGCACTGGCTTCCATGTTCTTTCATGGAATGAAACCTGGCCACAGTGATTATGTCCTGAATGAACATTTTCTCAATCTGCCTTTTTTTGTGTCTCATTCTGAAGCCCTTACCTGCACTTGAATTGTTGACTTCGGTCTCCTCCTGGAGGAATTCGACTCAGATACTCAGTTTCACATGGGGAAAGTACAATTTGTAGGCCTTTTGGATGAACAAATGAAATCAAAGATGCTATGACTTTGGTTCAACACAAGCTACTCTATATAAATGACTTTTCTACTGTGAGCACATAGAGTGACGTCTACTCAAGTCCCTGCTGAAAGCTGATGGGGTCCTCACCTTACATTATTATCTAGGATCCAGTGGGGGTGCATACATTGCTGTCTTCCTCTAACACTTCTGTAATTATTTGATATCTCATTTCCTTATCTGTTTATGCCCTGCGTGACCAACACTAGGATATCAACTCACAAGTACAGAGATATGGCCTATCTTCTCCAAATCAAATCTATCTGAAACGTAAACGTGTTGTACTCAGTCGCGCTCGGCATGCGGCGGGAGCTCGGTAAACAGTTGCTGAATGGATTGGTGAATGGATTAGCCTGTGCTCAGCATTCCCATTTACAAGAAATTGAAAAAATAATATAGAATCCCCGGGATTCTTCTCCTGGTGTTGAACTGTACATAGTACAATGTTAAAACCAGAAAGCAGCTAGAGAAATTAAATTGGGTCCCACTGGCAGAAGTCCCATGATTCTTGCTTCTCTCTTTAAACAAAGTCTCTTTCCATGTCCAAGGCCTTTTATAATCTTGGTCTTCTCAACTCTTAATTTCCATCTCTGCCTCTTCCCTTGCACTAGACTTGAATTTCCTGAATTTCAAGGCATTAACTGCTTCCATTCGCCCACCTTATGTTCCCCAGTACACTTTTCTTTGCCCTGACGTGTTCCCCTTAAGCCTAGGTCTCCCTTCAAGTCTCGGCTTAACACCATCTCCTCAGGTACCTCAGCAGGCTTCACATTCTCTTTCCCCAACCCTCATTTCTTTTATCAGTAGCACCAATCAAATTTATCATTGAGAATCCTATATGTCTTACTTGTCTGTTGTCTGAGTCTTTGATCTTTAGGTAAACTCCAAGAATCCCTTTGGGCTGTAAAAATTTCAACCTTCTATTGGCTTGAAGTCCATTCTCATTTTATTACTTAATTCAACTTTGCACAGCCAATCACTTTAAAGAACTGAGTATCACACAGTTCAGTAGCTTTTTTTCCACACGCAACCAGATCATCTCATATCGCCAGCCTATGTGGGGAACATTTGCAACCCTACTTCATAGACTGAGTGATAGCAGTAATGGCAGTGACCAGTGAAGAAGGCGCTGTGGCCCTTTGTACTGGTTTTCCATCATGAGCCTCTGACACCAGCCACAGCTTGGAGGATAGTTCCTGCTCACGTTGACAACAATCTTCATCATACAGGTGCCTCCCAGGATTTCTGTTTCCCCTCTTCACTCTCAGTTTTCCAGGAATTGAAAGGGGTCATGGAAGGATTTGTGTCTTGTCTCTGGTACATGGTCTGAAGTGTTTAGTTTCTACTGGCAGGAACACCTGTCATGTAAAGTCACCTTCAGTGGGCAGACTCTACCAGTGGGGGTTGATGTGGGTAGATTAAAACCCCACTTCTTATTTTTCTAATCTCAAAGTACCTTTTGCAATTAGAATAATCGTTTGTGTGGGGAGGGTTGTGCGTGTGCACGAGCATAAACATCTATGTGGAGGTTGGAGAGCGGCCATGGCTACCAATGCTCATCAGCAGACTATCTTTTGCTCAGGTGTTCTGCTTTTTCACCTTGCTTTTTGAGACAGTCATTTTGTTAGATTAGGCCGTCTGGCTAGGCTAGGCTGACTGACCTCCTGTGCTAGGCTAGGCTGACTGACCTCATGTGTTAGCCTAGGCTGACTGGCTCCATGTTCTAGGTTTGGATGGGTGGACCTCATGTGTTAGGCTAGGCTGACTGACCTCCTGTGCTAGGCTAGGCTGACTGGCCCCAGAGCCTCGGGGATTGGCCATTTCTACCTCCACACTGCTATGATCATGAGTGTGTACCTCCACACTCCACTTGTTTTGTGCATTCTGGGACTGGAACTCTGCTCTTTATATGAGTAGTTACTGACTGAGCTACACCCCATCCCACTTCCTATTTCTTGATGGAAAATTCCAGAGCAACACTGCTCTGAGACCGTGGTGGGGCTGAGATTCCTCTGCCTCCTCCAGTGGCACCATGGGATCCACCCATCTATTGTTGTTGCTTCTTTGATTTGTTTTGCTCTTCCTTTATCTCATTCTCCCATTCATCACCTTGACCGGCTTCCCAGCATCCCACTCAAGCCAGCTGCTTATGTCCCAGGCTCCAGAGCCTGACTTCAGAGACCCCACATTTGGACATCGCACATTACGTGTCAGGAGGTGCTCTATTCATCATAGTATCAATCTGACTTTCTACTCTTACCCCCAGTGACAAAGGGCAACTGAAAGAATGAGATGCTAAATGTTTGCCCAGGTGCGTTTGCCGAGCCCCCACCACCCCAGATGGTCTCCACAGCATTATCTTTCTTACACTTACAGACTATGGCTATGGAAGAGTCCTAAGGCTTTGGAGAAATCACTGGGGAGGAAAGAGGAGGCAGGAAAATGTCAGTGTGGGAAGTCTAACTTAGGTGGTCTGTTCACCAGAACCCTCTTCCTACCTGTGTTCTTCAACTCTCCCAGAAAGCAAGTCAGTTAACATCTTGACACCACCAATGAGCAGTGAACCTGAGAATCCACATTCAATCTTGGTAATCCCAGGCCTATGGATGATTCTGATTATTCCTTCTTTCTCTTCCTCCATAAAGGCCAAAGGACTAAGCCAGTTTAGTGAAATCCCTGTTTAATTAAGGCAGCCCTTTATTGTGATGCTGCACTGGCCTGTGAAAGCATGTCTGTATCTCAGTCATGGAATTCTATTGGTCAGAGCCCCAAAGAGCTTTGGGCCTGTGACAGATAGTCTGTTATCACGGGGTATGAGCTTTGGAGAGCTCACGACTATATATGAAGGAGAGGCCACTTTCTCCTCCTGCACTGGGCTTTAAGAAGCTGTCTAAGCTTGTAACGTAAGAAACAGGGCAGAAGAGACATGGACTGGATGACAGTCAGCTCCACCTACCACCCCCCACCCACTGTGAAGCAGTGTTTAGGGCTAAATTTTACTTCCAAGGTACCAGGAAGTCTTTTTCTCTTATCTCTACTTACAAATCTTTTTCCACACTATATATTTTTGAGATCTGTTTAAAACACGTTTCAAAACACCAATCTCATGGTGTCTCTCTGTCCCCACCCCTACCCCAAATCCTACAGTGCTTTCCTTAAAATTCTTTCAGATAAAGAGAGAGGCCTTATGACGGCTTCCAAGTAGTTTTAATTCCTGCACCTATAGGTAGGCTCACCTGCTGTGAAGCCTCCCTTAGTGTTTATGCTATAGAAGCTCAACCACTCCTGCCTCCTAGATCAGATCAGAGCTAACATTTGCCTGATTCTACTTGGCTGTGCCTCTTTCTTTCAGCCTGGTCCTCCTTTAGTTGGGTAGTGCCTAGGTCTGAAGCTCTTTTATTTTTCTCCCTGGCTGGATCAGACAGATGCTTCTGTGCCTCTTTCACAAACAGTGTATCAAGGGTGTCAATATGCTTACAGAGATCTCTCCTAACAGAATGTGGGCTTCTTATTAGAGAGCCTGTTTCTACTTTATCAGATCAGTATTTCATCCTTGACTTGAGCTGAGCTGTGATAAGGACTTGGGTGGTCAGAACAGGTGAAAGGTTAACTAAACAAAGAATACTAGGAACAGGATGCAAGTGTGTGTGTGTGTGTGTGTGTGTGTGTGTGTGTGTGTGTGTGTGTGTGTGTGTGTGTCTGGGGGTGGAGGGCAGGAGACAGGGGCATGGATGTTAGAAGAATTGCATTTAACATTTATTCTCTCATGGTTAAAGCCAACAGGATCCTATAGTTATGATTCTTCATTGCTCAGCCAGTTTGTATGCAATAACTTTATTGAGGTCAAATAGATATCACAATACAGATTTATCCAACAGGAGTTAAGAAACTAGTTACAGATAATATTTAAGACACAGGATATTTTGTGCTAAACTGTTTCCAACACCACAGATCACACAAACAATTTGTACATCACTTACAACTTTATCTAGAAACACAGGTGCTTAGCTTGTCCTTCCTGTTGGGACTTCTTGTTTCAATCGAGTTAGAATAAAGAAATGAAGATTGGCATTTTCTTGATAAGGAATATGTTCTGGAGAGTCTTTCATGAGAACCCTCTTTGGGAATAAAGTGACAAAAGCCATTCTTAATTTATGTATACACAAATCTAAATTAGTAATTCTGTTAAGCTATAGCTTGATATTTCTAACAATTAGATTGAACAATATATTAGTTTCAAAAATAAACAAAACCAAACATTTGACTTGTCACATAGAACAACATAGCATGTTTCTTAATACTACTTAAACTATAGTGTCTAAATCTGCCTCTCTGGATGCAATGAAAGTGCCATTCTGCAAACAGAGGGTCCTTGGGCATTATCAGTCATGGCTCACAAGAGCCACAAAACACCATAGAAAGTTACAAGAATGTAAATATTTACTTAAGTTAATCAAATAAGTATTGGGCAGTCACCATAGTCACACTGACTATCTACAAATAGGAAAACCTCCCAGACCTTTGCTCTAATGCATTCAGAACTTGGCTAAAGTCAAAGAGACAAACTTGCAAAGTCTACAAAGACATGCATACATGTCTTTAAATGCTCACTTAACAAACTCATGATGCAAACTGAAAAGTCTCCAAAAGTACAGTCAAACATTTATTGTGTGAGACAATGCTTACTCATGCATTAAATCATACAAACATTTTTGATCGAGTGAAAACAGTAGAGAATAAATATCTAAAACAGAGTTGCAGTCTTAAAGGTCTTCAACTAAAAAATAGTAACACATGCACAATGCGATTCATGAAATAGTCTTCTAGAAATCAGTAAAATATCTGTTGCATCAAAACACATACGAAAACTCAGTACTATTTATGGTACTTTACACACATTACATACTAGAGACTTTAGGCTACAAAGTGCTTCTACTATTTTACCACACATACAAAGCGACCATAAAGGTGTCTGTGTGTAGAACCAGGTACTTTCGAGTTACCCATCCGTGATGAATAATGTATCTCTTTATGACATCTCATTTCTAAGTCCCATTTATCACCACCCAGGCCCTTCTGTCTTAATGAGGACTACAGATCTCTAATTTACATTCAACATTCTCCGCATTAATAATTGATTGAAACTCTTAAAAAATTCTTCTGCTACTGAAATGGAAGGTGGTGAGGCTATCACCAGAAGAATCTGGGTGATACTCGGTTATATTTGATTGTTAAAGGAAGTGGGACCACTAGGCTGTTGGCCAAACTCATCAGATGTTGGCCCCAGACTCGCCTGCTGAGTGTACCCACCACTTGACCCATAACTGTCTTGGTTGTAGCCGCCTTGATTGTAGCTGCTGGAGTGCTTCTCCATGGGGTCGGAAAGGTATCTCTGTCCCGAGGAATGCCAGCCAGTCTCCTTGAAAACAAACCAAATGTTTCCAGCCCAGAGGATAAAGTTCAAAAACCCGAAGACCTGAGGGAGAGTCAGAGCAAGTGGTTAAAGGACTAGACAGGGACTCTAGAAGAGCCTGTTCACAGCGATTGGAACCACTGTTTGATTTATGTCAGACACTACATGAAGGGTTTTTATCTATTGATTCCCTTAGTCTAAGAGTGTTATCATGTATTATATGCCTATATTAAAATGTAGAAACAAAATTCAGTAAGGAAAATAATCTCTTTCAAGGACACATGTCTTGGTAAGCACTAGATCTGTGATTCAACTCTTTTCTGTCTGCTCCAGAGTCCAAGTCCTTACCAAAGCCATCCCTATCTTCACAGATTAGCCATTCTTAATTTGTATAAAGTAAGAGTCAAGTCATGTATAATGGAGTATTTTCAGTTTAATAACGGTGCATTAATTGATAAGGTCCCCATCTATTTAGGACTAGAGGCACTCCTCGTCCAAATGAGTTGGTTCACAAGAGCACAGAATACATAATGGTACAGGTGATGGATGAACACATGCATGTTTGAACACATAGTAGCAGAATCTCTAAATGGCTGTGCTTCTCCTTCTCACCGTCAGAAGTAAATGCTAACAACATATTATGAATGGAGTGTAGGATATAAAGAAGAGTGAAATGCTTTTAGAAAAATAGCTGTGAGGATTTCCTATGCAAATTTAGCTTTTTCTCAAGAACTTTGCTGGTAAGTCACAGGACCTGTGTTGCTTCCTCAGGGTCAGGTGTTTGCCAGAGGTAGAACTGTTTATGATTGCAAGAGGCTTATTTAGGAATTGCATAATATATCAGTTATTCATTCGTCATTGGTTGACTACATAAGAGGCACTCTATTCTAACAACCCTATGGGGACAACAAGGCAACAACAGCATTGTACACATCGGTCACACTGGAGAATATATTTGGTTACTACTCCAGCGTGACATTGTCTAGTTAAAATGACATCTTGGTTAGTCTGGTGTGTCATGTGTCATATGTGTGTGTGTGTGTGTGTGTGTGTGTGTTGTATGTGTATGTATGTGTATGTATATGTATGTATGTATGCATGTACGTAATTGTGTGTGTATGTATGTAGTGTTGGCATCCTCAACACCTCAACATGCAGGGACATAAGGTCTTAGATCAAGGGTATAACTAAAGTAGTCCAGTGTTTTCACAGCAGGTATATCACAGCATCCCCTGACAGCGAGCTGAATGACAGCGGAGTGAAGGTAATATTTCTGTCTTGGGGGATAGCTGAGAGTATTCAAGTGGATGTGTATAAAGCTGGACACATTAGTAAACACTAAATGGTAAATCAGACTTTGAATCATGTTCTATAGTAGTCTATGAATTGTGTTTAGTTGAGTGCCACCATTGCAGACATGGAAAGAATCTTTTACTGTGAGGACATATTCTTGAGAAATGATTACAGAGTAGACTCCCAGTTGATCTCATTGAAGACTGATCCTCAAGATCTCACCCCCCACTTTGTTTTCCACTGCAAATTCTTGTTTTCTTTAACGGTAATATAGAACCTCAGGTTGCTTGGTAGGGATGATATGAAACATAAGTAAATCATTCCTCATAGTTGTATAATCAGCAAATTAGTTAATCCCCAACAAAACTTTTACACAGAATATTTATATCATGTGTACAATCACTAGGATATTTTTCATTTAAAAAGATGCCTTGGTTTAATTCTGTATTTGTAAGTCTATGCTAACATATGGTTAAAAAACTATAAAATGATCTCTTCTGATATAAAGGGATGACTCTGCCTAGAGATGTGATTTTGTCTATTTGCCTGTCTTGGTCATTCTCCATTGCCTTGCTACTACTACATTTTTTAAAAGGGCCCAACTTAAAATTAAAAATTCAGAACATTCTCTGGGGATGTGCAAGGACATCATTTTCCTGTCACAATCATCATGGAAGTACCAAAAATCCCCATTGGCTGGTATATTTGGGAACACATGGGTCTTTAAATCCTGCTATTTGTTCTATTTGAAATTGGGAGAGATTTTATTTAAGCTGGTGTGTGAGGACATTAGAAAGACAGTATGAGCCTGTACATAACATGAAAAAGAACTGAGATGTAAAATGTGGTTATCCATAAAACATGATGATCAAGTTACCTGGAGTAAAGCTGAAAAAGCACAAGTAGAAATTATGGGCAGAGTGTAGTTATATTTAGTGATGATTGGATAAAAGCTGAGAAATTGCAGTCTTTTCCCTCTGCTGGTTTTTTTTTTTAACACTATATAAGAAATGAATGCCAAGTTCTTGACTCTTTCAGGTAATTCTTATTCTGCATTTCTACACACTGGGCAGCATGCAAAGAGTTTGCCCCGGGATTTTAATTCTGTCAACAGGCGTGAAGTCTACTGTATAATTGTCTACAGTTTTCAGATGGCAACAGAGAGGTTTTAGAGAATTGATTTGCTGTTCATAAAGTCAAGCAACTGTTTCTTTGTAGAGCCAGGACCCATCCTTGAAGACCACCCTAACACTGTCCCTTTAGCTTTATTAAATAGTAACACCCCATTCTACCATGACAGGAGTTAAATCCAGAAACTTTTTCCCAGGATCCTTAACATCATCTCCCTGCATCTGTAATGTCTAAATACTTCACATGTGTCAAAGAAAATAATTTTGTTATCACAGTAGAAAATACTTATTATTTCACGACCTTTTTTCCTGTAGAGCTCACAGACTGAAGTGGGTACATGGTTCTTCCTTCAGAACTTGTACTTGCCCAGCAAAGGTGAGTTTTGTGAGCCATGCTTTGACTACACAGTGCCTAAAGCTAGTTACAATGGACTCTTGACCCCAGAGGGGCCAGTGGGAAGCTCTCAACCAGACATTTGTAACTGGACTCAAGTGAGTTAAGTTTAGTTTAAGCAGTTTCCTTGGATGATTTTTGTGGTATCTGTTCTCCCCTTCCTTTTTGTCAGTTCTGGGGATCATCTAAGCAAGCTTGGGCTGTGAGCGCCTGCACCCACTGAGCTATCTCATTTGCCAAAGCTGTTTCTTTGTATGTATATATATATATTCAAACTGTGGGTACCTAGCTTCTCCCATATACACAAGAAAAATCTCTAAACTCTGTCAGAATAGGATAATAACATAACAGACAGAGCTAAGAGGTAGAGAATGTGAAAAGCCCAGTTTCTTGACTATTTTCCAGCTCACAGCCCTGGATTCCACTCTTGGGTGACACTTCTAGCTTTTCTCATTATTTTTCGGTTTTGCTTGAGCTAGCTCAATGTGACTTGAAGGCAAGTACATTTGTAATTCCAAAACCTCTGTTGATTGATTAATACCCATTGCCCTGTGGTAGTAATATGCAATTCATTGTCCTTGCGGTGTGAAGTTTTAGTCCAATAGCTTGAAGTCAATCCTGGAACTTTTCCACTGGAGGAAGAAAGTGGGAGGTTAGGTCAATGTTCCTACTCCCCGGCAACTCAAAGACACAATATTTTGGTTGTCTGCCATCAGGAGTTGAGGGTTCCCTCCAGATTCTTCCATTCTCATTTCTTCATTCCTCAGGAGGCTCGTGAGATCTTTCTAGAACCTATCATTTTCATCCTAAAGTTGGAGCCAGTTTCTGTTTGCAATCTGTATATTGCAATGAGTAGACATTAGTCTAGACACGGGTCTAAAGAACACTTTAAACCACTTTAGTCAATCTTAGTGAGCTGTTCTTCTAGAACTGCCATAGCCTTGGCACAGGGCAAGTACTTGTCAAGGGCACAGTGAAAACCCCGAAGACCTTACCATTCACTTGCTCACATGGTTGGTAGGTGTAGTAGAACATGCTATTCTTCATTGATAAATTCTCCCTTCCAGTCCAAGACTCATCAGAATATGAGTGGAACTGACAAGGCCTTGTAGGATGTCCTAACTTACTAGGGGATGAATTATCAAGCTAGCAGTTGATGAACAGCACATTTACTTGATTGCCCACCAATGTCAACCACTTTTGTATTTGTTCTCTTGGATTTTGAGATCAGATTCACAATCATTTCTATAACACTGCCTACAAACAATATACAGAAACATCACTATATATCTCAATGCATACCTCCAAGTTGTCACGCACAAGTGTGATCAGCAATGTGCAAGAATATTCATGAGATCCAGGGTACAGTTAACTTCTATGGTTCCTATCTCGTGAAGGGAAGATTTATGGAAAAACCAGGGGCAGTAGAGCAACCCTTGCCATGATCAAATTTCAGAAAGCCACAGGGACACAGCTTAGCTTTGCAGCCAAGATAATTATTCTTAACTTTTGCTGCGGGGTGTTCCTTTAGTAAACATGGCTGCACCTCCCACTCCTTGATAAATGCTTCTCTTCGCCAACATTGTAGCTTGTCTGTCAGACACAGCTTCCTTCTGCAGGCTATCACAGTTGCTTACACTTATAAACTAGAATACAATTTAGCCTCTCTCCAACTGTTAGTATTTCTCCTTTCCTGTAAGGGTCTGAATCTTGATGACAATATTTGATTGTTCAACTACTTTAGTGCATCTTTTGTAAGGCTATCAAGCAGCTAAACTGCAGAGAGAAGATACACAATTATTCTAAGTACATTTTCAAACTGCACATTTCCTCTTGAATCCTACTAAGCCTGCATATTTTTTCTCTAAACAGTTTGGTATACTCTTTGTGTGGTTTTAATAAAAAGTTTTTCTTCTAGGAAACATCCAAGTTAACCAAATCCTCTTTTTAGTTTCTGGCAGCCTTCAGCCTCAACATTTAGGTTTTATATAAGCTGTGGGTTAGAATTTTCACTTGACTGTTATCTGAGCTACAACTCCTAAAACCTTTTGGATTCTTATTAAAAATGCTGTAATCAGCAGCATTACAGTGTGTTGGTTTTGACAATAAAAATCTTAAAGGCTAAAGTAATCCTTACTTCTTCAATCCTTTTTTTTTTTTTTCTTTTCTTGTCTTTTTTTTTTTTTTTTTCTTGGCTTAGTTTTGGAGGCAGAAACATCCACAGTGGCTAGCTTCAGGGTGCTTCTCTTCATCACTGATCATCAAATAAAGACCCAGGAAGTAATGTCTGGATGACCAAATACTTACCACAGATGTATTTAAGCTGGACATGACAGGGCTATGGACAGCCATGCACTTGTTGGAAGGCTGCTTGCAAGCTGACATCAGCAACAGGACTTCTTTGGGATCTGTTGCCACTTTGACATCAGACAGTCCTTTTGCCCAGGCAGATGAACCCACCAGCCACAAGAATGAAAAGACTACAGTGACGATAAAGTCCTGCACAGAGAGACACAGGAGAAGAAGGCAGATGTGAGTTCCAGAAACAAGTCTATTAATTTAGGCAACTTTTATTTGTTTTCTAGAAAATTCCAAGATTCCCTAACATTAGGACCTAGATCTTCTGTCAAAAAGCAATAAAGTTTTGAGATGCCATATTTATAATTACTTGAGAGAAAGGATTATATTTTTATTTAGTTTTGTTTTTTGAGACAGGATTTCTCTTTGTAGTCCTGGCTGTCTTGAGGTTTCCTTATACAGAGCAGACTGACTTTGAACTCACAGAGATCCTCCTATCTCTGCTTCCCTGTTGCTGGGATCAAAGGCATATGCCACCACACCCAGCTTACTGTTGTTTATTGAGAACCTACTGTGTCTTAGTAATAACTCAAGGACTTTATAATCCTTATCTTCCTGTTCCCCAAAGGATCCCTATTTGCATACGATAAAATAAGTCAGAGAATAGTTTAAGTGTGTCTGAAACTCTACAGGTGATGATGCTATTCTAACTACTGACCCCAAGTTCTTTGTCATGTGGTGTAATAGTTTCAAATAGTTGGAGACAATTGCACATTACCAAAGGCTTCTGGGTGGCAATATTTATTCAGTTATCTATTTGTTAATTTAACAAATAAAGGTGCTCTCTACTTCATGCTGGGAACTGAATTAAGTAGCGAGCAGTACTAGCTATTATAGATTTTTGATTATTACAAGCTTAGAATTATGTTTACCATAATCATGTTATGCTCTTTTTTTTCCCTGAGATAACATCTCTCTTTTTGTAGTCCTGCTGTCCTGTGTTGTAGAAATTTTTAATCCTGACCTGGAGTTTCTATCATGCCTTGATCATTCAGTTCCTGGATAAAAGACACATAGAACCTTTATATTTACAATAAGTCTTAATCAGCTTTAGAACTTGGTAGATATCTATCCCCTACGCTATTAGAATCTACTTTCCTATCAATAACCTTGAGTTATTATTTACTATTTACTATGTTTCATCTGGGCTGCTCTTAACTCCAATTGGCTAGCACTCAGAGCCATATTTTAATGCCTCACCTTACCCATGATGGCTTTTCCTTTCTCCTTCACCTTCTTTTCCCTTCATGGTTCTCTCTTCCAACACCTAAACTGGGGGACCCTAAACCCTGCCTATATCTTAATCTCTCCAGCTATTGGTTGTCAGCATTTTTATTCATCAAACAAAAATAACTGGCAGGCAAGGTCACACAATGTCACTTGGGTCTACATGTAGATTTTCTTGTCTCTGGGACATCCAGGTCTTGGAGGCCCAATATTAGCATTAGAATAAAAGCAGCATCAGGCCAACCTACTACATTTTCCATTTTTGTCCAATTATAAAGGCTCTTTCTCTTATAGTAACAAACAATACTATTTTAAAACAATTATGAAAATTATTAACTATGAATTATATTTAAAAGTCCAGTATTTTGTAACTTGTGGTACTTTATCATCTATCCTATCTTAATGACTTTACAATTTTGTACCTAAATCATCTTTTATTTTAACTTGTATTATCATCCTAAAACCATCTTTTTAAATCTAGAACATCTTCTTAAATCCTAAACAACTTGTTTTATTGTGAGACTATAACTAGTCTACAACAGAGTCAGAGATTTGAGAAGGAATAACTATTAGAGTATGCTGTAAGTGTAGAAACATAACTTCTAAAATTTTAACAATTGGCAGAGACAGCTGACTGCCTGGACAATCCCCAATATCTCTTATAAAGTTGGATCATCTATCTTTCTGGACCAGAAAGTATGGCATACCTTAAGTGAAGCAGAATTATGATGCACTAGCTTACCCTTTCTTGGCAGAGCTTACCGGTCAGCTATCCTGCATCTGATTGTCCTTTTTGTACAGCATTTTGTCTGTAGATGAAATTTGGGTATTTTTTGACTAGTAGGTAGCTTGCTTATAATTGAAGCAACTCCACATGGAGCTATTGGTGCTCAATAACTTCTTTGAAGTGGAATGGGGGTACTATCAGGAAGAGGTGTGTCTCGTAGTCAAAAGATCTTTTAATAATGAAATAACCTTAAATGCCATATTCTGTGGATCTCTGCTGCTTTTGAAGACCATCTATCTATTCATAGCATATCTGAACAAGCAAAGAATGCATGTCTTCACCTACCTAATATCTGTACTATATAGCATGTATATTTTTTGATATTCCAGACTAGTATCTAATATGATTATGATTTGACTATATATGGTTGTCAACTTGTATTACTTAATTATCCTAAACAGTGTGTAATAGCAGCTAAAAACAAACTGGGACTAAGCCTTGTTGTATAGGCACAATACCTATCTATGAGTAACAACAGAAAACATTGCTGCTTTATCTAAAAAAATATTCTGGGCAGAATGCTCCATACATTTTTTCTTTTCTTGTTTGGGGAAGGGTGCATTTTGCCTATATGGCCTGCACTCAGGTGTACCTATGAGACTTTTCAACAAGATTCATGACCTGCACTGGAAGCTGTCACACTCTAGTGAGGTTGTTTGAATCTCATGTCTATTAGGTCTGACGTTTCGGAGAATGTTCTGGAAGGCTCACAACTAAGATTGGCTAAATTGTTGGAGTAACTGTCCTTTTGATCCAATGGCTCTTGTGAATTATGTAGCTCACTGTTTTCCATTTTAATGTTAGCTCAACAAAATTTAGGGTCAAAATACAATCTAGTTACTGGGGTTTTCAGGTTTGGAGGTACTCCCTATTTCTGTTTAGTATACTCATACTTTCTCTTACTTCCTTCTTATATGTAATCATTTTCATTTTGAGTTGTATGTACTCTCGTAAGATGACTTAAGTTCTTTCCACAAGGATGCAGAGGTTTGAAGTACAGGCAAGCAAATGCAGCATCTACAGCTATCTCAGTATTAGCATGGACAGCTCACACTCAGTGTTAGGATTTGTATATGCTTAGCTGAGGGAATGGCACTACTAGAAGGTGTGGTCTTGCTGGAGTAGGTGTATTACTGTAGTTGCTAGCTTTAAGACCCCATTCTAGCTGCCTGGAAGCCAATATTCTGCTAGCAGCCTTCAGATGAAGATGTAGAATTTTTAGCTCATCATGCCTGTCTAGATGCTGCCATGTTACCACCTTGATGATAACAGCCTGAACCTCTGAACCTGTAAACCAGCCCCATTAAATGTTGTCCTTTATAAGACTTTCCTTAGTCATGGTGTCTGTTCCTAGCAGTGAAACCCTAAGACAGAAATTAGTACCAAGGACTGGGGTATTGCTATGATAGGCCTGACGATGCTTCTGTTTGGAAGAATTCGGATTTGGCAACTTTGGATTTGGAAAGCAGTGAGATGCTTTAAGTGGGGATTAATGGGCCATCCTGGTAAGAATCTGGAAGATTTTGTTGCTAAGAGTAATTTGAACCTCATGAACAGACCTGGTCCATGAGGTTTTTGAGAAGAATTACAGTATGTAGCATACAGACTGGTTTTGGGGTAGTTTGGTGAAGAATGTGGCAGGTTTTGCCCTTATCTGCACAGTCTGCCTGAGGCTAAGGTGAAGAGACTCAGATTAATTGCAATGTAAAAGGAACTCTGAGAAGCGCCCATGATGGACTTTGTTCTGTGGTTAAGTCTCATAAAGAACATTTTGAACAAATGTAGCAAGCTGAAAAAGGAAAAATACAAAATATATAGTTTGAATACTAAAGGGATACCAGGAAGTGAAAATGGAGCTTAATCCTGTGTTCAGGGAGATAAATTAAGGGAGTCAAACTTTTGGCCAAGATCCTCCCCAACTAAATTTAGATCCAGGCAGGGTGGTAACACACCTTTAACCCCAGAAGATAAAGTCAAGTGGATCTCTGAGTGAAGGTCAGCCTAGAATATACCAAGTTCTAGGTGAAGAAAAACTTAAATCCAGGCTTGGTGGACCACACCTTTAATCCCAGTGTTTGGGAGGAAGGCATGTTCATCTCTGAGTTCAAAGTCAGTCCTATGGAGGAATTCCAGGACAGCCAAGCTTAAGCAATGAGGGGGTTGGAAAACAGAAAGCTGGTGATAATGTAATAGAACAGGTGGCCATGTTCTAGCCCCAACAAAGAGCAGAACTAACTCTGCAGCTTTGGCCACATGGCTCTGGCTTTAGAGTCCAGAATAGAAAGGATTACTGGGACGATTGATGCTGGTTAGCTGGAGCTAAGAAATTAGTGATGATTTAAAAGAGACCATCATCACTAAGGTAAAATCTTCTGGTAAGTATTTTCTGAGAGCACAAAGAAGAAAGCCAAGGTTGTACCTTGGGCTTCAGCTATACTTGGTAGTGTGTTAGAATCACCCAGGTGGTACTGGTTTTGAAGGCATGAATGGATCATGAAGGGCTGCTGAGGCTTGGCACTGTGAGAGGCCATGAAAACCTATTGGTGAAGGTACAGCCTCCATTGTAGTTGATGGCCCAGGACTGAAGGAGTCATGCAAAGGATTTGGGACTTAGCACCATAAAGAGATCATATGAGAGGTATTAGTGAAACCTGATTGCAGCAGAAGACCCCAGTATATTAGAGATGCCAGTACCATGGGATGATCACCAAGAGCAGCAGCAGCAGTGGAGTGGATCACCCTGAGCTTACAGTCCTACAGAGAGCAGAGCTGGAGAAGGGATGCCAGCCCTCGGGAGGAGCAGAGATCATGTGTGGATTCCAGACGTTGAAACAAGAAGCTGTAACATTGGAGTTGCCTTGGAGACCCCAACATGTTTGAGATGCCAGAGCTGTGGGCTATCTGCTGAGGAAAGCTGCTAAAAAGGAGTAGAAACAACACGGCCGAAAGAAGTTTGTTGAAATCAACAAAGATGAAAAGGGAGTTGGAGATCTGAAGACCACTTTGCCATCAGACATGGAGATGCAGAGTTTGGAGGTTGCCCAGCTGGTTTTCTGTCATGCTTTGGGGATTATAGTTGGATGAATCTCAGAAGAGACCTTGAACTTTAGACTTTTAATATTGTTGAGGCTGCTATAGACTATGAGGATTCTGGAATTTGAACTAAATGTATTTTGCATTATGCTAGGTTTAGGTGTTGCCCTCCTAGACTCATATCTTTGAACAAGGCTATGGGGGCCAGTGAGTGGAATATTATGTTTTGTGTATGCTCAGCCCAGGGAGTGGCACTATTAGAAGGTATAGCCCTGTTGCAGCATGTGTGGCCTTATTGGAGTAGGTGTGTTACTGTGGGTGTGGGCTTTATGACCCTCATCCTAATTCCCTGGGAGATAGTCTTCTAGCAGCCTTCAGGTGAAGATGTAGAACTCTCAGCTCCTCCTGCACCATGAGTACCTGGATACTTCCATGTTTCCACCTTGATCATAGTGGACTGAACCTCTGTACCTGTAAGCCAGCCCCAATTAAATATTGTCCTTTTAAGACTTGCTTTGATCATGGTGTCTGTTCCCAGCAGTAAAACCCTAAGACACTTAGTGATTACATATGAACCAAGTATGTCAAATCTCAACTTTTAGTTCATAGCCAATCTGGTACCTTAGTTCATTATTTATTACTTAGGCAATAAGAATTAATAAATTATATTTACATATATATATGCACACATATATATGCATATATATATATATATGTATATATATATCAATAAGTCCAAAACAAAGGTCACCAAAGTAAAACAAAGGTGTTGGCAGGGCCTAAAGGCCTTGTGGTAGGTTCTATACAGAATTCTCAATTTTACTTTTCCTTGTCAGTCAAGGCTGCCATTTTCACTGTTCATGGTCTTTTTCTGTGTTCAAGGAGCAATGGCCAGTCTTCTTCCCAACACTGCATCATGGTGACAATGAGTACACTGCCAGCTTTCTTACTTTTGGGGTCTCGTGGTTACATTGTGCTTACCCAAATAATTGAGGTTTTCACTATTTTAAAGCTCTCTCACAATCTTACTTAGTTCTTTCTCTCTACAGTGTTAATCTCCTCTTGCCATGCTATGTGATCCAGTCACAAGTTCCAAGTATGAGGATGGGGACATCTTTGTAGGGCCATTATTCCACCTACAGAGTTGGAAATGTTTTGAATCTAGGGATTAGTTGGAGAAAGCTTGGCATTTTAATAATGTTACATCTTCCAAGGAGTGAATATGAGGTGTCTGATTTCATTCATGTATTCAAATAGCATGGTTTTGGTAATGTGCAAAAGTTTTAAGGAAACCCTTAAGGAGATAAGAACATGCAGGGTAGTGCCCTTCATGGTAACATATTGTTAGGGCCCAGAGTTGCTGTACAGCTCCAAGTATAGGACAGTGTTCTTTATTAGTTATATTCTTCACAATTAGACTTCTGTAAACGTCAGTAGGGTTTAGGAAAAACAATAGGATTCTGTCCATTTAGCAGAATAACAGTTGTAGGTTCTCTCCTAGGATCTATGATTTGTCCATTATCAATACCAATGACATAAATGTCACTATTGTGGCAGTATCTCTCCATTGTAGTTTGCAGGGATCACAGTGGGGTAAAATTGATAGCTACATTTCTCCTCCAGAACTGTGCATAACAACCAATGGACTCTAGTCAGGAGGGGTAAAGCTTCTGTGTCAGAACCCATTTGGTTTCTTCTTGTTCCATCATTCAGTATATATGAAATTCTCAAAGAATTGATAAATACATAAATGTAGGGTTCCATTTTAGATAATGGAGAAAATTATGTCAAACTAACATTTCCTGAGCACTTATTATGCACTAAGTATTATTCCAGATTCATCTGAATTAACTCAATCCTGATAACAGCACTTAGAAACACATGTTAATTCTGTTATAATTTTGTAATTGAGGAAAACTGATGGGCCAGGATGTTAAATAAATTGCCTAAAGCCAGAGTTAATTGATAGAAGAGCCAGGATTCTAAGCCTGGCCATCTGTCTCCAGGGGTTGTGTGCCTGAATGCTTGACTGTGGAATGCTCTTTCTAGTGTCTGCCTTAAGACGAGTGTCCTGAGCTGAGGAAGGGATGGGGAGGAAATAAAAGAAAGTTTCCTAGTTAAAGCAAATGCACTGAAAGGTTTTCAAGGTCCAGAGAGATGAATCAGGGAGTAAAGGTGCCTACTGCCAAGACTGATGATCTGAGTTACATCCCCAGAACCCACATGGTGGAAGGAGAGAACGGAGTACAGTAAGCTGGTCCTCATGAGCACACTGTAGTGTGCACACACACACACACACACACACACACACAGAGAGAGAGAGAGAGAGAGAGAGAGAGAGAGAGAGAGAGAGAGAGAGAGAGAGAGAGACACAGACACAGACACACAGGTACCAGTGCACACACATATGCACATGCACACACGCCCAGGGAAATGCACACACACATATGCACACACACTAAATAAATAAAAGTAAATGGATGTAAAAAGGCTACATTGAAAGGTTTTTCAAAAGCTAAATTTGAGATTCTGCTTCATTTAAGTTAGTAAAGTACTTTTCTGCAGAGGAATTAACTTCCTTACTGAATCCAAGGATCCGTGTCATTGGACTAAATATAGTGCTTTGGGGACCTGATCTGACATTTTGTCTTCTAGGAGTACACTGTACAGAGGGGAGCTGCATTATCTATCTCCTGCATAAGTTAGAAAAGCTCTGCTCGCGAACTGGCCAGATCGAGATTTGAATCCTTAATCTTAAACTTTCATGTTCTTGGGCAATTTGCTAGATTTCTTAAGACCACAATTTAGCCTTGTAGGTTGAAATAAGGATTTTCATGGCCTAGTTGGAGGATTAAATAAGTTATTGTAAGCGATGTTTATCACTGTACCAGGAAATGAAAACTTTAATAATGCCCCACAAAAACACAGTGATAACTATGACCATACAAACAGCATGTGGCTATGAGCAGGAGCTGTCATGGTGGCTATGAGCAGGAGCTGTCATGGTGGCTATGAGCAGAAGCTGTCATGGGTATGCATCTGTCTTGGGTGATTTATCTTTATGGTAATGGGGAAATAGAGATTTAGAACAAGGTACAACTATAACAATTTCCCAAACTCAGAAAGTAATGCTGTGCCTTATGATGGAAAAAACAACATTTAACCATTTTAATTAACTGCTGTGTGTGATTATGAGTGTGTGTCTATTCCCAGTGTGCCAGGTAGAGCATTCTTAGTGCTGAACATGCACTCCCTGCTCAAACCCACACACACACACACACACACACACACACACACACATACACACACATATATACACACACATACACACACATACACACAAATACACACACACACACACACACACACACATACACACACACACACACACACACGCACATACACACACACACACACACATACACACATACACACAATACACACACACACACACACACACACACACACACACACACACACACACTGAGCATAAATACTAAAGGCCACACAGAGGGTCCTAAAGAACCCTGAGTGGGCCACTCTTCTGCTGTGAACTGCATTCTTTACCTAACCTTTCACCTCTCTGTGTAACACAGGCTTCCTAACTGCTACTCTAGTCCACCCGGAACATAAGCAATGCAGACATTTCACCTGGGACAGTCCCCTTGCTTAGAACCACAGATGGGACTTGAGTTCTTTCACCTTCCAAAAAAAAAAAAAAAAACTCATTGAAACTGCCTCACTAAGCACATATGGATAGCATTTCCCAAAACAACTCCCTAGTCACCTTTTCAGTTTTAATTTTCTCACTTTTTTTCAATTTCCCCCTTCCAATCTAGTGTAGGTCTTTTCTGATTTTCTTGGTTTAGTTGTTTAGCCCAACTAAAATCTGCTCATCTTACCATCAGAGCTCTCTATGATGCACAAGGAATTGACCAGTGACTGTTTTCTAAAGATCGAGTGGATGTATAAGGAGCTGTTAGGATAGGAAGGTAGAGACATGAATCTATTAGAGTGCACATGGGCCAGGCTCCTCTTGCTGGAGGGCACACCCCTACCCAGGATCCCTTCCTTCTCCTTCCCAGCCTCATGGTTTACCTCTTACACTATCATGTCCTCCATAATGATGCCCTGACTTTTACTTCCTAAGCACTTTCCAAAATTTGAAAATACATCCAATGCCCTACCACCGTTTTTCCAAATAAGATTCCAACTCCAGGATGTGAACTGGTCTCCCTTGTTCCCACTTGCATCTTGGACAACCAAACAAAACAAAGCAAAAATCCTCCCTAAGATTTATTGAGTGAGAGAGTGAATGAATGGATATAAAGTATGGCCCCAATCATAAAATTTTTGTGGATTTTTTTATGATAATTGAGCATGTAATCGTGTTTAGAGATAAATTATACTTCATTTTAAATAAAACTGTGTACTTAACATACTCTATTAGGAAAAGTGACACATGGCAGTGAGTTGAAGACTACTGACTGGTAATAGCAGTGGCCTTCCCACACAGAGTGCTCATGGGCATTTGTCCCTCCAAAAGTGGCCAGGATTCTATTTAGATTAAATAAGAAAAAGCTTTATAACCTAGAATAACTCCATCAAAGTGTACCTAGGCTAAAGGGAGACTCTCTATCACTGGGAGTGACTGGAGTACAGGTGTCCTAGTTGGGGTTTTGCTGCTGTGAATAGACACCATGACCAAGGCAACTCTAAGAACAACCTTTAATTGGGGCTGGTTTACAGGTTCAGAGGTTCAGTCCAGTATGGTGGTAGAGGCATGGCAGCATCCAAGGAAACATGGTTCAGGAGGAGCTGAGAGTTCTACATTTTCATCTGAAGGCTGCTAGAAAAAGACTATCTTCCAGGGCGTTAGGATGAGGGCTTTAAAGCTGGACTCTCACAGTGGCACATCTACTCTAATAAGGCCACACCTCCAAGTAGTACCACTCCTTAGTTAGGCACATTCAAACCACCACAATAGGGTTCTTGTTCCAGATAAAGAAGGCATTACCTTGAAAGATTTATTTTTGTCTTTTTCTGGCCTTGGGCATAAATTAGGTTGGAGGCTACTTTGTAGAGGAGACACATGTCAAATATTTGACACAATTCTTCTTTTCTACTGCTTCCTGTTGAGGCTCCCCTGTGGCCAAACTCAGCCTGAAGCCAGGAAAAAGGAAGTCTCCAGAAGTAATGCAGCCAGAACACCCACAGACACAGGAGGGGATCTGTACTGGCACTTCCTCACATCTCCTGAGTGCTTCCCATGTACCCGGTACTCAGTCATCACCCTACTGACATTGTTAGCCTTTTAACCTGTCTACTTAGTTGGTCCAGTTACTGTTGAAGAAACTAGAGTAGAGACGTTTAAATGTGGAACAGTTAATACCTGGCTTGACTACCGTATCTTTATAAAAATGTGGTTTTTGGTTGTGGATAGCTATTTAAATCAGTCATTTTCTAATTTTAAATGATTTGGTATTACCCAAATGATTTGGAATTCATCTCCATACTTCCTACAATATTTAATTATTTCATTCAAAGAAAATTATGTGTGCCTACACTAAATAAGATTAACCTAGAAAGAACCACACATACCCAGTAAACAAAGAGCTAATGCAGTTTCTCATAAATAGAAATCTGAAAGCATTAATAGATTAAAAATAAAATACTTGGGATATTTTCTAGAAATAGCTGCCAAAGGCTTTGGAACCAAAGACCTTTGTTAAACCAAATTTACAAGTGTTAAGATGGTTATTAATGTCATCCATTAGCATTAGAGAGCTTTCAGTTAAACTGAATGTGGAATGCCTTATCTGTATTGAATGCCTATTGGGGCATTGCCTGAAGCCATTTTTCCAATCAGGAGAATTATGTGGCTCAAGCATGGGTAGTGACTTTCTTCTGAGGGTGTAGACAAGCATCCAGTTATTTGCAAATACGATTCCTAGTTTCTCTAACAGAGATTGTACACCAGAAGATGAATTTGCAACATTTACGGTTTCATCATTCTGATGCATAATTAGTCCTGCTTATGATATTTATCCCTATTGAAAAGAGAAAATGCCATTTGTAAAGTACTTCAAATCTCATCTGCTTGGAATCTGAGTGAACTCCAAGAAGAATTCGGAAGAGACATTACTAACCACAAAGAAAGTGAAGTCAACATGGTCAAATAATCTACGTGTGTATGGTTTGTTAAAGAGTTGATAAGTGGACTCTGAGGAACTGGTCACATTCTGAACCTGAAGACCTCTGACACACTGGATGTATATGTGTAGCGTATTTATACTATCTGTTCAGTGAACTAAAAGCCAGTTTTCTTAAGAGGGCACAGGCTGGCTTAATTTGGACTGGGTGGTCAGATTCCATTTGCTTTTAAAGGTTGCTTTGTTTCCCTCAAAATTTGCTGCTATGAAAGCAGTTTATCTAGATTTAATATGATAAAATTGCTGGGTTTGGATTACTCGTAAACATACAGCAAGCGAAGCATTCAGTAAGAGAACATTTGAGACACATGTAAAATGAGTCCATTTCTCTCTTCAGTGCATATTGATATGCATAACCACTTGTCCCTTCTCTGTCTATTAGCATATGCTGCCCATGTTTCAGCTTCATGGGCTTTGTTATCTGTGTTGCCTGGTGATGGTTTTGAGGTGAAGGAAGACAGAAGCTTCACTTTGGGTTTTCAAAGAAGCAAGAGCAAAGCGAGGCCAGACCTGTCAAACTAAGTTTCTTCCATCATGTCATCTGAAATACTGATTTGAACCCATCAGCACATCTTCCAAGAGTTTCAACAAAGTGAAAATCTTATTCTGCATTCTATAGACTCTAGAACTTGATGCAGGGGCTTAAATTCTGTGCTTTAAGTGCTCGTAACAATTGCGTTAGTGGATGGCCTTAATTAGCCTGTGTTTCTAAGACCTAAATTACTTAGCACAGCAGGAAGACAGACAGAATAGTAAAAAACACTGAGCTACATAAAAAGGTACTCTCTAACTTAGGTTTCCTTCACCTGAGTAGTAAAAAAAGTCTGAGTTTGGGAATTTAACTCTGACACTTAATTGGTAACATTTAATAGTCAGATAGACCCAAACCCAGAATTAATCGGTAGGCAGTGTCTTCTGGCCTAGGCTTTGTCCACTTTTCATTGATTCATTTCACTATTTATCTTTTATTATGTCCTATAATTCTGAATTTCTATACTCAGTAGTTACACCAGATTTTATCAAACTCAATTTTATTCAAGGTTAGGAAATTAGTTTAGGTCTAGAAAATATCCTGATTGAAGTAACTCAGTCACAAAAGAACACACATGGTATATACTCACTGATCATTGGATATTAGGCAAAGAGCTTGGAATAACCGTGATACAACTCACTGAGCACATGAATCTCAAGAGGAAGGAAGACCAAAGAGTGGATGCTTCGGTCCTACTTAGAAGGGGGGACAAAATAATCAAGGGAAGTAGAGGGTGGAAGGGACGTGGGAGGAAGAGAGGAGAGGGAAGGGAAAAAGAGGAACAGAATCAGGTATGGGAGGATGGAGGGGGTGTACAGAGGGTCAGGAAATTGAACAGAGGTGTGCAGCAGTGGGGGATGGGGAATTTGGAGTAGCAACCAGAAAATTCCAGATGCCAGGAAAGCAATAACCTTCCAGGACCTCAAAGAGTTGACATCAGCTGAAACACTCCACAAGGAGGAGGGGGAACCAGTCCAGATCATTTGCAGAGGTTAGGCATGGTTGAGGGCTGGGGCCACCCACTCATCTCCAAAATTTTAACCTAGAATTGCTCCTGTCTAAAGAAGATACGGGGACAAAGAGTGGAGCAGAGACTGAAGGAAAGGCCATCCAGAGACTGCCCCACCTGGGAATCCTTCCCACATGCAGACACCAAATCCAGACACTACTGCTGATGCCAAGAAGTGCTTGCTGACAGGAGCCTGATACAGATGTCTCCTGGGAGGCTTTACCAGATCCTGACCAATACAGAGGCAGATGCTCCAACCTAACCATCAGACTGAGCACAGGGATGCCAATGGAGAAGTTAGAGGAAGGACTGAAGGAACTGAAGGGGCCTTGTCTGGCATCAATGAGAGGGCAGGTCCTAGGTCCGGTGAAGGGTTGATGCCCCAGTATAGAGGAATGCTAGGGTGGTGTGGCAGCAGTGGGTAGGTTGGGGGAGCACTCTCATAGAAGCAGGGTAAGAGGGTGGGGGTGGAATGGGGGTTTGCAGAGGGGAAACTGGGAAAGGGGATAACATTTGAAAGGTAAATAAATAAAATATCCAATTTATAAAATAAATTAACAAAATGTTAGATTTTGGTCAAATCATGAAAAAAAAAAAGAAGTTGGTTTAAACAACAGTAGTCAATAATTTGTGATCTAAGCATTAGAAGTAGAAAATGAAAGGGCTTGAGGTCTGGAGAGGTCTGTCTAATGGGCTAGCACAGAATCCCAACCCAGCTGCCTGCCAGAAATCCAGTCCAAGACATACAAGTGAGAAATGTATAGTAGACATATTCAGAGGAGAAAAAGCAATGGGAAAGGACTGTATACACTGCCAAAAGAGAAATGTGAACACCAACCCTGCCACAAAACTTTTATCTACAATGCTGTCCAATACACAAGATATGCTAGGGCAACAGTAGCCTAAAGCTTGTGGGAGTAACCAACCAATGTCTGATTTTACTTGAGGTCCACTCCAGGAGCTGACACCCATATCTGATACTACTTGTGTGACCAAGAACTTGAGACTAGATAGCCTAGGGACCTACGGTTTAAACCAAATACTACTGTTCTAAAAACAATCAATCAGCCAACCGACCACCAACCAACCGACCAACCAACCAACCAACCAACTATTCAACCAAAGAAACAACAAAATCAAAAACAAAAACAAGTCCCTAGCAATAAAATGACCCCTACTGACATATGCTTTATAGGTATAGTGCCTTGCTCTTCCTGCAACAGATGGGAGCATGTACAGAGACCCATAGCCAGCCAGAAAGAGGGAGAGAGCGAGCATGTGCATGAGAGAGAGAGAGAGAGAGAGAGAGAGAGAGAGAGAGAGAGAGAGAGAGACTAGAACAAGAGCCTCACCTCCATCCAGGACCCATCACATGCTTGACTCATTTTCATGGTTATGACAGCCCAGCGGAACAAGTTATTATTCTTAGTTTATGAATCAAAACCCCAAATCTTTTTTATTATATTTCTTTACTTATATTTCAAATGTTATTCCCTTTCCTTGTTTCCTATCCATAAGTCCCCATCCCCTATCCCTGCCCCGTACAGGTATTCCCCCCATCCATCCCCATTACTGCCCCCAATATTCTCCTTCAATGGGGGTCCACCCTTGGCAGGACCAAGGGCTTCCCCTTCCACTAGTGCCCCAACAAGGCTATTCTCTGCTACATCTGCAGTTGGAGCCCTCGGTCAGTCCATGTATAGTTTTTCGGTAGTGGTTTAGTCCCTGGAAGCTCTGGTTGGTTGGCATTGTTGTTCTTATGGGGTTGCAAGCTCCTTCAACTCTTTCAATCCTTCCTCCAATTCCCCCCAAGGGGCTCCTCTTCTCAGTTCAGTGGTTTGCTGCTAGCATTGACCTCTCTACTGGACATGCTCTGGATGTAAAACCCAAACTCTTATTTGCAGAGTTGTGTTATGTGAGTTGAGACCAGCTGTGGAGTTTTCTCCCCTCTTCCTGACATTGAATGTGCTTTGACAAATCCCATTAATCCCCAAGACTTTAGAAGCTCTATTGAAAAATCCCCTAGTGGAGAGGTAGAAGCCTCCTGACAGAGCTCTACTATCCACAGAAATCCAGGACTTGGAAATAGGATTCTTATTCCAAATCTGTTAATAAAAATCTTCAGCATTAAGTAAGAGAAGTCAAGCCATCAGGTTTGCCAATCTTTACTAGAGTGAAGGAACACAAACTGTGAAAGTTCTCAGTAGTCTTGGGCTTCGGATCTGAGTCAAGGCTCTAGTTTGATTTCTGTCACCGTGATAAAACAATTTGACCAAAAACGACTTAGTAGAAGATGGGATTTATTTGGCTTTACTTCCAGGTCACAGTCTGTGATTCAGGGACACCAGGAACAGGAGCAAGAGTCTAAAGCAAAAAGGATGAAGAATACCGTTTTCTGGCTTGCTTACTGAGTCATGCTCGGTTAGTTTTTAGTATGTACCCCAGAGCCCCATCTCTAGGGAATAGTGCTCCCCACAGTGGGATGTATTCTTCTATATCAATTAAGAATCAAGAATACCCATCCCATAGAGCTGGGCAATCTGTCAGTTGAGACTCTTCTCAGATGACTGTATGTGAGTCAAGTTGATAGTTCAATCTAATTAGTTACATCTAACTAAGGGAGTCTCTGACCTGATACTTTGGGAGAGAACTTCTTACAATGTTAATTTATTTAATGATTATCTTATAGCTCAAAACCAAAGGATTGTGGGCTACCAACTACTTTACTGGCTAAGCACACTCTTAGAAAAGCCTATACATCTCACATGCTTCTCCTTTGTAACTTCTGAGAGATCAAAGCTCTACATATATTCCCCAGTATGTCAGTGTGTGTGTGTGTGTGTGTGTGTGTGTGTGTGTGTGTGTGTGTTTGGGATGTGGGGGGATGAAAGGAAGGACAGAGAAGAGTGGTGGTGGAGGCAGGAGTAGTCAATTCTCCTTCCTCCCAGTGGAATTTCTGCTGAATTTAGCCATACCTTTTTATAGGCAAGAGGTCCACCAAAGGAGAAAGGGACAAATGAAAACAGATTATCTAAATGTTTTCAATTGATAGTATTGCTGTTCACTGAAAATAATATTTTAGATAATTAAAAAAGTTTTATATACATGAGTGTTTTGATTATGTACAAGTGCACTATGTGCAGGTCTGGTGCCTGTAGCAGTTGGTCCCCTGGAACTGGAGTTAAGGTCCTACGTGTAGGCGCTGAGAACCATGCCCATCCCCTGCAAGTGCTCTTAATTGCCAAGCCCCTGTTATGTTTTTAGGTGTCAGATGTAAGGGGTTGTGAGGAGCTGGTTAGATCCACGGCCAGAGTAAGAAGGATGAGAGTGCTGGTTAGTCAGGGTGATGTGGAGGGCAGCTAGTGCTGAGAATACTTCTCTTCATGTCTCTTGTACACTTGATTATTTCATCTCCTAGCAGCTCACCTGGATAGATACTAGGAGTCTCCCATTTTACATAAGGGACAAAATATTCAAATCAAGTTTGGAAAATGCACAGTTATGATTTAGACCCAGAGAGTTTGGCTTAAGGGTCTGTGCTCTTCATCTCTTGCAGGAGCACTCTGCTACTTTTGAAGGGCTGTGATTTAATTAAAGGCATGGTCTTTCATTAGTTTAAAACTTAAGTGGTCATTTTAATACAACTATCATTATCATCAGCTCTTGTGTATGCTACTTAGCTAAGAGTTACTCATCTAAAATCTCACAACACTTTGAAATTGTTCTCTTGACCCCACTTCACAGTGAGAAAGTGAAGGCAAAGAAAAGATTAAGTGATTGGCCGAAGGGTCATGACTGTTAGATTGCTAAGATTTGATCACAACCAAGTCTTTGTGAGCCCCAGTCTGTACCATTCTCAGGGCGGTGGAATGCTTCATATCCTAGTTCAGCTTTAATAATGCACACCGTATATGAGGATTGATGTTGAAAGGCCTTCGCTGCTTTATCTCATTTCTCACACAGTCCTATGGAGAAGCTTCTATTCTGCTTTCCAAATGAGAAAAGGAGAGACTTAGGCTAGCTAATGGCAGAGTTGGGTATCAAATTAGCTCCATTTCAGTCTTAATCCAGCTAACTTGTTCATTGTTCATTCTTGAATTTGTCCCTTTGAAAATCATCTGTCCAATGTGATTATGTGTGTGTACAGGTGTGTGTGTGTGTGTGTGTGTGTGTGTGTGTGTGCATGTGTGTGTGTGTTTGTGTGATGTTTGTGTGTGAGAGAGTATATGTGTGTGGTACATATGTGTGTGTATATTATGTACATGGATGTATACTTATGAAGGCTAGAGGAGGACCTTAAATGGCCTGTGCTATTGCTGTCTACTTTATTCTTTTGTGACAGTGTCTCTCATTGAAGCATCAGTAATCTTGACTTCTCCCACTATGACCCTGAAGTTCCAAGTACAGATGGCCACACTTATCTTTTAAGTGGGTACTGGGGATTCAAACTCCTCCCACTTGTTCAGCAGTTACTCTTAGCCATTGAGCCATCTCCCTAGCCTATCCAAGATTTATCATTTTCCTGCTCTAGGCTAGGTGCTATTACATGACTGCTGTAGGGATGGTGTTGATCAAAGGGGAGGGAGGATCCTATGAAATAGTATTCTCATCCTTGATGGTTTTTACCTTTGGATTTTATACATTTCCTAGTCTGCTTTATGCAGCAACAGTTTGTACATGTTGCAGTGCGAATGAGATGTCTCCCATAGTCTTGGGCATTTGAATACTTGACTTTTAGTTGCTAGTGTTGTTTGGGGAAGTTTGGGGGATCATGGATTTGTTGGGGGGAGGATTTGTTGGAGGCAGGATTTTAGTTTAAAGAGTCACACCATTTCAAGTTGACTCTTCTTCCTGCTTTGCTGTTGGAGATGTGAAGCCTCAGTTGTTCCTGCCACAGTTCCCTGCAATGATGGCTTCTTATCCTTCTGGAACTGTAAGGACAAATCAGCTCTTTCTTCTATGCATCGAGTTGGTCTGGTTATGGTGCATTAGCAGAGCAGCAGAACAGTAACTAATACAGACAATATCATCATGCTGTGACCCATCACAATTTTGCGAACTAAGGATGGAGTGGACGCTGATGTTCTTCTGTCTAGGGCTCTGTATTACTTAAGCACTGTGGTTCACAAGTGAACAATCTGCCTTGTGTTTGTGAGTCACTGCAGGGATCTGTTTCTTCTTTCTTTGACCTAAATTGGATGGTGATTGACATATACCATGTTTTCTTTTCCAAACTGGTTCCAGAGAGCTTTTCCGATTGAATTTTGTTGTTCAGCTGTAGAACCAAGACTTCTTGATTCATGTTTTTAACATTCCCTATGGAAATAAGACTTTAAAATCATCCTTTGCACCTGTTCCTTTATTTTAGTCATAGACAACTAATTTCACAACCTTGGTACCTTGGTGCAAGAGGGAGGTATTCCCAACTGTTTGGTGAGCCCCAAGAGGCTCCACTAGTCTTTTCAATGCTGTGTAAATCCTATTGTAGATCATTCCTGAGACCAGATCTGATTTCTAATCGATCCTAACTTTTGATTACAAACAATGCAAGGCTTTTAGAATAGGTTAGCAGCCATGCTAGTAAAACTATCCACAATAACTCCTTGTTAGCCTGCTCTGAGATCACAGCCCAGCTCCTACAGGCAGGACACGGGACCCTGCTAAGTTCTTATCTATCAAGAAGAACGGCATAAAATGCTCCATTCCTTTTGCCAAGGAGAAAGGAATGTATGCAGGACAGATTTTGTCTCACTTCCTGAAAGTTCACATTTCTTTTATTTTGACTTGACACAGGGCCAGGCTGGTCTTGAACTTGTGTTTCTCATCCTCCTGGTGCCTCAGTGCCCATGCTTCTGAGAGTATAGGAATATGCCACAATGCCTGGGTAAATGTGGATAAATACCTGCTTTTAATTATTCTCAGCGAAAGAAAACTCAGTGTAGAAAAATGTACTGGCCTCCTGCAGTGAAATTTAATGGCCAATAAATCAGGTAAACTTATTAATTTCCTCCACACATGTTTACTGAGAATTTGCTAGCTACCACGTATTGAGATTATTAATAAAGATTGTTAATAAAAACAGACCTGATACCAATACCTCTGTGACAGAGGAAAGAGAGACCTTAAATCAGATAATCCTTGAAGGATATGGAATTGCTCTTGGGGATGATAACTTTCCAGAGAAGCAACATAGTGTTTTGACTTCTGCCAAACTTAAAAAGATAAGTGGCTGCCCTGACTAGCTCAGGAGAGAGGAAGAGGGAGAGGGAGAGTGTTGTTGTAAAAATATAAGAATAAAAGAGTACGGTTGTCTTTTACCCCGCTAGGTCCTGCACCGTGGAGTCCCAAGATATCTGCTAGATATCTTGGCGAAAACACATCCCAACTCCGCGGCAGCCCAGACCAGTTGCCCCATACTCCATTATATTGCTTAAATCTACACATTAAAGAACACACAAGACAATAATCTTTGACCCAATTGGTAAGATTTGCCGACTTAATCATACAAAGCCCGGTACCATCCATCCCTTAGGAACATTGATAACAAGCTGTAAATACACAGAGCAGAATCTTAACATCACCTGCCATGGCTTCTCCCCTCTCTCCGTCTTCTCTCTCTGTCCTAGTCTCCTCCTTTTCCTTCAAACTTCTCTCCCACCCATCCTTCCTTCTCCAGTGACAGGCCTCCTTCTATCCTGTACCTGCCCCTCACCTATACTTTACAAATTCAATGGGGAGGTGGTTCTGGTGAAGTCACCTGAGCTCTGAGTAAATGAATAGGCAGCTGTCCTTGGCGCAGTGGAATTAGCATCAAAATACAGATAACTTCAGGGCAAGCCAAAGGACTGGGGAAGGGGCAGGGGAAGGGGCAGGTGGAGGGGGAGGGGGAGAGGAAGGGGGAGGGGGAGGGGGAAGGGAGGGAAAGTTAAATATTTCTAGGTGCCTTGAAAGCATGAATGGGAAACTATAGGGAGGTATTGATTCCCTAATTGGTTCTTGATCATGTCAATAAAGGAGGGAGAAGCCAATCACTGGGAACAGGGTAAAAGGTGGGACTTCCAGGTCCCAGGAGGAAGAGAACATAGCATTCAGAGAGGCTTTGGAACAGGAGGGCACAACCACCGTGTAGGTGGTTTGTATCCTCTTCGGAGTGTGGAGGCCAAGGAGAATGGAAGGGGCTAGCTGATTAAATTAGGACAAGGAATTCTTTGTCCAGCCATTGAATATCTGACTTGTTTTAAAATATTAAACTGTCTATTGTTTTCCATCTGCAGCACTAAGGTGGGCAGGAGGACAAGGGGACAGCCAGGGTGGTCGTTGGCAGCTTGGCACAGCTACCCTCAAGGGGTTGAAGGGGGCAATTACAGTTCTGGGTCAGGGAACCAGCTGGTCCTTTGCGGAACTATGTTGGGAGTGAGACCAGTGGCAGTGTGTTCTTGGAGCCTAGCTGAGAGTGAAGACCCAGGAAGGCAATAGCATGGACATTTTAAAATTACACACAACAGAAACTAACCTTCTTCCAAATAACTGGCTATTGGTATGACACATATATCATTAAATACACAAAAAAGCCAAGGTTTCCTAGATCAGAAGAGAGGCAGCTGTTAAAAGCAATTTAGATACCTCAGAAATACAAGTTGGTGGTGGTAGTCGAGGGAATCACACAAGCAGAGTTGTTTATGATGAATATGGATTTGGGGATCTTATTGAAAGCTTAGCAATCTTTTAAGTTTTATTTGTATAGTACTTCCAAAATATTTTGGGAATTGCTATTGAACCAGCTGGATGAAAATGCTAAGAACTGGGTAATTAGGCCCCATCTTTACATGACACAGCAGGGAATTATTAACACATCTGCAAAATGCTAGCTCTCAGACAGTATATAGAATTATTAACACATCTGCAAAGTGCTAGATTTCAGACAATATATAGATGGGACATCTGGAGGGAACGTAGCCTACATTGGCAGCCTGGGCAAGCTAACAGTTACCAAGATGTGAGCTTTACCTCCCAATGTTTTCTCTGCTCTATACTATTTTCTTGTCATGTGACAATTTATCACACATTCTGAAAGTCTCATACATATAAGATGTCACACATACAGACACACAATAAAGAAAATGCCACATCTACCCATACAATGGTGGACAGAAGAGAAATAAAAAATTAAAAATATTACAGTCCAAAGGAATTTCCTTATTTGTTTAAACATTTTAAGTTGTCATACCACTAACCTCTGAAAGTTATCAAGTTCTGAGGAACGTGACCATGAATAAGCTATGCTGAGAAATTTTGACTGAGATGTGGCTGACCTCTCACTTGTCCTCTTCCCAATAGAGACAGCTTTTCTCTAACCTGTGCCCTTTTGCCATAACCTCTTCTTGAAAACACAAACGCCAACCAAAACAAGATAAAATGAAAAACAAAATCAAACCAGAAAAACTACACAGCCCCCTCCTCCAAAATTATATAACAATAGAGTAGGAAGGAATTACATAACAAGAGAGTAGAGAGCTCATCACATGCTCTTTGGAATCACAATTCGAGTATTGCATTAGTTTATTATTTAACACCGTTGACATCTCAGGTGGAGCACAGGAGAGTGGACAGGGATGGCCAGCAGTGCAGAGAAATAACCTACCCACGAACACAAAACTTGCCACATTTCAGTGTTCACACTGGAGTTCATTCTTTTTATATGGACAGGAGTTCATTCACTTTTACATGGACTAAGATGCAATAAACATAAAGATTATAGAGACTAGGATAGTGGAAGTTTTGCAAAGATGATAGTAAGGATGATATATTTCCAGAGGACAGGTACACATTTGCTTTTGCTCAATGACACTGGACAAGAATTCAGCTGAAACGACTCTTGTTTTGATCTATACTTTGCTATTCTTTTAAAAGTATAATCATGCTTCTGAGATTGAATAAATATTGCTTGAATGTTGACAACTCAAGTTAAGGTGTTGAATTGGGGTTTTATAAACATCCAAGTACGTGTAGGGTGTATGCACACACACATGCACACACATGTACTTTAACACTCCATCTCATTACAATACACAATAAACCCAATGTAACTGTGTCAAGACAGACCCTTTGAAGGGGCTCTACCGAGAGATATGAGTTGCTGATGGACTGAATGGGTGCAGGTCATACAACACTGCAGACGGACAGTAACTGCATGCTTCCTGAACAAAAAGAGAATGCAAGACTGGGGTATCAGAACGGGAAGTTTTTTTCATCTTTGCTTTTATTATATATCTCTATACAATGTCTCTGTATGTCCCCTTGATGCTCATCCCTTTGAGTGATTAAACATGACAAGTTTTGTATGGTTCTGGAATAGACATATTTTACTGTATTTGGCCTTTGGAAATGGTGGAACCTTTCTGTTTAGGGAAAGGGTTATGATTCCTTCTCACACTTCCTTCCCACCAGCTTTGCCCTTTCTCAAATGAGCAAGTAGCATTCACACACACAGGTTGATGAAAAGAGCTATTTTTCAAGCCTTCCCTGTGCCTTTCTAGAATTGAAGACCCATTATTCTGTCAAATATCAACCCATCTGTCAGCCTGCAACAGATGGTTCAAATGAAGAACTTTAAAAATACCAAGGAGGAAATTATTCTGTGCTTCACCAGCCACGGCTTAAATCCCATCTAACTTCAGCATTTTCCTTCCCTCCTCATCATGGGAACTGAAAGTGGGGAAAACATTGCATTGGAATTACAAATTAGAAGCCATTACTCAACAAGGTGATTTCTGGCTTCAAGACATCTTTGCTGTTGGATGAGAAGCAGGCAGTAGACTTGGATTGGGGTCTTACACACTGTTCAGGCACATGCAGTGAAACAGTAGAGAATTAAGAACTTGTCTCAGAAAGTTAGAAAGGAAAGGATCATCCTATGAGAGTTATGTGATGAGGCTTCTGAATAAATAATAGAGGATCTTACTTTCACCATCAGTTCCCCTTTCTGTTCTTGCTTGTTTTTTTATAAGATCGTCCTCCAAGATTCTATGTCTCTAGAAGGCAAATTTTGAGCATGTACCCAATGCTAGAAGTCAGTCAAACATGGAAGATAGATAGACGTGGATTAAGTGCTCTGTGTGTGTGTTGTGTCTCCATCTCTGTCTCTCTGTCTCTCTCTGTCTCCCTGTCTCTGTCTCTGTCTCTCTCTGTCTCCCTGTCTCTGTCTCTGTCTCTCTGTCTCTCTCTGTCTCCCTGTCTCTGTCTCTGTCTCTCTGTCTCTCTCTGTCTCTCTGTCTCTCTGTCTCTCTCTGTCTCTGTGTGTGTGTGTGTGTGTGTGTGTGTAAGAGAATAAATATGGATGCTCCATTAGTTTAATTTCTTGATTCTTTTTTTTTTTTAAGGTTTATTTATTTTATCTCTCCGAGTACACTGTAGCTGTCTTCAGACACACTGGAAGAAGGCATTGGATCCCATTACAGATGGTTGTGAGCCACAAAGTGGTTGCTGGGAATTGAACTCAGGACCTCTGGAAGAGCAGTCAGTGCTCTTAACCACTGAGCCATCTCTCCATCCAAGAATCAATTTCTTGATTCTTGATATGTTACTAAATTGCCACGACAATAGCAAGCTGGGAAAGTTCACGCGTGAAAATTTTATTTTAGTTAGCCTTTCTGGATTATGGTCGATCATTGTGGGGAATTCAAGGCAGCCTGAACTTGAGACAGCACATGACATCATTAGTTGGGAGCAGACAACAAACCTGTGCATGGTTTTGCTGTGCTCGCTCTCCTTTTCCTTCAGCCAAGGGTCCAGCCATGACATAACGTCACCCATATTCAGAGTGTGTATTCACATCTCAATTAATAGGGTTAAAATAACTTCCCACAGACCTGCCCAAAGACTGACCTGATCTCGAACTCTTCAGGCTCTTCCTGAATGATTTAGATTGCACCATGTTGGCAGTGGAAACTAACCTTCACAGAGGCTCATGCTTACTTGAAGTGAAATTGTTTGGGAGGGGCATATTACTAAGTCTGGTCTTAAATTTACTATGTGGTAGAGGATGACTTTTAATATCTGATCCTCCTACCTCCACCTCCTGAGTGTTGGGATCAAAGGCTTGTACCATCAAATGAGACTTTCCCCTGTTCCAGTCAGCTTCCTTTTTGCTGGGCAAGCACTGCACTGATCGAGATACATCCTCCATGATCGTGATGCTTTTTTAAAACTCGACGCAGTGATGTCAGCCCCAAACTTCCCAGAGAAAGTGATCATATGCTTCCTTGGGTTGTTATTTCAATCTTGTGAAATAAATATTTGGGAGTTTCCCCTGTCTAGACATAAATATTAATTGAATCATAACTTATGCTTCATGCTTTATTTAGCTGCTGTAGTGCTTTGTCATTTTCATCATACTTTTGATTCCCATTCCTGTTTTACATTTCTAGGTTTTGGGTTTTCTTTTGCTCTTGCTGTGGGAATTTTTTAGGATGCAGACTTCCCTATCTCTAGTGTTTTTCCTGTGAGTATCTGAAGATAAGAGGGGAAGGTTTTCAGAAGCAAACGTATCCTAGGAGGTCTGCAAAGATGGCCAGTACAGAGCTTGCTGCTCAAGCATGAGGAACTGAGTTTGGATCTCTGTCACCCATGTGGAAAGCTGGTACTGGTGGCCTGCAGCTGTACCTCAGCCATTAGGAGGTAGAGATGGGCGGGTCCCTGCTGTGCATTGGCTGCTGAGCTTACAAGTGGATGAGCTCCAGGTTCAGTAAGGACCTTGTATTAAAGATAATAGACCTCCAGCCTCAGCCTCACACACACACACACACACACACACACACACACACACACACACACACACACACACACACACACCAATGAAAGACTTACAGACTTCATGGGCCATAAAGCTTATAGTCATCTCACTGTCAAGCAGATTCTGACTTGGGAGGAACAGAACAGAGTCTGAGAGCCAGGATTTCTAACGTGCTGCTGTGCACGTGTGAACTCTGAGAAGCAAGTCTAGTCTATGAGGAAACATCCTCCATGCCAGCTTTCCAGAGTACATCATGGCTAGGGTCACCCACTGTGAAAGAACACCCCACACTGTTTTTATGTGTTTCTCTTCTCCTCACTTTCAGATATGTTTGTTCATTTTGCTAGTCCAATTTTAAGACAGCTAGCTTTCCCTCCCTCCCTCCCTCCCCCCCTCCCCCCCTCCCTCCTTCCTTCCTTCCTTCCTTCCTTCCTTCCTTCTTTCCTCCCTCCCTTCCTTTCTTCCAATATTCATCAGGTATGTTTGTTTCTATATACCAGGCACTGTGAAAAGTACTTGCATGAAACAATCTCATCCAATTCTCAGTCAATGTTAGCAGGACTATTATTGATGAGCAGCTGAAGATACAAAGAATAAAGCTATCACCTGCCTAGCAAGTAGAAAAACCAAGACATGAGTAGTCGGACTCCAGAGCCTGGGTTCTCACCATTAAGAGTTTATCAAGCTTGTTCCACCTTAGGGTAATCTCAGGTGTATTTGCAGACTCACCCTCTCCCAGGGTTACATTCAAGTGATATGAAGAGGGAAAAAAGTATACAAATAAAAATATATATATATACATATATATATATATATACATATATATATATATATATATATATAATTTACTACTTGATGAAATCCGTGATGGCAAATATTAGGTTATTAGGATTAACATTATCAAACAAAAGTCCTATAATGTGTACTTAGCCAAACTGAACATTATTAGACTCTGCATGATGAGTTATGCTGTGGAGGGCATCATCTGACCTATGGTATATTAAAATCTGTGATAATGAGGTCTCATATGCCATATTGTATTCGGCTGGTGGAAGGAATAAATTGGTTGCTAAAAAAGTGACGGTTCTATGAAATATATTCTCAGTCATGAAGAAGAGCCTGTTCCCACATAAATTTAAAGAAATCAGCTAAAGGACAGTAACTTTGCAGTTTGTGAAATGGCTTGTTAGGTGACACTTATATCCTTCCATTTTAAGATCTTTTTCACTACATCTAAAGTTGAGACAAATAGAGAGTGATTTTTGGAGCACACAGAAAAGCTGTAATCCTATTTTAGAAAATAGGTGGGGGACTGGGATTTTATACCTCTTAAAACACTTCTATTCACTCCGTGTATCCTGGTGAGCAACATCAAAACTGCTGGGAAGTAGGGATAGGGAAACATATCTACCCCACATGTTGACTTGATGATTTTTGGACGTTGTGAAGGCTGAATTATGGTACCTGTCAAGGATTGTTGTTTAGCTTAAATAAAAACGAAAGCACATGCAAAGCGAATGGCCTGAAATATGTTGGAAATAGAGAAGGGTTGAACCACACACGAGTTGGGATGGATCCTAAAATCTACTGGAAATGAGAAAATTGCCAGGCCAACAAGCAAGCAAACAAACAAAACAAACCTTTCAGTGAGCCCATCATGTCTGCTCTACTGAGCACTATTCTTCCTTTTGTGTATGCTTGAAGTTATTGGCTTGTGTTTGGGACCATGTCATCTGAGGAATATATCTCTCTCAACGTGGATGGAATTTCTTCAGTTAAGGGAATTAGTTTCATCATGAAAAAAAGACCTGAGCAGAAATAACCATATTTGTGCAGATTTGTGCACTTTTAATCCTTTTTTGTCTTTTGGATAAATGTGTCTAATGTGCATTAAGTCATTCTATCATGTGGCTACATGCATGTGAGTGGAATGCATGCATGTGTGGTGCACAATGGTTGCATACCCATGAATGTGAAAAGGCCAGAGAATGACATCATTTGTTCTGATATGTCATTTCCATCTTATTCTTTTGATGCAAGGTCTCTCACTGAAGTGAGAGCTAGGATGATCATCATTAAGCCTCAGTGGTCTTCCTGTCTCTGTTCTTCATAGAACTGGGGCTGCAGGAAGGCATGTTGTCATGCTCTGCTTTTGAGATTGTGAGATGAAACTCAGGTCCTTGTGTTCCCCTTACCCACCTGTACCCATCTCTCCAGCACCAGCATTGTCATTTATAGGTATACTCAAGCAGCCCTAAATTCTTTGACCAGACATGCATCCAGATAAATCCCCAAAGCAGATCGCTGGTGACAGAGGTGAAGTCCTTCTGACATGGAAGCTGTGTATGTGTTATGTTGACCCATTTGACTTTAGTGGAAACACTCACTAGTCTGTAAAATTGAGACAGATTGAGTACTACCTCAGCCTACCTCTCTCCTTTCCTTCTCTATGTTACTCAAGGCTGAGATGTGTGTTGGATCAATACTTTAGCTTCCTAGAAGATCAGCATCAGTTCCTGGGCTGAATCTTCCTCTGTGTGATGCCATCTTGCATGCATGCCTAGTTTGATGGTTCTTTCCAGTGTATTCCGAAATCTCTCAACCATTTGCCTTGCACAGTCTCTCTCTGGCTTTTATCTCTATTTCTACGACCTCTGAGTAGTTATGGAGTATTTCCATGAGTCTCGATTTCAGCTGAGTTTGGTGAAGAAACACAATCATTTCACTCATTCCAACCACGGTCCTTCTACTCAGTCAGTAAGCAACACTTGATTCCCAAATCAAGTAGAGCTTTTCCAAAACTGTAGGTTCTATTCTAAATTGGTGAACTTAGCTCATAAAAAATATAAGGAAACCAAACACATTCCTATTCAAATATTCACCAACTATTTTTGCTTCTCAATTTGAAATGGCTCTGAGGATTAATTTTACCATAGCCATTAGGGAGGATTGAGCTCAAATGGGTCATATAATAGCTATTTATAAACATGAATGAGAAGACTGTCCTAAATGAAAATTCATAATTCATTCTAATGCTTTGAAAGTGAAACAATTCATTCCCTTAATGCTTGGCACTCATAAGAGCAATGCCAAATTATTCTTAAGATAGCACATAATATAAGTAATATTTCCCCCACCCCTTGGGAATTGAGCCCCAGCTTCATGCATGTTTAGTGAAGTCCCAACACTGAGTTAGGTCCCTATCCTTTTTGACGTCTTTGATTTTTGAGACTGGGTCTCGCTCAGGGTGACCTTGAGCTCACTCTGTAGCCCAGGGAGGTCTTGAAACTGTGATCTTCTTGATTGTGTCAGTCTCCTGATAAGTGTGTTTTAAATATAGCAAAAGGCAAGACTATGAAAAGGTTAATGCTCTTAGGGAATATAATTGTCATGGAGGACATACACAGTAAATAAGGGGAAGCAGAAGCTCAGATACCAGGGACAAGTATCCCTGGCTCTGGTGGAGTCCAAGTTCAACAAATAACTTTTTTTTTGCAAATAAAATAGAGAAAAACACCTAATGGTACCCTCTGGTCTTCACATGCATAAACATATACCCCTTTATCTCCATGTATACATCTACCCGCACATATATGAATATATACACATGCACACATACCATACACTTATTATACATAAGGAGAAAGAAGAATGGGACAATATTGTGGTCATCTGTGGGTCTTCAAAGCAGAAAAACTAGGAGACACAAGGATTCTATAATGGGAGAGAACTCAGTGGACTTGCTAATGTAGAAGAGTGAAAGATTTATTTTTTTCAAGTGACTTCAAACAGTGATTATTCATCTTTTGGAGACCCTTATAGGATGTGATAACAATGCCCTTATAGGATGTAGGAACAGGATTCTTACGGGATGAGAAGATGGCTTTGAGAGAAAGAGGAAGATATCAATAGAAGACCATGGCTTCACTTTAAACATGAGGCAATTGAGAACCCCTAAGGAAATGGCAGCTCTATTTAAGAAAGAAGTAATAAAAACCGATTGCTCACTTATTTGTTTTAGAGATAAGTACAAGGTTTTCTGTCATAGGAAACACTCTGGATTCAGAGAGGGTGCATGGTACTTCCAATTATTAGAGGCCTGCCTAATAGTCTATGATCCGAGGATTTCCGACATCAGTGGAATCTGTCAGCTAAGCATGTGGACTTGGAGATCTGCCTCACTGGATGTCAGAAGTTCTTTAAGCAGGTAATGTTGTATGATCAGTTCAATCACAATGCAATCTTGCGCTTTACCTGATTTTCAAAAAATTACAAAAGCAAACCCTTGGGCCTTCTCTTTGATTCTGAAGAACGAAGAGTTAATTCTCCTGTATGTTTTGAAATCTTTTGATAGACAATCCAGGGGTGTTGCCATTTTAAGTTTTTGAGAATTTTCTTTGACAGAACTTCTGTAAAGTTCATAAACTGTGGGCTAGCACGCAGCATTTCTTAGCAGCTTCCTTTCTGACTCTTACCCAGTCATGACCCCATCTGCATTGCAGATCTTCACCCCTAGTGTTTGCTGCTACTCACATATGGGCATCCTAAGCTCCCTCAATTTAACTTGTCTGAAAATAACTCTTGTCTCCCCAGACACCTACTCCTTCATCTACATGTATCACTTGGCTGAAGACAAAACTCTCATGCTCCATGCAAAATGGCAGCAACAGTCTTAAAGTTCCTGTGCCCAGATGCACCCCTGATGCACTCCTTCAGGATAGGGTAAGGTGCTCTGCGTCAGACAGGCGTGGCTTCATATTCAAACCAGCTGCTTCTCTCAAGTTACTTACCTTAAACCTCTTTAAAGTGAGAATAAGAACTCACAGGATTTCTTGGAGCTGTAGATGAGATAAGGACAGGACCAGACAGCTCTGGTCTGGCATGGTAGAAGCCCCCAGGCAAGAGACAGCCCTGTAGTAGAATTCCCAAGCACTCTCTGAATACCACTGTAGTAATCTTTTGCTATACTTTATTGAATATATATATTTATATTTATATATATCTGTGTTACATGTGTTACAGTGCATACATGGAGGACACAGGACAACTTTAAGGTATCCATTCTGTCTTCAGCCAAATAGGTTCCAGGATCTAAACTCAGATCATCAGGTTGAGCAGCAAGTGTCTTTCCAGGCTGATCCATTTTGTCGGTCATACAGTTGGACGGCTTACTTAGTGTAATGTCCCACTTCTACTACTAGTGTATCGTTCAACTGTTAACGTAAGGCTTTTAAAACATGAGCTAGCAGGACGTTTCTTTTAGTCAGGCTGCACAGATATTTAAGTGCTTTAGGGTTCATGCTGCCTTGCAAAACTTTTCTTTGAAGGTACAGTCATAGATCCTGTATAGACTGTTAATCTCTGCTGTATTGTTATGCTTATTTTGCCTCTCCTCCAGCTTTAAATAGATTCATTTTCAAAAGTACTCACCTGTCCTCATTGTATCACCTCACACAAGACCTTGGACCCTCCTTGATGTGTGCTCCAGCACTCTAATTCAGCTCTACTCACAGAGGTGGTCCTAGGGGATCTTCCCAGATTACTCAGCCTTTGTCAAGTGACAATCCCTATTTGGTGATTTTCATTCCTCACAGTGGCCCCTTGGGGCCATAAACTAAATATCCCCAAAGCCAGGGTTCTCAATCCTTTAACTTTCTTGGGTTTTGGGTTCTAATGTTATTTTCTAAGTGATGACTTTTCAATTCCAGTATTTGGTGAATCCAGTTAGAAGGATTTCAGCCCTCAATATCTAAGTGTACATACACAGACATCATTTGAGTAGTGCGTTTCCCCAGCCACCTGCTGCTCTTCCCTTCACAGTTTACCTTACAACTGAGTGTGACAGCTGCATTTGCATAGCCATCTGTTTTACAAATTGCCAGCATGCTAGCGTTTTCCAGGTCCTTCCTCACTACACCTTCCATTTGGTTCTCTCTAGTGAGCCTTTTTCATGAGATCTGCCACCAGACTGTACTCCAGAGACGAGAAACTGAATCCACTTGACAAGCTACACATCATGATCATTGGGAAGAGAGCGAATGTGGCTATGGATTTCCAAGGGGGCCAAAGTTTTCTGTGGCTCACTTTTGTCCTGCTTGACATATACCAATGACTGAGTCAAAAACCTGACACCTACTTTCTTTATGTGTGCTGTAGCCTGGGTTGGTGGTGTTCAGTAGAATGACTGGCTTGGTGGCATTAAGGAGGATGACTTACTTGGTGGCCTTAAGTGAGAGGACAGGAATAATTAAAAAAAAAAAAAATCACCAGGCAGTAGCCACATGAACTTTGGAAAATCATTCCAATGGAGAATTCCATTTTTAACTCTGGGTGAGGGAAATGGCCAAAAACTTTCTAAAATTAGTATGATTCCCTTATCCTTCTACAAGTTGCCATCTGGTGTTTGTTTCCTGAATTCACAGAAAGCCAACTGGAATAGAATACATTAAATATCAGTAACATTTTCTTCTGAAAGGTCCACTTGGTATCAAACTCTTACATAAAGTTGTGCAATCTCAAAGTCTGAACAACAGTGATAGACATTCTTTTCTAAAGTTTTTCTTTTCTTCTGTTGGATATTTTCTTTATTTACATTTTAAATGTTATCCCTTTCCCAGTTTCCCCTCCAGAAACCCCCCATCCCATTCCCCACCCACTGCCTCCATGAGGGTGCTCCTGTACCCACCCAACCACTCCTTACAACCTCCCTGCCCTGGCATCCCCCTACATGGGGGCATTGAGCCTTCACATGACCAAGGGTCTCTTTTCCCATTGATGTCTAACAAGGTTCATCCACTGCTACATACGCAGCTGGAGCCATGGGTCGCTCCATGTGTACTCTTTCGTTGGTGATTTAGTCCCTGGGAACTCTGGGGTGTATGGTTGGTTGATATTGTTGTTCTTCCTATGGGGTTGCAAGGCCCCTCAGTTACCTCAGTCCTTTCTCTAAGTCATCCATTGGGGACTCTATTCTCTGTCCAATAGTTGGCTGTGAGCATCTGCCTCTCTATTTGTCAGACTCTAGTAGAACCTCTCAGGAGACAGCTATATCAGGCTCCTGTCAGCATGCACCTCTTGCCATGCCCAAAAGTGACTGAGTTTGGTGACTGCATGTGGGATGGATCCCCATGTGTGGCAGTCTCTGGATGACCTTTCCTTCAGTCTCTGCTCTACTCTTTGTCTCCGTATTTCCTCCTATGAGTGTTTTGTTCCCCCTTCTAAGAAGGACTGAAACATCTACACTTTTGTCTTCCTTATTCTTGAGCTTCATGTGGTCTGTGGATTTTATCTTGGGTAATCTAAGATTTGGGTCTAATATCCACTTATCAGTGAGTACATATCATGTATGTTATTTTGTGATTGAGTTACCTCACTCAAGATGATATTTTCTAGTTCTATCCATTCGCCTAAGAATTTCATGAAGTCATTGCTTTTAATAGCTGAGTAGTACTCCATTGTGTAAATGTTGCACATTTTTTTGTGTCCATTCCTCTGTTGAGGGATATCTGGGTTCTTTCCAGCTTCTGGCTATTATAAATAAGGCTGCTATGAGCATAGTGGAGCATGTGTCCTTGTTATATGTTGGAACATCTTTTGGGTATATGCCCACGAGTGATATAGCTGGGTCCTCAGGTAGTACTATGTCCAATTTTCTGAGGAACATCCAGACTGATTTCCAGGGTGGTCGTATCAGCTTGCAATCCCACCAACAATGGAGGAGTGTTTCTTTTTCTCCACATCCTTGCCAGTATCTGCTGTCATTTGAATATTTGATCTTAGCCATTCTGACTGATGTGAGGTGGAATTTCAGGATCATTTTCATTTTCATTTCCCAGATGGCTAAGAATGTTGAACATTTCTTTAGGTGCTTCTCAGCCATTCAATATTTATCAGTTGAGAGTTCTTTGTTTAGCTCTGTAGCCCATTTTTTAAATAGAGTTATTTGATTTTCTGGAGTCTAACTTCTGTATATATTGGATATTAACCCTCTATCACACAGAGGATTGATAAAGATTTTTCCCAATCTGTTGGCTGTCAGTTTGTCCTATGGACAGTGCCCTTTGCCTTACAGAAGTTTTGCAATATTGTGAGGTCCCATTTGTTGATTCTTTATCTTAGCGCATAAGTGATTGGTGTTCTATTCAGGGAATTTTCTCCTGTGCCCATGTGTTCTAGGGTCTTCCCCCTTTCTCTTCTATTAGTTTCAGTGCATCTGGTTTTATGTGGATGTCCTTGATCCACGTGGACTTGAGCTTTGTACAAGGCAATAAGAATGGATCAATTTATATCTTGTGTTGAAGGAAATTCTCTTAAATTTAGTCTAGGAAGGGATGATTTATTTGTAGCAAGAGTGTCAAAAGGAATTACAGAATGAAGAAAAAGCTCTTCTATCTAAATATAAAGGTAATAACTTTATTATTCCATTTACACACGTGAAAACATTGCCGTGTGAATCATAAAGAAATAAGCACTTACTTTAACAATAACCATATTTAAAAACTATAAATTATTCTTTTTTTCCACTGGAAATACGAAATTTAATTAAGCCTCTGTCTTGCAAAGTCTGGGCTTAGACATATTATAAAATACCTTTTTAAAATTAACTCCTTGGCAAGTTTCCATATGAGGACCTTGTTTTAGATGCTTACAGACACTTCCTGGTAAAGATAATTCTTTCTACTTAAATAGAACCATGGGGACCTTATTTTGTGTGGTGCCAGGGACCTATTGAGCAAACTGATATAGTATTTCCGGATATTACTTTGTCTGTTAGGCTTTTCCTGGCAGTCCCAAGCAGGGTTAAAATTGCCTTTCAGTCTGTGGTCACAGCATCATAGAAATCCCAGCTACCACTTGTAACCATAAGAACCAGCTCTGGAGAAACTATTTTTGATCCTAACTGGCTCTGGGCAGGGAGGCCCTCTTGGTGCCTCAACTGTACCAAAGGAGTGGGGATGCTTACTGAGACTAGTCATATCTTTATAAGAGCAGCAGGGGGAGCATGGAGGAAGAGCGACTGGCAAGAGAGGGCCCAAGGTAAGTCCTGAGATAAAAAACAAGTCAAGGGGCTGGGGATTTGGCTCAGTGGTAGAGCGCTTGCCTAGGAAGCGCAAGGTTCTGGGTTCGATCCCCAGTCAACTAGAGTGTAGATAGGGATTAAATAGTGGCTGTTGGTTCTCTGCTAAGATCCGGACTTCACTCGCTCTGATTAGTAGGCTACCTTTCTCATGTCAGACATGATTTTCCTCTTGATGAGCAGTAGTTACGTTCAATTACACAACTGTTGTTTACTTGCAAGATACGTGCACCACTACCACATCCTGAGGGAACTTATGTCATGCTGGTTGCAGTGGTCCATGGGTATCACAGCTCAGTAGGACTGTTGACTAGTTCTCCCCTTTGGGAGTTTGCCTGATACCTTCTGGTACCAAGAAAACTAGTCCTCAGAAAAGAGGCTGTTGGGTCAATTCCAGCTCAGGTGTCTTGATGTTCTGTGGAGAGCTCTTGGTGCTGCTTCGTGGAATTTGGCAAGAATATTTGACCTTGTGCTCAGGCAAGGAAGTAGGCTCAAGAAAAATACAGCTGAGGAGTGTGTTCTTTGTATCTTGATCATCTTGATAAATTCCTAGATAGAGTGACCATGGGACTTTCGTTTATGCCTTGTTTTTTCCTTGATCAAGAAGTGACCCTATTCCTTGCATGTATAGAATGCATAGTATAAAAGCAGCTTGGGAAAAAAATAAATTTGCTTCAGTGCTTGCCGGAGTCATGCTATAGTGTTTTCTAATTGTCTTTTGTCTTTTATTTCTCTCCCTCCCTGGAGACCCTGTTAACTGACTAAGCAGGCTTAGTTAATGTTTTATGTCTGGAGTACATGGTATCTAGTAATAGGGACTTATTTTCCATTTTTTTTGTAAATTTGTGGTAATTTTCATATAGAATCCAAGAAAGTTACTCCCAGCAGTTAAAGAGTAGAATGGTGCTTCAGGAAGGAAGAGCAGAGGAGAGAGGAACTGGCCAATAGGAACAGTGTTGCAGAGTGAGTTGTGTCCAATGGCAACATCGTTAACAATAATGGGTTGTATCTCATCTCAGAAAGTCAAAAAGAGAGTGATTTGTAATTTGTAGAAATTCGTAGTAATTTACAAAACAGAGGCCAAGAATCTGCCAGAGAGCAAGGATTTGTATGAGAGGGTTTTAATGAAGGAAATGGGGAAATTATGTAATTATATTAAAATGTCAAAAAGTTTTAAAAATTAGTCTAAAAAGGAATAAATCATCTAAACACATGAAGGACACTGCAGACTTCTCCAGATGTCATGGAATCCCCTACATTTCTATCACCAGTGCACTGTCGTGATGTAGATCCTGCATTATGCATACCAGTTATATACATGGACTGCACAAGTTGATGTGAACATGTCTGGGCTCTAAGGTTGGTATGGGGCAAGTCTCGGGACTTAGTTTCCCTGCCTTGCTTAAGTGAACGTGCTAGCTTTGAAAAAGTGTATTAGTTGTGATGAATCACAAGGCCACACAAAATGGCACTCATTTGGCTGTACCTTGAAGCCTTAGTGCATTTTTTCTTTTAAATTTTTTGTTTACCTACCTCGTGGAATTGTCGACTTTTTGAGGGAAATGTTGTTATCTTTAGTACTTCCTGGAACTACATATTGAGTTCTGTTTATGTTGGGTAAAAATGAAGACTATAAAAGGTTCTCTTTACTCATAGGTCTTACATAATGATGGGTAAGGCTGTTATGTAAGACCATGAGCATGAACAAGGGGTACCAGTTTTCAATAGGATTTACTAGATAGTGTATTATAGTTAAGTTACTTTGTTTTCTTTCTATGCCTGGCTCATTTCAATTACTGCAATGCCCTCTAACTCTATCCACGTCACCGGAAATGACAAACTCCTTACTGTGCTAGGGTATCTTGCCTTTCAGAGGAGGGTTATCAGCAACCTGACATCTGTATCTAGGTTCCTTTAATAACCTCTCCAATAGAAAAACATTATAGACCTCTATATATTGCTGAAGTTCACCCATTGTGAACTGAAAACCGCTAAATCCCTCAGACTAGACCCAAGCCTCCACAGGACACTTCTGGTGGCACTTTATGAGCATGTCACCCTCAACATCTAGTTAGCATTTCAGAAGAATTGATGATTGGATGGTATACAAAAATAATTACCTTAACCTTTTGGGTTTTTGGAATGAAGTCTGGAAAAGAAGAGTGATTCAAGGATGAGGTCTTAGGTGACATTCAGTGAATGAATCAGTCTGAACCATGGGCCAGATGAGCTCCCAGAACACTGTATCTAAAGGGACTTGTTCCCAGGTATTCCAGGTCAGATTTTCTACCAGTTATTTTCCTGTTAATAAATACTGTCAGGCAGTTTGGCAAATACCAGGTGACTGTAAATGTTAAGTAGTCATTATAAAGATACATAAATATTTCAAACTCTATCAACTTCAGTAGAGAAAGATAGAAGTTCAGATTACAAGAAGAAAAATCCTAAGAAAGCGCTTACATTCAATAAATGGCTTTGTCCATGAATAGTAGCTTGGAACCTTATGTATAGTAGTATATGTTCTTAGTAAATGGTCATTAAGTATGTTTCAACATTATCGAGGCATCCTAATCACAGTTGAGCTACTGCTTTTCTATAAATAATGGCAAATAATTGTATAGTGTTACTCATACACTCCTTCCACATAGTCTGCTTTAACAAACCTGAGAGAATGACAGGCCAGAAACTGTGATGACATAGACAAATCAGAACAACATGCACTTGGGCATGTTAGCAATAGGAGATTCCTGAGAACAAGCTATGTGACCCTGGCATGGGATAACTTCCCTCGTGCTTTACTGGGGAAAAGAAAGGACACAAAAATGACTGATATCAAAGCCACCCACAGTACATATTTTGATTGTCTCTATCTTCAATGATTAATGGATTTTGAAGTTCCAAGGATGTATTTATGCTAAGGGTGTGGATAGGAAGAACATATGAGTTCTAATGTTGCAGTAACCTACAACCAGGAGAGCCACCCTCCTAGGCTCAGAGGTGTTTGGCTCAAAATGGTGATGGGAAGAGAGCCCCATGGCTGGCTTCTGGGAATTTTCTGAAGTCTTTTGTTTTCCACAAGATAAATATTTCCAGAAACTTCAGGGATGCCCAGTAATATATCCAGAGGCTATAAGCCATGATATGGCCTTTCCTTTAGGAATCTGCTATCTTAATCGCCAGTCTCGTACTTTCTCCACTGACCCTTGAAGCTTATATTCCTCTCAGTGCTCTGAAGGCACACAGAATGCTGCAAGGTTCCTGAGTCTTTGTCTGTATGATGCTGTCAGGCTTAGAAAAGAAATCACATGCATTAAAACTTGCCTCCCTCTTTCAATTCCTTCAGGGAGTGCCTCGTTTTCAATACTTATTAAAAATGAGAAGGCCTTCCTAGGAGGCTTCTGGCTTCTGGTTCATAAAGTGAACATGCACAAAAGGCAGCAGAATATCAAGTTTTCCTAATTAAACCTTTTCATATGCACAGTTCTTTGAGTGAAATCAGCTTTCACTTCAGCTGATTAAATACAGACTTTCTAATTTAAACCTTCCCCTTCACTCCTACTTAGCTGTTGTTCCATTTTAGATGGGAAAATGGATTCCTATTTCTTATGTTCTCAGACCAATGAAGATTTCGTATTTTTAGACAAGTGTGATGAGACACCATTAATTTCTGACCTCGTTCCCCAATTCAAGAGCTCTGTGGGAAGGAAAGTATTTCTGTTTTGAAGAGATAAAGTATTAAAGTGGGAAGGCAGAAAGGGAGGAGAAACTTCATTGAGGGGGCCTAGCATAATGTCTGACTGTAAGTCAGGACATTGGCATTGTTGCAAGGACAGTGCTCCTCAGAAGAGGGAAGACTGAGTAATCTCAGCAATAGAGACAGTTGTGGAGCATACAAAAAACACCAAAAAACAAAAACAAAAAAAAAAAAAAACAAACAAAAAAACTAGTTAGAAGTGAAACCATGGTAAAATGAAGTTCTGCTAGAGCAATTTAGTTTCCTATGTAGAATGAAGCACCTGAAAAGATTTGCTGTTGAATTACAGTAGAAGGTACCATTTGTTCTGTTTTTCTGTCTATGCAATAGGATAAAGATGATATAGACAGATGTTTGTTTGAGAACAAAAAGTCAGGTGTTTGTACATGAGACCACTGAGTTCTAGTATGAAACCCACAGACACAAAAAATGAAGTGTTGATTTTTTTTTTCTTCTTTATAGCTTATAGTTAACTTTGTTTGTCAACTCGATTTACCATCACCATGAAAACAAACTTCTTGGTCTGGCTATGAGGGAGTTTCTAGATTAGGTTAAATGTGGCAAGAAGACCTGCCATAAATGTAAGCAAGCACCACCACTCCAAAGACCAGACCTGGATTGAACAAACAGAAGATCTGAGCTGAGCACACTCCCTAAGCTCTGTGCACCCTGACTGTGGACACAGTGTGGCCAGCTGTGTCATGATCCTGGAACCATGGTTTCCTTGCCTGAATGACACAATCTTTGAATGGTGGGTTGAAAATAACACCCCTAATTCCTTAAAGGTTTTTTTGTCAGTTTGGTGGTTTGACTAACAATGGCCCTCAAAAGGCCATGTGTTTGAATATTAGTCCCCAATTGGTGGAACTGTTTGGGAAGGATTAAGAGGTGTGGTCTTGTTGAAGGAGTTGTATCACTGGGGAAAAAATCCCATACCATTCCCAGTTAGTTCTTTCTGTCTCCTGCTTGCAGATCAAGATGTGAACTCTAAGCTACTGCTCCAGTGCTATGTGTGTCTGACTGAAGCCGTGCTCCCTACCATAATGGCCATGGACCTTTCTAAAGTGTAAGTTCCCAATTAACTCTTCTATAGGTTGCCTTCATCATGGTATCTTATCACAGTGAAGTAAAAGATCTGTATGACAGGAACATTAAATCACTAAAGAAAAAAAAATCAAAGATCTCAGAAGATGGAAAGATCTCCCATGTTCATGGATTGGCAGGATTAATATAGTAAAAATGGCCATTTTACCAAAAGCAATCTACAGATTCAATGCAATCCCCATCAAAATACCAATCCAATTCTTCAAAGAGTTAGACAGAACAATTTGCAAATTCATCTGGAATAACAAAAAACCCAGGATAGCTAAAACTATCCTCAACAATAAGAGGACTTCCGGAGGAAAACTATCCCTGAACTCAAGCAGTATTACAGAGCATTAGTGATAAAAACTGTATGGTATTGGTACAGAGACAGGCAGATAGACCAGTGGAATAGAATTAAAGACCCAGAAATGAACCCACATACCTATGGTCACTTGATTTTTGACAAAGGAGCCAAAACCATCCAATGGAAAAAAGATAGCATTTTCAGCAAATGGTGCTGGTTCAGCTGGAGGTCAGCATGTAAAAGAATGCAGATCGATCCATTCTTATCCTGTATAAAGCTTAAGTCCAAGTGGATCAAGGACCTCCACATCAAACCAGATACACTCAAACTAATAGAAGGAAAAGTGGGGAAGAATCTCGAATACATGGGCACTAGAGAAAATTTCCTGAACAAAACACCAATGGCTTATGCTCTAAGATCAAGAATTGACAAATGAAACCTCATATAATTGCAAAATTTCTGTAAGACAAAGGACACTGTCATTAGGACAAAATGGCAACCAACCAACTGGAAGGATCTTTACCAATACTACCTCTGATAGAGGTATACAATATATACAAAGCACTCATGAAGTTAGACTCCAGAGAATCAAATAACTCCATTCAAAAGTGGATTACAGAGCTAAACAAAGAATTCTCAACTGATGAATATTGAATGGCTGAGAAGCTCCTAAAGAAATGTTCAACATTCTTAGTCAGCAAATCAAATGAGATTTGGGAAATGCAAATCAAAATGACTCTGAAATTCCACCTCACATCAGTCAGAATGGCTAAGATCAAATACTGAAATGACAGCAGAAGATGCTGGCAAGGATGTGGAGAAAGAGGAACACTACTCCATTGTTGGTGGAATTGAAAGCTGGTACAACCACTCTGGAAATCAGTCTGGAAGTTCCTCAGAAAATTGGACATAGTACCACCTAAGAACTCAGCTATACCATTTCTGGGCATATACTCAAAAGATGTTCCAACATATAACAAGGACACATGCTCCACTATGTTCATAGCAGCCTTATTTATAATAGCCAGAAGCTGGAAAGAACCCAGATGTCCCTCAACAGAGGAATGGATACAGAGAATGTGTTACATTTACACAATGGAGTACTACACAGCTATTAAAGACAATGACTTTATGAAATTCTTAGGCAAATGCATAGAAAATATCATTCTGAGTGAGGTAACCCAATTACAAAAAAAAACCAAAAAACCACACATGGCATGCACTCATTGATAAGTGGATATTAGTCCAAAAGTTCTAACTACCCAAGATGCAATCCACAGACCACATGAAGCTCAAGAAGAAGGATGACCAAAGTGGGGATGATTTAGTTCTTCTTAGAAGGGGGAACAAAAATGTTTATAGGAGGAAATACAGAGATAAAGTTTGGAGCAGAGAGTAAAGGAAGGACCTTCCAGAGACTGCCCCTACCTGGGGATCCAGCTCATATACAGCCCCCAAACCAAGACAATATTGCTGATGCCAAGAAATGCATGCTAACAGGAGCCTGATATAGCTCTGTCCTGAGAGGCTCTGCCAGAGCCTGACAAATACAGAGGAAGATCCTTGCAGCTGACTATTGAACTGAGAATGGGGTCCCCAGTGGAGGAGTTGGAGAAAGGACTGAAGGAGTTGAAGGGGTTTGCAACCCCATAAGAACAACAAAACCAACCAACCTGAGCTTCCAGGGACTCAACCACCAGTGGGAGGAGAAACCTTTGGTCCTAGCAAGTCTCCATGCCCCAGTGTAGAGGAATGTCAGGGCAGGGAGGTGGGAAGGGGTGGGTGAGTGGGAGGGAGAAGAGCCTCATAGAAGTATGTGGAGGGGGCATGGGATAGGGGGCTTATGGACAGGAAACCAGGAAAGGGGATAACATTTGAAATATAGATAAAAAATATACAATAAAAAAGAAAAGTAACAAGACTGTCAGGTCTTCTGTCCTAGCCAGAGGGAAAATGCTTAACACAGGCCATGGACTGGTGACTACATATTCAAATACATGAGAGCCATGGACAATTTTTCATCAAACCCACCATAGGGAGTAAGGGCATGGATATCTTCACAGAGGGAGGAGGCTTTGCAATAATTCTTTCACAATGGATCTGACTTTGATAGGCTGAGCCATATTAGGAAGATATTATTTCAGGTAGGGGGTAAGTAACTGTGGAAGTAGGAAATCATGCGACATGGGTTCATGGAATGGTGAACATCATCTCCATTCCCTGAGGAATTAATGTGATAGTGGGTATTGGCTCTAAAGAACATTTGATAGCCACGGTATAGGAGGTTCTTGGTGCTGGTGTGAGGAATGGTTTATTACTTTTATCCATTAGAAAGGTACAATGTCATCAATACAGCTCAGCTGTATTTGCACTGAAAAAATAAAATTCAGGAGGGGACTCAATAGGACCTTCAAAAATATAACAACAGAGTATTATTCTTTTCCTCCCTACAGATTCTAGCTGCTCCAAGTTGCTCATAACTATAAATATTTTTAAGAAAGACATAGAGTTTCATGAAATTTGCAATGTGCTCCTATTACCAGATGCCTCTTCTAATCAGGAAAAGCAGTTCCATGGACTTTGGTCTTTTTCTATCTCAAATCAAGAATTTTTATGAACGGGAGAGAGGGGAGACAAGAAAGGCCATGGGAAATGATTTAATTGAGGATTTATGTAGAGGTTCTCCAAGGCCAACTATAGCAGGCAGTGTTGGGCACATTCATTTGTTGCTCCATGGCCACCTTCTAGGTGGCCACACCCAGAACTGAAGGTCAGGGATATATCCCAGATCAGGTTCATGGAAGCATTTCACTACTTAAATATCACTTGTAAATTTTCAAAGCTTTGTTTAGTCTTTCCATTTTTAGCCGAAAGTTGTTAACAGTCTTGACCTTCACTTATTGACCACAATGAGAAAGATTATGCCAAAGCATTCAGAGTGCACACTGAGCTTAGCACTGGGTTTTAAGCTCATGTGGCCCATTTGGGGGATTTCTCCCTGGTAATTAAAGATCACCATCTGCACACTCAATCATGGATCTAAGGCTGGTTACTTAAGAGACAGAAGAAAATTATTGTGTAAGATTAAGACAGTTAAAGAATTCATGTTGTCTCAATACAATGAAACATCATGTAGCCATGAAAGGAGCCAAATTGCTAGCATTAATAATAAATATTAATAATGTATAATAAATATTAATAATAAATACTTTTAAAGTTGTTCTTCCTTACTGTATTTTGATCATATGACTAAGTAAACTGTTGCTAAGCAACTATTAAACTACTACTCACCTAACCACTAAACTAGAAAACTTTAATCTGTCCAATAATATTTTCGCTATATGTGGTATTACAACTTTTTAATTAAAGACATAAGAGTTCTACAATTCAAGATTATTTTATTTGGCAACAGAATTCCAAATCTAAGTAGCAATCGTAACAGTAAATTTCAGTATCTGACACAGCTAGAGTTTAGGGTAGAATCAAGGTAGAGTCAAGTATGGCTGAATTCAGGAGCCCAATTGATTTTCTCATTTCTCCATCTCCATTGTCTTTTCTCTCTAGACTCTGCACATCTCTGCTCTGCTTTATTCTTACAGATGTTTCCTGAGAGATCTCTGTGGGTAAAGTGCTTCCAGAGTAATCATAAGGACCAGAATTTAAATCCCCAGAACATTTATAAAAGCACAGCACTGTAACGTGAATGTCTATATTCACATTGCTCCTATAGGAGTTGAAAGATGGATGCAGAAGAATGCCTGGAAGCTAGTTGGTTAGCTAGTGAGTATATGCAGATGGAAAATGTGAGCAAACTAACAAAGAAACTCTCAGCTGAGGTGGAAGTGAGAACAGACACTCAAGGCCATCCTCTTACCCTAACATACATCTGTAGCATGTGTACACTTATACACAGACACACAGACAAACAGACATACAGGCACACACACAGACGCACACAAGAGAGACAGACAGACACACGCATGCATGCACACACACACACACACACACACACACACACACACACACACACACAGAGAGAGAGAGAGAGAGAGAGAGAGAGAGAGAGAGCACTTTTCTATCAGGCAGGATGGCCACCATCAACTAGACCCACATATTCCTCAAGACGAAGGAGAAATTTACTCCATAAATCAATTCACGATGAGACTTCGGCTGACTCACTCTGATGTGATGTCAGGTGAGTCATCATGGTGCATAGCTCAGTAGGACTCTACAAGTGGGAGGAGGCTCTCTTCTCCACAGAAAAAAGATGGTGAGTGGTGAGTCAAAATATGCCTATAATTAGATTATCCTCCCCTGAATCTTTGGTCAAACCATTTCCCTGCTAAATATCCATGGCTCCCATTCAGTTGCTTTCTGTTCCCTTCAAAGCTCTATCAACGCTATTCTCTTTCCACCACACGATCCAGCAAGTGAATTTTCCTGTTCTTGCCTCCATATTGCCTCCCCGACGGGTAATGATAAATCACAGTTGTTTCCTCAGATAGCTTGGTCATGTTGTGGTTATTCAAAGCCCAGTTCTAGCAGCGTGATGACAGTTTAGGTCACTCCAATGTAATCTTCCTATGTATGAGTCACACAGCAGATACTCAGGAGTCTGACAGATGTCCTCGGCTTTCCATTTTTCTGCTCCCAAGTCTATGTAGGTAGGAACACAGCACTGTGGGGAAGACCGTGCCTCTGAGTGCACATGCTATTTCAGCTCTGTACATCTGAACTAACATTTGTACTGGGCATAGTAGTAACTGCCTTTATGGTAGCTGGAGAGTTGAGGAAGATAGTATGCATGTTAGCAATTCCTAGTCCACTGAAGTACCCAAAGAAATATTAGTTTGAACAATTGCATTTAATTCTGGTCTTATCTAGACTTAATTATAAGTTTCCTAAGTTGTAGGGTCGTTTTTAGTTTGTTAATAATCTGTATACTTTTCCTATCCCTAGCAGCAGCAACTCAAATGCCCAGTGTGCCTATCAGGATGCAACCCAGTGAGCTTCAGGCTCAACTCTGCATGCTCTGGGATGATATATGAGTTGAACTGCAGTTTCAAAGGTATTTCAGAACAACATGGAGGGAGATTAAAATTTCCAAATCTTAGATAGCAAATGAAACAAAGCCAGAGCTTCACCCTGGCTAGTCTCTCATTCGTTTCCATAGCTACATCACTCATAAAGGATTAAATAGTATTTACTCCTAGACACTTCCTACTTGCCCCAGAGCCAATTTTCTAAGTGCTTCCTTGTATGGCTCCATGGCTTTGGTTAGGGTTCTGCTAATAAGCAACAGGGATTAAGAAACCAGCTGGGAAAACAGGCTGAAGGCAGCAAAAATCCCAAACTCTGGATGCGATGCCCATTATTTGCATGTCTAATGAACTCTGGGTATGAGGCAAGGCATTTCTGAACTGCTAGATGTCTCAGAGAAGCTGAAACTGGGAATATGCTTGTTATGGATTCAAAACAACGACTCAAGAAATGCTGTAGCAGCTCGCCATCTTGAATGATGGGGTGAGGCAGAACTCAGCACTTGAGAGAACTACAGGGCTGCTGAGATTGCTCAGCACATAAAGGAGCTTACTGGTGACCTGAATTCCATCCCCGAGTCCCACATGTTGGAAGGAGAGAACTGACTTCTGTAAGTTGTCCTTTGACCTCTACAGGCATGCCATGGAACATGGAATTTGCTAGCTCTAATGGTATTCAAACCCCTACTTAGGTATGTGGAGCTGTGTTCTGTTCTCTATCTTTAAAGCATAAAAATAAGCGCCATAATTGTAGGGGGAGCAGAAAGGAAGGTAACCAAGAAATGGAGGACAGAGTGAAACTCTACATTATTAAGCCTGACTGCATTCATCCATAGTGACAACAGCTTAAGCTGAGCTCAGAGGCTCCAAGAATAAAAAATAATATGAAAGATATTTGATCATGGCACCATAATAAGAAACCCACTGCATTTCTTGAGATGAAGAGTAAATACTGTTCACTTATTCACTGCTTTTCAGTTGCCCCATCCAGTAAGACTTAAACATCAGCTACTCGGAAAGCACACAATGGATGCCGGGGTGGATAATATAAGGTTGATGGAAATGACAGCTTACTTTAATAAGCCCCTGCTGGAGGCTTGCCATTGTTGGAGTGGCTTTATGTGTAATAACTCAGGTAAGCTGACCAATGGCCGCATGTGCTCTATTTCCCGCGTGTCAAATGGAAACACAGATGGTTCTAAACCCTCTAGAAACCACATGGATGGCCAATGATTGTACTAGGGATCTGACTCAGACAGTTGAGATCTTGAGAATGAATTCTTAACTATTGCTTCTTACTGACTCCACATGACAGAAGTTTGAGCTCAAGTCTGATAGGAATAAAGCTGGGAGGTCGAGATTAGAAGCTGGACATTATTCAGATTTAGAACCGTGGAGCTTAGCCTAGGACCTGGGACCTAACTAACAGTCTAAACATCCACGATTCTTACTCTTTTAAAGTATGTTAAATGTATTCGGACAATTTCATGTATGTATGTAATATATCTTAATAATATTCACCCAATTTTCTTTTCATATTCCCTCCTAGTCAACCCTTTCTTCTTCCCAATAAATTTCCTCCATGTGTTCAACTTCTTTTTGACCCACTGAGCTTTAAATAGTGTTGCTTCCACGAGCATATGTGCAACATTACTTCCTGGAGCATAGATAACTTAATAGTGGCAACACCACTCAGGAAAATGACTATGAGCCAGGCATGGTAGCACATATCTTTAGTCCCAACACCCAGGAGGCTGAGGCAGGTGGACCTTTGTGAGTTTGAGGCCAGTCTAGACTAAAATGAAAGTTCCAGGACAACCAGGGCTATTACACAGGGAAGTCCAGTCTTGAAGAAAAAGAAAGAAAAAGAAAAAATGGAAAAGTTCAGTGAAAACAGGGCTGAGGTCAGACTTAAATTGCCTCTTGAGTGAAGTTTGTCAATATCTTCATCCACTGTCTCTGCATCTCAGTAACAGGATTTAAGTACTATACTTACATAATATTGTGAAAAGAACCCAGCCTAATGGCAGGCACAAAGCAGGTGTTCGATGGCTGCTACTTACTGCTATAAACTTTGCAGTGAAATCATGATCTCCCAACCCCTGCCCTGGTGACATTTTGAGCTGGTAACTCTTTGCAAAAAAGTGAGTTGTGTTGATTTACTACAGGACATTTGACTTTAGCAGCATCCCAGATGTTTACCTACTATGTCACCTAAGTAGTGACAAAAGAAATTGACCAAATCTTGCCAATGTCTTATGGGACAGTTTCTCAGTCCACTTCAGCTTCTAAAACAAAACACTAGAGAGGAGATGGTTTAGAAAGGTGAAAAGTTACTTCCTGGTTGTTCTACCGGCTACTGTCTGATGAAGTTTGCTTTTTGTTTACAAGATGGTATCATGTGTCTGTGTCTACTGAAAGGCTATATGTCTTCAAATAGTGGACCAGCAGACAAGCAAGTGGAACACTACTTGAAGATTCTATGAGGGCTTTAATCCTGTTGACGAGGAAGAAACCTTTTGAACCCAAGTACCTTTAAAATATGTAGATTCCTCCCTTATTAGTGAGATTAAGCCATTCATAAATGAAGGCTTCAGGTAGTGTTTGACACATTGCCCTTCCCACCTTCTATATTTCAAGATCACATTGCTCCTCTTTTCTGAAGGAAGTGGTAACAGTGGTGCCATCTTGGAAGGATACAGTAGCATTTACCAGATGACCAGATATGCCACCATTTTGACCTTGGGCTTGCTAGCTCCAGAACTGTGGGTGTTGGGGGGAAATGAAATCTGCTTTAACAACTAACTGTCTCAGACATTTTGTCATAGCAACACAAATAAACTAGAATAGGGTAGGGGTGTCAGAAGCACATGCCACTGTCCTCTTTCCTATGTGTCGGGTGTCACTGATCTACTTGTCAGAGGAAGTAAGCTGGAACGCTTCACATATCATTTTGCATTCAATGAAAATTGGAAGCTCACAAGCAAAACATTTTTGGTGCTTGGCAAAATTCCCTAGCTTCCGATTTTCTAACTGGGTGATTAGTTCTCTGGAAAAAGAGGAAGCAAATAGAAAACAGATGGGGAGAGGACAGATACCATCCACCAACCCTCTGTAGACATTTTTCCAACAATGGCTAAGAGCTGTGGGCTCCGGAAGACCCACACTAATCCTTTAAGCAGTCACTGGCTTTATTAAGGCTGTTCCCTGTGTTTAACTTACTAATTACAGAAACATGATATCAAACACAGTCAGAATTTATCTCCATTTAAATTGTAATTAAGAATTCACTAATCATTAAAAACTTAAATGAACTGTAGATGTCAATTTTGTTAAAGAATGTCCATAGTATGCTAGGGCCATTTTAAATGGATTAATCTGTCTGCCTTTGTCTGTGCTATTCCTGGGGGAAAAAATATTCGTTCATGCAAGTTTTATGGTAGTTTAGATTAAGAGTTCATTTAAATGTGAATTTACCCCTTTTGTGTTGTCAACATTTCTTTACTCAGAGAATAAGCAGATGGAAAGTATAACATCTGGGCTGTGATGGTTTTGGCCCAGGGAGTGGCACTATTTGAAGGTGTGGTCAGGTGTGTCACTGGGGGTGTGGACTTTAAGACCCTCATCCTAGATGCCTGGAAACCAGTATTCTGCTAGCAGCCTGCAGATGAAGATGTATAAGTCTCAGCTCCTCCTGTACTGTGCTTGCCTAGATGCTGCCATGTTCCCACCTTGATGAACCTCTGAACCTGTAAGCCAGCTCCAATTAAATGTTGTCCTTTATAAAGCTTGCCTTGCTCAAGGTGTCTAGTCACAGCAGTAAAACTCTAACTGAGCACACATATGCCTGACAAGTCAGGCTTTGGAGTCTGACAAGCATATCTATGAATAACAGGGAACATATTCAGGGATTTCAAATAATTTCTTTCAAGAATCAATTACATTGTGTCTTGACCAGAACTTCAAAACCAACATTCTCCATTCTATCTGCCAACTTCCAAATGCTCTGGAACTACACTCTAAAGGGTTCCATGCTACTAGGTGTGTGGGAGGTGCAGCCTTCATCCCAGGAAGCCATTTCCCTTTCTTTAGGGTACTAAAGTCCTGTTCACATGCTTAGCAGGCCAACTACGAGTAAGAGCTTCATAGTGAGTTTTGTTAGTGTAACAAATGTTTCTAACTCATCCATCCATCCATGTTGGTTAAGGATACTTAGTGCTATTACATTGAAAATTACTCAGACTTGAAATAGAACCGACAAGATGAGAAAAAAGACAGGGACAAGAAAATAAACAGAAAAGAAAGAAAAGGAAGGTAGGTATGGGCAGGAGACAGACAGACAGAGAGAGACACAGAGAGACAGAGAGAGAGAGAGAGAGACACACACAGAGACATAGAGAGAGATAGAGAGGTGGGGAGGGAGAGAGAGAGAGAGACTTTCAGTTTCGATAACTCAGATACTGAAAAATCCAAGTGCTACCCATGATCTCCCAGAAGTCAAAGTTTGACTAAACAGAATCATTGAGTCTATGCTCTCCTGTTGTCTTCCTTCAGCTGTGGATTAAGCCCATCCTTGAAAATACAGAGTCATGACTTCCTGGTCATCTAACAGAGTGAATTCCATTGGAAAAATGTCACCTGTGCACTCGAATATAATAGTCATTATCTTAGACCCAGAAATGAATCAAGCTATACTTAGGGACTTGAGGCAGGAGTGGATACCTGGTATAGAGGGAATGAACACAGTAGAATAACATTGAACTGTAGAATCATTTGAACAAAATCCAACTTTACTTTGCAGGATTATGTAATAGACATGGGAACCTTTAAGACTAATGTCTGCAAGAATGTTAGAACCTGGTATCATTTGACTTCTCATTACAGTGTCCTCTTCCTGTACATAGCCTGTAAGCATTTACTCCTCTGTCCTTACAGCACCCGTGCAGAGAATGTAACAGGCTTCTACCCATTTAAGCACAGGTCAAAAGATGGGACTTGAGTCTAGGACTCCATGGTTTAACCATAAACATTAGCTGTGGTGGTTCCAGCCCTAGCTGTGTACCCGTCTTCTAACAACAGGATGGCTCCTAAGCTCCCAGACCAGCTTTCCAATGTTCGTGGGTAATTACACTGAGTCTGCAGAAGAGAGCTGACTCATTGTTCCACTTCTCTCTCAGGATTGTTTTGCAGCTAAATAAGAACATATTAAAAATATTTGGGAAACACTGGGCAAAATATAAATGCAAGTCAGCATAGCAGCATGTGCTACAGTGGGTAAACTCCTCCAGTCTCATAAGCCACCTCTTATCAAATTAGTTCCCTTTGTGGGGTTGGATAAGAGAGTTCAAATAATACACCCTCTTTCATTTGTCCTTTCTCCCTCCCTTGCTCCTTTTTTCCTTTCTCTCTCCCTTTCTCCCTTCCTCCCTTCTTTAAAAAAGTAAAATATTAAGGTAGATACTGAGAAAGGTTGAAATTCCTAGACTAGTCACTTTAAGCTAAGCTTCTTACAGTATTACATCGAGGCTTGCTGGGAATGTGGACCACTGCTGACATTACTCATCCTTAGCGCATTTGTCATTCATGTGAGACAAGTCATCCTTTTAAACCAACTTCACATTCAGCTGAGAAAACCTAAATTCCTTCTGACATGAGATCTGAAAAGACCCAGCATACTGTGGCACACAATCCTGGGCTTGAAAGCCATACTGTAGGGAACATGATAAAATGTAACCAGACGAGGCATTTCAGTTCCACAGTCATGTATCATTCAGGTGATTACTGCCTTCTGGGAACTGGCATGTATCTGTCCAAACAGAAAGGCACTGTCTGTAGCACACATGGTAGCTGGTCCACTCCTTTGGGTCAGTTTTCTTGCTACTGGATCGTTCAGCATTGTTAGCATTAACTTCCTTCTGAAGATATTAAAAATCTCATTTATACTTTAAAAAGGCAATTTTATCATTTTTCCAGTAGATTAAAATAATCATTGATATACATGCTCTGGTCTGTCTGAAACTGCTTACACCCTGTTATCATTAACTTATAGCACATCCACCTAGGTATTCTGAAGCCGGCTTCCTTGCCTGTTATTGGCAGAAGGATAAACTCCAAATGATGTTTCCATTACTCTGGCATTAGAGATTTTTAACAGGAACTTCATAAGCCCAATTAAATATTGAATGGGCAGAAGAACCCAGAAGTCATCTATTTCCAAAGTAGCAGACAAAGTAGCTATGCTGGTGGATACTCATAGCCTTACACAATCTGTTGTAGAATTCTGTCCATTTAAGGATCTTACATAATGGCTTAAGGGTCCTTGATTTGGGTTTAACTTCTATCCCCTGCCTGCTGGTGATAAGGTGTGGAAGAGCTGATGACTTTCCCAATCTTCCCATTACTTATCTCCACAAACAATAATGTAAACTAGGACTGTCGTGAACACGAAGCCAGCTCAAAACATTCTGGAAATCACGGAGTATGAGTTGAGGTCATAGTGAGGACTCGTGTTTCTTATCAGTAGTGTCATCCTTCTCATGGCTCTCTACGCTGATCTCATTTACAATATATGATGTCATATCCTAGAAGACGGTGAAGCAAGATGGGAATATGCTCGTTTTCAGATGGGCATCTGATTTCTTAAAGCTGATGGAATGAGTCCTTGGTAGCATAATACAAGAATTTCTTTGTAACATACTGCAAGCCTGACAAGGGCCATCCCAGATCATATAATTAAAAAGTGCAAGTGTATGTTGTACAAAATCCAAAATCTGTGTGATGTTCAGTTTTTATTGTCAGCTGACATAGTCTAAGGAGGAATTCTCTATAAAGGGTTGTGTAAAAAGATTGGCCTTTTGGCGTGTCTGTAGGAAGTTATTTTGGTTTTGATTACTTTAAAGGATGTGGGCTGACTGTTCTCTGCGTTTGTCTTCAACTCTATGAGTAGAAATGGTGACCCAAGCACTAGCATGCATGCACTAATCTGTTGCTCTCTGCTCTGTGGATGTCATGTGACTTAACTGTTCTGAGTTCCAGCTGCCTTGACTTCTCCAGTGAGAAGGCACTGTGGACCAAGCAAACCCTTTCTCCCTTAGGCTTACTGTGTGTCACAGCACCGGGAAACAAAACCACGACAAAAGACAGAACAGTAAGAACATCAAAGAATCAGTGGTAAGGGGAGGGGCCTGCTGCAGCTATGGCCAGTGGCCATCTTTCTGCATAAACAGGACCTTGGAAGAGTTAGGACAATGGTAAGACCCTCAGCAAGTGCCTCTCTAGTAACAGCACTTTGAGTGGGCATCACCCAAGCCACCCCAAGGCTGAATCTCCTTACACTAGCTCCTTGTGAGCAGCTCCTTGTGGTGAGATTAGAACCGATAGGGTTTGCTCTTCACAATTCTACCAACTGCAAGGTATCCGCCTATGGGATCCCTAGGACACAGGCTCTTTCTAAAAAGAAACTTTGATTATTGGGGTTTCTTTTAATATTACAGAAGCTTCATATTGGGGTCTTTCTCTTTTCATTAGTAGAATTATCTCTTCCTTGTCCCTCCCCTAGGATGTTATAATAATAATAAAAAACTTGCCTGGTGTATTACATAACCTCAGATCTCATTAGATCTTTGTTGATGAGAAAGACTATTTGCACAGGGCTAGAACAGCATGACTCAACAAAATGGTTTCAGGGAATAAAACGATTTTTCAAAAAAAAAAATATAACAAATGGACTTTTTCCATTTATGAGTTTTTGAGTGCAGACATCTTCCTTGGGAATGAGGGTGTCGACTTGGCCTTTAGAATCCTGAGAGAGTGTCTTCATCATTCAAAACAATCAATCAATCAATCAATCAATCAAGCAAGCAAGCAAGCAAGCAAGCAAGCAAGCAAGCAAGCAAGCAAGCAAACCAACAGATACCCAAATTTGCTGCCTCTCTCTTCTGTGTATATCGCAGGAGAAATGAAGTGACTCGGGCTCCATTTTGAGATGAAAGGAAAAGAGACGTGCCAAAGACAGGAACTCTCTGCTGTATCGCTTCTCCCACTCACAGTGACAGGGTAAAGTGCTGTGGGTGTGAGCTTGCACTCTTCCTTCTAGCTGACCACAGAGCCCTAAACACACATCCTTGCAGGTGCCCTCCACAGTTTGGTCAGCTCTCCATAATCTATAGATCAGATTAAAGATTTATAAAATTTACTGAAAGAATTTCTATACAAATGTCCATACCTGTTGAAAACTACTTGAAAGAACAGGAGTTCTGGCATAGTCTCACTATGGGCCTTTGGAAGTGCAGAATGGACTCTTATTGGATTTTTTGTGAGTCATCAAAAACTAAAGAAGTTTCTTAATAGTTGGCAAGTTTATTATTTATTCACTTCAAACTTAGATTTTTATTTTAATTTCTCAAAAGATTATAGCCTACTATAATGTTTTTCAAAGCACCTTTTCAAAGCACTTTATTGATTACCATATTGTATTTCTTTGCAAGAAAAATGTATACACAAATTTTAAATTACTTTTTAATTGTCCTTAGCCCCTAAGGCTTTAATATTATAAACATCATTGGACTTGGTTGACCATAAAATTATTATTAATGCACACTTGTCTAAAACAACATAATGTTTTATACAGCTGTAAGTAATTATTAATCTAAAAGGCTAAATCGTTTTTGCAGAGTTATGTCAAGATGGATGGCTTGTTATTTTTCTTCACTTAGCTTCTAAATTCCTTGGGGTGTATTGTACACTGTTGAGAAAAATACTTGCACAAAAAGAATGTGAAAAGAGATGGAATTTGCTATAGCAATATTGCTAATTTCCTGTTTCCAACATAGCAGACCTCAAATCACATAGCAATCTATGCTCCAAAACATTTTTAATGATCTATCTGCTGACAATCAGGTTGTGAATATTGATTTTATTGTGAGCAAGAAATTGTATGTCACCTCATAGCCAAAGAAGACTCTACTTAGGCATTAGACACTCACTGCTGTCAATGCTGACAATGTTAGCCGTTCTCTACTGCCTCCAGTGAACTGTAGCCTGCAAAGACGATTTGCAATAAGCTTTCCAGTGGCAAGAAAGGCTGCTTTCTTCTGTGAAATGGGAGTACATAATTGTTATTATTTGGTCTTTCAATGTCTCCCAAAGGCCTGTGCATTAAATAATTAGTTCACATAGTAGCTGTTTGAGGAGATAGTGGATAGGACATATGGCCCTATGAGTGGTCCTTAGAACACTGGGGGAATGTGTCTTTCGAGGGGATTGTGGGATCCTGAGCCCCTCACTATTTTGTTTTCTGGCCATAAGATTTGCTCTACCACGAGCTCCTCACTATTGCTAGCTGGCACTCCTACCTGAAGCCTAAGAATAATAAATCTATCAAATCATAAACTGCAATTCTAAAACCATAAGCCTCCCAAATCCTTTTCCCTATGTAAGTTAATCACCTCAGATGTTTTGTTACAAAACAAAAGGTAACTAACATAGTTATTAAGAGAAAAAGCAAATAAGACATTTTTAGATGAGAGTCATTTCAGAAAAAAAAAAAACGTTTTAAGTAAATGTACCTGTAAATTGAGAAACTATTTATTTTCCTCTCTAGGTATATGTATGGTCATATGAAGACATGTAACATGTAAGGCTATATTGTGTTCACCAATCTAACTCACTGAACCATTGTCAAAGAGAAAGGAATGAGGTAAGGGAGTGATGGGAAGAGCTGGGGTGTTGGAGAGTACAAGGGGGGGGAAGGAGAGAAAAAGAGGGAGAGAGAGAGAGAGAGAGAGAGAGAGAGAGAGAGTTCTTCAATTTAACTACTTTGATGCTCAGGCTACTTATAATAAGGAAATAATGCATCTCAAGAAAACACAAATCATACCATCTAAATGGCTACTAAATGTAATGGCCACCTAACTCCGTGCTGGAACTACAAGGCTACAGAAGCTCTCACTGTTCTTTTCTGGGTTTCATGGGATTCCTAACCATCATCTGCTCTGTTATCAATACGCTTTCTACCAGATCTAGTGCTACTTCCTCATACCAGGGCCCAGGAGTCAGTAGGCATTCTGTTTTGTGTTGTAGATCCAAAAGATCTGGAGGAAAACAACTGATTGCCTTTCACACACCAGCCTCAGAGGCGCAGATGTCTCCAAAGCCCGTCAGTCACCATCCAAAGAAGGTAAAAGGGACAGAAATTGTTTAAAAAAGACAGCAACTTACAATGAGTGGGCCCCGGTTGTTTTCTCGGTACTTGTTCTGGAAGAAAATATACACGACAGTGGCAGCCAGGGAGTAGAGAAAGGCGAACACAGCCACGGTGACAAAGAATTCTGCTGAGGATGAGGAGTCTCCAACCAGTGCCAGCTTCTGCCGTTCCTTTCCCTCACAGGTGGGCACTTCAAAGGTCACCTGGTGCAGCCTGAAATCATCAGAGGCAAGAAGACACTTTACATGTTGTAGGAGTTGAAACGTCCACCATCACATCTGCTAACACTAACCACTGTGAAACATTCAGTGGAGAATTTGTTAGTCAATTTACAGAATCTAGCTTGACCTATGGAGATCAATACCACAGAGGTGGTAATTCATCTTACAGAGGTGAGAAGGGGAGAGAAAGAAGCACAACATTCTTCTGAGACTTTAGAAAGAGGCCCAGCAAGCGTTGGGTCCCATCTGTGTCTCCAGCTTCTTTCCTCAGTGTAGTAAGCCCTGTCCTCCTGCTCCACACATAGCCTGTTTAACCTGCCGCAGTTATACCAGGCAGGGTATAATCTTTCTGCAAATCTTCCACAGATGCTTCTACCCATGCTTGCCCCACAGTATCCAAATATCACATCTTCCCTGAGGAACCTCTTGCTAACTGCTTTTATGGTTTCTTTCCTTTCGACATTGTACCATACTTGTTCTTTTAAATAAAATATGTGAAATTATAATATAATTACATGTCTTCCAACCCTTTCAATTTCAACAAGCCGCTTTATAACATTTTGTGGTGTTTGTTCCTAGGTGAAGCTATTTAGATAACACACTTATTCACTGTTTGTTTTTAACTGTCTGTATGGCTTCCTAAGTGGTGGTGACCAATCTCTGCGGTAGTGTGGGTTTTGGTATTCATTTTTCTGTGTACCCCAAAGCTGACTTTTATTAGGCACTGTACGTGAATGAGTGAATGATCAGTCTTCGTTCTGCCAGGTCCTAACTTGATGAACCTTTGAGAGTTTTAGATTGTGAGCTCCGCAAGGGGAGCATCCAGCACAGCATAGTCCATGATGGAGACCAATGAAATGCTTGAGCAACACTGTCTGCTCAACTACAGATACTCAGGAAGTCATATTACACACCTATCATAAGGGTGTGAGTCAGAATGAAGTGGTAACTGTAATTAGTTACAGGGAACCAAGGTTCTTCAGATATGTAAGTTACAGCTTCAGTGGCAAAGGTATCCGGGCAGTCATGAGCTGAAATGTGCAAAGTCCTCTCACAATAAACCCCACACAGGAGACTTATTGGAAGGAAAAACCCAAGAGTGTGGTTGCCTCTCTTGGGCAAGAAGCAGTGAAATACTGAGAAGAACATAGTGTATACAGAGGGTTTCTTAAGGGACTGGGGTCGAGCATTCTAAGGTGGCCTGAGATACAAGGGATTATATGGCCTGATTTGTGGCAAGTTCAGTGATTGGTGAGAATTTTTTTTTCTTGTTGAACATGGCCTGGCCAATTTCCCATCTTGGGGGCGGTATGTGGCTGGGAAGGCTATGACAGCCATTACAAACAGTCAATACCAGGTGGGGCCTGGTCACTTGTGTGGCTTGAGTGGCTACAGAGTTTACAAAGGGAATGTCTGTCCACTCAGGTGGAGTTGACAGTGTATCAGCAACAATGCAAACACTTGTACATTGACGTTAATGAAGTTTGTTAATGTCACTGGAGTTTCACTTGGGAAACTACCTGTAGGAGAAACTGTTCCTGGAGATATTCCCAACTCATATTTAGAGAGGACTTTTTCTACTAAGCGAAATGTAAATAGCCCCTTTCAAAGTGTCCACTGTGTATGCATTCTTCCAGTTTATACGGTAACACTGATCGTGAACTAATACTAATAGCAACAGAGCCAGCTTGACAAAACATTTCTGCTTTGAACACATTATTTAACTTAATGTCTACAACAAACTCTATAATGTGGGGTTTTTTTCCTCTTCACTACTAATAGATAAAGAAATGAAAATTTAGAAGGATCACATCATTTGTCTTGAAACACCCAGCTAGTTTGGGTGGGCCAGGGTTTAAATTCGTGTCTGCCTCCAGATTCTTTTAAAACATCTATATGAACTTGTTTATGATAGCTAGTCAATGCATCAAGCAGGATAAATGCTATCAGAATGAATTCCAATGGTCACTGTCATTAGAATTTCTAAGAACCCCTCCCAGACCTACCGAAAGCTCTAAAAACGAAGCTTCATTAGTAGCAGGAAGAGGGAAATAATTAAGCTGCCATTTTCATAAGACATACTCTTATAAAAATGGTCAATTTATTTTTATGTATATTGGTGTTCCACTTGCATGTATGTCTGGGTGAGGGTGTCAGGTACTCTGGGACCAGAATTACAGACAGTTTTAAGCTGCCATATAGGTGCTGGGGAATCAACCTGGTCCTTTGGAAGAGCAGCTGGTGCTCTTAATGGCGGAGACATCTCTGTAGGCGAAGACATATTCTTTTTATTTTAATTCTTGACATAGGAAGTAGTTTGCATGACCCGCTTGATTTCGTGGGAGAACTTTTTTTCCTTAAAAGACAGGTTAAGCTGCAATATGACACAGGTATCAAGAACAGGAGTTCTGGTGTTGAGTCAGATTTTCTTCAATAACCTGCCTGGAATGTGGGGGGAAGTGAACTAGACTGAAGCAATAATCATATTAATTCTGAAGCAGATGGCCTCATAGCATGGTTTACCTTTCTTCCCCATCTTAAATCTGTCATTCATTGAACCCACTTTTGATAAGCAACTCTGTCTCACACAATGAGTGGGTCCTGGGCATGGAATGGGAAATAGATTGGAATGGTTTCTGCTCAGGTTGAAGGTCAGCGTTAGTGAGGAAGGCGGGTTGCTCAGGGGAATCCTAGCCTATACTGGGCATAGGGGAGTCAAGGGAAGTTTCCCTCTGGAATGTACCTTTAAACAACAGCTTAGGAAACCAGAAACAGATCAAAAACCAAGAAAGGAGGAGAGCCCACTTCATGTCCATGCAGATGGCTTATCACTGTAAAGGTTATAAGGACAGTGAATGACAAGATGCAGGGCAGGTGGCAGTTTCATTCAGCACTGGTAGGAATGTAACCTGTAACAGCCACTTTTGGAAGCTCTGGCAGTATTTCAGCTGGGGAAACTGAGTCACCAGAGGTTCCAGCAACCTACTCCTAGGTACGTGTGCAAGAGGAATGATAACGTATGTTCACCAAGAAACTAGCCTAAGAATATTCATGCAGCACTTTTCCTGACGGGAAAAAATGGAAACGACCCAAATGTCCATAAACTGATGAACAGATAATGTATGCCGTGCAATGGATGATTATCTGTCAATAAATGTATTAAAGTCCTATGCCTGATACGCCGTAGAGAAGCCTTGAAAGTACTTTGCTGAATGAAGTCACGTGTAAAGTCAAATACTGCAGGTTTCATTTCTACAGAACATTCAGAATAAGCAAATCCATGCAGCCAAACCCAGGTTCATGTTCTGGCACGGTGATTAAGGGTCTCAAGACACTGGGGGGCGGGGGAGGAGGTGATGAGGCAGATCTGGAATCAGATAGACACACCCCATCCAGCCACAAAGAGATGAACATATTAACACACTGCGTGCACACTTTAAATTGTGAATGGGAGTGGTGGCTCAGCAGCCAACAGTACCTGCCGCTCTTACAGAGGATTAAGGTTTGGTTCACAGCACCCATGCAGCAGCTCAGACCCTCAGTAATTCCAATTCTAGGGTACACACTGACCTCTTTTGTCCTCTGAGGGTACCAGGCATCCGTGTGTTACACAGACATATATGTAGGTGAAACACACAGATGCAAAAAACAAAATACAGACAATAATAAAAATGGTGAATAGCTTGGTAAGTGAATTAAAATTTTACAGTGTTACAAAATAGACATGAACATGGGTCAAATCCTTGCATGGGTAAGAGCTCAATGCTATGAGGGAATGCAGTGCTGGTGGGAATGCAGTGTGGGTGGGAATGCAGTGTGGGTGGGAATGCAGTGTGGGTGGGAATGCAGTGTGTGTGGGAATGCAGTGTGAGAGGGAATGCAGTGTGGGTGGGAATGCAGTGTGGGTGGGAATGCAGTGTGGGTGGGAATGCAGTGTGGGTGGGAATGCAGTGTGGGTGAGACTGCAGTGTGGGTGGGAATGCAGTGTGGGTGGGAATGCAGTGTGGGTGAGAATACAATGTGGGTGGAGAATGCAGTATGAGAGGGAATGCAGTGTGGGTGGAAATGCAGTGTGAGTGGGAATGCAGTATGAGTGGGAATTGAGGTTGAGTGGCAATGCAGTGTGAGTTGTAATTCATTGTGGTTGGGGAATGTAGTATGGGAGGGAATGCAGTGTGGGTGGGAATGCAGTGTGGGTGGGAATGCAGTGTGTGTGGGAATACAGTGTTGATGGGAATACAGTGTGGGTGGGAATTCAGTGTGGGTGAGAATGCAATGTGAGTGAGACTGCAGTGTGGGTGGGAATGCAGTGTGGGTGGGAATGCAGTGTGGGTGAGAATACAATGTGGGTGAGAATACAATGTGGGTGGAGAATGCAGTATGAGAGGGAATGCAGTGTGGGTGGAAATGCAGTGTGAGTGGGAATGCAGTATGAGTGGGAATACAGTGTGAATGGCAATGCAGTGTGAGTGGTAATACATTGTGGTTGGAGAATGTAGTATGAGAGGGAATGCAGTGTGGGTGGGAATGCAGTGTGAGTGGGAATGCAGTGTGGGTGGGAATGCAGTGTGGGTGGGAATGCAGTGTGAGTGGGAATACATTGTGGTTGGAGAATGCAGTATGAGAGGAAATGCAGTGTGGGTAGGAATGCAGTGTTGATGGGAATGAAGTGTTGATGGGAATGCAGTGTGGGTGGGAATGCAGTATGGATGGAGAAAACTGTTAAATGATGAACAAGGAGATGGGTAATGCATAAAGAGAAGAGAAGCATCCAGAATCTTCCGTTGGGGGTGAGGGGGAGGCTGTGAGAATCATGTCATAGATGTTGGCTTTAATTTGAAAATTAGCAATATTTTCTTAGGATAAACAGTATGTAAAACAAATCCAAACCACAACACAAGCAAAATCGATGTTCCCTGGTGCCACTATGTGGATATATGCCAGGATGTCCTCCAAGATCAGCACATCTCTGTCAGGCCAGTTTCTGCGACTCAAGTACAGCAACTGGGGCAGGTTGGCAGAGGCTAGAACTTTGGAGGAAAATGGAGGAATCCACATTGCTTTCTGCACCTTCTGTTGAGTAATGCTACCTCCACTGTAGTTCATCAGGTTCATTTAACAGAATTGATAACTGTGCCCATCTTTATAATAACATAAAACCAAAATTTAAACTCCACTGTAGCGTTCAGTGCCAGTGGCAGGTAGTGGAGTGTTTGACTTCTCAGCCGTTCACTGATGTGAAATGAGGGCAATGAGAAATAGAAGTGGAATTCAGATGAGTACTTGATCTGAAGGAGCGAAGTTAATTTATGAAGGATGATGTCAGCTGAGAGTTGTTAGAGCGTAATTCATCCATGCATTTGAACATTGCATGATCATTGTCTGGTTAGGTCCTTTTGTCAACTTGACTTGAGCTAGAGTCATCTGGAAGGAGGAATCTCAGTTGAGAATGGCTTGGCTTCTCGGCAAGTCTATATGGCATTCTCTTGATGAATGGTTGACGTGAAAGGCTCAGCCCACAGGGAGTGGTGGAAACCTGGGACAGGCTAAGAGCCTTGGGAAGCAAGCTCTGACTGAGTTCCTTCCCTGACTTCCTGAGATGTAAGATAAAATAAACCTTTTCCTTCCCAAGTGGATTTTGATTTTGGCCATGCTGCTTAATAATCAGATTAATAGAAACCTAACTAAGACAATGGTGTATATCACTGCACACATGCACACCCAATCTTATATGCACGTACAGGCTCCTTTAAGCAACATGTGTGCCTGTGTGTGTGTGTGTGTGTGTGTGTGTGTGTGTGTGTGTGCATTAGTACATACACACATGTATATATGTATCTATGTATGCATTTATGTATGTATGTACAGCTACATCTTTGTGTGTAATGTTGCAAAAGAAGAGAGGTCACAACCTACATACATTTTGTAGCGGCAGTAATTTTTATGAGCAAACATCATTAATTTAGAAGCTAAACAAGGGACAAAAACTGTTCCCCGGAGATAGAGTGTGCTCGCTGAGAATCTGGAAGCTGCCGGGTCTACCTCTGATCTCGTGAAGGAGTGAGGAAGCAATTGCTGAGGTTGCAAGAGGCACCAAATTCAATTTGTTGATTTCAAATGTACAGTTCCCTCATTCCCTTCTTGGTTGACCTGACCCAATCAAGGGGTAATTGAATTCTGCCGGGGTTTACTGCATTTTGTCTGTCAATAAAAGACTTCCATTTTAGAGTAGTTTTTTTCCCTTAAAAAATATTACCAGTACACCCAGGGAACCATTTCAAACAGACCCATGATTCTCCAGTTAAAGTAAAGGGGTTACCATCTGTGCAAAGTTTTGAGTTTTGTTTGGAAGGACTGGAAGAATATTAAATTAAACTATCTCTTCGGTGGTCTGGAGAAAGTCAAGCTGGTATTGCTTTATTAATAATACTGTTCGTGGGATGGGGAGATGGTTTGGTGGAGAAGACTGTTGCCATGCAAACTTGAGGGCCAGAGTTCAGATCAACAGCATTCACACAAAATTCTGGGCTCTGGGTCCAACCAAAAGATCCTTCCTCAAAAAGGGTGAAGAGTAATTGAAGAAAACTCCTAACAGCAATCTTGCATAGGTACAAACTTAGACACACACCTGACACAGGCACCCAACTTGTGAACCCGCATGTGAACATACATTCAAAAATATATGCATGTAGCATGTATGCACACATAAAAATAGCAGTATTTGTAATAACAACTAGTGATATTTTCCACATCCAGTGTGCTTCATTCTGGACTTATGTCTTACTTAGGTCTCTTAGGGAAGCGTTGTTATGTTCCCTATTGTACAGATGGGGAAACCACGTCTTAAAGTACGTGATGAGCTAGCAGGAACTCGTCTCCTAGATGGCACAGATGATTCTCAAATGCAAGTAGATTGAAAGGAGCTCATTGACTAACTGATGCCAGTTTCTGACTCTGCAAGACAGCTTGAAACAAACATAAATTTCAAGCTGAATGCTTATGTTAAAATAAGCAAGGCAGCTAGCCCACACTGGCTCATCCAATGGCAAACAACTCGTCTAATAGGCAAAGTTTACCTGGAGTAAGATTCCAAGACAGTGTTCATTCTGCTGCCACACTGAACTGTGTGCATTACATAGCCATGCTAGTTGGAACTGTGCACACTGATCAATATAACATCACAAAGAAAACGTCCCTGTGCCCAAATCTTACTAGGGTTTTTTCTGATCTGAAATTCTAAGAGCCTAGTTCTGGATAGAAAATGAGACACTGTGTAATGTCCAGCACGGGCCTAGCTCTGGGTATCAACGAGCCATCTGTGATAAGGCCTTTGAGTTCACTGAAGGGTGTTTCAGCATATTGGGCACAAACAGGTCTAAGATCTTACCAATCCATGCATGAGTGTCTTAGTGGAAGACAGTGAAGCCCTCCAAGGGCTGTGATACAGCCCAGGGCAAAGTGAAAGGTAGGAGTTAATCTACTATAACCAAGTTTCCTAACGCTAGGGTGACAGGGGCCCAGTGACAGAATCACAGTGCCCCCACGCTTCTTTGGCTTGACTCCTTTCACTTCTTATGACAGGGGCTCTGCTTCACTGCTTTTTGTTTGTTTGCTTGTGTTTTTTCTTCTATCTCTCTGGCTTACAAGGCTCTGGTTTCAGAAGACTTTTTTCTTTCCTCTTGACAGCCATTTTTGTTTACGTGTGTGATGAGACATTTTCATTGCATTTGTATACACACATATACATCATTTTACTGAGCAAATATAATTCACTTCATAAGTTACTACCACCCCAGGGGGTCACATAGCTCTTTGATACATTACATCTCTCTTCTTTCTCCCAAGTATTTCTCCCCAACTCACAGACAATAGAGTTGGAGTTCAGTCACTTGGGAAGATTAGTCAGAAATCTTCTTTATCCTAACATAAAAAAAAAAAAACCTAGACTCCCTGACCCCCATCTTTCAGTTGTTTTCCCTTTTTCTGGAGTGCATTTCTAAGTTTTAAACCACTGCATTGCACAGGATGCCCAACTGTGTTCATTCAGGGAAAACATGCACCAGTCATTGGAGGCACTAGGGCAGAGAATCAATGATTTCTAGGAAATAAAATGGAGATGGTCTAGAAGGGTGGGAAGAACAGACCTTTGCCTGCCACCTTAGGTTTTCTTTTTGTGTCTGAAGGATTGTATTTTCTTCTGCTATTTAGGAAGCTACTACCGCTAGATGCAGTAGACAAATATGGCAGGCACAGTGCCAGGGTGCTTTATATTTTATTTCATGTAAATCTGAAGCATTGATATCGACATTCAGGTTGTCCCCTAATCCCTTTACTGACAAATGCAGAGACTTACTGACATGATGGTCTCATGAGAGTTTGAGGACTGTGGCCATCTCAAGCTGGCTTAAAGACATAGATTGAAACGATACTATATTTCACGCTACTTACACCCCAAAAGCCCTTATTTTATGCTGTCATCAACATCTGGGGAATCTGCCTCTTTCTAAGAGTCTTTGGCTGGGGTTTGTTTGGGGTGGAAATGGCAGGAGAGTAAAATCCAGTTTGAGCAGAGACCTGGGAATTCGCCCACTGTGAAGAGAACTGAAAATGTTCTAGCAACTGGGCTCAGGTAGCCTAAGACAGAAGCATCTCTCCTGCTCTCACAAGGGATGGAAGTCAGGTATCTGAGTGCAAGGCTTCTGCACTGGAAATTAACATGAAGACCAGTGTGTCTAGGGAACTCCTAGGAAGAAGAGTTAGTGCCAGGCTCTCTTCAGTGTCAAAGCAGGCGGAACACGAGGCAGCTCAGTACCAACACCCTTCTGCTAGGGCCGTGGTGTGAGATTCTCACTGAAGTCAAAAAATATATCAACATATTGTTGGGATGATGACCTCCAGCCAATGTGTTCGACCTTAACAACAAGTTCAGCCTTTTCATCTTTATGAAATGGCTTAGGCAGAGAGAATCAGATTAGCATATGGTTTGATCCTAACCTTGATTAAATCCAAAGCAGTCTGATCCCCAAGGTTTGTAACAACAGTGTCTATTCAGTAGAAACTAGTTCTTCAAGGAGAAAGAGAGTAAAAGACAAAACGCTCTTCAGTACAACAGGAATACTTGTTCTCGATTCACTTATGCAAGAACTGTGCTCCAGTTTATTGTCACTGTAGAAGGAACTTTCTGCTACTTTTTGTCCTCCCACGGGATACTGAACGAGATGTTGGAAAATGTAATCAAGGTTACTGCAAACAATACTCTTTTCTGCATGATTAATTGTATTCATACCTGCGAAGCTGGGAAACTGCTGTCACAGTCCCTGGCTCCCAGAACAGAGTCAATCTTTTCATCCAAAGATATTGTGTTGGTTACAAAGAACTCTATCTTACTGTACAACACATACACACACTCACACACACACACTCACACACACACACACACACACACACACATTCATGCACACGCACATTTCTGCATTTGCATTAAGTAGAGAGAAATTTTAAAATCAAAACAGAAGCCTGAAGTTGATTAAAAAGGAATGCTTCTGTAGAGGCAGGGGCATGACCAGAAGCCTGCAGGTGATTAAAATGGAATGGTTCTGCAGAGGCAGGGGCATGACCAGGAGTTGCACTGAGGCCAGTAAAGCTACAAAAATCTTATAGGACTCACAGTGAGGCACCTCAAAGCTCACCAGCTATGACTTATTCATTTTGATTTCTTCAAATAGAATCTGAGTAATAGAAAATTCAGATGGCCTCTCTATTGCCAGAGTAAATAGATAATAAGGTTATCCATTTATCTGAAGTAAAAATCCATCTTTTGTTGGTCCTGTCTGGTGCTCTACCCAAGTAAGCTGTGAGGAAAAATAGTTCTAGAGAGGCTTAAAAAGAGTCTTGGATGTTCAGCTGAAAATGTGAATATGTTCTCATTTTATCTGGTTGGTAGATAAAGGTTTTGTGAGTAAACCATCCAAAGGGTTTGATTAAAAGGCATTTGAAATATTCAAAAATACGATGTTGTAATGAGAGAGAATGTGCAGTCTGTCATCTGACATTTTATTTAAATCATGTAAAATGACTTGATTCATTAGTTCTGTGAAAAGTGCAGATATGTTTAAAGAAAAAAAGTACAATGTTTCATTTCCAAAAAATTAAATATGAAGCATCATTAACCTACTTTGTGTGTGTATGTGTGTACACATGTGTCCAGCAGTGGACCAGACGTGGATCTTGGGTGTTATTCTCAGGAATACCATCCACCTTGTTTTGAGGCAGGGTCTCTCACTGCCCAGAACTTGCCAGTTTGGCCAGGTTGGCTATTCTGTGAGCCCCAGGAATTGGCCTCTCTCTGCCCCGCCCCTTCAGGAATCTGCCTGTCTCTGACTAGTACTGCAGTTAAAAGTAAATGAAACCACACCCAGCTTTTCCACATGAGTTCTGGGGATTGACCTCAGGTCCTATCTTAGCCTATATGCTTTTATTACGTAGTGATAGGACCAAAACATAACTTACTTTTAAAGAAAGATGTATCATATTTTAATAGTTTTAAGGATATGTATAAATATGATATATGAGTTACAATTCTGTAAGGGCGTCCTTTAGAGATCTACATAGTGAAGATTATATAACAGTTCCCCAAATGTTTCAGTGGTGAATACATTGAACATTTTATACTAATTTCTCAGTTTTATGCTATATAATTATTGATATATCAAATTGTCACTAAGTTTCTAACTCCTCAAAATGCTGAAAACCTTTATCATTTGCTGACTGGTGAACAATGGAAATAAGAGTTGTATTTAAAGAGTTCTTCAGGCCCTGTGCCACAGTTAATCCTCATCTATTCTAAGCCCCAGGTTTGCATGGGGACAGGATTCAAGCACCGGCCTAGTCAGTGACATGTTACTTCCAAAGCACCGGTGCACTTCCAGACCTAATACACAGGGTGTTTGTTCCATTATCCGCCCATGGTAAAGCTATATTTTTGAAACATTTCCATCAACCTGAAAGACAATATATATAATCTCTACCAGCCATTAGCTTGTGACAAGTATCATGTCTTTTGTTTGCTCCTTTGCTCCTTTGCTTTGGCGCTGAGACTCAAACCCAGAGCCCTATGTGCTCTAGGGTCAAGCCCTCTCTTCATTGTTGAAGCCTCTGATGTTCTTAGAAGAAAGAGAAGTACCAGCCTCACAGTGTCTTTCTGTCACGCTCAGGTGTGTTGACAGGAACACTGCTAATTCACCACTAGAATATGTTAATATGTTAAGTAATATAATTCTAAATTAAATGCTAAGTGTTGTTAATAGAGTTGATTTTAAAAAATACAAGTGCTTTTGTAAAGTCTCAAAAAGTCTAGATATCCTCTCTAGCATTCAGGTTTGTACCCAAAACCATTGACACAGCTCACAAGAAAATACTACATTATTTTGCCTACTTTGCTATAGTCACACCCAGTAGCTTTTTCTCTTTTCCTAGAAAACAATAACCTACTCTCAAAACATCTGGTGGCCTTGAACTCCTGTCCAAGTACAGCTTCCTCTTTGTTCAGGTCTCAGCTCAAAGGTATCCGTATCTGAGAGTTCTCTCTTGATCACCCAGGTTAAAGAACACATTTCAGTCATGGCCACATTCCTGTACATAATCTTGCTTTATGACATTCATTGCCCTGTGCCTGTCTGAGTCTACCCTACAGATTGTGAATATGTGTTTTGCCTTTCTCTCCCACTAGACTGAGAGCAGGACACAGGGACATGGACCCTGTTTTTCATCTTTATTACAGAGAGCCTAGCCATTTTAGTTTGTGGTGAGTAATCATTAAACATTTGTTAAGAGAGGAAGGGAGAAAAGAAGGGAGGAAGATCATTAAATTCTTAAAAGGTCTATTTGCCTGGTAGTAAATTCTGCTCTTGTAGAAAGTAGTGCCTATATGTTCTACAAACAAACAAACAAACAAACAAACAAACGAATGAACACAACACAACAACAACAACAACAACAACAACAACAACAACAACAAAAACCCAGGACATGAAGGTGAAGTGACTTGATCAAAGTCATACAGCAAGACATGAACACGTTTACCTTCGTGCTATGGGTTAATGGGATCTCCTGCCACTACATTCCCTGTTAAAACAAATTCCTACTGGTCCAGCGAGAAGACACAAGGTTGAGAAGTAGAAGGTGAAATTCCCCCCTCTGAGCTGTTGATGCTGCTAGAGAAGCTCTTCAGGAACCTGCCCTCCAGACCTTCTCAGCGAGGTGAGCTCATGTCTGGTGCTGTCTCACTACCTCCATACTGAGTTATAGATTGTGCTAAGAGTTATAGATTTCATCATAAGTAACATGGAGATGATTTCTGCTGTCCAAGTCTTTGTTCTAAGGCAAGGAGGTACCTGGATGATCTATTCCAAAAGACAGCAGTCAATGTTAGGATGGGAACTTTATAGGGTTTAAGCCAGCCTTGGGGTTCCCCAGGGGACCTTAATCTTAGTTGAAGTATAGATCAAAGTTTAGTGTCCAGTATAAGAGCCCGAGGAACTGTTACACTTGACAGTAAACCTTGCTCTATACTTCAACTAAGTATCAGGTCCTTAGGGGACCCCAGGTTGGGTTAAGTCCTATAAATCTCCATCCTAACACTCACTGCTCTGAGCCTGGAAGTAAAGTCTGTGAAATCCGTGTTAGGAAGGGGAGCCTGGGTTTCTGTAGGAAATTTGTCATTGTTGAGAATAACAGTAACGGAGATGGCCAGTGGGTATTGTGGTTTTTGTGCTAGCCACTGGCCTCCGTGCTGCTCTGTGCCCTGAATGGTGTACTCTCTACATCCCTAAGACAGTCCTGAGAGGAAAATCACTGATATCCTTATTCTACAAATGAAGACACTTGAGGCTGAGCACACAGGAAGCCGAGCTAATGTAACTGATCTGTCTGGAGAAGATTTAGCTGCAAGGCGAGGACTCTTCCTCCTACATCTACCACATGTGCAGACAGTCTCTCAGGACAGGTGCTGTTGAATTTCTTCTCAGATGTTCATCTGAACCAGTTTCTTATACACCATGTGATGGGGAGTTGTACAGACTTTCAGAATAGTGGATGCATGAGAAACTGGTTCACTATGAATCCATTGGTTAATCAGAAAGACACAGTATACTTAAAACACTCAAGGGAGGTGCCATCATAGCCGTTATGCCAGTGTTTGAGGCAGAGGCCAAAAGAATATAGGTGCATGTGTGCATCTGTGAGCATCAACCCATGTATCTGTGTTAGGGTCCTGTCCCCAAAACTTTTAGTGGAAATATTCTATAAAAGAAAACAGTGTCAGCAAAAGTATTACTTAACTAGAAAGAAATAGTTTTGTTGTTAATTTTGTTTTAGTTGGAACTGATCTGGAAGTTCTGGGAGATACTCCATATTGCCCCTGGAATATATCTTTTTCTTGAAATGGTTTTAAAGTGATGGATACATTTCTCTTGGGTATAGAAGGGAAGTTGGTGGTGAGAGTAGGACTTGCCTTGCCATCCACGGTGCTCAGAGAAAGGGACACTATGGCTCCCTGCCCTCATTTGCTCTAGAGTTGGTATGCTGTGGCTGTCCTCTGTTCCCTGTGTCATGTCTTGGTCAGCCACGTTCTTCATATCCAAACCAATGTGTTGAACTCCTGCCTCTAATTTAATCATCTCAATTTGTAATCCTTAATAGAAGGCAGTTTAAATAATAGCTAGCAAGGATATGGTTGGAAAGACTTGGAGGTTTTCTCAGAGCATTGATGCATGTCTATGGCTGAGCATCAAAAGAGTGCTTTAAAAAAGGAAATCGGGGGAAAAAGGAAATAGTACCAATCATTGGAAAAAACCCCAAACCCCATAGCTATATGTCAATAAACAACCCCCTCTTCCTATAGGTTAAAGTTTATCTTCTGGGATTTTTTTCCTGTTAATTCACAGAATATTTAAACAGAACAAAATAAAGCCTAAATCACTTCCCTCCTTTGAGAGCCAAAAATCAAAGCCAAACAAATGTGAACATATAGCACAAATAAGTCTTTTACATATTTTAATGCTTAACATCTTTATCTTCCTAGAAATGTGGAATACCAAGAATGGCTCAGAAACTCCAGAGGGAGGGGTTGTTTCTTTCCTGGGAACTATGGGAAAAACACTATTTTTCTAACATTACTAGGATGTATTTGCCTTGTCCACCCTCATTCTCTCTGAAGTGAACAGTGGCATGAAACAGAACAGATGTGTGATTCAGCTATTTTTCCCAATTGCCAATATAATGTATGTCTGCATATTCTCACATCCGACAACATTCTCAGTTTTTATTCTCAATGTGATAAGTAGCCATGGATGTAGTGCTGATGAATAAAATGTACCACGAGGTGTGAGTGGGTGGGTGGGAAGGGAGCACCCTCATAGAAGCAGAGGGAGGGAGGATGGGAGAGGGGGAACTGGGTAAGGGGATAGCATTTGAAATGTAAACACATAAGTTATCCAATAAAAAAAACTAATAAAAAATGTACCACACAATCCTCAATCATGTCTGTAGAATGTGTAGGGGCCTGAAGACTTGACATTTGAGAACTTCCTTCAAGTTATTTCACTTCCCTGGTACCCAGTTTTGGTAGTTTGGGTGATGTGTTCTAACAGCATTTACATGACGTTCATTTCACCATGACAGATGTGTCTCTTCCCGTGAATCACTACATGTGAGTCACCACACTACTCAACTGTTCTATCATAATTCTTCAAGAGTAAACCAGCTTCTCATCCTTGGAAGAAACTGAGTAAAAGGCTCTGAGAGACAGCAGGAGAAAGCACTAGTAGGCTAGCTGATGGTTGCTTCCTAACCCAAAAGTAGGAACCTTTATCTCAGGTTACAAGTTTTCCCTGATCTCTCCAGCACCACATGTGGAGTGAGAGGTCAGAATTGATATTGCATCATGAAGATTATGAAATGTAATCATGAAATCCCCATCATTTATCTCATTGCTGAAGAGGAGTCACAGACAGAAGCCCAGAGATTTGGAATTTTCCAGAAGAGCCCAGGAGCACCCACCATGAATAATGTTACATCAGTTTGTGCTTCCCTGCACATATTCCCTTCCTGAAGTTCTTTGAATTTTCAAGTTGGAACATCAGTTATAGATTTGAGCAATTATCATGTTTTAACCCATGGGCATGGGCATCTAAAATATGCACACTGGTTCTTGTTACAGGACAATGAGGCAAAAAAAAATTGAAGTAAACATGGAGAAAGAAGAAAATATACTAATTCCTTTGTCATGTCCTCAAAAATCTAGCAAAGTACCTGTCCCATGGCAAGTGTTCAACAGATTTCTTAACTGAACTGACTTTGGCCTAACTTCCTCACAAGTAATTCCTTACAAATAATATTTAATCTGAACAGGCATCAGCTACAGAGATATTTATGGTTTTATCACAGTTTCAGAAGAAGTACTCTTTTCTCTCTTTGCTTGCTCACAGCTTCTTGTGTCTACCTTGTACCATTTCTCCAAGGCTTCCGTCCTTGTCATAGCAAATGCTTCTTTGACAGGGCAATTGTTTTACAGGAGACTGCTGGGTATATTACATGGCTCAAATACAAGGCCTTTTTGAAATTATCTTAAGCTTTACATGTCTATGTTTAGATTGTGTAAGAGCCTAAATCTTGAGAAAGAAATTTCACATGTAGCCAATCTGTGCCAACATTTATATCCTAGATCTTGAGCCAAGAACCATGAACCAAAGTGGCTCGGGAGAGAGAGTAGGAAGAGGAGAACTATAAAAGAATGATGCCATTGAACAAGGTCCAATACTCAGTAGATTTGGCACCTTTATTCAAGGGAAAAATTAACCCAAAGTTAAGATTTCAATCTGAAATCCATATAAGCATTTTTGAGTTATAGCTATATGAGATTTCCAGCATGGGCCCTTGGTCTACTCAGATCAGTAGGAAGATCATACAGGACAGCAATGGCCAGAAGATTTGAAGTCTGCATCTTTGGTTGCTTGAGTTTTCTTTTTCTTTTCTTATATTGGATATTTTTTAATTTACATTTCAAATGTTATTCCCTTTCCCACTTTCCCCTTCAAAACTCCCCTATTCTACCCCTCCCCCTACCTCCATGAGGTTGCTGCTCCCACCCACAAACCCACTCCCAACCCACCACCTTAGTATTCCCCAAGCTGGGGCATCAAGCCTTCACAAGGCCTTCCACTCCCATTGATGCCTGACAAGGTCATCCTATGCTACTTTTGGAGCCATGGGTCCCTCTCTGTGTATTCTTTTGTTGGCTGTTTATTCCCTGGGAGCTCTGGGGTGTCTGGTGTTTGATACTGTTGTTCTTCCTATGGGGTTCCTATAGGACTCAGTTACCTCAGTCCTTTCTCTAATTCTTCTATTGGGGGCTCAATTCTGAGTCAAATAGTTGGCTGCGAGCATTTGCCTATGTATTTGTCAGGCTCTGGCAGAGCCTCTCAGGAGATAGCTATATCAGGCTTTTGTCAGCATACACCTTGTCAGTGACAGGGTTTGGTGACTGCATGTGGGATGGATCCCCATGTGTGGCAGTCTCTGGATAGCCTTTCCTTCAGCCTCCATATTTCCTCCTGTGAGTATTTTGTTCCCCCTTCTAAGAAGGACTGAAAGCATCCACACTTTTGTCTTTCTTCTTCTTGAGCTTTATGTGGTCTGTAAATTATGTCTGGGGCATTCCGAGCTTTTGGCCAATATCCACTTATCAATGAGTACATATATCATGGGTGTTCTTTTGTGATTGGGTTACCACACTCAGGATAATATTTTCTAGTTCCATCCATTTACCTAAGAATTTTATGAAGTCATTGTTTTTAAATAGCTGAGTATGTACCATATTTTCTGTATCCATTCCTCTGTTGAAGGACTTGAGTTTTCTAAAACACAATGTTAAGAGAGTACAGGGAGAGAGAACTGAAGTCAGTGGCAATGGTGGTCGTGGGTGCTGGGAGTAGAGGTGCATTTCTGGAATGAGGTAGAAACCTCAGACAATGGAAAATCTCAGGAATCTATGAGGGTGGCCCTAGATAAGATTCCTAGCAATAAGGGATATAGAACTTGATAGGGCCACCTACTGTAACCAATGGACTTCCAATGGAGGGGCTGGGATGACAACCCAGTCACAAAACCTTTGACCTACAATTTGTCTTGGCCACAAGATATGCGGAGGTAAAGATGTTGGAGTAATTGAGGTACTGGCAAACCAATGACTGGCCCAGGTTGAGAGCCTACCATTGACACTGTTGATAATATTCTGATATACTCATAGGTAGACAGGAGATTAGCATAACTGTCCTCTGAGAGGCTTCATTCAGCAGATGATGGAAATAGATGCAGAGACGCCTAACCAAACATTAGGAGGAGCTTGGGGAATCCTATGGAAGAGGGGGAAGAAGGATTAACAGAGCCAGAGAGGTCAAGAATACCCAGAGAAAAGCTACAGAATCAACTAATCTGGGAGCATAGGGGCTCGCAGAGACTGAACTGGCAACCAGAAAACATGAATGGGATGGGCCCAGGCCCTTTGCATATGTGTAACAGTTATGCAGCCCAGTCTTCAAGTGGGACTCCTACCAGCAGGAGCAGGCCCTGTATCTGACCCTGTTGCCTGACTTTGGATCCCTTTTCTCGAATTAGGACGTCTTGCCAAGCCATAATAGATGTGTCTAATCCACCTCCACATGATATGACAAGGTTGGTTGAAATCCACAGGACATCTCCCCTTTTCTGAGGAGAGAGGAATGAAGGAGAATGATGCAGAGAAGATGGGGTGAGAGGGAGGTATTGGGAGGAAAGGGGAGTGGAAGATGCAACCAGGATGTAAAGTATAAAAATATTGATCTAGAGGGAATAAAATAAATGCCCACCTTCCTTGTATATTTCCTCCATGTACAATTAATCATGTTCTTCATCAGGACAAGGGCACAGCCAAGTCAAGGACCACAGGACTTCAGATTCACATTCAGGAATATGGCAAAGCCTCCTTCCCAGGGAGTGGAGTGAAGGGATAAAGGGCAAAGCCTTCCTCTGGGTCAGAGCAGAAGTGTGCAAAAAAAAAATGTCCACCATTGCTTTCTCTCCATCAAGTTGTGTCACTTGAATGAATACTGCTCTCCTACAGAGATTGCTCTCCCACTGAGATCAGCTAAACCTGTCTCGTCGATCCAGCTATATATCACAAACTCTGCCCTTTGGTTAGTTGGATGTAATAACCTCGCCTCTTTGTTCAACTGAATACAATAACTGGACCCTTCTGTTCAATTCTATATAATAAACATCCTGAGCTTCCAAGGTGCTGACATTTCCCCAGTTGACAGACGATACTGTCTGGACCCAGCAGTTCTCTGTGTCTCTGTGTATGTTTTCTTCATTTCCTTGCCACTCTAGTTAGGTCCATTCCTGAAGTCATGCAGGAATGGGCAAGAGACCAAGATCCCTTCCAGTTCCACCAGGAAAATCCAAATCGGGTTCTGTTGCTCCTCTTAGGAACCATTACCAAGGCTAAGAGAGGGCTGCACTAGTTGGTAGGCAAATGCTTGTGCATGAACACCTGTGTGTGCGCTTAAAACAGAAAGCTGTGGAACTTCATACAAACCTCCACAGTAGATTTCCATTGGGAGGAAGAGTCCTAGTACAGGTAATGTGTGTGAGTGTGTGTGTGTGTGTGTGTGTGTGTGTGTGTGTGTGTGTGTTTTCCCTAAAGATAGAATATAATGTCTATAATGCCAAATATGAAGTAGATTCATTTACAGTGCATAGTTGCTATGAGAGTAAACATGTTTCTATGCAATAAACATGCTTACATGACTTTGAATGAGTAGGACAGAAAAGAGAAGATAGAATTTGCATTAATGAACAGATTATTACAGTAAGCAACTAGAACTCAAGCTAACGGCCTGGATTTGCTGGGGGCATCTATACTCCTTAGTTCTCCAGTGCAAAGGAATAGATCCAATACTGTTAATCTTCACAAGTGTCCAGACTTGTGCAATTGCAAATAGAGAAAGCTGCTTGGGGCATAGGAGGGTCAGTGGAGTGAACTTAGAGTGACAGCCTGTGAATGTCCATAGGGGATGCTTGGACTGAAGTGCATGAGGAATGTGATACAGGCCATCATGTGAGCTTGCTATTGGAACACAGTTGTTTATTTTATTGGTTGTAAAAATAATAAATACATACTGAATAATAACTGTGTCAGGTGTACTGCTATGCTTTTTTTTTATAGATAGCCACTATTTTAATTCTTCAATGACATTACGAAGAAGATATTAGTATTATCTTCCTTTTAATAAAATTCAAAGGCTAATAAACCAAGTAAATGGAGGAGACTTCAATGTAAATAACTGAAAGGGAAACCATGACAAAAAGACATTACTAATAAAGGACAAGTTATAGAAAAAAGGGCAATGATGGCCCAATATTTGAGAAAATAACGAAGCAGATAATGTTTAAGGAAAGATTCAGGAAGGAAATTTACTTAGAAAAGTACTTTAAAGTTGATTAAATAGAGAAGTGGAGAAAATGAGTCAGTGCATGCTAACTATAGAGAAAGAGGAATGTAGGAGGAGCTGTAACAGAGTGGACAGTAATTATTAATGTATTGTCATTGGAGACTATACAGAGTTCAGTCTTGCTGTGGAATAGGACACACTACTTTAGGACGTTCTTTTACACCTGTGTTGTGTCTTCTGGGATTACCTCTCAGTAACCTCATTGTTACTGGCCAAATCTCTGTTCTAAGACCTATCTCATGGAAACATAAGTTAAGATAGTTTCCATTGCTAAGCCATAGCTTAGGACACATACTTTCTTTGTGTCTGGCTTCATATCTTTCATGGACATGAATTGTACAGACACTGTGGTTTAGAGGGTATGAATTCACTTGCTATGAATGCCTGACAACACAAATTTAATGTACTCAATCCAAGTAAAAGTGGATAGACCTTTCACATTTCCAAAAGGTGATAGGCATGCTACTGGTGAAGAAAAGTAATATTAGTTTTATCCACTTGTGGACCCTATAAGTTGCAATAACAACGGGTTTGGCAAGACATGGCCACTAGTGCAATAGTGACATGCATGACAAAGGAGTAAGCAACCACTTTCTGATCAGCTTTATTGAGTATTTTTGCATCAATATTCATAAGGGAAATTGGTCTGAAGTTCTCTTTCTTTGTTGGGTCATTGTGTGGTTTTGGTATAAGAGTAATTGTGGCTTCATAGAAGGAATTTGGTAGTTCTCCATCTGTTTCAATTTTGTGGAATAGTTTGGATAGTATTGGTATGAAGTCTTCTATGAAGGTCTGATAGAATTCTGCACTGAACCCATCTGGACCTGGGCTCTTTTTGGTTAGGAGACTTTTAATAACTGCTTCTATTTCTTTAGGAGTTATAGGGTTGTTTAGATGATTTACTTGTTCCTCATTTAACTTTGGTACCTGGTATCTGTCTAGAAAATTGTCCATTTCCTCCAGATTTTCCAGTTTTGTTGAATATAGGCTTTTGTAGTAGGATCTGATGATTTTTTAAATTTCTTCAGATTCTGTTGTTATGTCTCCCTTTTCATTTCTGATTTTCTTAATTTGGATATACTCTCTGTGACCGCTGGTTCGTCTGGCTAAGGGTTTATCTATCTTGTTGATTTTCTCAAAGAACCAGCTTTTGGTTCTGTTGATTCTTTGTTTAGTCCTTTTCATTTCTACTTGGTTGATTTCAGCTCTGAGTTTGATTATTTCCTGCCTTTTACTCCTCTTGGATTTTGTTCTAGAGCTTTAAGGTGTGCTGTCAAGCTGCTGACATATGTCCTCTCCTGTTTCTTTTTTGCAGGCACTCAGAGCTATGAGTTTTCCTCTTAGTACCGCTTTCATTGTGTCCCAAAAGTTTGGGAATGTTGTATCTTCATTTTCACTAAATTCTAAGAAGTCTTTAATTTCTTTCTTTCTTTCTTCTTTGACCAACTTGTCATTGAGTAGAGCATTGTTCAACTTCCATGTATATGTGGGTTTTCTGTCATTATTGTTGTTATTGAAGACCAGTCTTAGTGCATGGGGATCTGATAGGATGCATGGGATTATTTCTATCTTCCTATATCTGTTGAGGCCTGTTTTATGACCGATTATATGGTCAATTTTGGAGAAGGTTCCAAGAGGTGCTGAGAAGAAGGTATATCCTTTTGTTTTAGGATGGAATGTTCTATAAATATCTGTTAAATCCAATTGGTTCATAACTTCTGTTAGTTTCTCTACATCTCTATTTAATTTCTGTTTCCATGATCTGTCCATTGATGAGAGTGGGGTGTTGAACTCTCCTACTATTATCATGTGAGGTGTAATATGTGTAAGAGCAAATTCATATCTGTCACCATTACTGAGACAAAGAATCTGTGGTTGAATGGATCAGTTGATGTAGGAAAGTTCCAACCACTATTCTGCTAATTGGAATAATGGTATTAAGCCAAGTACTAATGACTTGTCATTATACTTATGGATTAGTGCATTTCTCAACCCTTATTTGGAAAGTTTTCGTTTTAGTCAGTTGATAGCAATTAACATGGGAAGCCACAACTGCAAGGCAAGAGACTGCAAAAATGTTTAGCCTTTAATGGGACGTTTTTATTACATGCCCTCCTCCCATGGCTCAGGAATCATTGAGGAAGAGGGGGTGGAAACCTTGTAAGAGCCAGAGGGGTAATGACTACAAGGAAACAGCATTTTCTGGATTCAGTAGGGCAGTTGAGCATATGAATTTATAGCAGTTGCACAGCATGCATAGCCTGAGCCAGTTTAAGTCAGACAAATCCTAGCATGGAGCTGGGGGGAGGGCGGGCACAAATTCTTACTCCTAAATCAGGAGTTACTGGCCATTCATAGTTGCTGAGAATTGAAGGGCTGTCTTTCTTTAAGTGTATGGCCCTCCAGGAGGTTGCCTATGATCTAACAGAGGGACAGGAGAATCCAAGGATCCAAGAATCTACAGAAAGCGGAAACTGGACTTGATTTTTTTATTAGAAAGGCAGGCGGTAAAGTGAGTGGGGGAGGGAAATAAGCACGATTGAAATACACTGTATATAATTTTCAAAGAAGTAATGAAAAATCAAAATTTTCAATAATTACTACTTGAGTAAATTTTTCCAGAAATTTGTGTTATAGTCCACTGAAATTTTAAGTCAGTCTTACTACAGCTTATGAAATTAATTTGTAAATTTGTACTCTTGTTAGCTACAAGCTTGGAGCATTTCTACATAAAAGCCTCAACTTATGTTGGGAAGCTCAGCTTGAGAATATGAGCCACAAATTGGGTTTATTTATAAAAAGTTGTCTCACTCTTCCCTTGGTAGGTTTTACTTTGATGCGGAATCATCCAACCATTGAATGACTAGTACTAACAACCCAGCCGATATGTCAAAATATAAGCCATAAGCTACAGTGCTGTGTATTGTTTTCACCAAACACGAGCTTCAAACTATGAAACAAACAACAGATGCTCTGATACTGAGGGACAACAGAATTTTTAAGGGAGAAAAGACATTGGCCTTCAACTCCACAAATGACTAGACGAAGTCATGTGTCGGGCTAGGTGAGGTTTGTTTTTTCTAAACTCCCGGGTTCTTGTATGTGTCATCATAACTTACCAACAACTCGCCAATCTTAGAATAATTTGACAACCATTTATTAAAGACGAAACGATGCTTTAAAGAGTGGAGAACAGGAAAAGAACAATCACTGTGTACAACTGGGACAGACAGTAACGTCAGTCAATAGCAACGGTAAAAGTGATGATTGGCTGCTCCGCTCAGTGGTGCGAATTGACTACTAACTGCCTTTGCTCGGGTGTTTTATGCTGGTTGGAGTGGTTCTGCCCCACACATGTTCCCTCTGGACTCAGTGAAAAGTTCTTTCGGTGGAGGAAGCCTTCTCTAGCCATTCTTTTCTTTGTCTATTTAGTACACTGATTGAATTTTTAAATTTCTGAGATGTTTTCAGCTGTTTAAATGTTTGAATTTGTGCACTGAAATGATATTATAAACTACTATTTACATTTCTCCTCTCTCTCTCTCTCTCTCTCTCTCTCTCTCTCTCTGTGTGTGTGTGTGTGTGTGTGTGTGTGTGTATGACTTTGGTCAGATGTTTCAAAACCCAGATTCCCGTGGTTACAAGGCAAGGAAATACTGATTAGGATGGGCAGTAGTGTGAACAAAACTTATTTACTAGAGGCTCTAATTCCTACTGTAACAAATGCATGACTCAACTGTTGATATTGCTGGCTTCACTGATATCCAAGGCTAGGTATTCTAATGAATAGGTTAGGGTCCACAAATATAGGTGTTAATTATGCAAAATATTCAATGCAGCAAAAAAGACTCCCTGCCCTTTGGTCACACAGTATATCTTCAGACACTAGAGAATGAGATGGTGGCACTTTTTTTTTTTTTTTTTTTACCATCATTGACCACTATGACTCAACAATGACCAGAAGCATCCATTGAGAAAACTCAAAAAGAGTTGTGGACAATGCTTGATCTGCAGCTGAGCCCAAGAGAAAATAACAAATGGATTAACTGGCACCAGTGTAGTTACTTCACCAGACAGAGGAAGCCTGAGGGCAAAGAGCCTGTGTCAAGGCTGTTCCTGCCCAGTATCTTGTGGGCTCACAAACAACACATAATGGATCTTATAGGTTTCCTTCTACTTTTCGTAAGCATCCACTTCAAATATAGAAATAATGTTATTACCAAAAATGCCAGACACAGACAGGAAGTAAGGAGTCATTTAGTGTCGGTGGAAACCTTCTAGAAAACTGTTTTTTTTTTTTTTTATTAACTTGAGTATTTCTTATGTACATTTAGAGTGTTATTCCCTTTCGGTTTCGGGCAAACATCCCCTTCCTCCCCCCCCCTTCCTTGTGGGTGTTCCCCTCCCCAACCCTCCCCCATTGCCGCCCTCCCCCGACAGTCTAGTTCACTGGGGTTCAGTCTTAGCAGGACCCAGGGCTTCCCTTCCACTGGTGATCTTACTAGGATATTCATTGCTACCTATGAGGTCAGAGTCCAGGGTCAGTCCATGTATAGTGTTTGGTAGTGGCTTAGTCCCTGGAAGCTCTGGTTGCTTGGCATTGTTGTACATATGGGGTCTCAAGCCCCTTCAAGCTCTTCCAGTTTTTCTCTGTTTCCTTCAACAGGGGGTCCCGTTCTCAGTTCAGTGGTTTGCTGCTGGCATTCGCCTCTGTATTTGCTGTATTCTGGCTGTGTCTCTCAGGATCGATCTACATCCGGCTCCTGTCGGCCTGCACTTCTTGCTTCATCCATCTTGTCTAATTGGGTGGCTGTATATGTATGGGCCACATGTGGGGCAGGCTCTGAATGGGTGTTCCTTCAGTCTCTGTTTTAATCTTTGCCTCTCTCTTCCCTGCCAAGGGTATTCTTGTTCCCCTTTTAAAGAAGGAGGAAGCCTTCACATTTTGATCATCCGTCTTGAGTTTCATTTGTTCTAGGCATCTAGGGTAATTCAAGCATTTGGGCTAATAGCCACTTATCAGTGAGTGCATACCATGTATGTCTTTTCTGTGATTGGGTTAGCTCACTCAGGATGATATTTTCCAGTTCAACCATTTGCCTACTAATTTCTTAAAGTCATTTTTTTTGAGCTGAGTAATATTCCATTGTGTAGATGTACCACATTTTCTGTATCCATTCCTCTATTGAAGGGCATCTGGGTTCTTTCCAGCTTCTGGCTATTATAAATAAGGCTGCGATGAACATAGTGGAGCACGTGTCTTTTTTATATGTTGGGGCATCTTTTGGGTATATGCCCAAGAGAGGTATAGCTGGATCCTCAGGCAGTTCAATGTCCAATTTTCTGAGGAACCTCCAGACTGATTTCCAGAATGGTTGTACCAGTCTGCAACCCCACCAACAATGGAGGAGTGTTCCTCTTTCTCCACATCCTCGCCAGCATTTGCTGTCACCTGAGTTTTTGATCTTGGTGGCTCACATTTATAATGTGACAATTCACTGTAGTATTGATCTCCACACGTAATTTGAATTCAATATTTGAAAGTAGGATTTAAATAAAAGATACTTCAGTCATCAGGAATACCAAGATGATATAGAATTTTTCAATGAGAACTGTTCTTTTGTTTATTTTCTATCTTTAAATATTCATTCACTTATTTCTCTCTGTCATTAGAAATTCCAGAAATTGTATCAGGCTCAAAAATTACAGATAAATGAATCAAAGGGTTCATGCAACAGCAAATGCAGATCTATAGTGAACATGGCATGGGGTTTCTGCTAGAATACAGGCTGTGGGAGGTTATATAGCCTATATTCTATGGTCCAAGGTAAACATAACTCCATGTTTAGCACTTGGGGAAAATGCCCAAATATTTCTTCAAAGTAGCTATACTGTTTCACAATTGCATTAAGAGTGTTAGGGAAAGCCCACTTTTCCAAAATATTACAACATTCCACATTTTCTGTCCTTTCTTCTTTTGCTGTTTTAACAATATCAAAGCACAGTTTGTTTGTTTACTATTCATTTTTTTGTCTCAGGTAGTCCAGGCTGGCCTAAAACGCACATGATCTAAAACATAGGCAAGGGTGACCCTAAGCTCTTAATCCTTCTGTCACTAACTCCTGAATCACGGGATTCCAGAATCCACAGCACCAATTGGCTCTGTACTTGTACTTATAGTGCATGATTTGCATAATTCTCTAGTGAATAATGGTGCTGAACACCTTATGAATTGCTTTTCATACTCTTGGCATATTTTTGGTGAATGGATTTTTATTCATTTTAAAGCTAAGTGTTAAATATTTTTTCCAGTATTCTGGGTACCAATTTCTTGGCAGATGTATGATTTAATTTTTATTCCCATTCTATAGGTTTTCTCACTTTCTTAATAATGTCCTTGAAGAATACTTTTTGAAATTTAGATCCAAATTTATAGTTTTCCTATTGTTCTTTACATTTTGGTGATGTATTGAAAAGGCAGTGGATCATTCAATGTCATAAAGATTTATTCCTGTTTTTCTAAGGGTTTTATAGATTTATCTTCCACACTTTTTATGACCCATTGTGAGTTACTTAGTATTTTTATATGGTTTGAGTCAGCAAGTTCAGCTTTTATCTTTCTCTTATGCATACTTAGATGTCTAAAAATCATTTATTATTATTATCATTACTACTACTACTACTACTACTACTACTACTACTACTACTACTACTACTACTACTATCAGGGCAATTTTCTATGAAGATTCATTGTAGTCTTGTCGATAGTTATTTAACCATAACAGTGACTTATTTCTGGGCATCAAATGTAGTCCAAATAGCCTGGATATTGGGCTTTTTCCCAATAGTACACTGTTTTAATTATTTTGATTTTCTTTAATGTTGCAGAAATAACTTTACCTCTATTAATAAGGTTTTCCAGAGGCAAGTGGGAAAAAAGGTAAAGGAAAACCTTCCCCACTGAGTTATAGTCTACTAAAAAATATGTAAACTGTTTTCAGAGTCACTAGAAAAAATGGCCATTGTATTCTATCCTAAAGCCCCTCTATTTAGATGAATCTTTTTTCTTGTCCACAAAAATCTTATTGGAAGTCATATTTCAGACTCGCAGTATGAAATGTATGATATCCAGTAATTGAAAAGCCTGCTTCTAGGGCTAAAGAGATGATGAGACGACTCAATGGGTAATGAGCTTGCTATGCAAGAGGAGACTGAAATTCAGATTCCTGGCATCCATAAAAAATGCCAGGTGGGTGTCGGATGCTTTAGGACCAGCTCATCATGTGAGCTGCCTTATGGGTGCTGAGAATTAAACTCAGGTCCTCTGCAAGAACAAGAAATGCTCTTAATCTCTCAGTTGACTTGTTCTCCCTTTGAATATAATTTGATTTTCTTCCGGGAAATCACATTTCTTGAGGAGGTATTTCTTTTTTCTAGAAGGGGTTGTTCTTTAGCCAGGCAGTGGATGTATAACCCAACGTAGATTGACCTGATCCTTAACTGAAATGAATGCTACGAAGATGTGATAGTAGTTTTATCCAATCATGTTTAGGACCATTGTTTAGATCCTGCTATAATTGTGCTTTGAACTGGCTCCTTTCTGCATTTTTGGGAGCTCAGGTTTTCAACCTCCCTTCCTTTATGTGGACTTCCCATAGTTTTCCAATGTGTTTACTTTGTGTGTCCACTGTCCCCAGACAGCCATGTTACTTGTAATAGTAAAGACTCTTATGATGTAAAAATCTGCCCTTGTACCCAATCATTTTTGAACTCTCTAAAACACACAGAGATATTTAGGATGAAATGTCCATATGTATTTATTTGTCAAAGTTTCTACTCTCCCAAAAGATTCACCTTTACATTTCTTTGAAATTCTCTTATTCTACTGATGTTCCAGGAGAGCTCTTAAATATTTCAAAACATTCTGTCAGAAAACTGGACAAGACCTTGTATAAGAGAGTGACATTTGATAATGGTAGAAAAAAAAACACAAAATACTTTGTCAATTTATATCATCAACTTCTTTAATACATATCTTATTGGATATGTTGCACATCCTGTCCCAGATCCTAAAAATAAAGGAATGGCTAAGGCAGAAGGCTGCGCCTTCCACCTTGGAGTCTGGCAGGAGAAATGGGGCATAGACGTAATACCAGAGACTGCCAGGAGTGCTGTAGTGGTAAGACAGGTCAAGGCTGACAGCCAGACACAGAGAGGAGATTCATTTAATGAAGGAAGAACTGGGGGAGAGTTCATATGAAACTTCCAGTCAACTGATCCCTCTGTGAGTGTCCCGTAAGCAGGTATCTCCAGGAGACAGAGTTTGCAAAATCACGTATGACCTACAGAGGATGGTTTATTTACAGTGTGTTAGGTTCTCCACATTTTATGCCTTCTTAGGCAGGAATGAGAAAAATATAGATATCAAGTCTGGCTAGTTTGTGCTTACAGTGTCTAAAGCCTATTGTTTGGTGAATTTTTCATTTTCGTTTTCTTTCCTTTCTTTCTTTCTTTTTTTTTTTTTTTTTGGGTGGCGGTGCCCATGGATCTTAGTAACAACTGTGCACAGATTAGGTTGTGGCCAATCCATTCTTTGGCAGTTGCTAAACTTTCTGTATTGCTTTATGATTGTGCTTCATCAGAGATAATTGCAAGGCTAATGCTCCAGAAGATTTTCTCTGTAGACGACGATTTAGAAGCTAATTTAAAAAAAATTTGTTTTGGTACTCCTGTATAATGGTTGACATTATACAGAATGAAATAGTCATGTGGGTGGAGAAACATTAAAGTTACCCTTTCCCACATGCACAGCTGTATCACCCTGAAGTAAATTTGCAGAATCTTAACTATCGGCCTGTGGTTGAAGAAACTAATGAAGTATTCTCTAAATCATGAAATATATTAACTTCCAACTCCAGCTAGCGCCTTGGGCTTATCATCATCTTCAAAAGCGGACAGTAAAGACAGAAGCCGTGAACTTGCTTTTCAGCTGCTTGAAAAATGGACACTCGTTTCTTTTCTACACTGTCCCTTCTTCTACCCACACATGAAGCAGACTTTTCTTCTTCAGTTTTGCAGAGAAAGGACTCTGAATCTGGGGTGAACAATTGTGACAGACAGAGTTTGGGAAGCTTATTACTGCTCATAACTACACTCACAATGGCTTTGTGTGAAATGCCCCTTCTATACTGGCAAACTCAAATACATGGGGAAGGTGTGCTATTTTCAATTATGAAATACTGTGTACCCAGGTAACAATGAATTCATTTATCTACCCTGAGAATAGATGACTGAAATTAAGCAAGCTATTCTCAAAAAAGTTCAGGTTTTCAAGGAAGGTAGTTTAATTTGATAAAGTAATTTTCCCTTGCCACAAAATTCACATGGATAATCTTAGCATTTCTTTTCCCATTGGACAAGAGCATAGAGAAAGAAAGAAAGGCCATTGGGGAGAAAGGCATTGCTCCTAATATTTTCCCGATGCCTGCTTGCTTTGTCATTCATTTGCAAACACTTGGTGTATTCCCATTCTCAGAAGGATGTGAAGTTCTTCCTACAAGCAGGTATCATGGGAATTCTAATGTACTTTCTTTTCTCTGAAGCAACTTCCTTAAATTTACAGCTCAGTGCAATGACCTCCAGAAACCTTTGCATAATTGGCTTCCAAACTGGAAGACAATGCATTTCAGTATTGCAATCCATTTGGTGTGTGGGGCAATGTCCCTGTAGTCCTAAGAAATCAATACATTTGTTTAAGACCGCCTAGGTCATACATTGCAGCTCATGTCAACCTCCTGGGTTTGAGAGCTGCTATCTGGTTACATGATTCTCTCTATCACACTTCATGCTTTGGAATTGTTAAGACTTTTAGCATCTCTGAGATTTTTCAAATGCTTTCCTATCATTATGAGTCTTTCCTGTCCAGCACAGAGCCAATGTGTACAGGTTGTAGTTGAGTCCATTTGGGATATGACACCTTTCTCGACTTCAGCTATCACGTTTTGGGATCATTTGGCATATTTGTCTGGAGTCTGGAGAAACACAGGGATGTTGACTCCCATTTAACTCAACAGGTGTTACCTCTATGAGTGCAAGCCTGAGTGTATGAAGGACAAGGAAGGGTATTATGGTGACTGAATGAAGACATGTGCCTTGGAACCTGTGATCAGGCCACCTACTCACCATGATGTGTAAACCAGTCTGACTGGAGATGTATCAGGCAGCAGGCTTGGGGGTTCTCCAATTCAGATAATCACCATCATTAACAAAGCTGATTGTGTAAGTTTCTTTTTGTATGCTAGTTCCGAAGATGTGCTGTTTCTCCAGGTATTAGAAGTGATCACCCCAGACTTAGAAAGTACAAGTAAGATAAAACCTTATGTTTGCACTAAAGGGAAGGAATAGCACATCAAACCAGATCTCCCCCTGATGAAGGCATTTAGAGAAATAGTGTGGGAAGAACTGTCCAGAGTTCATCTGAGGTCAAGTAAGGTCAAGAATTTAGAGTGAATGAAAGAAACTGTAGATTCCATATATTGTACTGGTTGTTTTTTTGTGTCAACTTGACACAAGCTGAAGTTATCACAGAGAAAGGAGCCTCAGTTGAAGAAAAACTTCCATGAGATACAGTTCTAAGGCATTTTCTCAATTAGTGATCAAGTGGGGGAGGGCTCAGCCCATTGTGGGTGGAGCCATCCCAGGACTGGTGGTCTTGGGTTCTATAAGAGAGCAAGCTGAGCAAGCCAGGGGAAGCAAGCCAGTAAGTAACATCCCTTCATGGCCTCTGCATCAGCTCCTGCTTCCTGACCTGCTTGAGTTCCTGTCCTGTCTTCCTTTGGTAATGAAACAGCAACATGGAAGTGTGAGCTGAATAAACCCTTTCCTCCCCAACTTGCTTCTTGGTCCTGATATTTGTGCAGGAATAGAAACCCTGACTAAGAAGTATATATATATATGAAAAACTGCTATTTTTCTTATAAACGGAGTGAGAAGAACAAGCAGAAGAGTGCAATAGACTAGTGATTTTAGTCAACCAGAGCCGTTACTATGGGGATAGAAATTTCAATGTGGGGAACTGGAGCTTGTGTAGTAGGGAAAGACCTCTCCATGCTCATTTTAGGGAATGAACTATCTCAAGGTGCTGCCCCCAAGAATGAGGTCATGGAAACATTAAATGGGAGAACTATTGCATACTGTACACCCCTTTGGATGCTAACACTGAACTCACCACTAAACCTCACTAAATGCTCCTGCTTAACTCTGCTTCATTCAGTATTCCTTCGGGATTATCTGATTCCAAATTATGGTTGCATAATAGTCATTAAGATTCCGTTCAACACATTTGATTTAAGATGAAATGTTAATGAAGAGAGATCAAGGGAGAGACTCCATGGGATGCTGGTACGAAGAGAGAGTAAGAGATCATTTCTCTCCAATAGCTATGTCCCACATGGCAGTTTTCTTGAAATCAGATATTAGCATGTGAGAAAGAAATGAAAGACAGTGTCGCCTTCTGACCCACAGAGAAAGGAGGTGCATTGCTCTGTGCATTATTTAAGACCGTAAAATCTTCCCTGGAAACCTCTGTAACTCAACAGAGACCTTGGATAAAATTAAATAGGATGTTATCTCTGAAAGACGTTGGGAAAATGAAGTTCCACATTAATTCATACCAACTTTTAAAACGTGGACACTGAAGTCATGATGTGGCATATGACAGGACATTATTGCCAAATGGCAGAATAAAAGCAATACAATGTAGTGGTGAGTCAGTGGTTGCTGGGCTCCAACCACAGGGCAACAAGGCTTATGCACATGGCTGCCTGGAATCCTCTTCCTCCCAAGATGAAGGGAAGGCGTCAGACCGGACTCTCAGTGCATATCCAAGGCCTTGAGGGTTTCTGGTGTTGCTCGGAAGAAGCTCTCTACTGCAGAGTTGCTCAGAGCTTAGCGAGGCTGTGCCAGCAGTCTCCACGGTATTTTCAAAGACAAGAATTCCCTTTTATGCAAATCTGGGGCAGCTTTAGATGGCCCTCTGGGTTTCCAATGTGAACAAAGGGAAGTTTTCTAGGTGTTTTCTTTATGAGAAAAACACTGCATTGGCATTTGTAATTTGGAAGCCTAAATGTCTCCAGGAGCCATGCACACGGTGTGGGTGCAGTGGCCCCAGATACCTTTGGAAATAAGAAGGCAAACACATGTTCTATGTGAGTTCTGTGCGAGTTTGCAGAAAACCATATGGAATGCCCCATGATTCCATTCCCCAGATTATACTTGGGCTTCTACAACTGCCCTTCATTCTCCATCACATCGGTCCATGTATCTGCGTAGTGAAGGCCCCCGTCTTTCAAGGACCTTCCTTGGGCGATCTTCTCAATGGCCTCCAGCTGAAGCTGGACTGCTACCCTCTGTTCTGCATGGACTTGCTTATGACATTTGTACTGTCATGGCACCATGGTGGTCTTTGAAGCTTGTACAGGAAACCCTTTGGAAATCAGACTGAGCTTCTCAGTGTGGCCACTCATTCCTGCAGCACTGGGCACAGAGCTAATGCTCAGGAAGTGTGAGCTGAGCTGCACCTCTAGCATTTGCAAAAGACTAGGAGGTAGGAGGAAGGTTGCATGGTGCGCCGTTTGGTATCCCGACTTCAATGACTGCTCCCTGGCTTCCTAGACCAATCACTGGCCATTGCCTTATAACTTACACAAGTGATGACACACCCTGTACTTCTTTTTTTTTCTTTCTTTTATTTCGGAGCTGGGGACCGAACCCAGGCCCTTGTGCTTGCTAGGCAAGCCCTCTACCACTGAGCTAAATCCCCAACCCCACATCCTGTACTTCTTATATTTTCATTTACTTGTTTTCTTTTTAATTCTTTCTTTGTTTTTTTGCTCATATTTAAGAAGCACAGCAAAGATCTCTATTGTAAACAGGAATTTGGTATGATTTGCCCTTAAAAGAAAATAAGATGACTTCTTGAAATAATGAAAAATATTGAATTACTCATTAAACAAATGTTCATTAGGCTTCTATTATGTACCAGGCACTGAGCCAATGAAAAGGGCTGTGACCGCGACTCTTTTGGGGGCACACGTGTGTTATAAGAATGAGCAACTAACAGCAAATGACAAAACAAATATCCAAATCAAATATAGAGGGTAATGAGGATGCTATTTGGATAAAGATGCCGTGGACAGATTCTCTAGGGCAGTAATGTCTGAGCTAAAACCAGAGGACAAGCCTGTGACCACATGGAGGCAGAGGTTTTGGGGAGCAGAGGACACTAGGGATACTGAGAAGAACTCCACGGCCTGTGTGGAGCCAAGATGGTGGAGTGTGCTGAGTGAAGGAAGGAGGCCACAGATAAAAGCAAGAAGACAGGGTGACAGATCTGGTGTAGCGATTGTGTTCACACAGCGATGAGCACTTACAGTGCCCACCTTATGGACCTGCTCTGTGCTAAGTTCTAGAAGCCTCGGCTCATTTCTTCTCTCAGCCATTTATATGTGAAGGTGCAGTTGCAATACCCATGGTATCAGTGTTGAGACCCAGAGAGGGAAGAGATGTAGCCATTGTCTTTCTGCATTTCTTGTCACCATCTCTACGCTTCATGGCAACTGAGGAAGCTGCCTGCTATGAACTTTCATGCCTGCCCTTTTCTGTTTCTAATGCATTTGCTTAACTAACTGGAAGTGCTGGCAAGAGGCCGCTGAGTGGAAAGAGCTGTGGCCAGAACTAGCTCCAAGGGAGTGCATCTTGGGTCTTCTCTCTGTGCTGACCATACATTTGTAGACTATGTGCATGAAAGTGGCTTCAGATTAATCACTTTAAGTTAACTAGTTGAATTAACTAATGCTAATATGCATGGCCCTCATACGATACAATGATAGGACTTCAGCATCAGACTTGCCTGGAGCACAGCATATGTCTTGAACTGTGCACGCTGCTTGCAGCAGATTGGCTGCAAAACCAGTTTAATGGGGCTCCAGTAAAATGTTACAAAAGGGCAACCAAAACAGGCCCCATGGTTTCCAACATGGCTGTAAACACCCATTTAATATTCCCATCAATATATTTGAAAAATAAAAAGGCCTTGATGTATGACTTTTCCCGTTTTGTTGTTATAAAACCTCCCTGAAACTGCTTGAATGTCAGAACATGGAATCTTGGGTAACCTAAATCTGCATTTGCTGGTCATGGTCATGCAAAATAGCTCCGGGGAAAGCTATCTCTTGCTCTCTTCGAGGTGAGAGCTGGGTTTTGCATTGGACATCTATGTATGTGTAGATGTATGTAAATATATGTAAGATACATGTGCACATTTATCCTTATGAATATAAAACTTAGAGATGGTTATCTCAGTATGAAGCATAACAGAATTTATGCTTTCTTTTCACTTCTCAGAATTTTTCTACTAAGTTTTATTTCATTTTTTTTTAGAACTAGAGATGTCATTAAAGAATACTCTGCATTTACTTGGGGGTAATTACAATACATTCAACCATAATAAGTAGTAATTAGGATCCATTTGGAGCTACAGGGTTGAAGCAAAGAATTTTTCTTGCAATGTCGTGGCACAAACCTAAGTTCTCCTTGAGGAAGTTCACTTACTATCCAGCCAGTGACAGTGGCAGAGAGGACAAACTCTGCCAGCCTGATGCTTGCCTCAGGGATCGGGAAGCTGGATAGACAACTATTGATGACGTGTTCTGGAGACAGAGGTCACAGACCTGAGTAACATCTACTGTGCCCACGAAGGACTCAGAAAATATAAGGAACATTCATATTTATCAAAGAATTACTAACCTATAAGTATTTCTGAGTGTAAGTATTTATTGCTGTAGTAAAAGAGAGCATCTCTTTTAAAACATTCAACCTTCCACAAGATGGTTACTGTTATTGTATCTTATTTAGAGGGGACGTTAAGAATGTTTAAGGACGGGCTGGAGAGATGGCTCAGCGGTTAAGAGCACCCGACTGCTCTTCCAGAGGTCATGAGTTCAATTCCCAGCAACCACATGGTGGCTCACAACCATCTGTAAAAAGATCTGATGCCCTCTTCTGGTGTATCTGAAGACAGCTACAGTGTACTTATATATAATAAAATAAAATAAATCTTTAAAAAAAAAAAAAAAAAAAAAAAAGAATGTTTAAGGACACTCTCATGGTTTTGCAGTGACATGACTTGTCATGAAAGAGTCGAGGCCAGAAACTGGTTTCAAAGCTTAAAATCTTGCATACAGGGGCACCTCAGTTCTTTGGTCATTCCATGGCTGTACATTTAGATTTTTCCATGTAAGACAGGAGATTAACACAGCATGGAAGTGCTGTGAAGTAACAGGGCTGGGCAGATGGCAGAAAGGGTAAGCACAATGACCTGAGTGTAGTCCTCATAAATCATATAAAAAGCCCAGCATGGCAGCATATCCCTGTAATAACGCACTGGGTGGTGGAGGGTGGAGACAGGGGGATGTCAGAAATTCACTGGCCAGACAGTTTATCCAAATCAGTGAAGTGTCAGTGCAGAAAGAGACCCTGAGTAGAAAAACAAGATGGACAAATGATAGCAGAATGCATGTGACATCAGCTTCTGGCCTTCCGTACATGCACATACATGTGCACAAATGCATATAGGCAAACACTCATGTCTGACACATACAGCAAAACATAGAAGCAGGATGACATCGTAAAAAGAGAGTGCTGAGGGTGTATGCATGACTGTGGAATAGAGGTGCATAAGGAGGCTGGTGAGGGAGGGTACACATAGCAGAGAGACTCCGGAAGACAAAAAAACATGTAGAAGCAAGGACTTTTGGCAAGTGTGTAAACTAGGCCACGGCTTGTGCAAAGGCCCTGTGGCATGGAGTGTTTAGCGCTTTGGAGGAACTGTGACAACCAAGAGGGTGGGAAGAAACCAGGTAAGAATGGTAGTGATTTATGTTCTATGTATTTCTCAGTGGACAAGGGCACTTTTCTTCACAGAAACCAACCTTCCGCATCTTCCTTTAATCAATTGTCACTCTCCAGGTGCATCACTGAGGTGTCTTTCATTCTTAATTTTGATCCTTCCCAGTGCAGATTCCTTATGTCTGTCATGGAGGTAATCATTTATTGCCATCAGCAGGAAGCTATCTATGACATTAAGGACAGGAGACATCTTTCTCCTCCCTAAATGCTGCACCCTTCCAACTTTCACACATAGGAATGCTCTTTATTTTGTGACCTTTCTCAGCCCCTATCCTGCCATATTCTGAACTCTGCAGACTCGTTTGTGCATTGCGCAGAGCAAGTCCCTTGCAAGCTCCGATGGGATTTATTAAAGAAGTCATTAAGTATACTCAACTTGGTAAGAAAACCAGCGGTTAAATAGAACCGAGGGCACACATACGATAATAAAAGAAACAAACAAAATTCACGCCAGCTCTCAGGCTCTGAGCGCATTCATGACTTTTCCGTAACAAATTCTGCTCATTCACCTTTGAGAGAACACATTGCTGTGGAAATGGAATATATTAATCCAGACAATTTAAGGAAAGGCATGCTGTTTATTAACAAAGAATGATCGACACTGCCAAAAATAAAAGCCGCGAGGGTATAACAAGCCATCAGTGCAGCCCATTGGAGCAGCAACTTGGGAGCGGCGCGGAGGAGAACAGAAGGTGAAAGGAGAGAAAGAGCTCGGCTCAGCTGCGGGTCTGTGTCACGTGGCAACATCTGCTGCTCGGTGGCCAACCTCCCACAACTGTGGGTTCTTCCCTGGGCTCACAGGTAGCGACTCAGAGTTATTGTCGAAGCTGCACTTATTCAATCCTAAGGAAGCTGTAGCAGCGTCTCCTGTTTACAAACGGAGACAAATCTGGAGACCAACTCTTGTGAAAACACCGAGGCAGAGAGGGTTGGGGCTGTGGGAGACTTGAGTGATTGTCCCCAATGGTGGCAGGCCAGAAGGCTAGACTCTGAGTTTAGGTATACTGAGGGGAAACATCAAGTAGTGAGGGTCTGTGTCTAACAGAGCTAGCCATATATTTGAGGCAGCACTCTGACTTTGCTCACTCACTTGTGTCGTTGCATAGGCAGTCTTTTCCCTAGCACTTTCCCATTCTTCACACCTTCTCTTTTCTCTTTTCTCTTTTCTTCTTCTTCTTCTTCTTCTTCTTCTTCTTCTTCTTCCTCTTCTTCTTCCTCTTCTTCTTCTTCCTCTTCTTCTTCTTCTTCCTCTTCTTCTTCCTCTTCCTCTTCTTCTTCTTCTTCTTCTTCTTCTTCTTCTTCTTCTTCTTCTTCTTCTTCTTCTTCTTCTTCTTCTTCTTCTTCTTCTTCTTCTTCTTCTTCTTCTTCTTCTTCTTCTTCTCTTCTTCCTCTTCTTCCTCTTCTTCTTCTTCTTCTTCTTCTTCTTCTTCTTCTTCTTCTTCTTCTTCTTCTTCTTCTTCTTCTTCTTCTTCTTCTTCTTCTTCTTCTTTCTCCTCCTTCTCTTTGGCCTCCTCCTCTCCCTCCTCTTCCTCCTCTTCCTCCCCCTCCTTCTCCTCCTCTTCCTCCTCTTCCTCCTCCTACTCTTCCTCCTCCTCCTCTTCCTCCTCTTCTTCTTCTTCTTCCTATTCAATTATTTTTATTTTTTTCCTTTTTACAATCTTACATTTTTGGTACCCCTCCTATTCCCCCCTCTCTTTCTGTGCCCCTCTCCAACACACTTCCTCTTAGATCCATCATTTCATGAAATTTCAACAATATGGTTGCCTAAACAAGACCTGAAAATTAAGAATACCAGCTGATCTGACAACAGGGATGGGCAAATCTCACAAGGCTCTACTCCTGGATGAAGAGAAGTGGCAAATCATTCTTTTCCATCAACAAACCCCTTGACATGTCATCCAGTGCCAACTGGTTAGCCTTCACTTCATTTCTTGACTGAGTTAGACACCTTTGCTTAACATATAGGGTTTGAGGTCTGGGACACAGGACTCTTAAAATCTAGATTGTGAGCACCAGAAGTCAAAGTGTGCCTGCTTCCTGCTCTGGACATTTAGAATCTCAACCCTGGCATCGGTAGCATAGAGTACACTACTGGTGAGAATATACTTATCCATGAAAGATATGCTTCAGAACATGTGCTTTTATCCACCTTCATCTGTCTGGAGTGTGTGTGTGTGTGTGTGTGTGTGTGTGTGTGTGTGTGTGCAGGGAGGTGAGTGATTCTGCAGTACTTTGGAATGGATATTGCGTATGCCCAATGGTTCATAGACCCTCCCTAATATGATTCTGACACTCCCTGATACAACCTCTATACTTAGTATTTTGTCTCTGGGTTTGCACATGCATGCCACAGTGTGCACATAAAGTCAAAGGTCAACTTATAGAACTCAATTCTTGTCTTTCACCATGGATTTCTAAAGAACTGAAGGGTTTTTTATTGTGATTCTTTGAAATTAAGTTATGAAGTACCTTTATGTTCTTTGTGGTACCATGCATAACAATGTCAGCTGGCTTGTTCATCCCTCATGTTTTCTCATAGAAACATTTTAGTGAATAGTTTTATCCAATTCTTAAGATATCTTTTCTTCCATGATCAACTACTGAGGTCAAGTTCAAGTTCAGGATACAAAGACTATTAATTCTGTAAAATTATATTAGGCCATTTGACGACACAATGATTATCCAAGTCAGCACAGTGTCTGCCTGTTACACAGAGAAGGACGTTGAGATTTACACTTGCGATTGCCTCTGATTGTCCTGCCATGCCTGAAACACTGTCGGTTTTGGTACTCCAATGAGTTCTTCAGTCTCAAGCTTGGTTTGTGAAGCATTCATGTCTAGAGATTTAAGAATTTTTTAAATTTAGTCCATATCATATGGACATAGATCATTCTTAGGCCCACAGGTTGTTTCCTTCAAATCTGAATATAAACTTCTCCAAAATTAGGTCCTAATTTATTTGAACAGATTTTTTTTCTCTTTTTCCTATCTATCTATCATCTATCTATCTATCTATCTATCTATCTATCTATCTATCCTAGTTTTTTTTAAAGGCATATTGAATAACATCTTATACATAATGCTATTCAAAGGCTTCATGAATACATACTAAAATCTTAGGTAAAGGGAGAAGATACTTCAATATATCAGGTAAAGAGAGATAATGCTTCAAAATATCAAGGATTCTAATGAAAATATAAATCATTTGTAAAGCAAGAGAAAAGCTTTCTAACAATATAGAAAATCGATGTTGATAAATAAAGATAATACTGACAGTGCCAAAGGGGCTAACCTGTGCTTCTTCACGGCTCTGGACATTGAATCTGAGAGGCTGACCACTAATTTATGGGGGGAAGGTATAGTCATTGTCATCTGGCCTCAAGCAGGCACAAATGAATCTAGGACACATGATGACTCTATTTCTCAGCTATATACTAAAGGTCACTTCTACTGTACCCCATGCTTGTTGGGCCAATTCAGTGTTGACACTGTCCAGTCAGGAAGCACTGCTATTCTTTCTTCCCATTCTCATGTCTCCTCTATGCTAACACCAGACTGTTGTTTCTAGAGGCCTGTTCTTTAAATGTGAAGATCATGGGTTTGATTTTTCTGATGCCCTAAATGTACAGGACCTCACCAGTAAGTCACAGAAAGTTCTGAACATTCTGTAGGATCCCTTAAGACACAACATTGGCAATTCCAAAGCACACTAAGCCAAGAAGAGCAGCGTACTGGCAGGTATCAAAACCAGGAGCGATTTCCAAAGGAGAGGCTCTCCAATACGGAATGTCCTGTTTTAGTGGAACCAGAATGGACAGCATGATTTGATGCAATCATATGAATATCTTTGTAAATTCCTAATATGCATTCCTTTAAGCCAGTAAATTTAACTTTAGATTTTCTAAGTTAGAAAATTATTACAGATACTCCAAAAGATGATGACTACAGTATCATTTATATTTGCATATTAGTTGCTGGGACTAATTGTTGATTAAAAATTAACTAAAATTTACTTGTAGGGGATTTAATTATGATTACCCTATATAGGAGGTAGCCATATTGTCATAAAGATGTAAAGAAAAAATTAAGTGTTGAGAATATTGTAGTAGCGTGAATGAAAATGGCCACTGAATGCCCATAGGGAGTGGCATTATTAGCGTATGTGTCCTTGTTGGAGTAAGTGTGTGTTTGTAGGTAGAAGTATGAAACTGGGGGTAGACTTTGAGGTTTCATATGTTCAAGCCAGGTCTAGTGACTCACCCTGACTCCTGCCCGTGAATCCAGATGTAGAACTCTAAGCTCCTTCTCATGACCATGTCTGCCTGTATGCTGCCATGTTTCCTACCCTGACGATAGTGGACTAAACCTCTGAACTGTAAGCCAGCCCCAATTAAATGTTTTCCTTTATAAGAATTTCTATGCTGTCTCTTCAGAGACATAGAAACCCTATGACAAATGTATTCAATTTAAAACCTAGTTTCAAGATTGCTGGATTCAGGCTGCCTTTTTGTTGGTGTGCTGAAACATTAATATAGCACACACATGCTCATGCACACACACATGCACAAAATTTGGAAGATATAAACAAATATGTCTGACTTTATATTTATATGCCTTTCTGAATTATCTAAAATCTATGTAATGATTTTGAGTTGATTTGCTAATATAGTCATTGAAAAGCTCTCAAAGGCTCTGCTCATTCCAGACACATATTAACACATCAGAATCCTCTTTGTTCTTCTTATTCAGGCCCCAAACACTTGGATATGCTCCAGTTTCGATTAACAGTCAACTTAAGGAAAGAACTTTGCTCTGCTTTGATTTTTCCATTTAAGGAGAGACTTTTATTATTCATACCCGGCAACTAGGAGGGAGGAAAGAATAAAGGAGAAGATGATGATTAGGCTGACAGCAGGCTCCATGATAATAATTATAAGAATCCACTTAACACGGGGCCTGCACCTCCAGTCTTCAAAGCTGCCTCCGAGATTATCTAATTAAGGGAATCTAGGAGGACAATGACAAGAGTGAGATTTAATCTCTGAAGCACGAGGGAGCCTTTAGATAACCAGGAGAGGCAGACAACAGACGGGCAGTAACAAGAGTCACTAAGTGAGGACTGCAGAGTTGAATAAATCCTAATTTCATGGGGGTTTCGAGGGCTGGACTGAAGAGTCAGAAAAGCAAGAAAAAGAAGGCAGAGAAAGAGGAACCTCTGGAAAATAACAAAACTGTGACACTCCCACCCCCCAAATCCCAAATCATCAATCCACTCAACCGTGCTTCCTACGTGTCTGGGCGTACCTGCATTCCTGTGACTGCAGAACCCTGTGAAATAGCAACAGCCCAAAGCACTGGGCCTGTATCACAGACCTCACTGTTGAAGCTTTATGGGATGGCAAGAGCCTGCCCCATGATCAGTTTAAAGGCACAGGGTACAGGGGCACATGAGAGGCTCTCAAAGTTAGGCCCTCATGTCCATGGAGAGGCAATTCCCCAGCAGTGAAACCAATCAAATGAACAAAGCAGATTTCAGCCTGTGGTTCCAGACTGATCCAGTCCCTGTTAATCCTGGTCCTGGTACACTTGTTCACTCTATTTCTTGCCCCAAATAGCCTCGCTCTCAAAACATATAGTACTTATTTCAGTTCGGCGTGATCAGTGATAAAAAACCCTTCATATTCTGCCACAGCATTTACCATGCATCTCGAATTAGAGACCATCTATCTGTCTAGGCAAGAAGAGAGCATTATGAAGTGTGCATGGCAGTGGCCAAGTGCTGGAGATTCAAACACTGAAGGAGGGTTCCTGCTCTCCTCCATTGTAGACTGGGTAGAGATTTCTCCAAGCGGGTCCATTTTCCTAAGCTCCCATGACTTGCTCTTCTCCCAGTCAGTTGAAAGCTGTGCTACATTATGCCTGGTCTCAGCGGGCGTCTCGGCACCTGCTCTCTCTCCACCACATTCAAACCTGCAGCGACAGCCCAGCTGCCTGTTTCTATGAGCTTTCTGGTTCCATGGTGGGTGATACATGTAAGAAGCCAGGTGCAGAAAAGTCGCATGTAATGAATACACATGCATACTGTCGACAAAAACCGAGAGGTAGATTTGAGTGTTACCTTTATGGAAAACGCCCACTGCGTTTCTGACATTTGACTTGCAACAGCAGTGGCGGGGGAAGTGACAGTTGGGGGATGACCAGCATGTAGCCAATACCAGGCATAATCAGCAGTGCTTATGAATTAAATATAAAGAGCTTACATTTAGCAAAATGCCCTGCTGGGCTTTCAAAGGCTTTTCATCACTCTAAGCACAACTTATACGTTCTTCTTCTCTCCCTCTTCTCTTTGCCATTTTTCCTCTCCTTTCCCCTTCCTTTTTCTCTCCCATCTTTCCTTTATGTATCCCTTCCTTTGGATATTTAGCCATTTCTCTCATGTATAACTCCTGAAATCCTTGACACTTGACACACTGGGCTGTTAGAGGGGAGAATTCATCAAACCCCCACTTAACTTGCCTGCTCAAATATTTCCCTGTCTTTCATCCATGCTTCCCTTGGAGGTGTATATGCAATATCTCTGAGCTATCAACTAATTTTGTTATTTGTTAAAGCAAACTGGCATGATAAAATAAAACCTACAAATCACATGCGAGCTGGGAATCAGTACCGTGTGCCTTAGCACTTTAATGGGTGAATCCCGCATATCTTCTTGAGTGCATGAGGATTGGCTACAATCAACCGAAGAAGCAGCTGCTTTAAAAACCTGTTGTTTGGTTTCCTAACACTGCCATAACAAATATCCACAAACCGAGAGACATCAAACAATGGAGATGTATTCTGTAACAATCCTAGGGGTCTGATACCAGAAGTCCGTGGCACCAGGGAGAATCTGTCCCATGTCTCTCAGAGCTCTGAGGTCACCAGAATGTCATCACATTACTAGGCTTGGAGATGCACCATCCTGTCTGTCTTTACATGGCCTCCCTATTGCCTATGTGTATTCTCCTGTTCTAAATTTTACAAAAGCAGATCTTCATGGGATGGATTCAGAACACACTGTAAATCCAGGGGGCTCTTCTTTGGAGAGCTTTAACATAACCACACCTATAAAGACCTCATTTGAATAAAGTCCTATTTACAGGGGTAGGTCCTGGACATAACTTCTGATGGTCAACATGCAACCCATCGTGCCAATGATTGCTCTGTGTTCCATCATAGCACCAATGCTGAGATTTAAAAATAGTAGCAACTTCACCCCAGTGCATTTTCTAGCTTCTAGATAATACATTCTGTAGCTCCTGACTCCTTCAAATTCAGTAACCACCACCAACTGAGTGTTTCTTCCCTCAAAGTTCTCTGTCCCAGCTTTTGGCATTATGCTTGCTGCTGGCCCTTTTCTGCTCACAACCCCTTTGATTTTAATATGATCATTTTGGGCTCACCTAGCCAATGTAGCATTTTATCTCTATTAAAATTTCACAGGCAATCTAAATTCTCCTCTCCCGAATCAGGCAACTACCTATAGGGTCTAGGGATTAAGGCTTAGAAATCACTTTTCATTGTTCTGCTTAGGGTGGTATAGGTATTTTGTTCTCAATCTGGAATAAATACAAATACACAGAAGCACACCACTGTCCTTTCTGTCACATTAAGAAATCAATTGGAACAGGCAAGCATGAGGCACCTGCCCAAAAGTGGGTGGGGCTTAAAGATGAGAGAGACAGAGGAAAGAGAAATTATTCTGTTAGATTCCCTGAGTGTAGTCATTTAAGGATAAAGGGAACATATCTCATCTCGATACGATTTTCTAGGAAATGTCTTCTATTTGCTTAAAACTATTGTTTGAATTCTCTCATTTGTACATCAAAGACTCTTGCTTATGTGTGTTTGTGCATATGCAATGGTATACGTTCATATATGTGTAGGATGGCTTAGGACAAATAGAACTCAGCTAGAAGCTGTAGCTCTCACTTTTACTGTGACATATCTATTGTTTGAATATTGCACCACAAGCTTGTACATGTATTATTTTAAAGATGCACCCTAAAATGTAAGTTCCTTCAGGGCTCCAAGGCAGTAGAATCATCAGTGGAAGACCCACATTTTTCTCTTACTTGGTGCTTTTAAATAGTACACAAGTCCACTCAAGAGCCAATAATTAGAAGTTGCTTCTTGGTCCTGATGACATGCTTTATTCTTTAGGAAAAGCTATTTAGATGGTGCCATGGATGATGAAAGTCCCATCCTCAGAGACAAACAAAGGACTGGCTGGCTCGTTTCTGTTGATCAAGTCCTTAAGGCAGCCTAGAAAGCATAGGTTTCTCTTCCTTCTCTTTCTTGTGTCTGTGGACTATAAACACTCACATCATAGGGATGTGACTTGAAAGGAAAGGAGCAGAAGCCAATGCCTGCCTTTCTCTCAGCAAAACAAAGACATGAAAGGAGTCTGGACTCTAATGGTGTTCAGACATGGGAAGAGAGTGTTGAAACCTCACAATGGAGAGTGCTAAAGACTGGAGTGAGAGCAATGGGCTGCCCTACACTGATCTAAATTCTTTCTTCTCTTTCTTATAATGCCTTGGACAAGAGCCCCATCAGCTTGCAAGGGGCATGTTGATGCTACTTCCTTGGAAACATACCTCTGGGGGTGCCCCCCAAAAAAAGGAGAGGCTTCCAGTGTCACCCTAGAGCCTGTCAGCTGTCCATGACGCTCACTGCCAAAACAGCATAAAAATCATCATCCAACGGCTAAGCATCATCTGGACTCTCCCTTGAGGACCAGAATCCAGAGACCCTGGGCTGAACGAAAAAACTACATTTCAACAGGCAAGAAACCTGACTTGAAGCAAGTCCTCACACTTGCAGAGGAAGGCCAGCCACCACCTTCTGCTCCATCATCTATGTCTGACAGTGTAAAGCAGAAACGTAAACTGCTTTACATGTTTCCACCCTTCACTCCTTCACTGTGTCTCGAGAATACAGAACTGTTATGGCAGCATATATAAACGAATTAAAATATAAAGAATCCCATAGTGTGCTACAAGAATCAACAATATCTACATTCATCTAGAAAATACAATCAATCACCCTAATATGCTAAATTCACTGAGCTGTGGATAATTTCTTGTTTCAGGGAAACATGAAATTAAGCTGTATTGATTCTTTATTGTATAAATCCATGGCACTGGGCTGCCTAGTCTTCAATTTCCTGCTGGGGTAGTCTTACTCTCGCAATGCAACTCATTCATACTTCTGCTTTGTTTAAATAGAAAGTTGGTGGTTCAGAAAACTGCCCCCCTAAATGCAGGTTTTGAGGATGTTAGTTGTATTCATTTGTTTATATTGGAGCTGGCCATGACCTGGGTAAATACCAAATAAAGCCAAGCATGGTTTTAAATTCTCCACTGTTCGCTGTAGTCTGTCAAGCAGAGTAATGGTGGCCCATGCCTTTAATCCTAGCATTCCAGAGGCAGAGACAGGTGGATCTCTTGGTTTGAGGCCAGCCTGGTCTTCAGAGCTGGTTCCAAGATACACAGAGAAACCCTGTCTTGAACACCCTCCACCCCAAATAGGTTTTGTCAAAACCAAAGAATGGGTGGAAACATCACATAGTGACAGGAGATACAGGGGTAGTAGACATGGGTTCAAACTGAGGTCCTGCCTTTCTTTAATTTTTTTCATTTCTTCTTTTTGTTCTTTCTCCCTCACTGCTATACTCTCATGAACATCTTCAATCCTAAATCTGTGGCCAAGAGAAACAGGGTTCTATGTATTGTAGTGTCTACAGTACAGATGACAATACTTTGGAGTTATCTGGTAAAGGGAAGCAAAGAAGGAGGAAAGGTATAAAGGGTGGGGAGAGAAAGAGAAGAGAGAGGTTGCAAAAAGAAGTAATCAATGAGGGATTAAAATCTCACTTCACATATTACTAATAAAAACTGGATGAGGTAGTCTATGTGAAAACTGATTTGCAATGTAGTTGTCATTAAGAAAGACTTGTTGGTAAAGAAACATTTCGAGAAAAGTGAATTTCATAGACACTACGGTAATACTTTTTACTTGGCATTAAATCCTGTAGTTTTTCAAATATAATAGTCTGTTCTCTGTTTTCTGAAAACTGTCTTACTTGGGAAAATCAATTCAGTAGGAACTTTAAAAAGTAGTGCTAAGTTTTAATTCATGTTTCAGAGTAAACAGACTTTTGTTTAGTATTGCCAGTAAAGTGAGTGAGATTACTAACGTTGACAGTGTTTCCCCATCTCCAAAGAAGAGAGCCTTAAGAGTTTCAAGCCCATGTGTGGGCTAGGTGTGTTTTCACAGAAAAGAGATATGTGCAGAGAACAGGGAAGGGTCCAGAGACATTTGCTGGGATGCTGGAGGGCTGTTTATGCAGACTGTTTAGATGTGAAGGGCTGTTTCAGCTAAAGCACTGGGTGTAGTCTTTTAGTTTTACCTATACGAATATCTGAGGCTGAAGGGCACTGCATACTCAGGACAGACACTTCCCTTGGGACAACCCCAACTTGGCCAGGACTTCGGCATCCCTTCCACTCACTAACTATGTTAGTTAGAGTTTTACGGCTGTGAAAAGACATTATAACCAAAGCAAATCTTATAAGGACAACATTTAATTGGGGCTGGCTTACAGGTTCTGCGGTTCAGACCATTATCATCAAGGTGGGAACATGGCAGCATCCAGGCAGGCATGGTGCAGGCAGAGCTCAGAGTTCTACATCTTCAACTGAAAGCTGCTAGCAGAATACTCCTTCCAGGCAGTTATGATGAGGGTCTTAAAGCCCACACCCACAATGACAGACCTATTCCAACAAGGCTACACCTACTCCGGCCACACCTGATAGTGTCACTCCCTGGGCCAAGCTTTAAAAAAACCATAATAGTAACCCTCTTCCTGAAAGCCAGTGAAGGCAGGAAGTGGGAAGTGTTCCCACCTACAGGGTAAATACAGCAAGATGAGAGGATGTCACAGAAAATTAGAGACCGGGCCCATTTTATAACAATCCTAAAATCATTGTGATCTTTTTTCCTGCCTATTACTTTCTAAGAGTGACCTGTGTCTTTTTGACAGATAAAGTTAAGAACTACAGTTGTGTCTTCCTCCACTTGTCACAAGTGTTCATTGCCATCTTTTTCCCTCTGACTAGAGGATAAGTGGCCCAAGTTAGGCCAATAGGGAAGATTATATTTCATTCTCAGGTCATGGTGCTTAGTCATTTACTTATATGGTGGCATCTCATGACCTGTCTTCTCTATCATAGAGGTTACCCGCACAGTGGCGTCAATGCCTACTGAATTTTTGGGAATGGTTTTGTATGTTTTTCACAGTCCAAGGTTTGGGCTGATCATATATGCGTACCTGAGGAAGTGTAGTTTTAATTCTTATTGTACTGGCTCGTTTTGTGTGGTCACTTGGTGTTATCATAGAGAAAGGAGCCTCCCTTGATGAAATGCCTCCATGAGATCCAACTGCAAGACATCGTCTCAGTTGGTGATCAAGGTGGGAGGGCCATGCCCATTGTGAGTGGTACCAATCTTGGACTGGAAGTGTTGGATTCTATAAGAAATCAAGCTGAGAAAACCTGGGGAAGCAAGACAGTAAGTAGCACCTTTCCATGGCCTCTGCATCATCTCCTGCCTCTAAGTTCCTGCCCTGTGTGAGTTCCTGTCCTGACTTCCTTTGGTGATGAACAGCAATGTGGATGTATAAGCTAAATAAACCCTTTGCTCCCAACCTTGCTTCTTGGTCATCATGTTTTGTGCAGGAATACAAACCCTAAGATACTTATCTTCTTATCTTAATCTATTAATGGTTTTGGGGCTGGCAAGATGGCTCAATAGAAGTGCTTTCTGTGAAAGTGGGTTCAGATCCCCAGTTCAACCCATTGGTGTGCCTGTGTAACTCGACCTTTTGTGATGAAATGGGAGATGGAGCTGGAAGAATCCCTGGGGTTCATGATAAGCTGTCCTGATGTGTGCAGCAGCAAAGAAGAGACCCTGTCATAAGACAAGGAAAGGAATGTTCAACAGCCCAGATTACCTGGCCTCCACAGGAACACCAGGGCACATATGTCCTTGTCACATGAATGTGCTCATGCATGCTCCTATACACACAAAGTTCTAAAATTTTGTGGTTCTTTTTCAGTTAGAATGGAAATTTACTAATGTTCAGATGGTTCTTCGATGAAGACTAATTATGTGAGGTTAATACCTGTCGTGCTTTACATTTTTATTGCTTTTTTAATGGAATCTTTTTTAATTTACATTTCAACATTATCCCTTTTCCCAGTTTCTCACTTTGTATGCCACAGCATGTGTATGGCAGCCAGAGGATAATGTAGGAGTTATTTCTTTCCTTCCATTGTGTGGGTTCCAGGTGTGGACCTCAGGATGTCTAGCTCAATGGAAGCTCCCTTTACTCACAGAGGCATCTGGCTGGCCCAGGTCTTGTATTTTAAGAACAGGTTTTATGATCTGAGGAGCAGAGTAATTTTAAAGTTAACAAGACAAACAGATCTCTCCAGTTCATGACTTCTCTGGGTCATCTCTGGTGGAGACCTGAGTAAATGGTATCATTGGTAACTGGAGTCTCCTTCGAGAAACATTAGGTGAGATTAGTATTTCTCAGAGTCACTTTGGGACAACTGGCCTAACTTGAAGAGTAGTGAGACTATGGAACTTGTCTCCAAATACTGAAGAAAGGGGCTTTGTAGCATGCAAGTGATCAATACTAGAGGGTCCCACATGGGCATGCGTACTGATGAGAATCAGAAATTGCACATTTGGAACCGACCTGTGTGTTTTCAGGAGCCACCTGTCTACACATTACAGCTTGTATCAGTCAAGAGTTCTTTCAGATTTGTTCTAGTAGGCTTGATTATGAAGAAAAGAAGGGGTGTGTGTGAAAGAGAGGCAGGTAGAATTGGTCTAAGTACAAGCAGGAGTAATCTCTAGGCTGCCTTTATTGTAAAAAAATGAAGTCAGAAGAGCTGAGAAGCCATATCTATCAGTATATATCTAATGTGTACTCTTGGCTGCCCAGGCTCTCTTTCTATAATATTCCCTAAAGCCTGACTACTACATGAGAACGTGCATGCAAATGCGAGTTTAAAGCACAACCAACACATTATTTTATAAAATATTTTCATTTTAATAATGAAAACAAAATCACCAATTTAAAATTCATCCATTTATGGAGAGCGTGGGAAGAAGCATGTTTGTAGTCTTGGAGATTTGAGTTCAAATGCTCAGAACCCATATATAGGCAGGCACGGTAATGCACATATGTAATCCCAGTGCTCCTGTGGCAAGATGGGAGATGGAAACAGGAGAATCCTCAGAAGATTACAGGCCAGGCAGCATGAAGTACTCATTGACAAAACAGAAAAGAAAGACTGCCTTCAAAAAGGGGGAAAGCAAAGACTACTACCCAAGGTATGACCTTCATACCCACACAATGACATGTTCTTTTAAAAAAAAAAAGACTCATCCCATTCCATGTGTTATCTAACTTATAGAGATTGAGAAATATTGATTTATATCATCTTATTTTCAATAAATACCCATTGGATTCTTAAACTGCCATAGGATATTGCACGGAGTACACTGTCTACGGTCTACATCATTGGCAGGCATGGTGACATGAAAAGTAGCACTAACCTTATGCAAATCAATCAAAATATCTTTGATAACCCAATGACTTGTGATTATTTTCAGGCTTGTCAACAGTCAGTGATCGAAGATTATTAACAAGATTGAAATGCCATCTGTTTGTGTGTTTGATACTTTGGTAGTTTGGGTAGGGACTATGCTCTTCAGCACTCTTTAACCCATGAAAAACCATTTTATAAATGCTTTATGCTATAAAACATTACAGAAGCAGAGAGTATAAATGGAAAAATAACAAAACTAGAATAATGAGCAAATCTATTTTGAAACTGTGTCTGACTACAAAGCAATAAGCCAGAAAGTAATTCATCCTACAAGAGGGATTGAGATTAAAATTCTGAACAGAACATTATTGTTGCTTTCAGTTCAAAATGGCCAATTTATATTGTACCATCATGAGAAAGTCCATACAATTTTGTCAATGTTTGAATTACTCAATTCTCCAGAGAACAGAAGAAGAGCAAAGGTCTTCAAAAAGGCATTTGAAAAAAATTTGACACACATATCTAAAAGCTTCTTCCACTCCAATGAGAAGTGATCAAACACCTTAATAAAAATTGCATGAAGATCTTTACCAGATACCTCATCAAAGAAGTTCTCTGGGTGGCAAACCAGGATAATAAAAATGCTCGACTTCACATGTCATCCAGGAAATGCAAACTGAAACAGCACTCAGTATCATTGTGCACCCATTAAACCAGCCAGCAGCAGTTGGCGAGTATGTGTGGCAATAGCTGCTGTCTTTTGTGTATAGTGAAAATGAAAAAAAAAACAAAAACAAAAACAAAAAACCATGCATTGGCCACTTTGGAACACAGTTCCATGGTTTCTCACAAAAAATAAAGACTATTCTTATAATATGACCAAGGTATTATATTCTTGGGGTCAGCCCCAAGGACCTGAAAACAATGCTTTATAGTCTGCACATGGTATTTCTAATGTCATTTGTAGCTCACAAGATTTGGAAGTAACAGAGCTGTCAACTGACAACTGTAGAACACCCTCACAGTGAAATAGTATTAACTGGTGAGAGGAGATGAGTGAACCACCACAAAAATACATACCAGGACACTGAGTGCACATTGCTAAGTGAAAGAAGCCAGTCAGAAAGCTACCTTTTCAAGACACCCATTACTATGGGAAAGTTAAAAATTTTAAACAGAATAAAGTTTAAAAAAAATAATGAGTGTAAGGAATAGAAAAAATTGGTGAGGGTTGGGGCATAGCTAAGTTTTCAGTCAGTGAAAATACTCCTCTGGGCATACACAAGTGGGTAAATATCATATACGCTGAATGAAATGTCCAAGACTGAGAGCCAGTTTTGCTATCTATGTACGTTGGGTGACCATGAGGTGCCAATGTTCCGTCTAGTCATGTGACAGATGCGCCATTCTTCTGGGGCTGCTAACAATGCCAGAGGCTCTACGTGAGTGGATATAAAGTGAGTGTGCAGTGTATCTGCACAATTCTCCCAATTTTGCTATGATTCTCAAGACATTCTCAAAAAAGTCTCAAAAATTTCTTGACTAGCACAGTAAAATAGAGAGAGGTTGCGAGCTATGATGGAAGCCACATGTGTAGAGTTAAATCTTCTGATAGCCATTAGAAGTTATAAAAATTGATTAAGTTAATTTTTATAGCATATCTGTTTAAAGAAACAGGGACATATCAATAAGAAAGCATTAAACAGTAATACATTCGATCTACTGATAATGTATTGATATAGTAATAAGATTATACATTAAATTTTCATACCAAATCTTTGAAATATAATGGACATTTTATGTGGTGAGAACACTTACATCCAGACTATCTACATTTCAAGTGCTTAGTCTTCACACATATTTAGTATGTAATAGCACAAGTATTTATTAATAGGTACATTCATTTATTTATTATGAGCAAGCTAGATGCTAATTGCTCCCATTCATCATATTGTACACGTTGAGTGTCTTTCTAACATTGTGCTCAATTCATATGGTATTCTAAGTAAAGGATGATGACTTAGGTTGATTTCTGTTGCTACGACAAACACTATCCAAAATCCAAGTCAGGAACTCAGCGCAGGATCTTGAAACAGTACACATTGAAGAAAGCAGTTACTGACTTGCTACTGTTGACCTGAGTTCAGCTACCTTCTCTTAAATATCCCGGACTCACATGTCTAAGCATAGCACTGCCCAAAGTGTGCTAGGTACCCCTACATCAATTAATACTCCAGAAAATGCCCTTAGATACCCCAGTAGGCCAGTCTGATGTAGGCAGTTTTTCATTTTTGGATCCTTCTTCCAGGCATGTCAAATTGACAAGTATGAACGATAACAAGACAGAAAATCAATGCCAATTAAACAGAATTTTCTACAACCAAGTATTCTTCAAGCATTTGCATTTCATATCATCCCAGAAAGACATAAGAGATAACAAAACCCAAAGATGCATGTGTGCATGTGTGACGGTGCCTGCGTATTAAGCCCTTACCACATACCAGACAATGTTTAAAGAAGAAGTAACTTAATTGCCACAGTAACCTTCTGAAGTGGGTACAAATCATGTTCAGAATCTTCGGTGACTAGCATAGACAACCACTGTGAGGATTGATTCTCATCTATCTTGCTACAGCTGTGGCTATTGTTTACTGAGTGCTTTTTATGCACAAGGCAGGTTTAATCAATTAACTAGTACTTCACTGAGTTTCACTAAATGCTGTGCACTAAAATGAGGGCGGGTTTATGTTTGCTAATTTACTCTTTAGGGATCTAATATTTGAGAAGATGGGTGTTACATACTAGAAATAATATGGAACACCCCAAAAGCAATGAGTAAACTTGGGCCAAATTGTGTGTTCTTGAAGAAAAGTCCAGATGTGGGATGAGGTGGAACCCTGTCACATAGTAAAGAAATCACAAAGTTCAGTTTTCAAAGAGCAGTGTTTCCTCAACTGGCATACACACGGAGTAGCCAAGCTGTATAATCTACATCATAACAGGATTATCATTTCTTGACAATAATGCATAGTGTTCTGACTTGCCTTGGCATATTTGGTCCTCAGAAAACTTTTCTACATTCTAGGACAGATATTGTACTCACTTTGTTGTAGAGAAAAAAGAGAACCATTGAGAATCTGTGACTGATAGGGGAGGGAACCAGATCCGGAGGAGTCTAGCTCCCCTTGCTGTAATGTTAATCTTTCCAGCCCTGTCATGGGAAACTCTAGTGATTCTGAGATAATTGACAGTCATAAAGGTTATATTTAAAAGACAAAGTGAAATTAACCAAATGAAAATATTAAGTAACTGGAAGCCCTAATACACAGATGTGGTAATAGCAAGAACAAAAATTGACAAACTTGCTACTTTATACAATGTCATTTATATTTTCTCTTAAAATTACAATGGCTAAATTATGTGTTTGACCTGTTGTTTCATTACCAAAAAAATATTTAATGTCAGTAGTAAACAGTATTTTAATGTCTCAGTTTACTGTTTTTGAGTTTTCATAACAGTTCATAATATTAGCTTTGCTTTTTCCCCAAACTGAGAGTGAAGACAATGACTTTTTCTTACATATTTTAATTGTTGTAATTAGCCTATCATGTTAGGGAGAAGCATTTTATTTCTATTAAGAGAGAGTGTATTTCTGTAACGATACATGCACAGAGCTATAAAGTAACAAAGACAGAAATCGCTCTAAGGATCAGCCTCTGCCTCGGTCCTCCTTCCTGCACTGACTTCCTTTTTGATCCATACCTTCTGCCTTTCTATAGGTTTTGCTTACATGGAGGTCTTCATGGACTTGTGGGCCTGACAACAGCCACTTAGTAAACCTCAGTTTCTTCTGCCTGCTTCTAGCTTCTCTAGCTTCTCAATGCAAGATTCCTAAAGATAGAATCTTGTTGGACAGTACAGCTTTTTGCAAGGGGGCATTAAATATTAAAAACAATAAGCAAACAAATAAGCTACTGCATCTGACAAACTCCTCCTGTCCACGGCAGAAAAACCAGCCAGTGCTCCCCCACCAACCCTCCCACCAGCATCTCCCAGGCTGTACATACAGACCATGTTTCCTTCTCTGCCTTGCCACCTATAGATTTTTTCCATTAGACAGGTCTGTGGGTCAGACATCTAAATATATCCTACATATTTCTAATCTTACCCCTCTGAACTCCAAAAATCATAGTTAAGCTATCACTACCCCATCCCTAGATAATAATCAGCAGCCGTTTAACTGATACACATATACCACTGAAAGATATAAATTTCACACAACAGCTAACATGATTTTGAACAACTTAAACCAGATCACATCAATCCCCTAACTTAAGCCACTAAAATTCATTTCATCTGTAATAAAAGTGAAGCACTTCCAAGGTCCGTGACCCTTGTGCTGCTGGCCATACCTGCCCCAATGCATGGCCTGCTCTGCTCTAACCCACTACGTTCATACCCCTACATTTTCCTTTCAGTTCCCTTTTTATTCCATCCCTTTCCATCCCTTCCCTGCTGCTGCATCTCCATGAATTTTTCATAGTCCTGTTTCATCCTCTGATCGTTCAGCTCTCTAGTCTGTGACTCCCTCCTCCATTTCTCTCTGTCTCTCCCAACCCTGTTTCCCTCCATCTTGCTACGTAATTTCATTGTTTACTGTCCCTCTCCACTCCTCTTTACTCCAATGACACACACACTAAAGTCCCAGTTCTGTGCCTCCAACACTGGGGTTTCAGCACCAAGAACAGCTCCCAGCACAGCCCATTGAAAGCACCGGGTGAACCAATGAATGGATGAGGCTCTTTTTATGCCAGAAGTTATTTATAAGCCATCGATTGATGAATGCCTCGCCTCACATCTACTTAGAAAATAATGGATGGGGCCCTGAGGATGCGAATGCGGGGCCAAGCACGAGCTGGATCTGCAGCATAGGGCAAGCTCTCTCCCCCTCCTGTTGACACTTGGCAATTGGTTCCTGACCAAGTGAGTGAATGGATGTGGGCTCAAAGGTCAGCATGGCTCCAGGGATGCCTGCCAATGTACAGTAAGACTTTGAAAGAAGAGCTGAGTATGCTCTCTCTCCAGGAAGCATTATAGAAAGAGGCAGAGACACAATGTTTATGTGGCTAGAGGCATTTGGTTGAAATTGAAGTGATTTTTAAAACTACAGAGACGCAGTCATCTGGCACCAGTGATGATCTGAGTTGAGAAGGCACCCCACCATATTCTCATTTCATCCAGCACAGTGTAAATTCATTTTTTCCTATGGCACTCTCTGTTCCAACTTGGAATATTGATGCTGTGCATTTTTATTTGCATAATGCAGACATTAAACTTTATCATTCTTTACAGAACAATTGCTCTAGAGAAGGACTGAATTCTTTCTCTAAAGACCATGGTAAACAGAATAATAATTTTAGATTTGGAACTGTTAGGGTTCATGTCAGTCTAAGACTGTTTTATAGCAAGAAAAAGAAGACCATACTTAATGGCATTTTATGTGTAGCATCCACACTTCCTGGACAACTGCTGGGAGGACTTACAAAAAGATCAAAGAAACCAATCTCTTCTCATTTTGGCAAGCAATATACCAAATCTAGATATAAATAATACCAAATTCTTGAAATGCACCCCAAAGACAGATTCTTTCATAACACATTTTTAGTTGTCAGGGAACAGAAATCTATGCATTACTAAACTTATTTCAATGCCAAGACTTAAAGCGTGCTATTAAGATGAATACCACAAAGTAAATTAATTTGATCTATGAATTCTCAAATGTTGTCTTACATTGTGTAAATACAATTTGTTAATTCAGGCAATTCATTATAGGTTTCCTTGACATTACAGAAGATTAACAGAGCCTTATGCTAATTATCTGCAGTGTGGCTCTCTATGATGGTCATATTGAGTAATGATTGCAGTAACATTAATGTAAATCCCAGCTTAATGCTAGTCTCACTGTAAATTCTGGACTGGCAGTGTAACTTCTCTGTGTCTCAGTTTCATTAATGTCAATCTGTCCTTTAAAAGAGTGATACCTGTGAAAAGAGAGCCCACTCTCCCTTCATCCTCAAGGCCCACATTTCCAAGTGCAGTGCTGGCACCGTATATAAAGGTTATTTTAATTAGCAAATCTCATAGGCATACATTGGAGAATAAAAGATAAGGTAGATAAGGCTACTAAGAAAACATTGCGTTTTGGTAAGGAGATGGCTCAGTGGGTAAAACACTTTCTATGGAAGCATGAGTTCTTGAGTACAGATGCCAAGACACATAAAGTCAGATGAAGCAGGACTTGTCTGTAATCCCTGCACTTTTACAACAAGATGGGAGGCAGACATGTAAGTTCCCAGAAGCTGAGGTACACAGCACTGAAAAAGAAAACCTGTCTGAATCAAGGTAGAAGAAACAACACCTAAGATCCTCTGACCTTCACGCATACACTTTTGCATGTGTACATCCACATGCACACATGCACATGCAATCATACACACATACTCACATTACACCCACATACATATGCTCACATTACACACACATGCACACACACACACACACACACAAATGTTCTTTAAAAATAAAACCTGATCATACTTTCCTTTAAGAAAAATTTTTCCAGGAACACAAAGGCTTAATAATTAGATAATAATGTGTTTATCCATACCAACAAATAAATGTACTTACAGCATTCTTTATTCAGAAAAATATAAGCAAACAGGCAGTTTCACATTTTCCAGTAGGCATACAAGCACTATGATTTAATGCAGAACTAAGCAAAAGTTATAAAAAAATGTAAGATATGCATGTTTTTGTAGTAATTTCAACTTAGAAGTGAAATCACAGAAAAACTTGGTGGTAGACTTATTTGTAATAGTGAAAAACAGGAACAACCAGAATGTGCATTGGTAGGCAACTGGCTCCATTAGCTATGCTATATTATATGCAAAAAATAATGGTGCTATGTGTGAGCTAACAGAGATGGCAGAGGTGGATGTGAAAAGACACTTGGACATAAGCAAACATTAATTTGCAATATCATAATTATAGTGGAATTGTTTTTGCATAAATTGAATGCACAAAGAGGAAGTGTGGAAATACTGTGGTGATGTTCTCTAAGAAGCACTCAGGAGGCTCCAATGCTCTACTTAGCCTCTCCCGAGTCCTTGTTCAAGGACTTTAGGGTAGTGTTAGGTTCTGGTAAAGAGAGTGTACAAAGATGTCCTATTTATCCTTTATTCACACAAAGCAAGTCTCTTCCATTGTTTAGTATCCTCTACTGAAGTTCATCTGTTGCGACTGATAAACCTGCATTTATATGTGCTTGTCACACGGAGTCTATGGCTTATAGACTAGGGTTTACTTTTCAGTTTTGACAGTTGCTCAGCTCAGATTTACACATCAAGATATGTGTACACTGCACAACATATTTTCAACTGTCTTAAAAATCCTTGGGGCTGAGACGATGGCTCTGTTGGTAAAGTTCAAGATTCACAGACATGAGGAATTTCCATTAAAAATGCTGGACATTGTGGTGTGGGCTTGTAATCCTGGTGTTGGGGGAAGCAGAGAGACAAGCACACTGGGGTTTACTGACCAGCAAGCCTAGCCTAAGAGGTGAGCTCCAGGCCAGAGAAAGATCATAACCAAAAATAATGAGAGTATCTGAGTAAGGATACCTCAGGTTGTCCTCCAGCTTCCAGATACGTGTGTGTGTGTGTGTGTGTGTGTGTGTGTGTGTGTGTGTGTGTGTGTGTGTGTGTTATGTTTCTTACTCAACTGTCCCACCAACTCCATGTTCCTGGAAGCCACTGATTATTATCTTATTGTTTTGCAATAGGAATGAAAAGCAAATGTTATTATTTCTAATAAAAAAGATGTTTTGGAGGATGAAAGAGAAGATGGTGAGAGACACAATAGGAAATGATATCCTTTCTACATTTACTAAAATGAAACACACATGTAGGTATTTTTGGTGTACCATTCACAGCTAAGCTTTAAAGATCAAAAGCTTATCAAATGCAGCTTGGAGGGGGCCTCAACTCTAGACTTAGAAATGCAGCTCTCATATTTCAGTGCTAAGCTTAAGGGACATTGTAACTTAACATTCTCTACAATCAATGGTGTTCATGTTCCTGCATTAGAGTTGGGGGTCCTCTCAACTTGTACTGTTTCCCTCCACTACCCATGTCTTTTGCCAAAGAAAAGAGAACATGCAACAGCACTACATCTTGCAAAGTACTTGACCTTAGACAACCTTCATTTACGTAACCCCTTAAGACCCAGTCTCTAATTGACATTCCCCACTACAGTAGAGAATCTTTCACAATGAAATACACATAGTACCACCATCCATACCAACTACAGCTCATTCATTTCCAGCCACAAAAAAGGGAAAGGACAGTTAGTTCACCCCATACTGGAGTTGTTTTAACCTCATAGTTTTCTTACTCAACCCAGGAAATCAATTAGAAAATAAATGCTAGCAATTCTTAGTCCTAAGGAACACAGTGGCTCTGAGTCATTCCCCAGTCCTGTTGGCATGCACCACCTGTCTGGTGAGGACAGTAGACTGTAAACCTGGAAGCAATAATGAAGCATTCTGGGGGATTTGCCAGTTGATAGCATCTCTTAATAATGCACTGGTGACCAATAATATGGTCTTTGAATGCTCTGGGTGAGCTAAACACATCTGTTTAAAGCTTGTTCCTGTGCTTATTAATTATGTGAACTTGGGCAAGATGCTCATCCCCACTGCAAATAGAGTTCAGAGTGGCTACGTCATGGTGACATCATTGTTAAAAGGGCTATGCTATGTGTAATCGCTTTGTACAGCTCATCCAACGCAATAAAATGATTCACGTTACTTTTATTTGATGATAATGGTGATGAATATGATTCATCATTATTCAATGTTATCAGAAAGAATTAGATGCGCTGCTAAAGAAATTTATGTTGACATCAAGCATTTACTGGTTGTGTGGTTTCAAATAAAGTTTGTCTCTGAATACTAGTCCGTGAAAAGGAAGTAAAAATAAGTGCTCTGATTCTTATGGTGCTCCTGTGACATCAAGGAGCAGTGACCATATCAATTACCAATAACTATGCCTATGTATACACACACCTTCATAAAATAAAGGATTAATAAACCTCCTCTTTTTGTCTTTACCCTCAAGTCGGAAGTGGGTAAAAGGCAACTAGCACTTCAGTCTTGGCTAAGGGACATGCTCAAAAGCTTACGGCATGAGTGAGAAGTTAATAGTTGTAGTTTGCCTATTACTACAACATTTAAATTGCTATTTGATTTTCTGTTGATTTTTAGGTTTCTTTTCATTCTAACGGTGATATAAGCTATAATAGATGGCTATAGAATGATAAAAGACAGTAATGTCCACTTGCTTACTCATGATATTCTTTTATATCTATTTGGCCACATTAAATATATTAAGTCAAGTGTTTGAAGAAAATCTGTTTTTAAATCCATCAATATTAATGTAAACTATGAGGCTTTGACTAGCAGAAGCTGGTCCTCCACCTCTTTAGGTGAACAGCTCTCTATTCCTGTGTGTTCAGAGAGACTCACATGTTTATTAAAATGCCAGTTTTGGATGCTACAGTGCTGCTGCAGTAATGAAATGGTGGCATTTCCATTCTAACAGACATTCTATGGACCACAATGCAGGTATGAAGACCCCAAGACTCAAACTGAGAACAGAACTGAAGTCCAGGACCTCTGAGTGTCTAAATGTGTTCTGGAGAAGGAACTGGGAATATGAATGCTAGTTCCCCATTGTGTGAGATTTCTCAGTCCTGATGCCTTTACACTTCAGCCCTGGCAGCTGTGCCTATAGCCAGCAATCATCTTGAATGCATGTTTCCTCTACCTTTGACACAGCAGCCTCTGAAAAGTGTAGTTCGTTCTCTCGGAGACGCAGTGGGGTCATGAAAAAAGGACATGGGTATTATGTGCAACTTACACTAGCTACATATTGCTGTCCTTTCAGAAGGACATAAAATTCAAACAGCTCCCTCTGCAGACGATAAAGTAAAGGAGGTTCAGATTGATGAGACCACGGAGTAGGTGCTTATATTTTCAAGAGATATTATATGCATACAGATATACATGTGATGGTGCCTTCCTCTGATATTTATTGAACCTTGTAGCTATTGTAGCTAACTTTTTTGTTGTTTTATCAGCATCTCAAAGTCCTATACCCTCACCTATTCTAGAAAGAATAAAATTGTAAAGCAAAGTAGACCTTATTTTAAAAACTTCGAATGAAGGTGTTCTGATTAGTTTAATGTCAACCTGACACAAACTAGAGTTATTCAGGAAGAGGAAACTTCAGCTGAGGAAATATTTGTCTGACAGATTAGCCTCTGGCCAAGCCTAAGATGCATTTTCTTGATTGATGAATGATGTGGGAGGGACTAGAATGTTGTGCGTGGTGCTACCCCTGGGCTCGGTGGTCCTGGGTACCTTAAGAAAGTGGACTAAACAAACCAGGAGGAACAAGCTAGGAAACTGCACTCCTCCATGGCTGCTGCTCGTTTCTGTTTCTGATTCCAGGTTCTCACCTTAAGCTCCCGCCCTGACTTTGCTCCATGACAGGTGTGATCTGAGAGTTGTAAGCTGAGATAAACCCTTTTCTTTCCAAGATGTTTTTGGTTATGGTGCTCTATCGCAGCAATAGAAACCCTAAGACCATGCTGTGTTCTTCCAGAGTATAGAGTCACCCAAGTCATTAGGTTCTTGGCACTGCACTCCCAAACAGAGAGACAGAGAATTCCATAAAGAACTTACTCACCACAGACTGATTTAATCTCCACCACTTGTCATGTCCCCGAGGGAGAACCACAGAGACAGCTGCCTTGATTACATAGCTTACAGTCATTGCCAGCACATGCTCTGATCATATTTGAAAGCTTGCTCAGCCAGGGCAAGGACAGAGTCTTTCCAGGTAGAAAGAAGAAACTAAGAATAGTCTCACAGCATGTGTACACTGACTTCTGCTCTTTCTGATTGGTAGCTGGTGCGTTACTAGACTTTTACTCATCTCCTGAATTAGGGAAATAACTAACTCAACCTTTAGAGACAAATCTCAGTCAGAGTCATCAAATTCTCATCCTGTAGACAACGAAAGAGAGGTTTGCGCAGAGACTCTACCTGTCTTCACTTGTTCCTTTGCACGCCCATGGATATCTTAGGGTGTGTTCCCACCTAATTGGCTTCCAATGGTGTCAACCACTGGAAGGGCCTAGTGGCAGCCTGACGGTTAGGAGCAACACAAAGCCTGGGAGTTTCCCTTTGTCTCTCATCACTAAAGATGGTTTCATGTCCTCCCGTATCTCCCCTTTCTTGAAGTCTCCTGTTGCTGTAGAAACAAATTCTACCAGATACATCACATCCTGTGTACAAACTACTATGACTATTGCTGCCTCTTTCTATGAGACTTTCCTAGAGGTCACTAATAATTTTTTAAGGCCAGATACTAAATAGTCTAGGCTTTATACTACAAGAGGCAAAATTGAGGAGAGCTGATAGGTGTCAGAGGGTCCTGAGTTTCTTTTTCTCTGCTGTGTTAAAATAGCCCGTCAGAGCAGCCTAAGGTGAAGGGTTGTTTTGGGTCACAGTGCAAGGCTATGATCCATTCTGTCCCAGAAGTCAAAGTGGCAGGAACTTAAAGCAGCTTCCTTTAAGGTTACATTGCTTCTGCAACCAAGAAGCAGCTAGTGATGGATTCTAAAGCTTGGCTCGCTTCCTCTGTTTATACAGTGCAGAATCCCAGCCAGGGGATGGTGCCACCTACAATGTGTGGATCTTCTCTCCTCAGTTAGCCCGATTAAGGCAATCTCTGGCAATCATTCTCAGAGACTAACTTTAATCCAGACAATCCCTCCCTGTGTGCCCCAAGGCTTGTCTCTCAGATGATTCCATTTTAGGTGTCTGTCACATTGACAATGAATACAGACAGCATTACAAAAACACAAGCCATTCTTAGTACATACTATTAAATGAAGTGAAGGGCTGGATGGATTTTGTTCTTCGGTCTTAATTTGTCAAGCATTGCTTTTGCCTTAGAGGTAGCAATGGCTTCTCTAGCTGCTAGCTTCTGTATGCTTAAGGTTCCCAATTTTGATTGTTACCATTTGAATATGCAATGTTCAATACAGGTACATGTAGGTGCCCTCCAGGTGGTGGATTTAAGGAAATGCTGGAAACTTAAGGAGGTGAATCCAGCTGAAGGCGAAGTCACTGGGGATGCAACTGTGCTGCTCCAGTCCTTTGTGAGCTTTCTGCTTCCTGTCTACCATAAGGTGAAGAGTTTCATCTCCTGAATTCTGCTAGACCACCTTCAGCTTCACCTTGGGTCCAAAGGAATGGGGCTAGCCGGCTAAAGACTGAAACTGTAAACTCAATTGAATGATCCTTCCTGTGAGTTGGTCTTTGACATATTTTAGTCCAGCATATGTGGAGCACACTGATCAAATAATTTCTGCAAGTTAGTTCCCTATACTGACCTTTTCAAAACCAGGCTACCTAAAGTGGATTTTCTTTTCCAAAATGAACTCTGACTGGGAAAGTTTAAAACCATAACCCATCGCGTGTATGTTTTTCTACTTCATAAATTTCTTAGTGCTTTTAGCTCTTCTGAAATGCATTCACAGACATGTCTCGTTGGAACTATGTGTCTTTGTCATTCTCTACAAGTCAGTTGGCTACCTGTGGGTACTTTCAAGCAGTGCTAAACCTGTCAGCCAGTGCTGAAGAATTAGTGACCCTAAGAGGATCCCACAAACTGATACCAGGGAAAAAACACTTGAAATACTGAATAATTTTCCCCATGAGAACCAATACAACACAATCCCACTAGCAAGAGTCATGGGACAATCTGATAGTTTATAGACTATCAGATTGAGTCTAGTTTATAGACTCACATTACCATCAAGAGAGGTGTGGAAGACAATGTAGATACAAGCTGTAGCCAGCCTCCCTCCTTCACTACCTCCTCCTTGATCACAACTTCTTCCTCACTGTCCTTGACTCTATGGCTTTGCCATCAGTTCTGTCCACCCTTGCATAGCCATATCCACTCATAGCTCAGATCCTTGACCCCATTTCAATCAGAATAAAAATCTAAATTTTTTAACCAGTCTCTCCCTCTGTCTTTATCTCTTATCATTTGCCTTCCACTCAAGCAAGCACCGTCTGCTTGCTTGTTCTTAGCTCTCTTCCACATTAGATATCAAGCCTCTTGACTCCTGCACATTACTTCCCACACACTATGTGCTCCAGCTCTCTTTGAAGAGTTCCCGCATATCACTGGGGTCAGCACTTACATATAATTACATCTGCAATCATGTCTAACCAGTTTCCTTTCTGACTTTATGAAAGTCTGGGGTCTGTTCCTGCCTTCCTTTGTGTTTCATTCAGTCTTCCTCAAGGAACAGCACATGTTATCCTGCTCTTTAGTACTCTTTCTTCTCTCATCTGGGCTGCCATAAACACCTCTATTACAGGCCCTTCTCCACCATTCTATTGAAATACATATCACATGGGTCACTCAGTCCATACCAGCGCTTATTTATATTTGTGTATAATTCTTATGTTCTTTATAAAAATATAATTATAAAAGTATATGTATGTATCTGTATATGTACATGTTATATTTCTATATTTATAGTCTTCCAGATTGCACTAGTTGTAAATGTCACAAGAGAGGAGGCCACATCTACTTTACTAAGAAATTGAATATATAATTAATGGAGTCTATAATGTCTCAATAAATACATATTAATGGAATGAATGCATGATACAGGATGGGGCATTTACAATAAAAACGTCTCACTAATATATTGAAGGCTGTTGGATGTTCACCTAGATCTCCTTATCAAAGGTTTCCTACCATAACAATACATTGTGATGTCTTTTTAATGCTAGCAATCAGTCTCTGACTAGTGGTTTTCCTGAGCTACAAGTGGTAGAAGACCTGCAGGCCTAGCTTTGGACCAGTGACCAACAGAAGTGCTTAGATCATCAATGATGCACCATCACCTATGTGACTCAAGACCCATTGAGATCTGTTCTCCACAGTTTTCCATAATCTCAGGTACCTGAGTTGCCCATGGAGGTAACTTGTCTATCCCTTGTCTCATCTCCTCCTCCTCTTAGGTGTTTTCAGCGACATTTTTGCCAAGCAACCTTTGTGCATTTAAATAATTGTCTTACTATGTGTTGGGAAAATCCAAAGCAAGATAGCCCAGATTTGACACCTTGGTCTTTAGATCTTGACTTCATGTAACTTCTAATCTTTTAAAATTTCTGGGCTTGGCAGGATCAACACTTGTCATAAAAATCTCAGGTTATATATCCAAATCCCATGGGGGTGAAAGCTGGTCTCTCAGAAGTGTTGACAATCCTGAGCACTCAGGGGAGATGAATACTTCTGCTTACATTCCTGGCACAAGAAGAAACCCAGCTAGTGCCCTGTGTGCCCTCTGATCACAGGAGCCAAGATCAGTCAGGGACAGGACCATTCCGGTTTCTAACTGCTCCCAGAGCTGACACACTTGAGAGCAAAGGTAAGACAAAATCCTCTAGTCCAAGTAAATCACTTGGAGGCCTCAGGATACACAAACCCAGGGGCAGTCTGGGTCAGGACCCTTCCAGTTTCTGCCTGTGCCTGGAGCTGACCCAGTCCCACAGTTCTCTGTACCCAGATCTGGCTGAAGGAAAACAGGTCTACAGGAGGGTCAAGACACTGTCAGAGACAGCAAGACAAACTAACACTAGAGACAAGCTGATGGCAGGAGGCAAGTGCAGGAATTTTAGCAACAGAAACCAAGACTACTTGGCATCATTAGAGTCCAGTTCTCCCACCAAAGCAAATACTGGATATCCAAACACACCAGAAAAGCAAGATTTGGATTTTAAATCACAACTCATGATGATGATAAAGGACTTTAAGAAGGACCTAAATAACTTCCCTTAAATAAATATAGGACAAAAAAAGGTAAACAGGTAGAAGTCCTTAAAGAAGAAATACAAAAATCCCTTAAAGAATTACAGGAAAACACAACACACAGGTGAAGGATTGAACAAAACCATTCAGGATCTAAAAATAGAAATAGAAACAATAAGGAAATCAGAAAGAGAAACAACCCTGGATATAGAAACCTAGGAAAGAGATCAGGAGTCATAGACACAAACATCACCAACAGAGTACAAGGGATAGTAGAAAGAATCTCAGGGGCAGAAGATACTGTAGAAAACATTGACAAAAGAGTCAAGAAAAATGTAAAACACAAAACGCTCCTAACTCAAAACAAACAGAAAATCCAGGACACGATGAGAAGATCAAACCTAAGGATAATAGGTATGGAAGACAGCGAAGACTTCTAACTTAAAGGGCCAGTAAATATCTTCAAGAAAATTAGAGATGAAAACTTCCGTAAGCTAAAGAAAGAGACATCCATAAACATCCAAGAAGTCTACAGAATTCCAAATAGATTGGACCAGAAAAGAAATTCCTCCCATCACATAATTGTCAAGACACCAAATGGACAAAACAAAGAAAGAATATTAAAAGCAGTAAGGAAATAGGTCAAGTAACATATAAAGGCAGATCTACCAGAATTACACCAGAGTTCTCACTAGAGACTATGGAAGAAAGAAGATCCTGAGCAGATGTCATAAGAGAACACAAAATGCCAGCCCAGGCTACTATATCCAGCAAAACTCTCAATTAACAAAGATGTAGAAACCTAGATATTCCATGGCAAAACCAAATTTACACAATATCTTTCCACAAATTCAGCCCTAAAGGATAACAGATGGAAAACTCCAACACAAGAAGGGAATCTACACTCTAGAAAAAGCAAGAAATTAATCTCCTTGCAACAAACCAAAGAGAAGAGAGCCACACAAACATAATTCCACCTCTAACAACAAAAATAACAGGAAAGAACAATCACTATTCCTTAATATCTCTTAACATCATTGGACTCAATTCCCCTATAAAAAGGCATAGACTAACAGAATGGATATGTAAAGAGGACCTAGCATTTTTCTGCATACAGGAAATATACCTCAGTGACCAAGACAGATAATACCTCAGAGTAAAAGTCTGGAAAACAACTTTCCAAGCAAATGGTCTGAATCAACAAGCTGGAGTGGCCATTCTAATATCGAATAAAATTGACTTTCAACCAAAAGCCATCAAAAAAGATAAGGAAGGACACTTCATATTCATCAAAGGAAAAATCCACCAAGATGAACTCTCAATCCTAAATATCTATGCTCCAAATGTAAAAGGCACCTACGTTCATAAAAGAAACCTTACTAAAGCTCAAAGCACACAATGCACCTCACACAAAAATAGTGGGAAATTTCAACATCCTTACTCTCATCAATGGACAGATCATGGAAACAGAAACTAAACAGAGACATAGAGAAACTAACAGAAGTTATGAACCAAATGGATTTAACAGATATTTATAGAACATTTCATCCAAAAACAAAAGAATATACCTTCTTATCAGCACCTCATGGTACCGTCCCAAAAATTGACCATATTGGTCACAAAACAAGACTCAACAGATACAAGAAGAGCAAAATAATCTCATGCATCCTATCAGATCACCACAGACTAAGGCTGGTCTTCAATAACAACAAAACAATAGAAAGCCCACATACACATGGAAGTTGAACAATACTCTACTCAATATTAACTTGGTCAAGGAATAAAGAAAGAAAGAAATTAAAGACTTTTTAGAATTCAATGAAAATGAAGTCCCAAACTTGTGGGACACAATGAAAGCAGTGCTAAGAGGAAAACCCATAGCTCTAAGTGACTCTAAAAAGAAACTGGAGAGAGCATACATTAACGGCTTGACAACACACCTAAAAGCTCTAGAAGAGAGAGAGAGAGAGAGAGAGAGAGAGAGAGAGAGAGAGAGAGAGAGAGAGAGAGAGAGAAGGAGAAGGAGAAGGAGAGAAGGAGAAGGAGAAGGAGAAGGAGAAGGAGAAGAGAAGAAGAAGAAGAAGAAGAAGAAGAAGAAGAAGAAGAAGAAGAAGAAGAAGAAGAAGAAGAAGAAGAAGAAGAAGAAGAAAATACACGCAAGAGGAGTAGAAGGCAGGAAATATTCAAATTCAGGGCTGAAATTAACCAAGTAGAAACAAAAAGAACTATATAAAGAATCCACAAAACCAGGAACTGGTTCTTTGAGAAAATCACCAAGATAAATAAACCCTTAGCCAGACTAACCAGGGGGCACAGAGAAAGTATCCAAATTAACAAAATCAGAAATGAAAAATTAGACATAACAACTGAGAAAATTCACAAAATCATCAGATCCTACTACAAAAACCTTTACTCAACAAAACTGGAAAATCTGGATGAAATGGACAATTTTCTAGACAGATACCAGATACAAAAGTTGAAACAGGATCAGATAAATCATCGAAATAGTCGCATAACTCCCAAAGAAATAGAAGAAGTTATTTAAAGTCTCCCAACCAAGAAAAAGCCCAGGACCATATGAGTTTAGTGCAGAATTCTCTCAGACCTTCATAGAAGACCTCATACCAATACTATCCAAACTATTCCACAAAATAGAAACAGAAAGGGTACTACCCAATTCCTTCTTTGAAGCCACAATTACACTTATACCTAAACCACACAAATACCCAACAGAGAAACAGAACTTGAGATCAATTTTCATTATGAATATCGACAAAAAATATTCACTAAAATTCTCCCAAACCAAATCCAAGAACACATCAAAACAATCATCCATTTTGAACAGGAAGGCTTCATCCCAAGGATGCTGGGATAGTTCAATATATAGAAATCTATCAATGTAATCCACTCTGTAAACAAACTCAATGAAAAAACCACATGATCATCTCATTAGATACTGAGAAAGCATTTGACAAAATTCAACACTCCTTCATGTTAAAAGTCTTAGAGAGATAAGGAATTCAAGGCCCATACCTAAACAATAGTAAAAGCAATATACAGAAAACCAGTAGCCAACAAGTGTCGGAGTATAAAGTTAACTCAGACAAATCAGTAGCCTTCCTCTACTCAAAGGATAAACAGGCTGAGAAAGAAATTAGGGAAATGACACCCTTCACAATAGTCACCAATAACATAAAATACTTCAGTGTGACTCTAACTAAGCAAGTGAAATATCTGTATGACAAGAATTTCAAGTTGCTGAATAAAGAAACTGAAGATCTCAGAAGATGGGAAGACCTCCCATGCTCATGAATGGGCAGGATTAATATAGTAAATAACGATCATTTTGCCAAAAGCAATCTACAGATTCAATGCAATCCCCATCAAAATTCTAGCTCAATTCTTCATACAGCTAGAAAGAGCAATTTGCAAATTCATTCGGAATAACAAAAAAACCCAGGATAGTGAAAACTATTTTCAAAAATAAAAGAACTGCTGTGGGAATCATCATCCCTGACCTCAAGCTGTATTACAGAACAATAGTGATAAAAACTGTATGGTATTGGTACAGTAATAAGTAGGTAGATCAATGGAATAGAATTGAAGACCCAGAAATGAACCGACACACCTATGGTTACTCGATCTTTGCAAAGGTGCTAAAACCATCCAGTGGAAAAAAGACAGCATTTTCAACAAATGGAGCTGTTTCAACTGGAGGTCAACATGTAGAAGAATGCAAATCAATCTATTCTTATTGCTCTGTACAAATCTTAAGTTGATGTAGATCAAGGACCTCCACATCAAAACAGATACACTCAAACCAATAGAAGGAAATGTTGGGAAGAGTCTTGAACACATGGGCACTGGGGAAAATTTCCCAAACAAAACACAAATGGCTGATGCTCTAATTTCAAGAATTGACAAATGGGACCTCATAAAACTGCCAAGATTCTGTAAGGAAAGGTCACTGTTATTAGCATAAAACTGCAGCCAATAGATTGGGAAATGATCTTTATCAATCCTACATCTGATAGAGGACTAATATCCAAAATATATAAAGAACTCAAGAAGTTAGACTCTGGCTGTGTCTCTCAGAAGAGATCTCTATGTAGTTCCTTTCAGTATGCACTTCTTAGCTTCATCCATCTTATCTAGTTTTGGTGGCTGTATTACAGAGCAATAGTGATAAAACTGTATGATATTGGTACATATATATAGGCCACATGTGGGGCAGGCTCTGAATGGCCGTTCCTTCAGTCTCTGCTCTAAACTTTGCCTCCCTATTCCCTTGTATCAGAGGTGAATGCTAGAAGCAAACTACTGAAATGAGAGGAATTAGAGAAAGGACTGAAAGAGCTGAAGGGGCTTGCAACCCCATGAGAACAATAACGCCAACCAACCAGAGCTTCCCCTATTCAAAGACTATACATGCACTGACTCTGGGCTCCAACTGCATATGTAGCAGTGAATAGCCTTGTTGGGGTACTAGGAGAAAGGGAAGCCCTTGGTTCTGCCAAGGTTAAACCCCAGTGTAAGGGATTGTTGGGGGAATGGGAAGGGGATGGATGGGGAGGGAAACACCCTTATAGAAGGGGAGGGAGAGGGGTTAGGGAGCTGATAGACAGGAAACTGGGAAAGGGAATAACATGTGAAATGTAAATAAGAAATAGCCAATTTTTTAAAAAATGGAAAAAAAAATAAATAAAAGAAGTTAGACTCCAGAGAGTCAAATAACCCTATTAAAATTGGGGTCCAGAACTAAACAAAGAATTCCCAACTGAGAAATATTGAATGGCTGAGACATATCTAAAGAAATGTTCAACATCCTTAGTCACGAGGGAAATGCAAACCAAAACAACCCTGAGACTCTACCTCACACCAGTCAGAATGGCTAAGATCAAAAGTCAGGTGACAGCAGATACTGGTGAGGAGATGGAGAAAGAGGAACACTCGTCCATTGGTGCTGGGATTGCATGCTGGGAACATCACTCTGGAAATCAGTGTGGAGTTTCCCAGAAAATTGGACACTATACTACCTGAGGTTTACCTCTCCTGGGCATATACCCAAAAGATGCTCCAACATATAACAAGGTCACATGCTCACTCTGTTCATAGCAGCCTTATTTATAATAGCCAGAAGCTGGAAAGAACCCAGATGTCCTTCAACAGAAGAATAGATACAGAAAATGTGGTACATCTTCGCCATGGAGTACTACTCAGCTATCAAAAACAATGACTTCATGAAATTCAGAGGCAAATGAATGGAACTAGAAAATCCTGAGCAAAGTAACCTAACCCAGTTACAAAAAACCACACATGGTATGCACTTACTGATAAGTGGATATTAGACCAAAAGCTCAAGTTACCCAAGATACTAACCACAGAACACATGAAGCTCAAGAAGAATAAACAAAGTGCAGATGCTTTAATCCTTCTTAAAAGGGGGAACGAAAATATTTATAGGAGGGGATATATAGTTTGGAGCAGAAACTGAAGAAATGGCCGTTCAGCACCTGCCCTTCCTGGAGATCCAGCCCATATACATATAGCCACCAAACCCAGACAATAGTGCTGATGCCAAGAAGTGTCTGCTGACAGGAACCTGATATAGCCGTCTCCTGAGAGGTTCAGCTAGAGTATGACAAATACTGTGTCAAATGCTGGCAGCAAACCAGTGAACTGAGAATGGGGGTCTCAGTTGGAGGAGTTAGAGAATGGAGTGAAGAAGCTGAAGAGGCTTGTAACCCCATAAAAACAACAATACCTACCAACCAGAGCCTCCAGAGACCAAACCACTACCCAAAGACAACCCATGGACAGACCCATGGCTCCAGGTTCATATTTAACAGAGGATGGCCTTGTAGGGCATCAATGGAAGGAGAAGCCCTTGGTTATCCCTAGTTTTTACTGCTAGTTCAAGGGAATGTCCAGGCACAGGTAACGGAGGGTTATTGAAGAAGGGTAAGGGGACCAGTTAGCAATCTTATGGACAGGAAACTGGGAAAGGAAATCTCATTTGAAATGTAAATATAAAATATCCAATAAAAATAAATAATAAAAAAGAAAACATGGGGAAAAGATGACCCTGGAAAAAAATTACTTTAAGGTGCAATGTTAAAATGAGATGTTATAAACTCAAAATTTGTGAAACTTTATTCAAATAGAGTGAAAATATGAAAAATCATAACAAAGTGACTATTGTAGGCACAGCATTTCATGAACACAAGATGGAAAATATTGCATCCCTTTCTATTGTTACTTCCCCAATTGACTCAACAGTAAGAAGAGAAAAATAATTTATCTCCACTTCCTCTTCATATGAATCAGGAGAAAGATCTCCTTTGACATTGGTTCTGGCAGAACTGGTAACCCTGTGGAAAGGCCCAGATGCCACCGCTCTCCTCTTTAGGCACACTTAGTCAAACGTTCCAAAGAGTGATGGGGAACCAGAAAGCAAGGGTAGACTCATTTAAGGGGAAGAGATCCTGGTCACCAGTGCTAATGTAGTCTTTTCACTAATGGAATGTTCCAACCTTGAATCCTCATTTTCAAAATTCAGCTCAGGCTGAATCTTCCTCTCCTGCCCTTAGTGATGCTAAATAGCTTCCCCAATAGCATGTTAATGTGACAGCTTTCTCCATTCTGCTAGTCTGGGAGGGTTTCAGAAGAAAAACAAAGGTCCCATAATAAGCCACCCTAGGAACACTGGAGCAGTAAAAACAAGGTAATTAAGGTGCGATGGTAAAATTTGTTTATCTTCTAATGTTTGCATGTATGAAGAGAGAAAGTAGAGGAAGCTCTCATTCTGGGAAAACAATTGTCTCAGTGTTGTTGTTCCTTCAGTTATCTTTTCTGTTCTCTAGCTAATTCCCAGTTACCTTGATTTAATGGTGAATGAGAGAATAGTACACTAGAAGAAAACTTACTGATTGTCAGGTTTTGGTTAAACATTCTGCAGGAATGTCTCTCTCAACACTTTCGGCAATACTGTGAAATAGATACCACTGTCTGTCTGTTCAATAGAAAAGTCGCACAGGGTCCCTTTTCATCATGATGAGGATAAAAAATGGTGTTCATGGTGGTTGGAACATGACCAAGACCCTGTGCACACTTTCCTGCAGTGATTCTTTCCTGCCATGCCTGGCATGCCAGGCAAGTTCCAATAACCAGAGGAAACTCCTGAAGAGTGGACTTGCACTCCCTTCAAAGTACAGCCAGACATGAGAAAGGGGCAGGTTAAAAAGTGGCAATCCACAGTTTCTATCCCAACGATCGAGGAGAAAACAAACACAAAGCATCACAAACAAAGCCTTGTATTTGTTCAGGAAACATCTCGCACATCTTTAAATACCATTGAAGAAAATATTTTTAATGGCTGTCTAGCATTTTACCTTATGGATGTTCGGACATTTGTAAACTGCTCTGTCTCTAATTTGTTTATTCCCCCAACCCCCACACATAGCCCCTGAAATGCTTAACTCCTTCATGCTGCATTCATGTGTTAGCCCAAAGTGTGCACATTCCTCTAGTGGGTGCTCTTGACATATATTAAGTATTAAAGTGAACAGTGTTGCATTATCCATCAGTGTATTAAGGACATGCTAAGAATATGAAAGCCAGAACCCCACTCATTGACTCCAATGTCAAGCATGTTCCACTCCACAGTAACAAATGACAGGAGATGAGAAAACAGTTAAGCATCACTTGTTTTCCTTTGACCACAGGCCAAAATGAAGGTCATGGGGAAGGTGTTTTAGTTCTACAGTAAAATGATGTATTATTGAAAAGAAATCCTCTCAGCTAGCGATAGAAGCAAACATGGGCACATGTGGTGGTGCAGAGAAAGTACACTTTTGTTGGTACATTCACTAGGAGCAGCATTTGAGTCTTTTGAAAGTTGCCTAGAATTTTCTAATTGACATTATGTTAATAACTGAAGTCCATGTCTGACAACCAGCTAAGTAGGTCCTTCTGATCTGACATCCATAAAATACCTTTTTTTGGTCCAGTGACTTGGGGATTGAGTTTACATCTTCCTTGTGTTTATAAATACACAAAGCAGTTAGAAGCTACTAAAGGCTGTCATCCTAATTCAAGAGTTATGATAAAATCACTGACAGTGGCTTATAGAGTTTTACATAAACATAATAACCTGTATAAAATCTTGCTTATTCTTGAGAACGTTCTCCACCAGAGAAGGGCATGGCATTTCACAGTATTCAAATATGGTGCTGAAATTGCAAGCTAAAGGCTTCTTCGCGATGAATGTCACTAGGACAACAGAGCAAGGTGTGCTGTGGGAGCAGATGAGAAGTAACTGCAGGGCTGGAGAGATGGCTCAGCCGTTAAAGGCTAGGCTCACAACCAAAAATATAAGAGAAGTAACTGCAGACATGGTAAACAGAGAGGCAGAACTTACTTTCCTTCTTCATCAAAAACAGCGGAGTTTCCGTAGCTCCTGGGAGACCTGAGGTCCTCAGGTGTTATTTAAGATGGTGCACTATATTTTAGTAGTTATAGTTTCTGCCATTTGTCTAGAAGGGAGAGAATGGGGGTGGGGAGGTATCTCAGACTCCTCCCATCTCTGCTTCAATGATTTAACTGGTTGGCATATAAACTCCTAGAGAAGGTAATGTTTGATAGAAAAATCTGGGCTTAAAAAACAAAGATTGAACATTTTTGTTTCAGATCCTTAGTAAAAGTATTACAAATGAAGGGACTGCCATCCATAAAAGGGGAGAGGACCCCACCATCTTTACTTAGTTTCTTCAGATGCCCTTCACGCTAACTGCGTGACTCCGCCGTTTGGGGAAGGCAATGGAGAAGCCCATCTGGAATCTGTTTGCTTGACAAGACTTTCTATATCTCACAGGCACACGTGAAATGAATCCCTTCCTTGTCATTCCCACCTGAGCTCAGTTGCTGGTTTTTCACTTTGATGGTTCTCTTAATTGCATCTCTCTACCTTGAGGGTAAGACTAGGAAACCATGTGCCTAATGTGGTGTTTACTAGGCAGTTGTCAGACCAAAGGTTTGACCTTCAGGTTACCCACTCCTCCTAGATCTTAGTCACGGACCATTGCTGAAGCAATGCAGACATTGTTAGCCCAGGAATAATGCTGAACAGCCCAGTCCCACTGCCCGGCCACTGACAATTCTTAGCTAGAACTCTAAGTCCTAGCTTATGAACATTGATCAATGAACAGGTATTAGTTTGGTCTTTCTCTTCGTCTTTCTCTTCTGGAAACTTTTCCAGAGGAGTTGGCATCTTCACACTCTTTAAACCACACTACAAATATTAATTGTGAACCCTCAAGGAGAAATGCTTAACAGTTCTGAGCTTTATCCTCTCCTGTAAGTGAGGAGACTTTTCGAGCCTGTGTAGGTTGGGGGCATTTGAAAATGGCTGTCAGTTCTACTCTTAAGTCTTCAGAATGTTGGTAAAAGCATCACTTCTTATTCTTCACTGAGTGTGAATACAAGCACTTCTGTCTTAGACTAGGAAATGTTTATGGGGCAAATATATTTTTAAAATGTGTAGATCCCACAATTTGTGAATCCTCTATTACTCAGTAAGGAGAAGAAGAATGTCAATGGGAAATGCATTTGGGAAACAATGAACCTTTTGGTGATTCAAAGTGTACACGGGAAAGATGAAGCACTATAAAGGATGTCTTAAGTCTGTTTCATCATACTCCCAGATTCCTTCTCCTATCTTCTTTCTTTTTCCCTCCCTGCTTCCTCTTCCTCCCTTTCCTTCCTTCATTTTCCTTCCCTTTAGTGACAGGATTACAGGGGTTCGTGAAATGTCTCTGGAAAATACTGTGCTTAGTTGCTTACAAAAAGCTGTAAAGGTTGATTTAGCCTTTCTTTGTAATTATAGTGTCAGTGTCAGGCCCATAGAAGCTAGTGTTAAAGTGAAATGAGCAAGAAAGTACGCTGCTAACACACTGAAACACTGTTGATAGTTGCCTCCGCCTCTGTGGTGGCTATTCCTGGTTGTCACCTTGACTACATCTGGAATGAACTATAATCCAGAAATGGAGGGCACACATTTTTGATCCAGATCTTGAGGCATAATGACCATGAAAAGCTTAAACCCCAGCCAGGTAGTACAAACTTTTAGTCCCAGAAAACTGGGGGAAGTAGATCTCTGAGTTCAAGGCCACCTTGGGACAGAGTAAGTTCCAAATTCAGGCATGCTGATACACACTTTTAATCTGGGCCATACCTATTCTGGAGGCCTGCCTACATAAGGACAGTGGAAGAAGGAAGATCCACTCTTCTTTGCCTGCTTGCACTTACTTGCTAGCACATCTGTTGGAGCCTACTTCTTCAGGATTCTAGCCAGCTGAAACACCGAGCCTTGTGGGACTGAGCAACTTCTAGAGTCTGGGACTTCCCATTCACAGCTGCCCATTGTTGGGTTAATTGGACTGCAGACTGTAAGTCATTACAATAAATTCCCTTAATATATAGAGACATTCCCTAAGTTCTGTGACTCTAGAGAACCCTGACTAAATATACCCTCAGAGTTAATTGATATCAATTACTTGGGAGTTTTACAGGAACAAACAATTTTAAAATTGAATGAAGTTAGTCTATATTAGGTATCTGGATGAGAGCCACAAGCCGTGAGGCTGGGAACAAGCTCTGAAGGGCATCTGGCCATCGTTTTATAGTCATGGAACAGGCACTGAGGTGACAAAGATTTTGAAAGGTTGGTTCTATTAATTTAAATGGAACAATAGAGATAGGAATTTATTTCAAGCAAGGTGGACTCAAACTCTTGGTAGCAGAGAGAGTATAAGGAAAAAATAAACTTGTCCTTCAGTGTTCCAGGATATAACTGATAACAGTCATGGGACTTCTCTCCAGTTGTCACTGTGATGAGTAAATGCAGTTGGGCGGGTACTCAACTAAGCAGTATTTATCTGCACACAGATACATTATTAGATATCAATATCATTAAACACGTTATCAGCCAGAATTGCACAGACAATATAAAGTTACAGGTAACCCACTGTGATGGGTTTGCATATGCTTGGCCCAGGGAGTGGCACTATTAGAAGGTGTGGCCTCGATGGAGGAAGTGTGTCACTGTGGGGTGGGCTTGGAGACCCTCCTCCTAGCTGCCTGAGGATGCTCAGTCTGTTCCTGGCTTCCTTTGGGTGAAGATGTAGAACTCAGCTCCTCCTGCACCATGCCTGCCTGGATGCTGCCATGCTCCTGCCTTGATGATAATGGACTGAACCTCTGAACCTATAAGCCAGCCCTAATTCAATGTTGTCCTTTATAAAACTCACATTAGTCATGACCCTAAGACACTCACACATCTGGATAGAATGGGAGACATTTTAAGATTATAGAAAATAACTGTATAAGTGGAATCTCTGGGTTGATAGCTCCACAATGGGCCGTCATAGGAGGCTTTAGTTTTGGGGGACAGTCAATACTGCATCGAGGGAAAGTTAGTTGATCTTCCCCAGTATGGAACTACTCTAGGAATGACAGTTTATGGCTTCAAGCAGAATTTCTTCCTACCCAGCCTACATTCTCTACCAGAAATTACAGAAGGAAGAAAGCCTCATGCCTTGAGGGTGAGGAGCACCGATCTTTACCTGAATGGATATGCAAAGGCTATGTCTATGCTGAGGTTACTTTCTGTCTTGTTGACGCAGTCCACGCTCAGCCGCAGGCCTCCGGAATAGCCGCCACATGTTGCAAATGCAAAGATTGCAAAAAGCTGTGGAGAACAAAGGAAGAAAAGAAGAAGCAGGGATTAGGATGATGTTAGTCTAAAAGGAAGTCAGTTCAGAGCTCACTGTTTAGTGGACGGAGGTTGTAGCCCTCCGCACAGTAGCATCGGCACTATGTCCTATTGAGCTGGAGCAGGATGAACACAGCAGACTTGGAGGGGCTCCAAAGAGCAGACAAGTGAGTTGGAGAAATGCTGCTTGGTCAGGGGAAAAATAATGACAGTGTGACGTTTAGCGCCATGCCTCACAGAAGTGATAGCAGAATTCCATAGACAAAAAACTGGAAGTTATCTCTCTGCCTACAGAGAGATGTTCCCCTTCCCCCTTTTCATGTTTACTTGCATGTTTTTGGGTTTTTCTTTGTTTTTGTTTTTTAATAAATGTGGTTTTTCTTTTGGAATGGTTTTGGTATCTTTCTGTAGAACCATGGCCTCAGAAATCTAGAACTAGGAGACTGAAGATCAGATAAGGAAGAGTCTCCATTCACAGAATATAAGCTCGGGTTTTTTGCCTCAAATCGCCACAGATGGTTATTTCTCTGTGTTGGCTGCTGTTTCTAAATTAAGTATTGGAAGATCCAATGTTGTGAGTTAATGTCATACCCTTTCCTGATGGAAAAATGGATCTGTATGAAAGAGACACCCAAAAGTTGAAGCATAAATGCATAGCAGTCTTCTAGACAGAGAAATGTCACCAAGGTATGCTGGGCTGGGGTTGGGGTTTCCTAACAGGAGAAGAAGTAAGGCAGTGTTATACGTGGTTATTTCACAAGCCACCTAAATTTAAAGGAATTTCTTGCTCATGTCCAAAGACAGCCACACCAATGCACTTCAAACTAACCCATACTGAAAGCTTCCAACTTATTTTAGTAATAGGAACACTAGTACACTTTGCACAGAGAGGGGAGCTATGTGTGAATTAAATGCAGGGCTTGTAATACAGTATAATGGGTACATTACCTAATATCACTATGCCTTAGTTTCCCCATAAATGAGACAGTATTGATACTAATCCCTTGACATGTTTTACTCTTTGTGATAGGAACCAGACAATTACGGAGGGGAAAACTGCTGGCACTAGTGTGGTGTCTGTCCCAAAATTTCAAAATGTAGATGAGTGTTATCTACCAGATGCATCATTAGTAGAAAACACCTTAACAATTGTCTTCCTCCACCCCCTCCCCCCCAGTGTAGGGGAATGTCAGGGTGGGGAGGGAGGAGGAGGGGTGGTTGGGGAGGGGGAACACCCTTATAAGAGAAGGGGAGGGGAATGGGATTGGGGGTTTATGGATGGGAAACTGGGAAAGGAAATAACATTTGAAATGGAAATAAAAAATATCCAATAAAAAGAAAGAATTGTCTTCCTCCATTGCATATTTAACATTTATAGGAAAAGACTGGTTAATGACAATAATACAGTGTAAAACCCTCACAAGGTAAGCAATGCTTTGGGGACCATTTTCGCATATAGGTGTTAGTTTTCTTGGTTTTCAAAATCACATTTTAAACTGTGCAACAATACATTAGGCATACTGGAAGCAAATGGATTCATACTTGTTAGACCTGTGGCCTGTGGAGCCAACAGAATGGGTCCTCCTGCCACAGTGTGAATATGCAGTAAATGCTAATGAATGTTATTATTGCAAATAGTGGATATGGTTATAAATTGTTCCAGACCATAAAGTAGGAAATTTACACTTAAGTCCTCACTCGATTCATACACATCACAGCTCTAGTGAACTAACAGTTAAGCAGTGAAAAGAAAATCTGTTTTTATGTTTTGTTTTTCTCAGGGATGGATGGGCATTTAGCAGCCACTCCAGCCCACTCCCTAATCCCACATGATGCTCGGCACTCAGGCTTCAGAGAAGCTTCACCGCTCCCTTCCCATCAGCTCTGAGTGTTGACAGGAACAAGAAAGAGGCAGTGCTAATTGTTCAATGCTTGCATCTAGACTTCATCTCCTGATCAGACTATCCTACATTCTTGTAGCATGTGAAGATGGGCGATCTGGTGAGAATTCTTTCAAAGATTCGACTTGTGGGGTTGAAAGCATTCTGGAGACAGACCTTTCATTCCTTACAGTTTCTCATCCATGAAACATTTAACCTGTGTGCTGCTCTTCCCTCATGTGTATGTGTATGAAGATTAGCATAATCATGTCAAAAAGTTGCATTTAAAAATTCCTTGAGGACCTTATAGTGTAGCTGAATGGCATAAGAACAACTCTTGTTAGTTTCTGTATTTAATAACTTTAAGAAAGTACTTAGAATAAGGTCTCTGTGCTAATTTTATAGTAAGTGCTTGATGTACAGTTAAGACTGTTTTTAGTAGGCTACTATTGTTAGCATTACATAATGAGCTAAGATAAAGTGATGGTTATTTACTAACTTGTACATGGATGGGAAGGAGGAGTTAGACTATGGAGACCACGCACATCATTACTTTTTCCTCTAGTCTTTATCAAGATTTGCAAATACAAGACATCATACTCCAGTTACATATACCTATAGCTTTTTGGTTAAGTTTCTTACTCCCTGCTGTGATGAAACAGAAATCACAGTATGTGACTGATATCAAACTCATATGTGTTAGGCAAGGATTAAACAGAACACTGGGAGCGTCAGATCCTGCTGTGTGAATAACTTATTACAGGGATGGGTAATTCCATACTTAGAAAAGTGAAATCAAGTCCATCAAAATATACCATCTAAGGAATAGGAAACATCAAAAGAGTGAAAAGAGAAGACTAAAGGCTCCTTAGTCTGGGAGGGGGTAGAATTCTCTGATATTGGAGAGCAAGGTGTGGTGGCTTTTTTCCAGGGCTCTATCTAAGTCCTTTACCTTGGGTGACACAACAAAGCACATCTGACTTTGAGCCTCTTTCCTAGCCAGGAGTCCCTGGGCAAACCCTCCTGATTTTCTGAACATCAGTTCTTGGGAAGCCAAGACTAACCCACTGGTTCATTCAATAGGCATGTAATGGGATATTTACTATATGTCCCATTGTTGAAGTACAGAGAGTCAGGTATGTCAGAAAAAGATCACGTCTCTGCCCAGCTATACAAATAATTGTACACTGTGTTACATGCTTGGAGAAGAGAGTGGGAGAGAAAGTTATGCCTGAGGATTCTGCATTAAACCAACATCTGGAAAACAAATGAGAGGAGGGGAGAAAAAAAATGGGATAGAAAAGGTTTTCAATAAAAGAGACAGATGCAAGGAGGGAAGATGTGAGAAGTTCATGAAGGCCATCGAATCAATGGTGAAAAGGGGGGATAATAGTTTGCATCTCACAGGGTTGCTGAGAACACTAAGCCCCCAACAAATGTTGAAAGCCACTCATTTTCCCTCCTTCCTCTCATTGCTACACCATGCTATTCATCTCACACTGCTCAGGACACTGAGACTAGAGAGGAAAATCTGGTCACCTCACCTCACTGACAGGGGAGTGGAGGTGAGAATCAGGATGTCCAGACTCCTTGAGACAGCGTTTCAGGCAGCGTTACAATTTTGCGGGAAGCAATGTGTTTGCCATGAGAGTAAACAGTCAAACTGTTCAGAAACCCATCCTGAGAGCAACTTGGCATTCTCCAACTTTCTCCTCATTCTCTCACAGACAGCTATCTCACTAACAAAAGAAAACAGGCCTTATATCCCTTCTCTTTTCCCTCTCATCCATAGCCTTTCATTCCTGTCTCTCTCTGCTCTCTGTCTCCCTGTTTCTCTCCTTGTTTCTTTCTCCTTTCTCTTGTCCTTTCTTTCTTCCCCTCTTCTCCCTTAGATGAATAGATTGAAGAATTTAGAAGGAGGCCTTTGCCAGATGCAAGAGTCTTCCTTGCTTGACACCTAAAGGCTGAAACGCCACAAACACGGGACAATGGAGGCTGTCCTGAGGATGCTCAGCTTTATGAGACAACATTTCACAACACAGACAAGATCCTCCTCTGGGAAGTAGAAAAGACGTATGACCAAAATGCATCGTGGGGAACATAAAATCTGGGAGTGGGTCCTACAATAACCAAGGACAGACAAACGTAGGAAAGGATGGTGTGACAGTGGAAACGTTGTATTCGAGCAGGGTCTGAGCAATCATTTCAATTGGCCTGACTCTGGAAGGGCTGCAAGCAATGGAGAAGAATGGGACCCAGCATTCATGAACGCCTGTATATACACAACCAATATGTGCTAGTTACTCACACTCTGGGCTCTGCATATCCGCCCTCGGCTAACTCAGTGCCTGTTTTCCCACAATGCAGTGCGCTGGCTCACCTTTCTAGGCAACTGAAGGTGTGACGTGGGACAAGGTTCACCTAACTATCCAAGTAGCATTATAAAATCTTTGTATTACCATTTTTTCATGGGAATCCCAGTTCTCAAAACAGAAAGCTAGTTCTCCAGCATATTCTAAGATAATCAGTGTCCGTCATGACTACTGGCCTAATCATTCACCTCCTCTGAGCTCAGGAGAGCAAATTAAGTCTCCCATAATGAATTCTCATTTTGTTTCTGTCTGGAATGATCGATGGCTCTGGTCTGAATCCCATGGTTTAATAGATATCTGTGAACTGTGACGCATAGCAAAAGTGACATTGCTGCACAGAGTGACACCAACTTCCCTCTCAAGGGAGGACAGACAGCTCCTTCATGGGAGTGCAGTGACTCTGAAAGGAATATCATGCAACAATGCTATTGACCCTCCTGGCTATTTGGAAAGTCACCGTTGAAAGCAGTATTTTGAAAGAATAGAAGATATGAGACTAAGTAGTGGTTTTTGTAAAGTGTGCAGCTTAGCCAGGAAAAAGATTTCTCCCCAAAGTCTAGTGTACAACCTCAGACATGAAGATTACTTGGGAATAAATGTGTGAGAGTAGGAAGAATGGCAAGAAGGAGGATGGGAAAATTGCTGCTCATGTCATTGACAGGCTGTGCTTACCAACAACCAGATCTCTTAGCTGTGACTTACTGTGTGCAAATTTCCATGTATAAACATTTTAGCCATTGTCAACTCCAAGCTACTCTCAAATTACCTGAGCTTGGACAGGGAAGAGGGCCATAGAATAAAAGGCACTCCTGTACAACATTGTCTCCAGTACCCTGGGCTAGAATCTTCATTCAGCTAGGGTTGTGTCCAACAATATAAATATTGTTTTATCATTCATTTTTTACTGAATTAGTCATTTATCTAGTTTATAGTTAGTCTGCCGATTTATCTAGTTTATAGTAAAAGCACATACTAGTGTATTTTGATGAAAATGGGAATAATGAAATATCCCCATTTGGGGTTGAGGAGATGGCTTGGTATATCAAGAGCTTGGGACGTGAGTCTAGGGTCCTGAGTTTGGATCCCCCAAACAATAAAATAAAAATACTGGACATGGTGGTGTGGTGGGTGACCCCAGTTCTAGTAATGGTGATATGGTAGGCAGAGACAAGTATTTCCCTGGAAGTCTGCTGGTCAGCTAGGCTAGCCTAGTTGGTAAAGTTCCAGGACAATGAAAGACCTTGTTGAAAGCAAATGATGGATGACTGCTAAGGAATAACACCTGAAGTGGTAGAATACATATATACTCCAACACACACAATTGCATGTGCACACACACACACACACACACACACACACACACACACTCCAGCATTTTCTCCTGTAAGTATATTATCAGCCCACTCAACTGTCCATACCCTCATCTCACAGATGAGGAAAATAAGACCAAAGAGCACCACCAAGAAGTCACATTGATCATTGCTAAGTGAAAATTGTCTCAGTCTGAATTCATGGGTGGAATGAGCTTCGGCAGGACAAAGCTTGCCTCAGCATCCCAGTCTCCCCTCACAGCAACACAGGCCTTCCTTTGGGAGAAGGGACTAGTGTCGTGCTGCTCCAAATATTTGAACAGCCTGCTGCGAGTAGATTATGCCAATTATTCTTACAAGTCCCTCCTTTTAATTGCTGGTCTCTCACAGCTGGGGATGTTGGCTCTCTTACTTTTGAATAGCTCAACCTTTCCACAGAACAAGATCAAGGGATCTAAATCCTTCCCCTTCCTTCTCTCCGAAAAGCCCCTCCTTTTGTGATTTGACTTGTCCTCAGTACCCATAAAGAGCATTGCTAGGAGCAGAGCTATTTAGAGTCAATAACTTCAACACTAGCGGTGGAAAAGTAAGACCTACATAGTATAAGGTTTTTCCAGTGCAAACCAAACTCTGAACTTTCCATAGCAGAGTTCTAACTTTTTGACTCCCACTAGCATCCCCAGAGCACGTTGCAGCTTAACCTTCCATTTTGACTGAACTTTGTTTAATACTCCTTTCAATTTTTCTTCTACTGAAAGAGAACTGTTCAAGGAAATAGGCCAAGCAGCCCTCCAGCCATCAGTTTATATTAATGAACCCACATGAACTATTTTGACCCCAAAGACTTTTTGTGACCAATATTGTAAAGCCTCAAATTGGATATTTCCCTGGAAATAAAATGCAAATTGGTTCTTAAGAGTAAGTCGAATTCTATTTAGTTGGAGAATATTGAAACCAAGTGTATCAATCTTTCTTTCCATGGGGTTGAGTAGATGGCGCAGTCCATAAAGCACTTGCCTTGCAAGTATGAGAGCTTGAACTCCCATGTCCAAGGTACAAAAATAACCGTGTACTCAGGAGAAGAGAGGCAGATTTCTTCGGACTTGTGGCCAGCCAGTAGCCTCTTTGGCAAGATCCAGTTCAGTGAGGGACCCTGGCTCCAGAAAAGGTGGACAAAACCTGGTCAACAACATCTGAGTTTGTACTCTGACTTCTACACAAGTGTGCATCTGTACACACGGTCACCTCCACATACCACATGTGTACATATACACATGTAAGTATACACATACACCATCCTTTCCCCCGAAATAATTATATGCTTTTGTCTGTGTTATATGTGATTATCATAGGTGTCTCTGATATACCACTTACACTACATTCCATTTCATGACACTAAACACTGTGTGCGCCCAAGCTATGCATGCTCTTTCTAGGTAAAAACAAACTTGAAGAATTGCGTCTTTGTGTGACATATTAGCCCTCGTGGTGGGAGAACTTCAACTTACTTACATGACAAAAGAAGCTTCTACTTTTGTTTTCTTAATCCCTCAACTTGGAAATAGCTCAGTTACCAAAGCACTTGTCTATAGGTGACAGAGAGCCTGATCAACAATGACTTAAACAAACACAAGGAACTTCTAGTCAATGTACATGAACGTTTACACCTAGGTTGTTATGACTGATGGAGTCTGGGCCACTAATCATTAATCAAGCACCTCACGTATGTCACTGAAGCAAATCAGCAGAACCACACCCATTCAGCATTTCCTCCTTTTTTCCTTGATAGGGCCAGCAGGGTTCTGTACCTATGTGCAGAGGGCTAAGTGGACTAGAATTTCAATTTATATTTGATTTTTATTTTCCTACGTAGACTAGATACAAATATTTAAAATAAATATAGGGCAGAAATAATGAAGTAACTTAGAAATTAGTTTCATGATTATAAAAATAAAATCACGAAGAAAAGCTACAGTAGATGGTTATACTTGGAACTAACTTGAAACCTTCCCCTTCTCTGAGGAGTAGCTTTTATGGAACCAAAAGATACCACATAAAAGAGAGATACAACCAACGATCCTACCCAGCTCTGATGTTTATGAATGATAGCCTGGCATGATAAGGGTGTAGTAATACTGTCATGCATATCTTAGTGGTAACCAATAGCTCTTTATTTGGACTTAAGATCCACTCAGCAAGAAGGAAATCATGCCTGGTATGATTGTTGTGGAAAGGAGCCTGAAGGATTGTGACAGACAAAGGAAGAAGGAATTGGCTATGAGATTATGTCTCATTGTATTGTCATGAAGTCTGACCAACATGACTGCTTAACCATGAGCTATTGAGCAATAGACATGTTAAGGTAAAAAAGAAAAGCTCACAAGTCTTCAACACTAGTCAACTCTAGTCTTTAACTACAGGCAATTAAGGAAGATGGAGAGTGGGAGAAATCATCTTTCCTCAGGAAAGAAGACACCAATTGACAACTGCTAACAAACACCAAATGCTTAACCGTGTGTGTGTGTGTGTGTGTGTGTGTGTGTGTGTGTGTGTGTGTGTGTGTGTGTGTGTGTGTGTGTGTGTGTAAAACAACAAAGTAAAAAGTAAAAAAAAGTCATGAATTTGAAAGAGAGTGGGGGCAGGGGTGTTGGTGGAAAGTTTTAAAAGGAGGAAAAAAGGGGAAGTTATATAATTATATTATAATCTCAAAAATATTATTTTTAAAAAGGTGGATTGTTATTAGAAAGTGAAACATTGTACACAACCTCCTGTGAAGGAAAAAAGAAAAAACATAACACTAATGTACAGCATTTATAGAAGAAGATATTCATACAAATGCACATGTATTCATTTCATGGGGAAGATCTGGAGAGAAAGTACTAGAGGACTCCTAGCCATTACTACTGAGAATGGAATAGAAATAGAACTTTCGTTTTTAATTGTTTTATGTTACTTTTTTTGAATAACCACATGCACCTGTCATGTAAAAGCTACTTTTCTTACAATTATAAATTTAGCTGGCCTCTAAGCAATTACACAGAATAAATTTGGACTTGTCATTAGACGGCATAGCCCTTGGTAGTTACTGTAAGACCCTGCTTAGTTCTTGTAGGGGTGTTGTAAACAAGAAAGATGGATTTCCTATTATCAGGCTACAGTTATCTGGCCTTGTGACCCCTCCCTCTTATATGCCTTCCCGAGTCAGTGCCACCTGGGATGTGACATAGCAGAGGGCATTTCAGTTACAACCATTCTGTTTAAGGTTATAGTCTCCCAAAGTTTCAGCTGAATAAGCTTTTGTTTATGAAACTCAAGTCTTGGGTATTTTGCTACAGCAACAGAACAGACTAATACACCTCTATGTATACCTTAGTGCAGTAACGAGAATAATTAGTGATAGAAATGGTAATTGCACACTTCTGTTGAGGAACAAAACCAATTCCTGGCACACAGTAACTATTCTGCAGTTCAGTGCTGCTCATTTGAATATGTGAGCAGAGTATTGTTTGCCAGAAGCGAACCTTTTTCAAACCTTCAGTCCTCTTTGTTTTTATAGCAGGTCCAGATGCAATTGCTCATATTTTTTGGACAGAAAATAAAATTCCTGATAAGATCCAGTTCTGTTTTAATTCAGAGTAATTAGCGTGCCTTCTTATGTTTAAATATTTCATCACATATACAGCTGTGCTTAGTCCCATAAAACGACTTAGAATACTATCTGGTTGTTTTAGACAAAATATTGATCCATGATCAATTGGATGTATTCAGTTAGCGTCTTTTCACCAAACAGAAGAGTCATTAAGCAGCCATTACTCTCATCTCGTTTCTTCTTCCTCTCTTGAAAAAAAAAATCTACTCTTAATTTAATGACAGTACACGGTGCCATTAATAGAATAGCAGCAGTCCATTTAAGGTGGAAAGGTATTTTATCCTTTGCTAAATGCGATCAACACTTAGCCACGACAGTCCCATGTGTATTCACAAACATCACATCTAAGCTCATCATTTAAGGGACGGAAACCTAGAAGTGTCACATGACCATTTGCATTCAGAATGGAACTCACTTTGGAACATGCAAATAATTATGCATTCAGACTTGATTGCCTTTCTGTGTCCTACTGCTTTGAACACCTCAGTGGAAACTACTTTTATAGTCACTCTTGAATACATGCATACACTTACTCTGATCATTATGTCTCGTGACCTGCAAACCAGTGTTCCAGATCTCAAATACAATTCTTGTCTAGTTGCTTACCCTTTAATAATAGGAAACTTACCATGACCTATAATTTTTATTCTTAATGAAAAAAAAAAACCTAAATAGAGAGTGAAAAAAATTGCTAGCAAGCTAGGCATAGTAGAACACGTGCAACCCCAGTACTGAGGAGGCAATGGCGGACAGATCTCTGAGTGCGAGGCCAGCCTGATCTATATCCTGACAGTGTCCAGGACAGACAGTACTACATTGTGAGGCACGGTCTCAGAAAAAAAGTCACATTTCCATACTGAAAAATATTCAGTGTGTAAGGCCAAAAATTCTATCAGAGCAGATGAAGAGTTTCCTAAAGTCATGTTTTCATCTGTAATTACAAGAACCATGGTGAATGTAGCAGCTGTTTCTAGATCCAGCAATGCCCTGGGGACTTCACCCTGCACTGTAATCTCCCTTGTCTGTAAAACAGCAACCGTCCTTATCCCATTGCAGAGCCAGGAAAGCCATGGTGTAGAGAAGTTAAGTGATTCACCCACCACCACACAGGAGGAGAATAACAACTAAAATCTACAGGGTCGTAATCATAGTCTCAACAAACTTTAATTGGTTACTATTGAAGGGTACTTATGAACGAGCAGTTTAAATCTATTTTTAAAAACTACCATTCGTCACCTATTTCCTTTAAGAACATCTGTCAATAGCTAAGAAAGACATTCTCAGTATAAAAATGCTTAGTTAAGAATGTAAAAGGTTTGATAAAATTAAGTATTGCCCCATTGGAATCAGGAACTAAATGCAATCAAACATTGAATGCTAAAATCCCAAGTCTTGGTGTGTCTGTCTTTGAAAATGAGGTCACCAAAGAAGTTGGTGTACAATGAATGAATACAATTGGTATATTAGAGATTGTGTCTTAGTCAGCCAAAGCTGCTATAGCAAAATACCATAGGTTTGTTGGTTTAAACATTAGAAATGTATATATTACTATCTAATTACATATATTAAATGAACTCATATGCATGAGTCCTTGACCCAGGAGGATTAGTGTCCTTATAAGAAGAAACAGCAGAGAGCTCCCTCCTATTTTATTTATTTGTTATTTATTTATTTATTTATTTATTTATTTATTTATTTATTTATTATAGACAGGGTTTCTTTTTGTAATAGCACTGGATATCCTGGAATTAACTTTATAAATTACGCTGGCCTCAAACTCGGAGATCTGCCTACCTCTGCCTCCTGAGTGCTGGGATTAGAGGTGTTTACCACAATCACCTGGCAAGCAAGCTCTCTTCTGATCTTGATCTCTAAATGCATCCAGTAAGCACACAGGAGAGAGAAGGCACAGAGGAGGCTTTGGAATGATGCCCAGACTTCCAGCATTTTGAATTTAGTCTCCTTGTTCTCAAAAACTGTAATCTATACATTGCTAATGTTTAAACAGACAAGCCCATGGAATGTTGTAGTGGGAACTTTGGCTAAGACACAATCTCTAACAAAACCAATTGTATTCACTGATGGCAGACTGCAAAGTGAGAAACGATTAAATATTATGTGCCTCAAGTGGGAGAACAGTATACAATGTTGAGATAATCTTTGCAAATAAATATCTAGCAATTTTGAACAAATTTTCAGGTACGATTGTTATTTTAGTGTGTGAATTTTTAAAGTCTAAATTTTTTTTCAAGAAAAATAGAAAAGTACATGGAATAATTAGAAATCATATTGAAACATTGCTATTTTGTATGACTTTTGCAATGTCTCTTGTATTAAATACAGTACGGAGATGCACAACAACTTATTTATGGTGAAAAAATCAACATGCGATACATAGAAGACTGTGAAAGGAATATTGCCCAAGAGCTGATGTTGCTGGAGAAGGGGGCCTCATTACATCATTCTGTGTTCATGCATATTTAAAGGTTACTATCACTAAACAATTTTAAAATAAAGATCAAGTCATGTCATAAATGAGCCTAAGTGTGGAGTGTGGGTACAAAGACAAAATTCAGCATCAAATTGAAATTAACAAATATAAAAAAACTGCTTTTTGTTTCTTAAAAGTATATGTAGTATCATCTGGGTGTAGGGACACATGCCTTTAATTCCAACCTATGGGAGGCAGGTGGATATCTGGGAGTTCAAAGCCAGCCTGGTCTAGATAGTGAGTTCCAGGACAGACAGGCCTACATTGTTAGACTCTATCTTTAAAAGGAGGAAGAGGGGAAGAGGGGACAGACAAAGGGGAGAGGAAAGTAAAGTTAAAATATACCCTTAGGGTAGCCCCTCTTAATGTCAACCAGCCTATACCTTTCCAGCTACTATAGTGTAATAGTACTTACCAGAAAATATACTCTCTTTGACAAACATTTTCTTTTTAAATAATCTTTTATTGGTTTTTCTAAGGGTCCATTTCTTTCTGTCTCATTATGAGAGAATGGCTTTTTTCTCATTATGGTTTAATGAGATGAAAAATCACCATAGGCTACAGGGTTATATATGCTATATGAAGGTCATAAGTTTCTATGTAACAGGGAAAACTCTATCATCTTTTCCAATAACATCTTGCTATTGATTAAATCTAAGTGACAATAAAATACATAAAATTTTCTGACTTAATATATTGGTTTTGGTTTCTGAGTACTGAGGATAAGGGTAGTTCATGTAGTCATAACCAGAGGCATCCATATTTTATCATCTACCTCAGCACTGCAGAAGGGAGAACAGACATAGGCCATGAGATTCAGTAAGAGAAAGTTACCTTTCCTAAGAATCCTGGCTCCTGAGCACATACAACCATACCTTAAAATTAAATCCTTATCAGAGTTATCTTTTTTGTTCATGAGAAACAAAGACAACCGAAGGAAGCCAAGAGAGGTCTGGGAGGTCACTGAGTGGATAAGAATCTTGCTGCCAAGCCAGAAATTATGAGTTCAAATCCTCAAGTAAAGTGGGACAAGGTGGGGTTGGGTATTTAGCTCAGTGGTAGAGCACTTGCCTAGCAAGCTCAAGGCCCTGGGTTTGGTCACCAGCTCCGAAAAAAAGAACCAAAAAAAAAAAAAAAAAAAAAAAAAAAAAAGAAACAAACAAAAAAAAGTGGGACAAGGTAGTATGTACCTATAATTCAAGGGATCCTAACCCTGCCCACTGTCTCACACAGGAACACACGTGTGACACACATATTGGGTGTGGAGGATTTAAAAGAAAGATTCCTATTGCACTGGAAAGGAGGTAGTTTGAGGGTTCCACAGGAATGTATCTTATAAATGAAAATGACATCAAACAATGCATTCAAGACACAAGGGTCATCGACATTGGGAATTTGAAGAACTCAAGGGAAAGACAGAAACAGGCAAATAACGATCCACAGTCCAGAAATACCATGGGGGTGAGCACAGAGTCCAGTGTAGTGTCAAGTGCATGCATTTGACAGGCACAGGTTAGTAAGAGTTCTCTTGTTCTAAAGAGGAAGAAACTTAGAAGTTTGTACCAAAGTCGTTTCAGGGACTCAGTCAAGTGAGGGTCAAGTAGAGCTGGATGTTATATTAGAAGGCTGTAGTTGGCTGGTTGTAGGTTAGTGATAGCCCCCAGGTGTGACACTAGCACCGCCATAAAAACAATGACAGAAAGAGACAAAAAATGTCCTCATTCACAGAAGACATGTCAGAGTAAAGAACAAAAACCTAAGACAAAGCAGGTAAGTGGGAGGAGCAACAGTGACAAGGTTCAAAGAGTTTGAAAATAGAAGTTTGCCATCCTGATGACAACGAGGAGCTAACATCAAGGTGTTGTAAGGTGAAATTTTTATTTCCGTCCAGGCCAGACTTACACTCTCCTTGGGAGCAGAAGAAGAAAAGTAGCCCAGATCAGAAACAGAAAGCCCTTTCTATGGCAAACAAGCAAGTGGTTAAAGAAGCAGAATTTTGCAGTCATTTTTATGATTATGGGAAATGTATATGTTATGGGTTTATGGTCAGTCAATTAACATTTTATGGTCAGTCAATTCTCAGGATAATGGAAATAATTTCTATTGTATAACTCAGAAGCTTATTGAGGAAGAACAAAGCAAAACAAACAAACAAACAAACAAAAAACCCCAAGTTGACCTCTAGCTAAGCCTAACATTGTTTAACTAAAGAGAATAATGGAGTCTGCTGTTCTTTAACAGGTTTGTTGTGCAAAGAAGCTAAAACCATCCAATGGAAAAAAGACAGCATTTTCAACATGATGGGATTCAATTGTTGGTCAGCATGTAGAAGAATGCAAATTGACCCATTCTTATCTCCCTTACACAGCTCAAGTCCAAGTGGATCAAGGACCTCCATGTAAAACCAGATCCACTGAATCTAATAGAAGAGAAAGTAAGGATGAGTCTCAAACACGTGGGCATGGTGGAAAATTTCCTGAACAGAACAACAATGGCTTATGCTCTAAGATCAAGAATGGACAAATGGGACCTCATAAAATCGCAAAGCTTTTGTAAGGCAAAGGACACTATTATTAGGACAGATTGGGAAAAATCTGCACCAATCCTACATTTGATAGAGGGCTAATATCCAATATATTCAAAGAACTCAAGAAGATAGACTCCAGAAAATCAAATAACCCTATTTAAAAATGGAGCATAAAGCTCAACAAAGAATTCTCAACCAAGGAACATTGAATGGCTCAGAAGAACCTAAAGAAATGTTCAACATTCTTAGTCATCAGGGAAATGCAAATCAAAACAGCCATTTCCACCTCATGCTATTCAGAATGGTTAAGATCAAAAACTCAGGTGACAACCGATGCTGTCGAGGATGTGAAGAGAAAGAAATACTCCTCCATTTCTGGTGGGATTGCAAGCTGGTACAACCACTCTGGTAATCAATCTTGTGGTTCCTCAGAAAATTAAACATATTACTACCTAAGGACCCAGCTATGCCACTGCTGGGCATACACCCAAAAGATGCTCCAACATATCACAAGGACACATGCTCCATTATTTATAATAGCCAGAAACTGGAAACAATGCAGATGCCCCTCAACAGAGGAATGAATACAGAAAATGTGGCACATCTACACAATGGAGTACTACTCAGCTATCAAAAACAATGACTTCATAAAATTCTTAGGCAAATGAATGGATCTGGAAATCCTGAGTGAGGTAACTCAGTCACAGAAGAACACACATGGTATGTTCTCACTGATAAGTGGATATTAGGCAAAGAGTTTGGAATGCCCACAGTACAACTCATAGACCACATGAAGCTCAAGAGGAAGGAAGACCAAATAGTGGATGCTTCAGTCCTACTTAGAAGGCGAAACAAAATAATCAAGGAAAGTAGAGGGTGGGAGGGACTTTGGAGGAAGGGGGGGAGGGGCAGAATCAGGTATGGGAGGAGATGGGGGAGATGTACAGAGGGTCAGGAAATTGAACAGAGCTGTGTAGCAATGAGGGATGGGGAACTGGGGGTAGCAAACTAGAAAGTCCTAGATGCCAGAAAAGCAAGAGGCTCCCATGACCCTATGGGGATGACGTTAGCTGAAATACACCACAAAGGGGATGAAGAACCTGTAGGGACCATATCCAGATGTTAGTCATGGTCCCTCGATTGAGGGATAGGGCCACCCACCCATCTCTAAAATTTTAACTAGGAATTGCTCCTGTCTAAAGGAAATACAGGGAAAAAGAGTGGAGTAGAGATTGATGGAAAGGCCATCCAGAGGCTGCCCCACCCGGAGATTCATCCCACATGTAAACACCAAACCCAGTCAGTATTGCTGATGCCAAGAAGTGCTTGCTGACAGGAGCCTGATACAGCTGTCTCCCGAGAGGCTTTGCCAGATCCCAATCAATACAGATGTGGATGCTTGAATCCAATCATTGAACTAAGCACAGGGACCCCAATGGAGAAGTTAGAGGAAGGACTGAAGGAGCTGAAGGGGCCTTATCTGGCATCAATGGGAGGGGAGGCCGTTGGTCCTGTGAAGGTTTGATGACCCAGGGAAGAGGATTGCAATGGTGGTGAGGCAGGAGTGGGTGGGTGGGGGAGCACTCTCATATAAGCAGGGTAAGGAAAGATGGGATAGGGGGTTTGCAGGGGGGAAATTGGGAAAGGAGATAACATTTGAAATGTAAATAAATAAAATATCCAATTCAAAAAAAGAAAAACAAAAACAAAAAAACAAAACCAAAATTAAAAAAAAAAAAAGAAAGTTTGTCATGGAATCGGAATGAAGTGAAACTCTTTTGTGGGAAATTTCATCGTGGTCACCTTGAAGGCCTCGATGGGATGACGAGATGACAGGCGGAATGGCTATGGGCTGCTCTTCCGCTTCAGTTTGTCCTGGGATAATTGTTGCAATCTAAGGCCTAATCCAACAAAATCCTCTCCACACACATATTTTAAAACTGTATCTATAGTTATAGGCACACCTTACTGGGCTCTAATAGACCAACATAGGGCCCAAGGACCTCATGCTAAGAACCAGCGCATACAAAGCAGAATAGGTTAGCAGCTCCCAGAGCTGGTGGCCAGCTATGGGTGTGAAAGCTCTCTTTGGGGGGTAATTATTGCTTGCATGATTGCTTCCCAAGTCATTCCCTGAGGTTCCCTAGTCTACACTTCAATCTTCTAATACATATTTATATTCCATAATTCCTTTAGAATTATTTTAGTATTTACTCCCATTTTTACTATTTCAGTATGTACTAAAACTACATCAAGTTTTTAAAAATACAGGATTTGGGCACCAGTGGAAGGGGAAGACCTTGGTCCTGCCAAGACTGAACCCCCCAGTGAACATGATTGTTGGAGGAGGGCGGTAATGGGGGGAGGATGGGGAGGGGAACACCCATATAGAAGGGGAGGGAGAGGGGTTAGGGGGATGTTGGCCCGGAAACCGGAAAAGGGAATAACAATAGAAATGTAAATAAGAAATACTCAAGTTAATAAAGATAAAAAAAATACAGGATTTGTATTTATGGTTTTTTGTTTGTTTGTTTGTTCAGTTGTTGCTGCTGTTGTTTTTAACAAGGCTGAAAAATCACTTCGTTGAAATGGCAAACTACAAATTACCCAAAGGTAAAACAACTCTTGTTGTAGCCCAGATTTCGGAAGGAAACGACAGAATTCTTCAGGGAAACCTACTAAAAGGACACGGAAGACCTCAGGAACTCTGTGTGGCATCCTGCTGACTGCTAATGGAATAACCTGTCCCTGGAGATGTGCTAAGCACTGGGCAAGGCATGAAATTTCTGTGGGAGCTGATCTGTTTCTCTCTGAAGCATAGAAGCCCATCCTCCACTCATTTCCATGAGGGCTCCGGGGCTGGCTGTGAGCACCAGCCTTCGACTTCCAGGGAACTGAAAGTGGTGCCCAAGGGGCCCATCGAAAGCATCCAAACCTTATGGTGTTTTGGCTTTCTTGGCACACATCGGTTAGGGATGCATGTTTTAACAGATGCACACGGAAGTATGCAAAAGTAATTTTGCAGTCTAATGTTTTCATATTTTTCCTGATTGAAACAGATACATGAGGGTGTGAGCCTTGGAAAGAAAAATCTCGGCTCACTTTTATCGCTGTACAATAGAAGAAAGGTGCTTCTCTTTCCCTTTGTTTTCAGTGACTACAACACTCAGACTGTGGAACAACGCACATAGCTTAATTAAAGGCGCAATTAAAGGTGCATTTCTGTCTTCCTGGAACCGTCTTTTCCTTTTCTAGTGCATTTTAATCAGAGTATGAGGACTTCTTTTCTTAAAATAAAAGCATTTATTGATTACAGCTTAAGTGCCAAGTTCTCTCTCTCTTTCTCTCCCTCCCCTACCTCTGTGTGTGTGTGTGTGTGTGTGTGTGTGTGTGTGTGAGAGAGAGAGAGAGAGAGAGAGAGAGAGAGAGAGAGAGAGAACAAGTGTGTACTTGTGTGGCTGAGACTTCCTTCGCACTTAATGTCAGGCAGGAGTGACAGGCAATACACAAATAAAGAATACATAAAATAATCATGGCAACAGAGCCATGCAGAGAATATTCACACTGATGACCCCTTCTCAGATAAGGTAAATAGGAGAGAATCTTTGAGAGAAGAACTCATGCCTGCAAGATGGAGACAGAGCTAGACATGGGAAGAGGAAGAGCTAGACAGGGAGAACCCTGGGCAGACAATTAGAAGGACAAGAACTTAGCGTAGTGAGGAAATAAAAGAAAGGATGTCCAGGCAACACTAGGTGGGTCTTTATACATGGGAGGAGAGGCCCTTGGTCCTGTCAAGGCTGGATGCCCCAGTGTAGGAGAATGTCAGAGCAAGGAGGGAGTAGTTTGGTGGGTGAGAGAGCACCCTAATAGAACACAGGGAGAGGGGGGATGAAATAGTGGGTTTACAGAGGGGAAACCAGGAAAGGAGACAAAATTGAATTTAAATAAAAAAAAATCCAGTAAGAGAAAAAAAAAAGAGTTTACATGTATACACGAAAACTTCTTGTTATTTTGCTCTCCAGCAGTTATTAATACTAGCATACTCATTAGAGAATAACTGATATTTTGAGGCTTTTGACTATGTGACAGTACAATACTCCACATCCATCAACTCAAATGATCAGTTCATCCATGCAAGATAGATGTTATCATTGTTTATACTGAAGAAACTATGGCCCATAGCACGACAACTTCTCTAACGTCACACAGGCAGTGGCACTCAAAGACCCTAGACCATCTGGCTGAAGTTTTCAGCCAAGCCCAGGGACACTGCTCTTCTCTTGAACTTCAAAGGCAAGCAGAGCATGCATTTGGATGACAACACTGAGGACCTGGGCTCCTTCTGATCCCTAGCAATTGCACCATTGCACTGAATGTGGCAGATGCTGGGATGAGATCCAAATGTCTCACAAAAGCAGAGGCTTTTGGAAAGCCGATTAGAAGCAATGTCTTGACATCAGTCCAGGAAAAGGCCAGAACAAAGATGTAGGAAGGTGTCAGAGTTGTTCAAGTATAAAAAGGAGGCTGCTCTATCTGGTTTCTATTAGCTGATGTGTTTATGTTCCCTGGAAGGACCAGAAGACAAAGGCCAGAAGAAAGTAGAAAGAACTGGGGAATGTAGAACTAGCCTCACAGGAAGCAGATATTTTTAGTGATTAGTATAATGTTCTGTTTCCTAACTCTGCAGGTCCAATAAAATACTGCACAGGAGACAACAAATTCATTTTCTAAGCACTAAAAGAATTTCTGCCATAGTATGGGCTTTAGCACTATGGGTTTAACAACCACCTCAAGGTCATGGCTTCCTTTCCGATTTCTCTTAGAAACTATGTGGACAGCATCATCTGTGACATATCTCATCTCTATCTACTGTCCATTCTGTTCCATTACCAGCACTCTTGTGTCCATCATCCAGTCACTTAACTTCGATGCTTCTTCATTCTTGATATTGATCCTAGTTGTGTGGCCTGGCAGTTCATCTAAGTGTTGTGGCTCAGGCCACCGTCCTAGGGTGATGGCATGGTTTGCTGTCATCTGAACCTCCTTCTAGTCTTGCTCCAGGATACCCTTTACTGCACTAGCTGTCTTCCCATTTGTAATACCTTCCTCCTCCACTCTCATCTTTCCCTGGCTCTCCCTGCCTTCCTTACGTAGTTTCACAAGGTATCTGTCTTCAGGCCCTTGCCTCCCTCCCTAGCCCCATATCGTTCTTTAACTCTTACTTATATCTTCAACACGTTACTTATAAGTCTTGTTCCTAAACAGCTGTAGTTGTTCTTCACCTGTGTTGTTTTGCCAAAACTATGAGGCTCTCTTTGTGGCTCTAATTTTTGGTACTTTTACCTTTATTAATTTTTAGTTATGTCTATAGATTTGGGTGTTGGTGTGTGGGTGTATGCACGCGGACCTAGGTGTATATGAAGGCCAGACTTATTGGGACTGAATTTACAGTTAGTCATGAGTTGTTTGATGTGGTTGCTGGCAATGGATCTCAGGTCCTCTGAAAGAGCAGTACCTGCTCTTAAACACTCAGCCATCACGATAGCTCACATTTTTTATGTGTAAACATTAAGTTTAAACCCTATTTTCTTCTTGAAGCTATTTTACCATTCTGTGGTAGACAGAACATCAAAGCCCCCACAGATGTTTATGTTTGAATTTACTACGCAACTACCTTACATGATGATGACAATCTTGACTCATCTGGCTGAATCCAGTGGCAATCCCTTGGGTAAAAGAGAGTAGCTATATACGTAGAGGTCAAGGAGAAAGAGAATGAAGCTAAACACGAGTGACCCAGGCTAATGGATAATGATAAGGAAAACTCTATTCACTCAGGAATTTAGTCATCTGAAGGATTTGGAAAAGATAGGAGGGCAAGGCTACCTGACAATGACAACCCGTGGAAGGAAAACAACCCCGAAGATGCCTTAATTCTAGGACTTCTATCTTTCACAATTAGAAAATGAGTTTGTGTGAAAACTAAATTTGTGGCAGTTTGTTCGCTAAAATTATGTAAATTCTCTGCTTCTCTTCTCCACCACAAAGTAAAACTGGTCTTTCTTTCTTTAAGGTTCTACTTAATCCTATAAACATTAAATAATTCATATGTCCATCTCTTTTGATGATAGTATAAGCTTTAAGGGAAGATACTGCATCGTTTGCATATTTATGTATGATTATAGGACTAGAACATAACTATTTATTAATTCATTCATTAACTTGTTCATTCCTTCTGCCATTCAACTATTCATTATTTATTGAGTACTTAATATGCAGAAGAATCTAGATGCTGCTAGCCTTCGTTACTGCATTGAATAGCAAAGCTCAGAAGGGTTTTGGCTTCAAGGAGCTTATATTTTGATGTAGGAAACATTGATTAAAAGCCATGAAGATAATTTGACTTCACTGAAAGATGTATAAAAATAGATAAGGACATTCAGAGCAGAAAGAATGTCCTGGAAGACAGAAGGGCATGGGTTTAGGATCTGTGCAGATGGAACAAAGTGTGTTTGAGGGACTGCACTAGAAAAAGTGGTGCCAGAAAAGTTCCACAGGGAGAGATGAGGGAGAAAAGCAAGTAGGTGTTCCATGCTATGGTGTCTCCTTAGTAGGTAATCTGATAGTGCAGTATGGTAAGCCTAGAGCTACTTGGGTAGACATTAGTTCAGAAATGATACTTTGTGTATACACAATAGTTTGAAGAAAGATACAGATGGTATAAGAGTTTGAAACAGTACAGAGTTTAGGGGATGTTGCAAAGCAGAGGGGCCTAAGAATGAAAGTGGAAGGAAGTGGACAGATTAAGGGCTGTTTTGAAGGTGAGAGTCATGATATTTGACACTGAGAGGTAAAGTAGGAGTCATGTCAGGTGACTTTGTGAATGAAGGAATACTGTATTCTCCACAACTTCCTGTGATGGAAACCAACTAACAGGATTAACAATGCTAGAGAGTGAGTGGAAAAGGCAGGGTCCTTACAGAGTCCCAGGTATGAGGCAGTGTGACCGTAGTAAGTCCTTCTTTTTAAAGTAATAGTGACAATTATCTGTTTTAAAGGAGATTATTGCGTGAAATGAGAGATTTAACTCAAGGCAGGAAGTTTTGAGAATACACACTTTCCCCTTACCTAGTCCAGTGAGATTTGGTTTATCCCCTAAGAAAACATGGCTTACATCTTTGTACTTGTGGACATCAAAGTATGCTAGAGGAGAACATTTCCTACAACATGAACAATGAGTTAAGTTAAACTAAGGCATAGTTCCGTGAAAAATATATTGTGCCTCACTAAGGCATGGTAGGACAGTGGGAAATGTGGGTATTGTTGAGACGTGACTTTGCAGAGGACAATGCCTGGGTTTGAATCCCAGAAGTGGGTTAGAGTTTAAAATTAAAAGAGTTGGAGAAAATGTCATGTGACTGAAGAAAGGGAAGCAAGCGCATAGTTCTTGATGCTGAAGAAGGACCTTGCTTTGTTCAAGTGTGGAAGTTCAAGTTGGTGCACAACTTGAACCAGTAAGTTGAAACGGAATCAGAAAGTATGGATTTGGAAAGAGAATGTCTGCTCACTGCATGGAGCATGGAGGCTATGGTAGGAAGACCTTGAGACAGGAGAGAGGAGACATGGATTAAATGAGAGAGAAGATACTAAATGAGTTGTGTGTGGAAACTAAAAAAAAAAAAAATGGAGCAATATAAGTGATTGGAAGTCAAAGACTGAGAGATCTTTCCAGAAGGATTCTCAGGGAATGTGATTGGTTTGGAGAGAAGGAAACATGAGATGAACCAGGGCCTTTGTTTAAAAGCTACTAGACAATTTTTAAAAAATAAAAATGGCCTACACGGAAAGACAATCAATAGGTCTGCTTTGGGGAGTTCTACAATCAGGTAAGATGCAGATAAGCAAGTATGTGGATTCTAGAAGTCACTTGAGCATTCAGAAGTTGGTACAAATGGCTGCTGTACTCTCAGCTCTGCTGGTAAGAGGTAGGGTCATTTTACTCAGTCCTTAAATTGTGTTGACCGTTTAACTTCTTTGGCTAAAACATCATGATCAAAGTGACATGTGAATTTCAAACCTGAGCCCTAAGTACCCATGAAGCTTGAAACCTGCCTAGTCCAGCCCACTGAATGATGGGAGATAGGTCACTTAGTCACCCTCATTTTCCTCGTAGACAGATAACTAACCATTAGAAAGAAACCCATCTTATCAATTGGAAAACATGACTATAGATATACCAGTGAACAATTAAGACCAGCAGACATTCAACTCAGCATCAGTCAGTCCAGATTGCTAATGCAGATTATTGATTTACATACGCAATGTAGTTTCAAGCCATTGTATTTTAAGAAGGTTTGCTACACAGTAAAGGTTAAAGAATAGATAATATTCAAGACAGACTATGAAGAAAGAGATGAAGCAGACAGTGTAAATGATGTAAACTGAGCAATTTGAGGACACATTAGTCTGTCTAATAGATAGACTTATTAACTGAAGTAATTTGACTACTCAACATATATTAAAAGTGCAATTTAGTGGCCCGAATGCTAGTGTTTTCAAAAAAGTTACATCCATAACTAGGATGAGATGAAGCCATGTGAGGATATTTTTCCATAAGAAGTAGTTTGAAAAACTCCTCCCTTTTGAGTTAACAAAAACAATAACATTAAGTCAGCTACTGGTAGGTATATCAGTATCTTGTCTCCCACTGTCAGCCATGCTCAAGAACCAGCCAAGTGTGAGGAACTAACAACACGCTATGTCAGTGACTCACAGAGACAGCAGAGCCTTCTTATTTTCTGGACCAAAACTGGTGGAAAATTCAATGTGTCCATTGGACTCTGTGGGTCTGTGCAATCCTTCAGTGAGAGTCCCTCCTCTCTCACAGATGCCACGCATTAAGACTTTCATTAGCAAGTGCTACAGTTTAACTGTGATTTTGCTAGGTTCTTTCACACTTTCCTCTTTTCAGAGGAAATCAGTTGGGTAGATTAGATGTAGCACTTAAAGTTGTCTTCCAACTTGACTTATTTTATTTTAGCAACCTCAAGAAGCACACTCATTAAAAATGAACAGTCTGTGAGTCTCAGACACAAGCCTACCAGTAGGACAGGTGTCCCAGAAAATTCCTGGGGGAAAGTTGTGAGCCAGTAAAACCTTAACCATGAAAAGAAATCTGAATTTAATAGGCATGACCAGGAGAGAAAACAGCTAACTGGAATTGGAAGCAACCATTGAGTCAGTTTGTTCAAAGGGAAAGCACTGAAGGTCCACCATGAAGCTAACTCTGGTCTTGGGAGAAATAAGCAAACGGGTGCAGAGAGTGGAGTGCCTCACATAATTCTGAGAGCTTCCAAGGAGAGGGAACTTTCGAGTGGAAGGTTACTGAGGGAACAAGGTGCCCAGAGAAGTCAGCTGACATTGATACGGAGATGTTAGCTTTCCTGGATCCATCAGCTCTGTTTCGTGCCTTTGTGTTCCCTATCGGGATGGAGTGAACTAAAGATTCCCAGACAACTTGATGACAAGGACTTCAAGACACTGTGGATGGCAGTGGCCAAAGATAAGCTGAATGGGCAGGGTCCTGTGTCTTGTTTGGAGGACAGAGCAAGCAGTGAGGCCATGACAGGAGTGTCAACAGGTGCTTTCCAGACGGTCTCAGAACACCTAAAGGGCTGAACTTTGGTTTCAGTATGACCTGGAACTAAAACATAAACCGTCACCTGACTTGTATCACTGAACAAGTCCCTAACTACACCAGTTCTCCTCTTCTGGCCTTTATGAAATGGCAGGTTTCCAACTTCTCAGAACTACTGGAAAATTTGGTGACTAAGTGTGTTCAATAGACTATACCCCCTACTTGGTGCAAAGAAACCATACTTCCTTTCTCTCACATCTCACATCTCATTTCTTTATATTTCTGAACAATTTTTCCAAATTATTTACACTTTATCCTCCAAGTTGGCCTTAAGAGACTTCGACAGCCGAGAGCACTAGGAAATGTACATTCCAATTGGTTGTCATGTATTCACTCAACAAGCATTCACCGAGCGTTTCCTCTTCAGAAAACACCATGATAAGATGAAACCAATGATGCTTCAAACTGAGAAAACCCATATACAGAGGCAAAATGGAAGGGACATATTATCTTTTCTGCTTTTAATACAACTTTCATGAGTAAATATAAAGCCTAACTATTGGACTCCACTCACTGGGCTTGTCCTAGCTCTCTGTGAATACTCAGCATATGGGGATATAGTCTCTCTCTCTTCTCTCTCTCTCTCTCTCTCTCTCTCCCCCTCCTCCTCCCTCCTCCCTCCCTCCCTCCCTTCCCCCTTGCCTCCTTTCTTTCTTTCTTTTCTTTTTTTTTCTTTCTTTCTTTCTTCCTTCTTTCCTTCCTTCCTTCCTTCCTTCTCTTCTTTCTCCTCCTACTCTTCTTCCTATTCTTCCCCATCCTCCTCCTCCTCCTTTCCTTCTTCATAGTGTGGCTGAAGAATAGTGTTTTAGCCAATATGTGCAATGAGTATTTTTTAAAGAGCCGTTATAAATTTAAATTTTTTATTATTCCCCCGTGTCCAGCCTGCTCACAGGTCCAGCTATTTTCATTTTAACTGTCCGTCTTTTTTGTTGGTGGTGTTTTTTGTTTTGTTTTGTTTTTTGTTTTTATTAGCTGACCGCCATAAAGGACCTGAAGTTGACATGCCACTCCGTAGGCACCTGTCTGTTGGCTCCCAGAAGCTCCTTGTATTAGAACTGTTATGAGAGTGGGAGGAGACTGCAGCAGAGTATGAAGGGGACAAAGGCATGGCTAATTATAAGGGTAGAAAGAGTCAATTGTTTCTCATGTATGTAATTCAATGAGAAATTAGAACAGTGAGTTCAGACAATTAATAAGGACCTTCCAGAGGTCAGGGTAGGTATGGCTTGACTGGGACCTGTTTATCTTTTGGTTGTGCTGGAAGGAGGGACATGGGAATTAGATGTGCTGTTTCATATTTAAATGTGGTAGCTGTAATATCCTCTTTAGGGGGCCATAGTTTTATTTGTAGATTTGCTGTTGAATGAAGGGGGTATCACCTTTTCAAATTACAACCTAGACACTTGGCTGATAGACTTCACTGGGATGTCATTACATTTTAATCCAATGGAACAAGACCATTCTTAAGATTAGAAAGGGAAGCAATCACCTAGTGTTATTTGGATCAAGTGCTTTAAAGTCTACTTTTAAATTTAGGTAAAGAAGCTGTGTGTGGCACTACATGCCTCTTGAAAGTCACTGGATTGTTACATGTGCAAGGCTAGCCAGGGTTATATATTGAATCACCATCTTTAAAACCAAAGGAAAATAACAACAAAAATGCCGTAACAATCTATAATCTAACAAGATTTTTTAACACATAAAATTGTCTTGAAACTGATGCTGGATACCTCATAGGTTATTTTTTGTCTTTATATTATTTAATCTCTCTGCATGCTCAACCTCCTCATAGACAATAGTAACATGTTAAATACAAAATGACCTCACCCCATTCTCACAGTGCACAGCAATTACAACACACAGAGATAGAGACCTTCACCACTCAGAAGGTCTTACTTTTCTCCCAGGGGAAGAATTTTAGAAACCTTCATCAAGTAGGCAGAGGTTCAAGGTCATATTACTTCGAAGAGACAGGGTCTGGGCTACATCCTGGGTTTTTGCTCACTAGCAATGAATCTCCAGTCAACTCTACATGACCCTTCTTGATGGAAAACTCAATAAATAATTCATTTGATTTCCACCCATGGAGAGTCATTGTTGGTATCACATATAAAACTGTCAAGTCCTCGGTGTCATGAGCCTGCAATAATCACAAACTCTGTGGGAAGGTGGAAGACACAGGACAGATGGTCAAAAAGCTTTGAGTTAATTCAGATATTTAGAGTAGGCCGACTTGTCATCTATAAGAAAACCTAAAGCAAATTTCAAAGAGTTCACATAGTTGAAAGTTGTAATTAGTGTGCCGATGCGTAGTATGTGCCTATGTCTGTGCCTATGCCTGTGCCTGTGCCTGTTCATGTGCATGTGCATGTGCATGTGCATGTGCATGTGTGTGAATAGCTATAGATGCTGGTGGTGGTCATATGTCAATGCCATGTGTTTTCCATGATCACTTTTGACATTGTTTTTTGAGAAAGGATCTCCCGCTAAATGGGCTTCCCATCTCACCTAAATTACCAGGCCAGCAAGCCCCTGAGATTCACTTCTCTCCAATGTTTCTCTTGTTTTGCATTGGAGTTACAGTTGTGCCTCTGCGTCTGGTGTTTAGAAATGTAAACTCAGGTCTTAAGCAACGCAGGTTAGTTATAGACTGATCTATCTCTCCAGCCCCCCACACTTCCATTTCTGCTCTAAATTTTCAGCAGTAAATGTATTATTTGAATGAACTTAGGGAAATAAATATTTAGAAGAATAGTTCATCACCCCTCCTGGTTTTATATTTTTCCTATAACACTATTAAATACTTTCATATCTTTATATTTTGCTCCCTTTTCTTACTCCTCCAAGTCACATATATAGTTCCTAGTACTTGCAAAAACAGTTCCTTGCACTTAATGGAAATTCTAAGAAATATTTGCTGGATGAAGGAAGGAAGTGAGAAGATATCTGTGTTAAATTAAACATCACTTCAAAAACATTCAAAGTGGGTTTGTCTTTATATTTAATCTGCAATTTCACAGTTGTCATGAAAATAAAGGGAAAGAGAGTCATGGCTGAAAATCCATTCCGTTTGAAAACTAATAACACATTCTGACTTATTAAAGGGGATGCGGCATATCTTCTGCCATCATCAGAAAAGCTAGTGCCTCCTTCCTCTCATCTCTGTCCTCATTTCACAGATGGAAAAAAAAAACTGAGATTCAAAAAAGGAAAATGTTTCAAAAGTTGCACAGCTAGTAGTGAACAAAAGCTGGATTTGATCCCCGAGTCCCATCTGAATACAAGTTCCACATGATCGCTCTTTCCCAGGGAAGACAAATTCAAATTTAAATGTAATCGGTGTAGTGGCTGTCCAGTAACGTTGTAGAAGTAATCTCATTTCTTTTCTCTGGACATCCCTAATGACACCTGAACCACAAGCCAGTAGAAGGGTCACCATCACACAGTTCTGCGGAGAACTGGTGTGGGTGGATGGCTCAGTGGTTAAGAGCACTGGATGTTCATACAGAGGACTCAGGTTTGGTTTCCAGTGGTTATAAAGCAGCCAATACCTTTTATTCTCATTTCTGAGGACCCCCACATATATGTTTAACATATATAAAAGAAAAACTCACACACATAAGTAAACATAAGTTAATCCTAACAACATGACAACATAGTGATTGGTCCAACCTCAGACTGCTGGCACCCTTGGTAGCAATCATTTTAGCAAGGAATATCTTTTCAAAAGATTGCCTACAATGTTTATTTTATTTTCATTTTTTTTCCTTCAAACTCAGCCTATAAATATCAACTACTAAGAGTGCACTATTCCTATTAGAAAGTTCTGTGACTCTTGCCAAAATGCCACTTCTCTTTGTAGATTATCTCTTGGATTGCAACTTAAGTTGACAATGTATTTACTGCACTGCACTCTTGTCTTGGATAAATACCTTAAGAGAGGTACTCAACTGTCTCCTGAAACCAGTTTTCTTCTCAGTGACTGAACTGATGATCGTACCATACCTTTGGTATTTGCTGCCACCCTAGTCTATTTCTAATCTAAACATTGTTTTAAATAAAGGATCTAGGTGATTTTAATGTAGGCATTCCACAGCTAACTGATCTTACAGGTAATGACAGGCTGGACTTCTCCATCACCTTTCTCTTAACACTTCCAAATCTTGCTGGAGGGGTTCTATTGACCCTGACCCTGGTTTTGAGGAGAGCTATCATCCTAACAGATAACATGGGGTAAAAATCTGAGGTGAGATGGCTGCTCTTTTATTAATGAGACATGAGTTGTGTCTCAAACTAAATGAACATTTTGGAATAAATTACTTCTGTATGCAAACTATTACTGAAATTGGTATTGGTTTGAGGGTCTTATTTCACATCTGTATTAATAACTGTCAAAAGGGCCTCTTTTAAAAGCTAAATGTACGTTATTTCTTCAGATTCTATGCATTACGAGTAAAATTTCCTCTTGCTGTAATAAAGACAACTGAAGAAGAAGGAAAAAAGGTAAACTGGGCGAGTCAAGCAAGCGAGCATGCAGAGTCACAACCATCGGAAGCCGGAAGCTCGAGCCATGTTCCTGTCTAGGTTTGAGCTTAGAGATTACTTATGTGTAGATTCTGATCTTAGGTACAGAGTAGAACTGGACAGCATGCATTTATTTGTTCTTTTTAATCTGTCTCTGTCTCTTTGCTGTGTGTGTGTGTGTGTGTGTGTGTGTGTGTGTGTTCCATCTGCATGTGTGACCGTGCCATAGCACAGGACAATCCTACATATTTCATCTCACCTTCAGCTTTGTTTGAGATGACGTCTCCCACTCTTTCCGGTGTTATACAGTAGGACAGCTAGACCATGAACTTCTGTGGATTTTCCTGTCTCTGCCAACCACCTTGTTGGTAGAATGACAGATTACAGAAGAACACCATTGCACCCTATATAGCATGAGATCCTGGAATGCAATCTTAGGACATCATGCTTATACAGCTGGTCATGTATCCACTGAACCATCTCTCCAGGATGGAATCCCACAAAGCAAGCTGTCAGTCAGCTCTTTGAGGGATAGCAATAGTACTTCAACCAATGCCTGTCAATCCTGAGAGCTTAAGTACCACCTCTTCCAGTAGCCCCAAAGGGTTCCTTTTTATCTCTAGCAGGAATCATTATCCAGAAAACATTGTGTGTCTTAGAAGGTGCACTAAACTAGACTAAACTAGAAACTCACAAGTACAGCTGCTTAAACAAGACCACAGAAAATGATATAGATAAAAAAAAATCAATCGATATGCAAAGGTGGAACTTCTAAGTTGTGCCCCATGGCTGGTCCTCAGTTACATGCAATTCTCTTACTCTGTCTGAGGTCAAATCTCCCTTGCCTGCCTTTCTCCCAGAATCGATCCTTCTCTGTGGGATGTCCCACAGAGACATTCTAATTCTGCCTCAATTCACTGGCCAATTATCGTTTTTCTGAAAGGTGAATATTTTTACACAGCGCATAAGAGATTATCTTTACAACTGCTGGTTCAGGGAGAATTGTTCTTCCCCAGGGATGGATCCTTTAATTGGTACCAAATGGTCATTCAGGAAAGCATGCACATACAAGCAACACTCAGCAGGATCCAGGTTACACTTATAAATTTGTGAATTTATATTATTCATATCTAACAAAAGTAATTAAAGGAAGAGAGGAATGCATTCAAGAGGAGCAGGGAGAGAGAGGGAAGGGAACATAGGACAGGTTGAAGGGATCATATAATTACATTTTAACTTTTAAAAATTACAAAACAAAAGTCAGTCCAGTCACTATTAACTCTATTCAGCCATGGATTAGATGTCTTTTATTCTTCCCTTCTACCAAGGGCAGGGACTGGGCATGGAATATTTTCTATCAGCTTTTCACAGGTTATCATACAGGAATTCAGTATTAGGATCAAATACAACTAAGGCACAAGTCACAGTCACCACTTAAACACTGTGGGCAATTGGCTAAGCATTCTAGTGCCTTTAAAATAATAGCAGTGATCCATCTCATGCTGTCTGGAAGATGCAAGGTACACAGCACAGTGCCTGTAAATAATTCTGCGCAGATGTTAGCCATGTGAACTCACTGTTTCTCCTGTTGAGTCATTTCCATTCCAAGAATCTTGAATTCTCTAAAGGACTCTATGCTCTTCATATTCAATGGGCTCTAATCCTCTCCCCTTTAAACTCTATGGCAGAACTGTTACGGGATTAAATAAATTAATATGCATGAACACTTGGAACCTTGCCTATCATATAATTAGTACCCAAGATGGCTCAGCTCTCATACTTAACATTTACTATAATAATAATTAGTTTTCTAAGGATTTTTAAATGTGCCCCTCAGCCAGCCCGTAGAGCGTATGTCTTGTGATGGTGTGGACTGCATCCATTTTAGTTGCCTCCAAATACAAACCCTCACTGTCAGTGCCTGGCACACAATTGCCTCCCATAAGTCAAAGGATGGACAAATGAATAAGTATAAATGCATGGCTGAGTGAATAAGCATGCATTCTTGCCTTACTGAGGAGATCTCAGAAACAAAACCATAGAGAATCCCCAAGAGTACAGTGCCAACAGGAATGGGGAGTGAAATTACCTTAGAGAGGTAGCTGGTCCAGGGTGCTGGTTAGGAAAGGAGTCATTGAAAACCTTAGATGTGGAGTCTGAAGTTATGAGTCGGAGAGAAGTGAGCAGAGAAAAGAATCTTGGGAAATGACTGCTAGCAGATAATAGCCTTCCAAAAATATGAGTTAAATAGATTTATCTGATCAAATGTGTCTGGGGATGTTTTGGTAAATAAAACATGAGAAATGAAAAACCTTTGAATTTCCTGTAGAAAGGGCTAATGAGTAACCTGGGGAAGGCATCCGGGTTTCCCCAGTGTGATATGAATTCTGAGAAACTGCTGGGCCATGGGGAGATAGGAGAGGGTTTAAAGTCCTGCAGCATTAGCAGGAAATGGACTGAGGTTCAAGGTTATATCAATCTCCACAATTACAAAGGCAATGGCTTGAGCTAGGACTGGTGGGGGCTGGAAAGGAGGTGGAAGCTTCAGGAGCATCCTGTGTGAGAAGCAGATCTCAGGGAACAGCTTTATCCATATTGCATTTGGTTATATTATAGTTACTCTCCAGTAATGGTGCTCTGTGTTTGAAATCTATAATTCGGCATCAATCTCCTCTGAGAGAGAATGACCCAGCGAAGCATTTCCAGGCTGCTTTAGACCCACCCAATAACCACAGTTATTTTCCTGGTAAATGGGGAGAACATTTCCCGAAACCTTGTACACTCAACTGAGGACATCAGATGAAAATTAGTAGCAAAATGGACACAGAGAGCAAAACAATGGTGTTGTCTGGGCCCAGGCAATCTCTAGAAGACTTTCCCATGCACTCTTCTGGAGTCTGTGGAGGAACACATTACTAAAGAGAATGAGGCCTATATGCACCACCTATAGCCAGATATACTTTTCCTTCAGGGTCTGTATTTATTTCCTCTTGTGGCAAGTTTAGTGCTCTGAGACAATGCAGACAGAAACCATTTTCTCAGGAATTCTCCAGGATAATTCACCTAAGGCTTTATATCTTGGAAAACGCACCAAGGGTCCAGGAGGTTCCCCAGAACCTATAAACAACCCAACAAGGGCCTGGATATCATGTGATACTCAGGGAAGGGCCTGATGCTTTCTAAGCTTGGGAATAGAAAAAAGTGACCTTGCAAATCCTACCTGCTGTTGGTGTGTTTATATGTCTACTCCTCTGCCAAACTTCACCCAGAAGCACCCTGCCTCTCTTGCCTCTCACAAGGTTGAGGTTTGATTAAACCAACACCTAAAGATGGTTAGATGCAGCCATAACTAAAAGTCTTTCCCCTAGACATCTGCCTGCAACCCCAATACACATTTCTTTTATTAATGTACTCTTCCTAACTTCTTGAGAACTTCATGCATGCATACAATGTAGTTTGATCAACCTCACCCCTCCTCTTCTTTTCTTTCACATCCACCCTGCTCCTTCTTAACCCTCCCAGATTCATGCCCTTTTTATTATTTTAAAATAACATATCAAGTCTAATTTGTATTTACTATATACTCATCAATGTTGGACCATCCACTGGAATATAGTTGGCCTATTAAGAAGCATATTCTCAAAGAAAGCTGACTATCCCACTCGCAGCAGCCTTTAACTGTTCCAGCTCCTCAGCTGGGTGTGAGGCTTACGATCCTCTCTATTGCAGATAGCCACAGTTGCTGTTAATTCAGGGGTGCAATAACTCATTATATAGAAAACTGTTTCTCTCTGGTCCTCCCTGACTTCTGGTTCTTACAGTCTTTTTGCTCCCACTTTGACAATGGTCTTTCAAGTTTTGGATTAGACTATGTGTAATGGACCCCACCCACCCCATTTGTAGCTGACCTCCCAGACACTTACATTTGTGCTTTGGCCATTTGTTGAGTTTCCATGTTAACGAGCACATGCATCTCTAGCATTCAGCAGATCCATGAATCCACAGCCTTCCATTTAAGACATTTTAGTACATTATTGGGCTAGAAGGACAGGAAGCTCAGCTCTGCTGGTGTCTTTCCTTTGAAGTGAATCCTCCATAGAGTCCTGGGTAAGTCCCTGTGCTTTGTTTTGTTTGGTTTTGTTTTTCCTTCTTAAAGAAATTAAGTCGGAGTGTTTTGGGGACATGAGGTTGAGGCTGTAATTTGTTTCCTTTGGGGACGGTCACTCACACAGTAAAAAGCCTATGCTTTTACACCCTACAACAAAGGCCACTGATGCCCCTAAAATGTGTTTCTAAAATTTGTCACTTTATACCCCAGAAACTCTAAGGATGGAAGTTGATTTAAAATCACCCAGCTGATGCTGCTGAGATAGGAGGCCAAGCCTTTAGATATCCACCACCCCGGCCATTATCACTCATTGGTTAAAATAATACCTCAAAGAGAAAATGGTGCACTGTAAATATATCTGCATTTTCATTAAACATTATAATTTTGAATGATTTTGAGAAAAATATTCATGTTAGTGTGAATTCAAGTTCTACTCAATTTTGACTGTAAGGGTTGAGACATATAACCAGTTTATAAATATCTGCTATTCATTTGCTAAAGGAGTTATATTTTGATTTTGTCCTATTGGTTGTTTGCTAGAACATAATGAGATAAGATAAGCTACGCAGAGTAGTAAAGTATTACACCAAAGGGTAGTGGCAGGTAGAAGCTTACAGATGCTCCAGTGCACAGAAATAAAAGGGGGTGACTGGGAGAGGCTTACAGATGTTCCACTAGCCTCAAACAAGCTATAGCAAGCCTCTCGAGAAAAATGCATATCTAAGGATCCTAAAAGTAAATGAAGAGATACCACAGGAAGAGTCAGCCAAAGGTAACTGTTATCGCCAAGTTTCTAGCAGTGGTTCTCATCTGATACCAGAGCAGTTTGGCAAAACCTTTTGGCATTTAGGTTGTCTTAGCTTAAGGTAAGAGGTTGCTACTGACATCTAGTGGGTAGATCCTATGAAAGCTACTCAGTGTCTCACAAAAGAGATTTCAGAGCAATGGACGATCTGGGGAACACACTGATAGAGCTAGAATTGCAAAATCTTGGACTATTCAACGTTCCTCAGGTTCAGAAAAGAGTGCACCTTGTTTTTCCCATGACATTAGAGAGGGTCCTTCAACAACTGAATGAAGACCAAAGAAAAACAGATAAACCGAGTAAGACATCCTGGTTGTCAGGGACCATCTCAGGGCCTGTCAGCACCTTCCTGCTTTGCTTTTCTATCTTCTTTTTCTGGCCTCTCAATATTTCTCCGTTCTTTTCTCTCCCAAGAATTGAGAAGGGAGCAAAATCACTGTCAACTGTGACGCTGCCCAGGAGAGGCAAAAGATGCTTGTAAGACAAGCACAGCAGGGCCTCTTCCAGTTTTCCCTTCAAAGCACTCCGGTCAGCAGACTACAATTGCATCAGCAAATCAGTGGATTCCTTCTTGTTCCTTCCCTAAGCATGAACAGATAAGACCAATAACACATATTCCCTGAAGATGTCTTACCAGACTGGCTCAACTTTGACTTTCAGAAGATACATTCTGGGATGTGAACTAAACACTAGGCTTAGGTGAGGAATGGGAAATAAAGGCACTTGGTTCTGGAAATAAATGTGTTATATCTGTTCACCACTGTCCACAGCTCACTCAGTAACCAGGGCATGCTAAGTATTCTTAAATAGTTGTTAAGTAAGAGGTAGCCTATTCCAATCTTTTCCTTAAATTCAATTAAAAAAAAACTATATCTTGCCATCTCCTCAAAGGACCATAATACATGACTATTTATTAACATTGTCCAAACTCATCATCAGTGAACTGTTTTGTGGGGCTCGAAAATACCTTTCCAGAAACTAGTGGCATGCATTGGAGGGACCCCTCAACGACTTCCCATCAGGACTTAGGGTATCGGTTATGTTAGCATGATCAGTGTCAAACATTATATAAACTCCATTTCTCTGTGGGGTGGCGAAAGATTAGGCCCATCCCTTTCTCTATTCTTTCAAAAATATATAAAGAAACACACCCATGATCGAAAACCTCCTCTAAAGGATTGAGTTGCTCTTGTGCTGATGCCAAGCTCAAAACAAAAAGTGGTTCTTACATGAAAACCTAGCAAGAGCCCTGCTCCATTTGCACAGTAGCCTATAGTGAGGCTGGCGAGCTTCAAGACTTCTCCAACACCTCTTGTGCTTACACCAGCCACTTTCTCTATATGTAAGGGGTTCTTTTTAGGCACTGAACGATCGGTATGTTTAAGGACACACACCTATAGCTAAAAGAAAAGCAGAAGCAAACAGGTTGGGTGGGGTAGGATTCAATGCCGTTATTTGAGACTTCGTGATCTCTCCCAAGAAGGCAGGCTGAAAAATGATTTCCTTTATAAACTAAGATTAGTTTTCAGAGATGGCATACATTTGATGAGCCCTGGGGCTGAGCCCAACATATTTTCTTAGAGCAAAAGTCTCTGTGTGGTGGCTCTGGCTACATTTAGAAGCCTCATAAATACTCATCAGAAAAGCAAAGCAATCCACATCTCTTTACTGGTGTTGGCTCTAATACCACACTTGCTGATTAAACCACAAGATTATGTCTTACTCAGGAACAGGAGAAGAGAGACTGCAGAACTGTGTTGTTTCTTCCAAAGTGACTGTCAGCTTAGGGACATTTCACCGTGCAGTGCACTCTGAGCTTTTAACTGCCTAACTGCCTCTGTAAGTGGTAGCAGGAAACCACTACTCATTAGTCGGCAGATCACATCAGAAAAACCCTCAATATTGTGATCCAGTTTAACTCTGGATGCCACCAACGTATTTGTATTTGTTCCTTTGCTTTCTTATATCCTTTTGAGTTTTGGTAAAATGTAGTAAAGATAACCTGAGCTAGCTAGACTTTATTCTAGGCACATTCTTATGGTTCGGAATCCTCTTAGGTAGAACGGAAGACAGAGAAGTGTTTCCCAGAGCTACGGTGAGTGCTGTGCCCTGCCACCGTGCTGCTGCTTGAAGGGAAATTTGAAACATCTTGATTTTGTGTTAGTCAAAAATTTCCCCTGGAAGCCTTGTCTGAATTTTATTGGCTCAGATGGATTTCAAATGCTCAGCTCAGTGCCTGGGTGCAAAGGACTCGGGGTTTCAACTCTGTCACACTGCTCAGCTCCAATATCGGCATCTGTGTGCATTTTTTAATTACCTGGCTTGCAGAGAAGCAATATTCTAACTGAAGAGCTTTCCAGTTAGCCAAAGAACAGAAGGAAATCACAGGGGCCACGAAAAGGAAGGTGAGAATTCTATAAAGTTCTCCCAAGTGAATCGATTCAATTGGAATGGCCTTTTGTACTTTGCATCCACGAGAAGATGGGTGCTCAGAGACATTGATATTTCTAAACGTTCTTGGCATCTTTACTTGGATTCTTTGTTCGAAGATTGAAAGTCAGGGGACAGATTTGTCTTGCTGTGTGACAGGGATACCTTAATTTAGCCACATCTGCATATTGTCTCTCCCCAGGCTGGCTTCCTTTCCACATCTTGGTAGCTGCACAAATTGAGTGGTTTTTAGGCACATAATTAGCCTGGAGTTACAAAAGCACAGTGTGAGGAAAAGGAGGTTATCTATTGTCAGAAGAAGAAAAAATACCAGTGGAAACAAGCTCTGTTATTGTGAGGTGCCTGAAAATCATCGTGGCCTTTGAGTGTACCATAGGTTATGCTCACATGGTGAAGCCCTAACTGGAGGATGGACATACAAGTCACTCCATCTCATGGCATCATTGTGTCCTCTCATCAAACTGCACACCTTCTCTTTCTCCATTTTCCTATCTGCAAGGTTGGCAAGTGGCATTACCCTCTTCTGAGGCGCTATGAAGACTAGGAGAGATAAGCCAAAGAGCGTATGGCAAGCTGGACACAATCAAGGCCTTTCCCATTTTGCTAAAAGGAAGAGATGATTTCGTTGTGGAAACAATTCAAAATCCTTCATTATTTTTGTTCAACACAACATTTGGGTTTTCATTCCTTAAAATAGGTTACAACCAACTTTTCTGGACACAGTACTATCAGGAGGGATACAATTAAAACCATGCAGACGGATCCCAAATCAAACTGATGGTTGAGGACCAACTTATTGAAGTTACTCGGGTCCAGTTGTCCTCCCCGTAGCTTCATGTATGGAACCCCGATTCTTTCATAATAAGCAGGCAAAGAAGAAAACAGACACTTGTGGGACATCATTGCCTCAAACTCTAGTTAGTCTTGTGGATTAGCTTCACCCGGTGACAACCCTCATTAGCAGCTTCTGACTTTACATGCAACTTGTCACAGCTGGCTCTGAGGGAATATCATCCAAAGATGGACGTAAAGTGGAGTTAGGGAGTCGGCTGTGTGGGCCGGAGAGAGGACAAGGCCTGCTCGCTGCAAATGCTTTCCCTCAGCTCACGCCAGGCTTATTTAAGTATGCCTACCTGCTAAGGCATACTTAGTTCCTGTAAGATATATGAGCTCTGCAGTTATTACTGGGAACATATTCACTGGGATCAGACACTATAAATAGTTAGGTGAGTTTGAGGGAATTTATTTTTGAAGCTATAATAATCAAAATTCAGACGGATCATCAATATGAGCCGCTCTACTGGAGCACGCAAGTAACAGGTGGGCTGCAGAGCTCCCTGGAGGCAGCACCCAGGAGGGTCGGTTCATTCCTGGGTAGATGTCACTCTCTCCTTAGCATTGGTCCGAGACTGTGTCACAGTCCCCCAAAAATTGAAATTCAAGAAGAATGTGTGCCTCAGAGTCCTGGTTGGAATTCCCAACTTTACTTTCAAAAATCTCTAAACATTGCCAGGTTTTCACTTAGGATTCAAAAATGCCCTAACTTTTGTTATGAATACATTCTCTAGTTCATTTACTTTGAAAGAAAGCCATGGAGATTTGCTGCATGGCAGAAAGAAAAAAGATTAAAGCCCGTTTGTGTCCATTAGCACAGTTCGTTGTCTTAACACTTGTATCTACTATAATTATATTGATAGACTTTCTCCCAGACTTCGGAATCAGGAATAAAGGATTCAGGCCATCCTCTGCCGCCATCTAACCAGGTGATGCATTTAGAAATCATGGATTTAAGCAGATGTGACCAGACACCGTTCTGAATCAGTGTGAATTAAATAACAGCAACTTTTCTCCTGATTAGATTGAGCCCTGGCCACACTAGAGCCAGGGCTGGGCTTCTAGCAGATGGTGGCACAGACACACATACAAGACAGTGAGGAAAGAAACAATGGCCACTTGAAGCCCAGCTATTCATGCAATGCGAGAGATTTACAGTATGGATACTTTTTTGTTTTTGTTTTTGTTTTTTTTGGTATAGAAAATCAGTTCTTTTAATGAACATCTCAGAATTGGAACGGTATCTCATTCCTTCACTGTACCTTGGTACAAGACCTTATGAAATTAACATAGTATTTGCAAGCTATTTAAGGAGATGAAGATATTCTCACTGTGATGCTGATGAAGAAACTTTAATTAAAATTATAAGCAGGTTGTGGCACAATGAATATACTCAGAACATTAAACGCTCTAAAAAGAAGGCTGCGATGGAATGGCATTACATTTTTATGAAGCTTAATATAACTTTGCTTAAATAGTTTCTTTACTGTGTTAAAAGAAACCCAGAAACCCAGTATATACTTTAGTAGCTAGCGTGAGAATTATACTACATAACCCAGACTCTTTGGTTTAAATATGCATAAAAGAAAGCAAAGTTAAAGGGGGGAAAAGACACCATCACTAAATATCTTAAATAATTACATTGGTAAAGAAAAGTATACAGCCCAAATGTACTTATACATACACACATACACATATATATATATGTATGTATAAGTACATGTATATATGTATACATGTATATATACATACACAGAGAGAGACAGAGAGACAGAGACAGAGGCAGAGAGCGAGAGAGACAGAGAGAAACAGAGAGAGGCAGAGAGAGAGAGAGAGAGAGAGAGAGAGAGAGAGAGAGAGAGAGGCATATCAATAGAGATGAACTTACCGGAGCAAATATCACCATACACATTTACAAAAGAATTGATAATCCAACTTCCCTCTCCTGAAAAAAAATAGAGGCTGTCTCATACTAAAATTGAAGCTTTTCTAGCCACAGCACCAGCTCTTGTCCCTCTCTTTCTGAAGCAAAGGAGGAGGACCAGAAATCAATGCAGAGGGAAAGTCAGATGCTATACCAATCAGATAGCAGCCTCTGCCTCCTTGCAGAGAGATGGGAAAACGGTCATATTAGTAGACAGTGACAGCCCACAGCTGACTACAGGAACCTGATACTCCCTTGATGCGAAGCTGGCTGCTTTGTAGGGAGGAGGTTACCTCCGTTTTGTGCACTCCCACACTTGGCTCTCTGCTCACAACTGCAAGTGCAGGGCTGCTTTGCACAAGCACGCTACATCATGAGCAGAGGCAGGCACCGGCTCCCCTCTTACTCAGAGAGCCCCCTCCTCTCGCAGCCACAGCGCTTAAAATCAAACTGAGAGCTGAACACAAGCCAGGAACTTGCATGTGGAGGGTACAGGAAAGCACTGGTTTCCTTAAATCCCCGGGAATAGATTTGCATACGTGAGGCAAATGTATGTTTGTTTTTAAAAATTGCCCTTGTTTTTATGGAAATGCATGGGTGATACCCATTTGGGAAATTCGTGCACTGTCCATAAATAATCGTTAAGGTGATGGCACCGGAAGACGGCTTTTCAGGCTCTTGGGACTGTGGAAGGGACAAATTACAACTTGGTGCTCGTTCACCATGCTAGTGTTCATGAAGACGGGTGAAAATCACAAAATTAAAAAGCTGGCAGAGGCTTAAGCAAGACCCAATTTTTTTTTCTTTCCTTTACAGAAAGAAGTGGTACTCCTTTCTTTAAGGGGCAGTAATTTTGGTATCCAGAGGATATGTGTCCTGGGAGGGTGGTCCAGTGTTCACAGAGAGACTTTTGTGAGTGGCAGGCCCTCCTCTTGGGTGCCCTGAGAATACTGTATAACCCTCTGAGGATAGTGTCCCCTGAAGATCTGTACTAAATCACAAAGGGGGATCCTGCAAGCCTCTGCTCTCTCTGCTGTAAGTGGGCCCTCTGCTCAGCACAGGAAGAGGTCTAGTGTCCCGGCTTTGTCTATTGCTAGCTACTAATGCCCCAACAGATATGCTAACAGGGTGCCCTGTGTTTAATCCGTGGTTATTAATCCAGGATATGCACTGGGTCTGGGTCTCTTTCTGTTTCTGACTACGTCTCTTTCTTCTTCTCACCTAGACATGTGGACACACCACACGGTAACCCTATCGTCAGTTATTTTTTAGCTCTACTTTTGTTCCTGTGGGAAAGGGGAGGGGCGGGACCAAAGAACACCGGCCTAATGTGAATAAGAGTGAAGCAACCTAGAATCTTCAGCTGCTTCCCCACTCACTGGGAGACTGTGAGAAGTGGCAGCCTTTTCAGCTCTCTGAGCCTTAGTTTTCCTTCTGTAAAATGGGCACACTAACATCTCACAGTTCTTGGTAGGGAGGTGTAAAGAAGAAAGGAAAGACACAGTGCTTTTAGATCTAACTGTGTGTGCAGGAACTCTGGCCAGCTGTCTCTTTCTCTCGGTCTTGCTCCATTGTGCTTTGTTCAGCAGTACTGAGGCTAGAACCTAGGGCCTCAGGCATCTTGGGAAAGGATGCTAACACTGAGTTCAGATCCAGGGTGAGAAGGGTGAGATCTTGTTCCCAATGTATAAGCAGGTCTTCGGGGCACTTAAACTTTTTTAATATCATGAACTCCATGCTCCTTCGAAATTCTCAATGGATTCTCCCCCTCAGCATGTGCACACATGCATATACACACTATCATGGTCACTGGCATGTGCTTATTGAAAAGTTACCACATCACAATGAGAGAAACTAAGTGAGCAAAGCCAGAAAAAGGTTGCCGACCACTAAGCACTTATGAATACATATGAAACGAGTATTTTCAGAATTACTGAATGTAAAATTGGTGGAAAGAATAATACCTCATGCCAAAGGCCACTGTTCTGCCATGTGATTTGGAGCAGAGTTAAGAGGTCATTTTGCCAGCCGTGCAGCCATTGGGGATACCCATACTTCACAATTTCCTATCTCTAAAGGATGGCCAGTGAGCACTGATACTTAGCTTCATATATGGAGAGACTTACTTCAAGTTTTAAAGAGCATGTTCTACATAACATTCATGGGCATCATTGACTCTGTTCTAGGTGGTCTTCTAAGTAGCATTTTCATATAGCACTTTATTTGGGCCTCAGAGTTCTAAAACATTTTCATTGTTATTCCAATTGACAGATGAAAAAGCCAAGATCCAGAGAATTATGTGGCTTGCCTGCAGGCACATGGGCAATAGTTAGTAAAGCTGAGACGTAAGACTAGACCAATACTGTCAAACAATCCACTACATCGGTCCCATGGTGGCACTTAAAGCATTATCTTATTCAGTGGATAGGGATAACTAATCAGTAATCACTAATTCACTTGGAGACAAGGACCCTATGAGACTTGGGAGCATGACTGAAAAGGAAGTGCAAACGTGATATGCTGTATGATCTGGTGTATGTCCCTGGTTTGCTTGTGTTTCCGTTTTCCTCAGATTTAGATTTAAGAATTTCTCTAAAAAGACTTTCTGGGTCAGTTTAGATTAGATAAGATTGCAAAGCTAATAGGTAAAGTGTGCTCTTCTGACTAGGTTTGCTTCCCCTAAGTAAGTGTTCAGTGGCCAGTTCACGGTTGCTCCAGACCAAGCACACACATATTCCAAGTATCTCCTGCCCATTATTAGCATCTCCTACTGCAATGGATTCTTAGTGGGTCCTGTTAATTCCATAGTAGTCTGTAAATGCAGAAGTTACCCATAGTAAGTCCTGTGGGGTGTAAAGCAGACTTGACTGGGAATGACACTTCAATTATAGTCCAGTAGACACAAGAGAAATTCAAGCTCTTCCCTACGTCCCCAAAGCCTCAAGGCTCTGACTCCATCTACTGTTTTATTTCTCTTTCCTCTCTCTCCCACAAACGGGCTTTGCACTTGCTTCCCTCTTGCCTAAAGCCCTGGCTCCTGAGAAACTGCCCTGCTCTCAGTTCCTGTTAGTCCTTACCTCTTCCTTTTGGTCCCAGGGTCCCCTTTGACTACTAATCAGAAAGGAATCTTCACTGTCTCTGTTTAGCTATGCTCTCCGGATTAGCCTTTTGTTGTGCTCTGAGCTATGGCTTCTCTCTTTCCTCACTCCTTATCTTCCTCTTGCTTACTTTTGTGGTATTTAATTATCTTTCTCAAAGAGACAACATCCACAGAAGCAGGAAGCCCCTCCACCCCCGTGTATGTGCACATGGTGTGTGTGTGTGTGTGTGTGTGTGTGTGTGTGTGTGTGTGTGTGTGTGTGTGTATGTGTGTGTTCGTGTGTAGTGTTCATGAATGTGGGGGCAGTGACAACAGAAACTTCACTATCATTCTTCAGACACTATCTTCTCTGTTGCTTTGATACAGGAGCTCTTAATGGCCTGCAGTTTGTCTACTAGGTTAGAGTGAGTGGGCACCAAGCCCCCCAGACTCTGGGGCTTCCCAGTTGTCTCTGCCTTCCCAGAAATGGATTTACAAGCATGTTCACTTGTATGCTGGAGTTTGGATGTAGATCATGTTTGTAAGGCAAGCATCTTACCAACTGAGCCACCTCCCCAGCTAAGGAAGCCTCAAGAGGACATTTTTTCAGAATCACAGCACATAGAATGTTGTAGATATTCAGTAGGTATTTGGTGGGCCGACCCACCAAATGGCTGACACAAGCAACGAATCAACACGAGAACAGGCAAGGCTTGACAACTGTAAATAAAACTAGCTCATTAAAGTGACTTAGCCTCGAAGCCCAAGACAGGTGAACAAAGCAATTGCTGCATTAATATTAGCGCCATGGTTCTTAACCTTCCTTATGCTGTGACCCTCTAATACAGCTTTTCATGTTGTGGTGAATCCCAACCATGACATTATATTGTTGCTATTTCAAAATTGTAATTGTTCTACTGTCATTAATTGTAATGTAAGTATTTAAAGTATGAAAGGGTTGTTTGACCCACAAAGGGTTCATGATCCACAGGTTGGGAACCGGTGCTCTAGCCCCACAGAGCAACGGTCCTATCAACTAGACTCTGAGATTGTCTCTACCTTCCAACTGACCAGACAGTCCAGTCAGCTGCTACTCTCTAACATGCAGTCAAAACGGATAAATACAACAGCATGCCCCTATCTGAAGGCTCCTTTTGAAAAATGATATTAGCACAATTTCTACTGCCTTGAAATAACATTTGCCCATTATCAGATGATTAAAAATAGCAAGAGTGTTTTCTAAGTTAAGTATTTATAGAGGGTAAGCAGATTAAAATAATCTGTGAGTCTCTGAAAACTTCATTAGCAATGCTAATTTCTGATATGGTCAGATCTTCAATTCTGATCTTCCAATTGAGCATGGCCTTCAGACAACTTCAAAAGATCATTTTTTTTTTTCTCTACGGATAGAAAAGCTTAGCTCTGCTTCGGTGGACTTACTTCCTTACCTTTAGATTTTCTTTGTTACAACATCTGGCCTCTCATAAGGGGTCCTCTGCCAGGGTTGCCTGCTTCAGGGTCAGTCAGTGGGATGCCTTGCCTTCTAGCTTTCTAAGCATATAACAGAGAGGAAAATTCCAGAGACAGAAGGATCCCTGCATAGCAGTGGGGAAGGGAAGCAATCAAAGATAAGACTATCTAGGCCACACTAACAAATGACCAGGACATTAGCTAAGGCTCTACAGACAACTTTGATTGTTTTAAGCTGCAGCTTGAGAGCACTTACAGTCAATCCATTTATGCACCAACCTTGAAATCTTTAATGATGCCTTCCTTACAGTTCCTGGCATGGAGATAATGTAATTTATTGCAATATGTAGGTACAGAGAGTTAGGACAGAACTTAACCAGGATATCCCCATCTGCACCCTGTGTGTGTGTGTGTGTGTGTGTGTGTGTGTGTGTGTGTGTGTGTGTGTGTGGTTGTTGTTGTTGTGTGTAAGGATTACTGTCATGAGCCACTACACTTGTACACTTGGCTTTTTACATTGCATGTAGGAGAAATGAGGTTTTCTTCATTGTCTTTTTCTTTTTCAAATACTGAGTGAAATAAATAAAACTGATATGCTTTCAGCATTTGTTAGATCATTGGGTATTCTCTGTAGAGCCCAAGGCTGAATTTTTAAAAAAAAATACCGGAAGGAGAGACTGGATGTTGACTGAATAGTGAATCTAGAAACTGCTTCCCGTGTCTGATTTTACAGCAGATTCCTGGACATGGTTGCTTCTGAACATAGTGTTAAGGCCTGAATGAAGAATCACTAATATAATGGAAGAAAAAAGTTTTAATTTTGTATTCTGCTGCTGTGGGTCTCTCTGTCAGCAGTGATATGAGTCTGCTATTAATTCTTGGGTATTAGCCTAGCACTGGTCACATTGTATTTTATTTGACAGTATTGAGTCACAGGAGTTAGAAGCCTTTGGTGCAATTCAGTAAACTGTTTAAGTCTACACAGATGCTACTACACTGAGCATTTAAACCCGAGTCATCTAATTCCAAATTCCAAATGTTTAGAAATAGAGACTCCACAGGATTGGTATTTGAGCATCACCTTTTTGATTATGGCTTTCTCAGTTTGTCCTAACTGGAAATTGAAAGTCATGATGCTTTTGTTGTTGCATAATTTCTGGGGGATTACACCTGTTGTTCTAGTACCTAAAAGTGGCCCAGTAAAAAACTACTGATCTATAGAGTCAATCATTCTGCCCTGTTTCATAGTATACCACAGCACTCTCTCCTCATATGGCAAGTACCAAGCAAGACAATACCAACTTATTAAAGAAGAAATAGTAAAGTCATATATATCTCCTATCTCCTTTTTACTTCCATATATATATATATATATATATAGAGAGAGAGAGACAGACAGACAGACAGACAGACAGACAGGTAGACAAGACAGACAGACAGGCAGGCAGGCATACAGATAGATAGCATTCCATCAAAAATGGTGGGCTTAGGAGTTTGGCTGCTCCTGTCACAGATTTCTCAGTCCCAGGAAAGAGAAGATGAATAGTTGCTTCTATGATTAAGGATTAAGACTTTATATGAGAAAAAAATCCCTGAGGTCTGGTTTTTACAAGAATCATATTAGTACTGTAATAAGAATGGAAGAAAAAAGAATGAAAAACATTTTCAATAATTTTGCTGAGTATACTGGAAATGAGTATTAAATTAGATCAAGAGCCATGTTCACTGATGTCCTCGTGAAGGGATGGTGTCATAAGCAAGTAGTTCTACTAATGGTATGCATTCTACATATAAATTCATGCATTTATTGTATGTTGGTCTTTTAAAGCATAGGTATATCCTGTAATGGTTCAGTGTGGATAACAGATGCATCACCTAACATAGCATTTTAACATGGGAACTCTTAATAGGCACTGTGTATTTTTCAGGAATTCCAAATATTGTGATTAAGTGTAATTATCAAGTTGTCCAATGAGTCTCTTGTTTTTCTCTCCTCTCCTCTCAGATTCTATGATACCATCACTTTTGATTTCCTACATGTGTGAGGTTATGCAACGTTTGTCTCATGATACCTGACTTATTTCATTTCACCTAATGTCTTTAAGGTCCCTCCATGTCTCTAAGAGTTTCCAAGCCTCATTTTCTTCACCTGTGAACTGGGCCTGGTAACTCTGTTACCTGGATAAACGCAGAGAAATCTGAACGTAATTATAACGGCATGAGTGAAACGCACTCCCTTTCTGCTAACGCTCCAGGCTAGAGAGATTTGAGAATCAAACATTTGCAAAATGACTTTCTGCTTTTTCTTTCCTTCCAACAAATTAGGTTACGATCCCTCTGTTACACAGTCCTGCCTCCCTAACCCAGACTGCATTACGGCTTCTAAGAAAAGTGGACGGAGCGAGGGAAGATGAAAGTCTCTTCCTCCTCGTCTAGCTTACCGAGTGCTGGATTTTTGAAATCCGAGTGCTTTCTCGGAGCAGGGGTTCAGTTATGGGCAGCCTGATTCTGACACTGTCTGAAAGCGTCTACTACTTTGCTTGTTCCCACTGCTCCAGTCTTGGGAATGCATTTTCATTATGACGTTGTGTGGGAAGTTGGCCAGAAGATATCTGGGAAAGTAATTTTTTAACTCAAACATTTATAATAATGTGGACAAGTGTATTTCTTTTGCTGAGTACTCCTTAGAGCCGAGGTGCTTCTGTATTATTATGGTATAGAGTAATCCATTTGGCCAAAAAGAATTTTCACATTTTATCCACCACAACTGTCCTGTATGGGAGACACTTCCTGTACTCCTGCTTCACATGTCTCGAAGCAGGAGCCGTTCTACAGCCCTGGGGTTAGAAGAGCTGTAACTCCATGACACATCAGCTCACCTGAAAGCATTGTAAGGACTGGAGTTTGGAACTTGTCAGTTGCTGTCACTTTCTGTGCTACTGATTCCTTTCCCTGTACATACCAGCACATTTATTTTCTTCTAGTAGTTGACTGGTTATCACGCAGGACCTTGCAGTGTCATTCAGAATGCCATGTGCCTTTGGACAGGGAAAAAAAACTGCTTTCTTGTGGGTATATATTTTTAAAATAGAAATGTTTTTACCCCTGTTTTCCTTAAAATGTTAGCTCCTTAAGAAACTATTCCCACAACTTCAAGGGATGCAAATGAAGGGAGTTGGTGTGAGGAACAGGACATGCAGACATTTCCAGAATGTCACTTAACTCAACTCCAAGAACAACATTTTCCCTTTTATTTCTTTAAAAGTGCAGAAGTGAAAATTCCCTGTGAGGGGTTGTAATGCCGTTCGTTCTGACATTAGCTATAGGACAAGGAGAGTCAGTCTGAGACCTCACTCAGAAAGAAGAAAAAGGAACGGCTATGACTCCCAGACCCAATGCTCCAGGATTCGAACCTTGGGTCAGCCTCACATTCTTCTGAACCTAGACCTTCTGGATCAGAAACTGGAATGGTTGGTGATGAGAAATCTGAGATTTTCTAGGTCCCAATCACATCTCCCCATGGGATGTTTGACAGGGAACTTGGCACAGAGCTTCAGGCCAATGATGTCATCCAGGTATCATCAACAAGGCCACTAAGGTGTCACCCAAGGCAAGTTCCATGTCTGAGAAACATTTTAAGTTAAGAAGAGGAATCTCATACAAGGAAAGAAGTTGGCTGTTGGGAAGAGTGATCCTGGAAGTGTGGTCATTAACCCACATCTCCTCAGCACTCTGGCTTGATGGAGGCCTTCCGTTTCAGAGATCCTGCCCTTGTGCTCTCCTGCCCTTGTGCTCTTGTACATGAGACAGAAGTAATACAAGTGGCGGAAGTCATCATACTTCTCTTCTGTGCCTTCAGTTCTGTGTCAGTTACCTGTGGTCCACTATGGCATATGCTACTAAATGCAGGACTCTAGAAATCACTAGTAATTTTAAGTGGCGTGCTTTGAGGTTGAGGTGATGGAATCCAGCACTGAGTGATCCTCCCTTTGCAGATATTGTCTCTGTCCAGTGTGTCAATGCTGTGCTGTCACCACTGCTTAGTCACCCAGCAGCTACCTCGTGCCATGCTGACTTGCAGTCTCCCTGTGTTTGCGTTCAATTGACCCCCGTGTTCGTGACTGCCCCAAAGCACATGCCATGGTACAAAGGATGTACCAGGGCATGCCACATAGAAAGCCAGGTTAGCTCTGGAAACTTGTGGCAGCAACCACAGTACATATGGGTCTTTCAATCCATAGATTCAAGCAGTCACTGCTTATCTTTGAACATATCACTCGGAGAAGTAGGGCTACTGTACTTAAATACTGTTTCTAAGTACCTCAAATGAGATAACTCATGCAATCCTCCTTAAGACGTAAATGAGTAAATAATAAGCCCTGGGCCATGGTTGGAGAGATGGCTTAGTATTAGGAGCCCTGATTGCTCTTCCGGAGGACCTGGGTTTAACTCCCAGCAACCACATGGCAGTTCACAATCAGTTCTGGCTCCAGTTCCAGGGGATCTAATGCCCTCTTCTGGTCCCAGCAGGTACTAAGCATGCAGGTGGTACATGAACATACATAGACAAAATAGCCACAGACATAAAAGAAACTCCCTAGTGGGTTTTATAAAAGCCCCTGGACCAATGTAACTCCTCCTGGAGCCATGCTATAGTTAGCTGTCTTGCCTCTTTCACCCCTAGACTTTGCACATCAGCTCACCAACCCTGCTGTCCTGGTTACTGCATAAGCACAGACTTAAGCTGAGCTGCCTGGGGCTGCTCTTCCCATTAATTTCCTCCAGAAACAAATAGGTAGACATGACAGTTAGTTTAGAATGTGATTCTGTGAAAGGGAATGGGGACTTGAGGAGGGACGCTAATAAGGATGTTTTTCTAAGCTTGTGACCAATATCCTCGCCTGTTCTTGGAGACAGAGGGTCTATGCAGAAAGGGCAGAAAGCTTGAACACGCATCCTCCCCTCCCCCTGTGTTTCCTACCCTGGGTCTAATGCTCTGGGTGCTCTTCATTAGAGACCCGTCCATGCAGAAGGAGGCTCAGGCTGGAGCAGTGACTGCTGCCATGCCAGGGACCGGTGTTGGCAGCACAGGCTTCAGTGTCTCCTGATGTCATGGGAGGGAGGGTGTGAGGGTGGTGCTAGCCCACCAGCTGGGAAGGAAAAGCAGAGAGGAAACCATGACCTTCCCTTTGTATTTTATGAAAGTGCTAAGGATGAAGATGTTGATTCTGCCTCCGCCTCAGAGCTCCTTTTGTCTTTGTTGGTTTTGATCTTAATGGGTTTGCTGTCTTAGGCCACAGAGCAGGCTTTCCCTCACAGCTATTATCTTCAGCCCTCTGCCCTCTGATTACTCTGTTCGTCCAATACAGAGTGCTTTCCTTCCTTTTCGCACCCTGCCCCAAATCAGTCCCTCCCCCACCCCTTTCTCTTCTCTTCTCTTCTCTTCTCTTCTCTTCTCTTCTCTTCTCTTCTCTTCTCTTCTCTTCTCTTCTCTTCTCTTCTCTTCTCTCCTCTCTCTCTCTCCTCTCTCTCTCTCTGTCCTCTCTCTCCTGTCCTCTCTCTCTCTCCTCTCTCTCTCTCTCTCTCTCTCTCTCTCTCTCTCTCTCTCTCTCTCTCTCTCTCTCCTTTTTTTGCCACCAGGTAAACAGCCACTTCATCCCTTTCAGGGTTTGCCCCTCCCCCATCAGGTAGCCCCGATTTCACTTTGTGTTTTTTGTCAGCTGCTGACACAGTTGTCTTTCTCTTAAGCCTACGTCTTGCAAGTGGGGGTCCTCAGTGGTGTGTTTCGCCTGCATGGACCTATTCCGTATAAAGAGATTTCAAGCTTCTTATTAGTTCAACCTGATTAAACCTTTTGCCCTGAGCACAGGAGGGTGGAAAAAGAGCTGTTCCCTTTGCACATTTTCAAAATCCTTTTAGATCATGCAATGGTATGGATTTCAGTGTCTCACTTTCTGCCCTCATCTCATAGCCAAAGCCACATCACTGTCGGATGGAAGCAGGGACTCCGCTGGCTGTGTGGGCATCACGGTGCCAGTAACTTAGGCTCGCCAGGTCAGTGCGTCAACATTATCAAGGAGATGAGGTTGAAAAGTGTTGCTCGCCAGGGCAGGAAGCAAAAACTGCTCAAATTATTCTCCACTTTTATAAGTAAATCCCCACTGACTGTGTCGCTGGAAAGCCGTGCTCCCCATTAGACTGCAAGAATTTAGGTTGCAAACTCATAAGCATCCTTCAAAACCCAGGCAACTAGGTGGGGGAGGGATAGCTCAGTTCCTAAAATGCTTGCTGCACAAGCCTTCTGACCTGAGTTTGATCTTCAGAGACAATGTTTTAAAACCCAGGATATGGTCAGCCCTGGAATCATAGCACTGGGGGGGGGGTCCAATGGGCACTCAGCGTAGCCTACTTGGTGAGTTCCAGGCGAAGGAAATACACACTCTGAAAAACTAAAACCGAAACCAAAAGATGAATGATGCCTGATTGTCAACACCCAATGTTGTCCTCTGAACTCTACACATAAACATGTACATGTATGTGTAAGTGCCATATGTACATGCACACACACACAAACACATACACATGCACACATACGACACACATACGCACATACACACACATACACATACATACACACACAAATGCATACGAGAATACATACACACATGCATATACATGTACCCAGGCACACATACGTGCACACGCACACGCACACACACACACACACACACACACACACACACAAGCTCACTTGCCCACTCTGTAAAGAGGGAATGGGAAAGATATTTGTGGAGTGCTTATGTGTATGACATTTTATTTATTTTATTTTGTCATTTATTTTTCTAGCACACAGCAAGAAAAATGGGAGATTAAGCAAAAGTCTAGCTCATAAGTGATTAAATTAAAATTGGAATTTGGGTGTCTTGAACAGCAAAATGCACCTTTATTCCAAAAGCTTACATGGCACTCCATTCATATGTGCGAGATATGTACATGCTTGAGCACACACATATCTTTCTGTGGTATTCTGTAAAATCCTGCCAGAAACTCAGGAGTTAGGTATTATCATCCATCTTCCGCAAAGGAGAGCAGAGCTGGCAAGATGGCTCAGAGAGCGTCTATTGTTCTTCCCAGGAAATGGTGTTTGTGCCCAGCACCCACACGGGGCTCCAAACCATCTATAATTCCAATCTTAGGGGATCCAATATTCGCTTTTGACCTCTGTAGGCACCAAGCATGCACCCGGTGCACGAACTTACATGCAGGCAAAATACTTGTAAAATTAATTTAAATTAACATTAAATGTAACATTCAGAAGCATAGCAGGTCTTCTGGCTGCGTCTTCTGTGGTTGCAAAGTGGATGATCTACATCTCAATTACAATATTTATCTTACCATTTAATAATTATATACTTACCTACCCTACAAATATGAATGCTGTGTACCAAAACCTAGGTTTCTTCTAGTGTAAATGTGTGTGTGCATGTGTGTGTGTGTATATGCATGTGTGTGAATGTGTGTATATGTGTGCGTATGTATGTATGTATGTATGTATGTATGTATGTATGTATGTATGTGCATGGGCATATGTGCATGAAGAGCCTCACGTTGAGAGTGAGTGAGTGAAAATCTAGAATACATAAACTTCCCTTGTGCCTTAAAGCCAAATGAAAAGGTAAGGCGATGCTTTGAAAAGGCACATGAAAAGTGTTTTTCACAATACAAGGTTATAGATTTCAGTAGCTCACTGAGTCCTCTTCTGTCTGTATCACCTTCACACTGAGCTGTGTGTCCAGGGTTTGGCTTCTTAATAACCTGGCTTTTGTCTGTCTCCAGATCTAGACAAGATGCAGGACACAGTCAGACAGAGGACACGTCAGCAAACCTTTGATGTTTACTCACGGTAATGCTCCTGACTCAGATTAGAGAAGCCTGGTCCTTACTTGGAATGAGACTCTTTTTACTTTCCAAATAACACTGATAAGGTCGGTTTCTCTACGTAGATTGAAAGGTAGAAGAAACCAAGTAAATTGGCACCGACTGCCAGAGGCAGACACATAGCGCTCTGTTGGAATAGGTTGGTGCAAGAGAACAAGAAGAGGGGGCATGGAGGAGAGTGCCAAGCACACGCAGCACCCTCACAGCATTTTTGTGAGGGAAGGAAACCCCATTGCCCAGGCTCTGAGAATGCTGCTGCATTGCAGCAAAGACGATAATTCTGTAAACAAACAAAACAACAACAATAACAACAACAATGACAATGACAACAACAAAATCTTCAAATGTTTCCTCTCAGCTATTTTAAAGCACACGCCATGAGCAACTTATCAAGAATAATTTCTGTTAAAACCATTACAGCTCTTAAAGAAAAGCAGAAATCTCAAGCTTCAGTGCTCAAATGGGCAGAATCTGTGCTGTCAGAAATCATGGTTACTAAGAAAGAGCTGTTCCCTAAACTGTCCTGAGATTGCTGGAGTTTTAGAGCCGTAGAAGGTGCCAGCCTTGGCAATGTGCAGCGTATACAGTAGGGCTCAGAATAACCAAGGGCTCGCCTAGCTACACTACAGCTGTGATCCAAGGTGGTAATGTATCACGTAAAAGACCTACTTAACTTTGGAAGGTTAATTCCCACCCTGATGTACACACCACAGTTAAGAAGATCAGTTGTGTCTAAAAGGAAGCCATCAAAGAGAACTAAAAAAAAAAAATCACGATAGGGATGCCGAGGTATAACTTTTCACAACTGATGGCTTCTGGGAGGTACAGGTGGAGAAGAAGTCAATTTTCTCTGGGGGACAGGCCATTGAGAATTTGACCATTCCCCAGTGAGTGTATGGGCAGCACAACCTGGACTTGGTTTTTGGTTTTGTTCCTGTTGTTATTGGGAAAGGGATTACATAAGGGCAGGAAGGACAGACAGAAATGGAAGATGAGTGTGATTGGGGTGTCAAAGGCAAAATTCTCAAAGAATCAATACAAATATTATTTTAGAAAAAAAAGAAGATCTACAATACTGATACAATCTTTTCTAGGATGAATAATGACATTTTGAATAATCCCAGGATGGCTCATCTGATTAGTCTTGGTTCTCATTCATTGAGTACTGGACCAACAGTACGCTAGCCACTTACATGAAGTTATAAGCAGATAAAGTGAAATGGAAGAGGACCCAGGGCCCTGACTTGTTAACACATCAGTTCTCTGTGCCAGTTTCTTCCAGGTTTTGCTCACATGTGTAGTGTGTCTGAGAACGTGGCCCCAGTATTTCTTTTCTGAGTCCACACTACTCCATATTACCAGGTGTCTTTTCTTGGGTGATAAACGGAGCTGGTTTACCAGTCTTTGGATCTGGAGACACCATATGCCTTGCTGGGGACAATGGGATAGAGTAGAGATGAGATTGTGTCTGTTCTGAACTTATATCTCTGAAGGCTGTAAAGTTTCCACTCTTTCTTACAATCTTACCAAACCATGTTGGGGACACTAGCCTGCTGTGACAGTTGACCTTTTCACCTTCACCATTCCACGTAGCATTCGCCCAATCACTAGATATGCCAATGAGACCATCCTCATCTGGCATCTTCTGGCTCCCCAACAGCTGACTGTGATTCTGGATGCCCTAGTGGTCGGAGAACCACCTTTTTCCCTGAGGATCATAAAGCTGTTGCTCTTTTATTGCTTTAAGCACTGTTTCTGTGGCTTGTTATGCAACACTAGTTGATGCAATATGCATGTGCAGAGTTGTCAAAATCGTGTTATAAATCCTGCTTTTAATAACTGGCTAAGGTGCCATACAGCCTGTACACAATAATTTATTTAAATGTCCCTTGCACTGTTGTATATTTTTTTCTCCATCTTTATTTAATTGGGTATTTCTTATTTACATTTCAATCGTTATTACCTTTCCCGGTTTCCAGGCAAACATCCCCCTAGCCCCTCCTCCTCCCTTTCTATATGGGTGTTCCCCTCCTCATCCTCCCCTCATTACCGCCATCCCTCCAACAATTTAAACTTGTTTCCTTACCTAAGGAATGCAATGATACAGGGCACGTACAACATGTTACCATTCTTCTAACAGTGGCTTCATGTACAAAAGTGTCTAATAAGGAACTTTGTGAGGTTTTCACCTATTTATCCCCAATGAATTCCACCTTTCTTATCTAGGAAAAATGAGTAACAAAGTTTCCAGATTATCTGGAATGCTGAAGGTGATGGCTGATGATCCAGTTCAGAACACAGTGGGGTTCAGAAGATATACTTTTTGAGAAGAGCAATTTGTTTAATCCTCAAGTATGAATTTTTGCTTTGCAAACCAGGTAATACACACACACACACACACACACACACGCACACACACACACACAGAGAGAGAGAGAGAGAGAGAGAGAGAGACCCTACTGCTGGTATTCCAAGAATATGCCATGTAGTCAGTAAGAGCTGGCTGGTAACTTTGAAATGAACAAGTAGGCAATAATAGATCTAGGTGGGGGGGGGGGATGGCCAGAGGTAATAGACTTACTCAGCTTCCATTTCTCTGAAAAAGCCATTGCTCTGCAAAAGCAGATCTGTGCAGTACCATAGAAATTAGAATTCATCACTCCACTGGTTATCAAACACCAATGCACAGAGATCACAGAGGACTATTGGAGAATCATCTACTGACCTCGGATAATATGCAAATACTCAAACCACATATTCATGGATTCTGATTCTGCAGATCTGGCATTGAGCTCAAGAATCTGTGTGTCCCAAGATTCTCCCAGGGGTCTGGTCAGCATTAATCAATTTAAGGGACCATTGTCTAATTGTTTGTCAGGTAGGATGTCAAGACCAAGAAGGGTTAAATTTGCAGGACAGATTTCCCAAAGAAGTCACCCAATGATGAATTAAGACAAGAACTAGTTCTGCATGTTGGCTGCAAGTGGGTAATTCTCAAGGGCAGGAATTAGTTGAGTCTTTTGTTCTCATCCTGTGTCCCAAGGCCAGCCACTAGTAAATAAGCACATTTTGTGCTGGAGAAATTATTAATGTAAGAGCATCTTTTGTTCTACACTGACAGCACATTCTCTGACTGTAACCAACATAACTGATTTCACACAAGTTGAAATATACCAACAAATCATTTATCTTGTACATCAATAAACAGCCCAGTGTTAGCCTTCAAATGCAGCAGTAAATAAAATCAAGGTAAAAGATTCCCTTAAAGTTTATTGGTTCCTTGAGGCCCTGTGGTACATTTTCCTATTTTGATTAAGAACTTAATCTCTCTATAATTCATCCTTTTTAACTAACAGCCTGAAACTTTTTTGTTTTCCAAATTCAAAGTTTGAAAGGACATCATTTTTGACCTGTACTTTCTTGAAGAAATGTCAAGGTAGAGATGGATTTTGCCCAGGTAACACATTTTTCTTGATGGAACTCAAAACTCAATAGCTATAGAACTGTATAAGAATTATTTAAAATTAGTGTTGAAGTTGAATTCAAGCCATGCCAAAGCATGGTAAATTCCTCTTTCAGAAGAAAATAAAATTCGACCAATCACCTTGTAGTCTTAGGCCCATATGCCTCACCAGTGGGTGTGATACTAGAAGTAAAAGTTAGAATCTTTATGTTTAGTGTGTAAGGGTCTGATTACTTCCCTGAAGACAAACACTTGACCTTGCAAACAGCCTCAGCATTCCTAAGGCTCAACACCACCTTTACCCATGCAGATAATTACAGCCTTACATTCTTTCATTCTCCTTAAAGTTAGAAGTGTATTGAAAAAATAGATGCATAAAAATAACATTTCCTGAACCACCTCCATTCAGTTATCTTTGTAACAGTTTGGTCTTTCAGTCAAATTTCCACACAAATGAATATTACCTTTTCCCCCAAAATATAGAATAACTATGAATAGGGCTGGTTTAGTTAAGGTTTCTATTGCTATGATAGAATACCACAACTAAGAACAACTTGGAAAGAAAACGGTTTATTCCAGCTTACAGCTCCAGTTCATACTCCACTGCAGAGGGAAATCAGGGCAGTAGGAGCTGAAGCAGAGGCCACAGAGGAGTGCTACTTACTGGCTTGCTCCTTATGGCTTGCTAACTCTGCTTTCTTACACTATGCAGGACCACCTACCTGCCCAGGAGTGGCACTAGTCACAGTGGACTGGGCCCTCCTACATCAAAATTAACAAGAAAAATGCAATGCAACTTGCCAAGAGGCTAGTCTGATGGAGGCATTTGATCAGTGGAGAATCTTTCTTCCTGAAGGACTCTAGCTTATGTCTCGTTGACACAAACTAGCCAAAGACAGGGCTTGCTTCTGTCTTTCCTTCCTGTCATTGTCAAACATTTCTGTGTTCTGTGAGCAACCCTAAGAAAGAGGGTTTTTCATAGTTGTGTAATATTTCACTTTCTAGTTGAAAAAGGCTATGGATTTCTAGCCGGGCTTCTCAGAACAAATTTGAAGAACTAAAGCAGACATTACTCCATGGCCCAGCATTCTTCCTCCTGGGTATCCATCCAAAGGAGATAAAAGCAGAACATGAAGGAAGCATTTGCTAGTGTTGACCCACTCACAGTAGGATCCACTGCCCAGTCAAGCAGTGCAAGTCTCTAGTCTCCGCTGGTCAATGAGTAGAGAACACAAACACATAAGCACATTGGAACGCTAGTCAGCCATGACAAACGAATGGAATCCTCCTGCCTGGATGTGAACCAAAGTGGAGCTCTTGATGCTCCGTGAAACACAAAAAATCATCTGCACAGCCTCAGCTGTAGGTAATCGAATGGGAGACCAGAACAGGAACACTATACCTTGCCTGCCAAGTGTTGTGTTTGCAGTTAAGACAGTTAAGAGTACGTCTCTGTCTGCTCTAGTTATGTCCTTGTAAGGTAAGGTTTCTATTTGTAATTAAGAATAGGTTTCTGTTTTTGAGAACCGATGTAAACTGCTTGCCACCCCACTCAGACGATGTGCGTCTTTACCCTGTTTCTTCCCTTTCATGGTATCTTTCTAAAAATGTGCGACAGCCAACGTTTTGCTCCTGTGAACACTTTCTCTCTCCTATAAAAGGGACGTCAAGAGACCACAGGGGACTCTCTCAAATCCCAACATGGTTAGGCAGTGGCTGGCCAGTCAGGAATGCACCCTAAAATACAACTTTAATAGGAAAGTCGTGGATTTTGTCTTTTCTCCTTGCGATTCTGATTTAACATTGGTAGCAGAGTTGGTTTTATAGAAATTGAGAGAATGGTGTTTACCAGAGGCTGGTAAGAGTCCTGGGAGAAAAGGTTGGTCCCATGCTAGCTACAGTTGGGAGAAAATACCTCAGAGTGCTGCAGCACATGGGAGGGAATACAAGAAAGAGATATTGGATATTATATAAAAAAGCAAGAAGGAAATTTCCACCATAAAAAAGAAAAATGTTCGGGTAAGGACATGGCTCAGTGGATAAAAGCACTTGATGCACAAGTCCCTTCTGCCCCAGGAAACACTGGTGGAAGGAAGAACAAACTCTCCCAACTGTGCTTTGATGTGTTCACAGGCACTGTGACGCATGTGCACCCACACTCACACCCACATATTACCCAGACACACACAATACTGATGAATACAACTACTTCGCATGGTTAATGTTTGGGGTGATGAATGTTCTGAGCTGGGTCGAATACTAGAAGTGCATCCGTGTGTTGAAACACTGCATGGTATCTAATTAATATGTGTACTTTTATGGGCTTTTGTGTATCTTAAAAAATAAATAATAAGAACACTGTTCCTCTGTGTGATATCTGTCAACTTGTTTTCTTCAAGCTATAGGTAATGTTTTCAAAATTACCTTTCATTTTACAAAATAATAATAGCTTTAGATTTTCATAAATCCGAGGGATATTTTAGTTTATTCATGATGCACGTAGATTCCATTGCTATTCAGCGTACTGCCGTGGCACCCCTGCCACGCCTAGTGAGCAGTACTGATGTTATGCCCAACTACGGATCATTTTTCATTCTGTTTATTATTCTATACGTTTAAATTTAACCTATTGTCCCTTTCCTGTTCTAGCACTGTATCTATGATGCCACAACACCTTTAAAATATGTCACAGCTCCTTCAGCCACTTCAGAATGTGGTTCTTTACCATTTATTTATTTATTTTGTAGCTGACATTCTGAAGAGAATGGGTCAAGTACTGTATAGAATGTCCTCGAGTTTGGATTCTTGATATGTTTTTTTCGGGGCACGGAAGAGGTTATAACATATAATTCTAAAATAAAACAAAAACACATTCAATACTCAGCAAATTTTGTATCTTACATTTGCTTTTGAAATGCTTTTGTAGTTTTAAAATGGCCTAACAACCTGAATTTCACACACACACACACACACACACACACACACACACACACACACACACACGCATATATGCATACATGCATGCACAGACACACATGCATGATAAGAGTAACCCAAATAAAAATGTTTAAAAATTCATATTACTATGCCTCCATGTCCACGCCTATTCTCCTTTCTCCCACATCCCTGGGTATTTCAAACCTGTATTTGTACACTCATTTGCTGAATCATTGGTCAACAAATTATTTTCAGCAATAGTTTGCATTGTTTTGTAAGGGTGGTATAATGAGCAAACATTCTGGAATCTTCAGTCTCTACATTTTTTAGATCTGTACCGATATGTACAAATCTATTTTGTTCATTTAAAAATACTGTTTGGGATCTCGTTTGGCGAGCATGCTGTGTTCATCCACTTGTTTCATGTGGATGTTTTAAATTGGTTTCCATATTTGCTATCGCAACGATATACAAAAAAACACACATAACCTTATTCTTAGCTAGTAGAGTTTCTCTACATTACATATGCAGCAGTAGAACTCCTGTGTGATGGTTACTTTTGTCAACCTGACACGATCTAGGCCAGTGGTTCACAACCTTCATTATGCTGAGACCCTTTAATACAGTTCTTCATGTTGTGGTGACCCCCAACCATAAATTTTTTGCTACTTCATAACCCTAATTTTGATACTGTTATGATTCGTAATGTAAATATCTAATATGCAAGATATCTGATATGTGACCTCCAAAGGGGTCATGCCCCACAGGTTGAAAACAACTGATCTAGAATCACTTGGGAGGGGAATTTCAGGAAAGGAGTAACTGAATCACGATGACTTAAAACACGTCTGGGAGAGATTATCATGACTTTATTAATTACGGTGGGAAGACCCACCCACTTTAGAAGGCTCCATTCCCTAGGCTGGTGGTTCTAGGCTGTGGAAGAGTGGAGAGAGCCAGCTGAGCACCAGCATGAATCCACTCCCTCACTCTCTCTGCTCTTGACTGGATGTGACTAGCTGCTTCAAGTTCTAGACGTCTGGACTTTACAGAAGACGTGGACGGTAACCAAAACTCCTCTAAATTGCTTTCAGCATGGTATTTTTCACAGTAACAAAAATGAAGCTAAGACACCTAGGATCTTAAACCACAATGATGGTCATCTTGTTAAGATTGGCTAAAGCCGTCTCTTTTATGTAGAGATCTCCATAGTTCTCAAACCTTTCAATGGCCTACTATTTAATGGTTTTGAATGTTTGAATTGAATTAACAACTTTGTTGAGTCATATTTAGCAAAAAACTGTGCATGATTATAGGGTATAATTTGATCAACTTTGAGACAAGAAATCAGCACCACAGAAAAGGAATTAAATATCCCGATTATCCCCATAACATTCCTCAGAACTCTTCGTAATTCATTCCTCCTGAAACCTTTTTTCCCCTCTTAATGCCATGTAGACAAGTTTGTTTTCTTAGAGCTGCATCGTGGAACAGTGCAAGATGAAAAGCTGCTGATATTTCCACTGTGTGGAGGGGAGGGGAAACATCTTCACTTTTTAAAAGAGAAAGAAATCTTATGTAGATAGCAGTTAAGGAACATGATAATGCAAGGCATTAAATCTTTGCATGACTTGACCCCAGATTTAGAAAACAGTAGACTAAGGCAATCTTCTAGCTTCTGGCATACTCTGTTGATCTCAAGTGTAGATGAAGGAAGGGAAAATGGCAGCCCAGAATACCAGTGACTATGCTACATAGATTGTGTAACTAGGTTCTCTTATAACTGCCTGACATTCAAAAAGAGCTAACGAGAAGGACTTGATCTAATCATGTTAGCTCTTTTAAAAAAAAATAAAGATCAGATAAAGAAGTCACAATAATTTTTTAAAAAGAAGAGAGGCTGATTCTACCTGGGAGCCCTTTTCTGCTATGTCTGAGAGTTCAGGAATGCAAGCCTGCAGGAGCTGAGAGTTATCCTGAAACTACAAGCATTGCAATTTTGCTAATGAGTAAGGTATCTCTAATGGGATTTGAGCAGGAGAGCCCTGCAGCGCAGGTCCTGTGAGATATGAGAGCATGCTGGGAAGCCTCTGAACACCCACTTAGTTATCGTGCAGCAACTGACAACCACACCACACAACAAATGAGTCTGTTTCTCTCACCTAACTTCTCTGAATTTTCTCAATGTTTTTTCATAACAAGAGATGATGAATTACGAATATTCTGTCTGGCTCTTCTCATTTACCATGATGAGCCTGGGGTTGTGCTGTTATACTGTTGGGTATCTGAGCTCGGTTTCTGTTAATTCAAATACAAATGACCTGTATCTTGTATGCTCATCTGTCAATGGGCTTTGACTCTCTAGTCTTTAGCAATTACAAGTAAAACACAAGTCTTTGTCTAGTCATGTTTTTATTTCTCTTATTTTAATTCAAGTGGTCTTAACTATCTCCTTGACTAATTTTGTTTTCATTTTTTTATTGCCTGTAAATTTTCTCTCGCTATATTGTGCTCACTTGTTTTTTTGGATTATTCATGTTTTCTCTTACTAATTTACTGAGTTATTGACATATTTTCTAAACACAAGTCCTGTGACTTCTGTTGTATATGTCCAAAGTGCCTTTTACAAGTCGACTACTCTTGGGGTTGGGGATTTAGCTCAGGGGTAGAGTGCTTGCCTAGGAAGCGCAAGGCCCTGGGTTCGGTCCCCAGCTCCGAAAAAAAAAAAACCAAAAAAAAAAAAAAAAAAAAAAAAAACAAGTCGACTACTCTTATTATGGTATGTTTTGCCATATAAAATTTAAATGCTAAGAAAGATAAATTTGTATTTTTTGAAGTGTATTTGTTTTTATGGCTGATTTTAAGATTTCCCTCCCATACTGAAATGATGTCGATAATTTGATCACTTGTGAAATCACAGTTACAGAGTTTTACTTACTACATTTTTATCTTCCACATCTTTGTGTATAAGACAGCAAGACTGTAATCACTTTTCTCTGTGAATTTATGTGCATGCATGTGCACGCAGGTGACAGGTGTGCTCGTCCATGCATGAGCATGTGAACATCAATGTGAAGGTCAATGTTCCCAGGTGCTCGCCCATACATGCCCATGTGAAGATCACAGGTCAACGTTGTGGGTTTCTCATTATTGTGCTTCACCTTATTTTTATGAGACAAGATCTCCCACTGAATCTGGAAATCGTTGTTTGGGTGAGAATGGATAGCCAATGAACCTGTGGGATTCATTTGTCTTTACAGATGCAAATTGCTGTGGCAAGATTTTATGTGAGGATAGAGGAGGTGAACTCAGGTCTTCATCCTGTAAGAGAAGCTCTCTTGCTCACTGAGACATTGCCTAGTGCCCTGTGAATGTTTTCATTAGGAATCCAGTTTACATATCAAACAGCTCATTATTTCTCCATCGGTTTTTAATTTCAGATATAACACCAGCACATGCATAGATCTAGATCCAGGCTGTGCTGTACTCTGATGCAATTGTATGCTGGTTGCTGATGGTCCAGTACTGTATTGTAATAAAGTGACTTCATGTTGAGGTTCCATTACATTTCCTCCTCGCCTGTCTTCTCCTTCAGCATCATCTGTCCTTTCTTGAATGTTGCTCCTTTAGATAAAATTGGAAAGATACTTATCAGAATATCTGAAAATTGTTGGTGCCTTTTGTTAGAATTGTATTGAATTTTTACATGAACTGGGGTAAAGTTTACATTCTTACAGAACTTATCAGTGAAAACTTATATGCTAAGATTTTTCTGTCTTCTTCATGATGCTCCAATATTTGTTTCCTTTCTTACATAACAATCCTTTGGGAGACTTACTCTTTGATATGACTTTAAATTTTATACAAGCTGCCACAGCTATTTCTCTCTAAAGTTATAATGTGAAGAAACCGGAATCTTGCTAAATTTTAAACAAAGAAAACAAATATACTGCTAGCATTGGTTATGAGCTGATGTTCAAAGTGATATTCTCCTGCTAAACATTAAGAAAGAAAAGAGCATTTTGTGACTCCTCACATGACAGCTTCAGGGACAATTGCCTTCTCCAGACTGTATTCCAAGTCTGGGAATTTTGTAGCTTCCCTCTCTCCACTGGCGAAGGGACTGATACTCAATTACACATTGAAGAATTAAAAAATGTGAGGGAACAAGTTTTTCAGATCTACCAACACTCACTCACACACACACACACACACACACACACACACACACACACACACACACACACTATATTTTTTGGAGATCCAAATGTTAAGAAATTCTTAGTCATTAGTATTGTCAAAAGCCTTTGTTACTATTGTTGTTAGTTTAACATATTTTAGGCTCAAATAAGAACACGGACATTCTAGAGGAGGCAGATGCCCTGGTGTTAGCCTTTAGGAACTACAGCTCAGTGTTTCCACTTCACTGTAGTGGGTAGGGCAGTTTGCCCCGAATAAGGCATTTCCAATGTAAGTGTCTGATACCACTGAAGCTGCTTTCTAAAGGATATTCAAAGACTTCTCTATTTATCTGGTGGGATCTAACCCAATTCTGAAGGGAACTGCATTCATTCCTTACAACAGCTTCATCACTTCTTAAAGATCCAGCACTTCTCAAAACAAATACAACACGAGTTCCCTATTCCCCATTGCCACACACCTATGTTCAATTTCCTGACCCTCTATACATCTCCTCAATCTCTTCCCATACCTGATTCTGCCCCTCTTTTTCCCCTTTCTCTCTTTGCTTCCTCACACGTCCACCCCGTCTTACACTTTCCTTGATTATTTTGTTACCCCTTCTAAGTAGACTGAAGCATCCACTATTCGGTCTTCCTTCCTCTTGAGCTACATGTGGTCTGCGAGTTGAATCATGGGTATTCCAAGCTCTTCACCTAATACCCACATATCAGTGAGTACAAACCTGAATGTCTATTTGGATCTGGACTGCCTCACTCAGGATGTTATTTTCTAGTTCCATTCATGTGCCTTCAAATTTCACGAAGTCATTTTTTTTTAATAGCTAAGTACTATTCCATTATGTAAATGTACCATATTTTCTGTATTGATTCCTCTGTTGAGGGACATCTGGGTTGTTTCCAGTTTCTGGTTATTATAAATAAGGCTGCTATGAACATAGTGGAATATGTGTCCTGATGACATGTTGGATCATCTTTTGGGTTTATGCCCAGGTGTAGCTGGGTCTCAGGTAGGTAGCACTATGTCCAAATTTCTGAAGAACTGCCGGACTGATATCCAGAGTGCTTGCACCACATTGCAATCCCAGTAGCAATGGAGGAGTGTTCCTCTTTCTCCACATCCTCACCCACATCTGCTGTCACCTGAGTTTTTGATCATAGCCATTCTGAATGGTGTGAGGTGGAATCTCAGGGTTGTTTCGATTTGAATTTCCCTGATGACTAAGGATGTTCTCCTCCTTTCAAGTTTTTTTCAGTTGAGAATTCTCTGTTTAGCTCTGCTCCATATTAAATAAGGTTATTTGGTTCTCTGGAGTCTAACTTCTTGAGTTCTTTGTTTATATTGGATATTAGCGCTGTACGGAATGTAAGATTGGTAAAAATCTTTTCTCAATCTGTTGGTTGCTGTTCTGTCCTGATGACAGTGTCCTTTGCCTTACAGAAGCTTTGCAATTTTATGAGGTTCCATTTGTTGATTGTGGATCTTGGAGCATAAACCATTGGTGTTCTGTTCAGGAAACTTTTCTCTGTGCCCATGTGTTCGCTTTCCCCCCACGTTCCCTTCTATTAGATTCAGTGGATCTGGTTTTATGTGGAGGTCCATGATCCACTTTGGACTTGAGCTTTGTATAAGGAGATAAGAATGGATCGATTTGCATTTTTTCTACATGTTGACTGTCAACTGAATCCACACCATTTGTTGAGAATTCTGTCTTTTGTTCCACGGGATGGTTTTAGATTTTTGTCAAAGATCAAGTGATTATAGGTGTGTGGGTTCATTTCTGAGTTTTCAATTCTATTCCATTGATCTACCTGCCTGTCTCTGTACCAATACCATGCAGTTTTATCATTGTTGTTCTGTTGTACAGCAAGAGGTCAGGGATGGTGATCCCCCAGACATTCTTTTATTTTTGAGAATGCTTTTCACTATCCTGGATTTTTTTTGTTATTCCAAATGAATTTGAGAATTGCTCTTTCTAACTCTATAAATAATTGACCTGCAATTTTGATGGGGATTGCATTGAATCTGTAACTTCCTTTCAGCAAAATGACCATTTTTACTATATTAATCTCCCCATCCATGAACATGGAAGATAATTCCATCTTCTGAGATCTTCTTCAAATTCTTTCTTCAGAGACTTGAGTTCCTATCATATAGATTTTTCACCTGCTTGATTAGAGTAACGCTAAGATATTTTATATTATTTGAGACTATTGTGAAGGGTGTCATTTCCCTAATTTCATTCTCAGCCCATTAATCCTATGAGTAGAGGAAGGCTACCGATTTGTTTGTGTTTACTTTATATCCAGTCACTTTGCTGAAGTTGTTTATCAGGTTTAGGAGTTCTCTGATAAAACTTTTGAGGTCACTTAAGTATACTATAATATCATCTGCCAATAGTGATATTTTGACTTCTTCCTTTCCAATTTGTATGCCTTTGACCTCCTTTCATTGTCTGATTCCTCTGGCTAGGACTTTGAGTATTATGTAGAATAGGTAGGGAGGGAGTGGACAGCCTTGTCTAGTCCATGATTTTAGTGGGATTGATTCAAGTTTCTCTTCATGTAGTTTGATGTTGGCTCCTGGTTTGCTGTATATTGCTTTTACTATGGTAGGTATGGGCCTTACTTCCTGATGGTTCTAAGACTTTTAACATTAAGGGGTGTTGAATTTTGTCAAATGCTTTTCAGCGCCTTATGAAATCGTCATGTGGCTTTTTTTCTTTGAGTTTGTTTATGGGGTAGATTAATTGATGGTTTCTGTATATTGAACCATCTCTGCATCCCTGGAATGAAGCCTACATGAGCATGTTGGATGATCATTTTAATGTGTTCTTAGATTCAGTTTGCAAAATTTTTATTGAGTATTTTTACATCAATATTCATAAGGGAAATGGATCTGAAGTCTCTTTCTTTGTTGGGTCTTTGTGTGGTTTTGGTATCAGTATAACTATGGCTTCATAGAATTCACTGGGTAGTGTTCCTCTGTTTCTATTTTGTGGAATAGTTTGGAGAGCATTGATAATAGGTCTTCTATGAAGGTCTGGTAGAATTCTGCATTAAACCCATCTGGTCCCGGGCTTTTTGCTTGGGAGACTTTTAATAACCGCTTCTATTTCTTTAGGGGTCATGGGACTGTTTAGATGGCTTATCTGATCTTGATTTAACTTTGGTGCCTGATATCTGTCTAGAAAATTGTCCATTTCATCCTGACTTTCCAGTTTTGCTGAGTAAAGGCTTTTGTGGTGGGATCTGATGTTTTGTTTTGTTTTTTAATTTCCTCGGTTTCTGTTGTTATGTCTCCTTTTTCATTACTGATTTGTTAATTTGGATACTGGGTCTGTACCATCTGGTTAGTCTGGCTAAGGGATTATGTATCTTGTTGATTTTCTCAAAGAACCAGCTCCTGCTTTTGTTGATTCTTTGTATAGTTCTTTTGGTTTCTACTTGGTTGATTTCAGCCCTTAGTGTGATTATTTCCTGATGTCTATTCCTCTTGAGTGTATTTGCTTCTTCTTGTTCTAGAATTTTGGGTGTGCTGTCAAGCCGCTAGTGTATGTTCTCTCCAGTTTCTTTTTGGAGGCACTCAGAGCTATGAGTTTTCCTCTTAGCACTGCTTTCATTGTGTCCCATAACTTTGGGTATGTTGTGCCTTCATTTTCATTAAATTCTAAAAGGTCTTTAATTACAGTCTTTATCTCTTCCTTGACCAAGTTATCATTGAGTAGTTCCATATGTATGTGGACCTTCTATTGTTTTTGTTGTTATTGAAGACCAGCATTAGTCCTTGGTGATCTGATAGGATGCATGTGATTATCTCAATCTTCTTGTATCTGTTGAGGCCTGTTTTGTGACGAGTTTTGGAGAAGGTACCATGAGGTGCTAAGAAGAAGGTATATTCTTTTGTTTTAGTTTGAAATGTTCTATAGATATCTGTTAATCCATTTGGTCCATAACTTCTGTTAGTATCACTGTGTCTTTGTTTAGTTTCTGTTTCTATGATCTGCCCAGTGCTGAGAGTGGAGTGTTTAAGTCTCCCACTACTATTTGTGAGGTACAATTCATGCTTTGAACTATAGTAAAGTTTCTTTTATAAATGTGGATGCCCTTGCATTTGGAGCATTAGTGTTCAGAATTGAGAGTTCATCTTGGTAGAATTTTACTTTGATGAGTATGAAGTGTCTTTCCTTACCTTTTTTGATAAGTTTTGTTTTAAAGTCAATTTAATTCAATATGAGAATGGCTACTCTAACTTGTTTTTCAGGACCATTTGCTTGAACAATTTTTTCCAGCCTTTAACTCTGAGGTAGTGCCTGTCCTTGTCACTGAGGCACGTTTTCTGTATGCAGCAAAATTCTGGGTCCTGTTTACATATCCAGCCTGTTAGCCTATATCTTTTTATTGGGAAATTGAGTCCATTGATGTTAAGAGATTAAGGAATAGTGATTGTTGCTTCCTGTTTGTTGTTGTTAGAGGTGGAATTATGTTTTTCTGGCTAGCTTCTTTTGAGTTAGTTGAAAGAAGATTAATTTCTTGCTTTTTCTGGGGTGTAGTTTCCCTCCTTGTTTTGGAGTTTTCCACCTATTATGTTTTGTAAGGCTGGATTTGTGGAAAGATATTGTGAAATTTTGCTTTGTCATGGTGGAATATCTTGATTTCTCCCATCTATGGTAATTGAGAGTTTTGCTGGATATAGTAGCCTGGGCTGGCATTTGTGTTCTCTTAGGATCTGTATGACATCTGCCCAGGATCTTCTGGCTTTCATAGTCTCCATTGACAAGTCTGGTGTGATTCTGATAGGTCTGCCTTTATATGTTACTTGACCATTTTCCTTTACTGCTTTTAATATTCTTTCTTTGTTTTGTGTATTTGGTGTTTTGACTATTATGTCATGGGAGGAATTTCTCTTCTGGTCCAATCTATTTGGAGTTTTATAGGCTTCTTGTATGTTTATGGGCACCTCTTTCTTTAGGGTAAGGGACTTTTCTTCTATAATTCTGTTGAAGATATTTACTGTCCCTTTAAGTTGAGAATATTCACTCTCTTCTATAGCTATTATCCTTAGGTTTGATCTTCTCATTGTGTCCTGGATTTTCTGGATGTTTTAGGTTAGGAGCGTTTTTTGCATCTTGCATTTTCTTTGACTGTCAGGTCAATGTTTTCTATGGTATCCTTGCCTTTGAGATTCTCTCTTCTTTCTCTTGTATTCTGTTGCTGATTTCTCTTCTTTCTGATTTTTTCTAGGTTTTCTTTCTTTTTTTTTTTGAGCTGGGGACCGAACAGGGCCTTGCACTTCTAGGCAAGTGCTCTACCACTGAGCTAAATCCCAACCCCTTTCCTAGGTTTCTATCTCCAAGTTTGTCTTCCTTTGTGATTTCTTTATTGTTTCTATTTCCATTTTTAGATCCCACGTTGTTTTGTTCAGTTCCTTTACCTGTTTGGTTGTGTTTTCCTGTAATTACATAAGGGATTTTTGTGTTTCCTCTTTAAGGGCTTCTACTTGTTTACCTGTGTTGTCCTGTTTCTTTAAGGGAGTTATTTATGTCCTTCTTAAGGTCCTCTATCATCATCATGAGATCTGATTTTAAATCCCAATTTTGCTTCTCCAGTGTGTTGGGGTATCCAGGGCTTGCAGTGGTAGGGGAACTGGGTTTTGCTTACGCCAAGTAGCCTCGGTTTCTGTTGCTTAGGTTCTTGCCAGCTGGTTACCTCTGGTTAGCTGGTCTTGCTGTCTCTAACTGTGTCTTGTCTCTCCTGTAAGTCTGTCTGTCAGCACTCCTGGGAGACCAACCCTTTCCAGGCAGAATTTGGGCAAGGAGAGTTGTGGCACAGGGTCAGCTCCAGAGGCACATGGAGACTGGGAGTATCCTGTCCCACACTTTTCTTCCATTCCTGTGTCCTGAGTGTTCTGATCAGGTTCCTCAGAGCAGAAGTGGTGTTCTTACCTGTGCTCTCAGGTGTGTCAACACTCTCGGAGACCAGCTCTCTTCTGGTGGGTTTTGGATATGGAGAGCCTGGCACAGGGTCAGTTCTGGCGTGCAGATGGGAAGCAAAAGGCCCCCTTCTTCTTTTCTGACTTTCTTGAAAATCAGGTCTCCTCACTAGCTTATATTGTTCACTTGAGAGAACCCAGAGTTCACTTGGGTAGAAAAATGCTCAAATGCAAAATTGCATGGATCAGATTGACCTGTGGCTGTATCTGTGAAGAAAGATCGCCTTGACTGAGAGGGTCCACCCAACAAAGGCAGCACCATCATTATGTAACTTGGTCTAGACTGCGTAAGAAAACTAGCTGAGTAAGCCAGAAAGCAAGAGGGCCAGCAGTGTTCCTCCATGATGCCCCCCTCCAGGTTCCTGTCCTGACCTCCCTTAAAATTAAAGTGTGATTTTTGAATGTAAGTCAAATAAATCCTTTCTTTTGCAAATTGCTTCTTTTTCAGAATTGCACCCCACTATCACTCACGCTCTAGCCTGCAATATGTAAACCAGAATAACAACCATTCAACAGAGTTTTGATTTTTCTTGTTTTGTTTTGTTTTTTAAGCAAAGCAACTCATTTCTCTGAGACACAATTTAGCTTCAGTCTATAGTTTGCTAATTGTCAATATAGGCATTAAAACAATGAATCAGATTTGATTTATAGCATCTACCTATTTCCGTGCTGTAAATGCCACAGCAAATCTTAAAAAGCTATGAGCATACATTTGCTGAGCAGCATCTAATGAAGAAGAATATATGATGGGCTTTAACCAATGAACAATCAAATGCCATCATCTTATTATCAATTTAAGCACAAAGTATCACAGGGTAACTGGTTGTTGAATTTTCCAGTTCTGCACTTCATTAGGGATGACGACATCAATGCTTGGAATTTGGATTTTGCATGATTCTTTTCAGATTTTTTTTATTAAAGATGCCCACAACTCCAGCAGAGTTATGAAAGCAAAATCTGAATCTGAGCCCCTTCACAGTGTGTTTCAGGAGACTAGATGCTAAGACTTACAACTAACTTGTTCCTGTCCGTTGAACTCCCTATCTCCAGCTTGTGGTACCATTTTGTGGACAGTGGAATCTTTAGCAGGTAAGGCCGGGCTGGAAGAAGGATGCCACAAGGCAGACTTGTGAATGGTGACCATTCTATGTTCTCTGTTTCCACTGTTAAAGCCTAGGTAACTGGTGAGTGTCTAGTCAGCCATTTTATATTGTTGCTCATGTTATATGGAAACTTTCTCATGTGCTGACTAGGGAACTTTCTTATGCTCTAGCTGATTGCAAATTCTGTTATGTTCTGTGCTTTGATATTCTTGGAAACAAATCTCAATAGAAGTCATTTAGAACTGCTTTGTATCGTTAGCCACAATAACTTTGTACATGAACCAACCTCTAAGCAGTACTTACATGAGCTTTTATGGCATCTGCCTTTATACGCTGCCCCTGGGAGGGACCCCAACATAAGAGAGGCACCTGTACCAATATAAGGAGCCATTTGGAATAAAACTTTCATTCTGAGTAAGAGTCAAGCCTGAGTAAGTTCAGGTTCTCAAGACCTCCCTGGGAATTAATATCCAACTTGGAACAGAGGCATACATGTATGTGGGTGACTGACATCCGGTTTGGCAAGTTCAGATATGAATGCTAGGCAAGGCAAGTTCATAGATGAATACCACTAACCAACCAGAACAAGATGCACAAATGTACAATAAAAAACTAGGAAGTCATCAGAAGTAGAGAAAAATGTTTTTCCAAGACACAAGCTACCTCTGTACAAGACATCAAATACCTCAACCTTTTTCTTTCTCCAAGCATTAGATTTCTGGAGAAATCCCAATTTCCCATGGTCCATTGTTTCCATCTCTGAGGGAGGGCACAAGTGTCTCTTTAAGACATCTCCAGTCCTGTCAGTATGATTGTGGCAGTACAAGATTCTGTAGACCCTAACGTGTAGAGTTCCCAGCACTAATATTTACCCTTTAAAAGGTGACTTTAAAAATATTTAGTACACATCTTTACTATCTACATTTCAGAAAGTTTGTGAGTTGACTTATTTACTTCTTTAGTTCAGTGTCCCCCTTTTGGCTGCATGCTCAGTGCAAGGTATACATTTGCTGAAACTGCATCACTAAATGTCTGGATAGGTTAAACTTATTTTTATGAGGCTAGACTAGCCAGATTCTAGCTTCAACTCTTTTTAAGATGAAATATGAAGATACTCCCACTGTTACTAGAGTCGATGTGGAAAAAGCCTGGTCCTTGGCAACCCTAACAAGAAAGACTCAGGCACGAGTCCTTGATAGGGCTATTGAACAACAACAAAATAATAATGAAAGCAGGAGAAAAAAGATTGTCCAAGGCAGTAACTGAGTGATAGTGTCCCAAAATATATCTTTGGAGTCCTGACATGAAATTTAGATTGAAATCCTTGTTAAGATGTGGACCTTCCTGTCATCATCATCTAGCTCTAGTTTCTTCTACAAAATTAACTAGGAAGTCATCAGAAGTAGAGAAGATTTTTTTTACAAGACACAAGCTACTTCTGTACAAGACATCAAACACCCCAACCTTTCTCCAAGCATTAGATTTCTGGAGAAATCCCAATTTCCCATGGTCCATTGTTTCCATCTCTGAGGGAGGGCACAAGTGTCTCTCTAAGACATCTCCAGTCCTGTCAGTATGATTGTGACAGTACAAGACTCTGTAGACCCTAAAGTGTAGAGTTCCCAACCCTCAGAGTCAACTTTCTACTTATTAGTATCTCTTAAATATTTCAGATGCTCCGTTTGCATGTCTGAAGACCTTATTCTCAGACTCTTGGTGGCCAATCAGAGACTCCTTCAGTGGTGAATATGTAAGTTGTCCAAGTCTGAACATTTAGACTCACTCAAATTCCATATTTGACTCATCATGAAGGCCCCTTGGTTTTCACCCTAAATACCTTTCGTGTCTGTTCTCCTCCACTTTCCTCCAGTGCTCCAGCCTGATGTTGCAACCCACGCTTGTCTCAGCTATTGCTGTATCCTCTGAATTCACTTTCTCATGAATTCTACCCTCCCATGCCACCCACTGTCCCCACTCTCGCCAGCAAGGAATTTCAGAATACCTAACAATGTGAATACATAGCTTAAAACTCTTTACTAACTTTCTATCAATTTTGAGGAAAGGAGAGGACAATGCTTATTGAGCCCTTCTGCATATTCTTTCCTGACCCTTCAGGTTCACTGTAGCCTTATCCCACTCCCAGTTATCTTTGCTTTTTACCTCAAACTCTTTAGCTTTTAGATCTCCATACGTGCTTTCAGGGACTTGGATGTGCTGCTTAGACTGCCTAGAATACTATCTCCTCTTTCCCACTTTTATGTATCCTTCAGATTATTATTTCAGCAAAGTATTTGGGCCTTATCATATTTTGTCATGTTCAGCAATCCTGTGTGACTTTGTCTTATTATTTCATTTCAGTATTCCTGTGCCTTCCTATGTGGTCCCTTCAGGATGAGATGTCTCATTACATAAACCTCTTAGCAGCATAAATCAAGCTTGTTCTTGCCTTACCTCTTTGGCTAACACAGGACCAGGCTTGCTGGATGTGCTTTGCCTACATATTTTGAATGACTGACTTAACAGAAGAGGACAGAAGCAGGATACTGCCCATCCCAGATTGCTCCACAAGAATGCAAGATCACTCTCTCTTTGCAAGTTTCCCCCCCCCTCTGATCTCCAGTTTCACAGACAGAAATTCCTCACCCACCTCCACAGCTTTAGATTAGCCATTTCTGTTCTCTTTTCCCACGATCTGACTTGAATCTGACTCTGCTTCCACACTGCACCACTTAAGGTGACTCTTATCTGAAGAAGGTTGATTAAGCAGAAAACAAGTTCATTAATGATTACAAGTACCTGGTAGATATCAGAGGTTCAGAGAACTGGGATCAATGCCAGATTTCCAGGGGTAACGTTCCAGATTATGTTCCAAAGTAACTCTAATGAGATGAACATTTCTGCACCCTCTCTTGGTACTTTCAAACACGTTCCTCCACCTTAATTCCCACGCTGCTGTGGCACTCTGCCGTCTTGTCCATCCTTAAACAAAGTCTTTGAACTTCCTTACCGTTCCTCAACAGCTAAACAAATTGGCATTCTAACAGGAAGTCCAGTTGAAGTGAATCTAGTTGATGGCAGAGGCTCGTAGGTATGGGCCCATTGTTCAGAGTGCAGAAACAAATGTGATGTACTATAATGTGCTAGCTTAGAGTCCCTTCAGGTATATGCCAAACAGGGGTATAGCTGCATCAAATGGCAATCCTGGATGCAGCTTTTTGATGTATGTCAACTCCTGTTTCCACAGCGAATGGAACAGTTTACATTTCCACCTGAAGTACTAAACGATGTCCTTTCTCCCACACCCTCGCTGGCCTTTATTGTCATTGGTTTTCTTGATAACAATGCTGAGTGAAATGAGACATCACATCAGTTTTAACTTCTATTTCCCTGATGGCTAAAGATGCCGAATACCTTTTCAGGTATTTATAGGCCATTTTGGCTATCTTCCCTTGAGAATTGTTGATGCGATTCACAGTCCATTTATCGATTGGAAATTTCCCTTTTTGTGCTTAATTTTACTTTTTGGAGTAGAAGTAAATAGAGTCTAGACTCTAGAGAGTAACATCCTGTCAGATGTACAGTTTGTAAAGTCTTCTCTTCCTCTCTGTCCCTTGATTCTATTGATGATTTTGTTCATTATGCAAAAGCTTTTTCACCTCATGCAATCCTGTTAACCTATTGTAGGGATCATTTCCCAATGCTATTGAAGTCCTTTTTAGATGGTTGTTGGCTGTGCTGCACCTTGAAGTGGTTTATCTGTTTTCATCTACCAGTTTTGGGTTTCAGGTTTTATATTAATGTTGTTCATCAATTCAAATGATCTTTATACAAAGTAAGAGACACTAACTTCATTCTCTAAGAGCACCATTGAAAAGATATATTTTTCTTTGAAACATATTTTTACACTTTTTGTCACAGATTAGGTGGTTAAAGCTAAGCGAGGTAAATTTAAGGTCCTCTGTTATAGTCCATCGGTCTGTATGCATGTTCTTTCCCTGGCGCTACCTTTCTGTGCTTGCCATTATGGTTCTCTAGTACAGTTTGAGATCCAGTATTATAATGTCTCTAACACTGATCTTTCTACTTAGAATTTGATGTCTTTCTGGCTGTACATGAATGATATGATTTTTTCTATTCAAATAAGGTTATTTGAATTTTGATAGATATTGCATTTAATTAACTTGGAGATTACTTTTGGTAATGTCACTTTCACATTAATTCTGCCAATCCAGAAGCATGGACCTTCCGTGTTGTAGTGTCATTTTAACTTTTTGAAACTGCAGAATCAGATCCTTAATTTCAAGAAAACTTTACCACCATGGTCTTCACTTTATATCTCCCTAGGGGGAAAAAAGCTGAGCTTAAGGATTAATGTGAGCAATAAGTCCTAAGAACCAACCTGTTAAGATAGGAAAGGAGTCAGAGGGAATAGCACAAATACACCTGCTATGATTTAAGAATCAGGCTTTCCAAATTTACACCTATCATTAATTACAACCCTTCTTCCTGTCATTCAGGGATACCTCATTGTCTTAAAGAAAACTGATGTGCTTAGAGCAGACATGTAGAGAACAAGGTATCGATACTCAGTTTTTATGATTTCTAAAATAAAAGAAGAAACAACAGCTTTGAACACCACAGATTTTTGATATATAAGGAATTCTTTCTCTTGCAGGGAAAAAAAGGTTTCTGAGAAACAGCATTGAAGACTATGAAGAATGAGTGGGGTGAATAGACAAGGTTTATGCTCTGAGCACACCAGAGCAAGAAGAAAACTGCAGATAGAGCCAGCTATATGGACGGTAAGTTAAAGGTCACACATGAGGCAAGGGGGTAGGAGGGCTATTTATCCTGGTAAAAGCTGGTGTGCTCAGTCAGTAAGGGGAGGAAAAGGGGGAGTCAGCACGGAGACTGGGAAGATGCTCTGTGAGCAGATGGGAGTTAATTTTTGGTGTCAACAAGACTGGTTTGAGGAATACCCAGAGAGCTGAGAAAGCCTCCTTCTATGCATATCTGAGGATGTTTTTAGAATGGACTGCCATTTGGTTCAGTGGACTGAATAAAGAAATGTCCTCACCTAGTGTCGCCAGGCTCTGTACAATTAGTTTATGGAACAAATAGAACATTAAGTCAGAGAAGATGGAGATTTGTTCTCTCCCTCTCTTAGGTAGATGAGACAACGCTTGCCTGTTCTTAGACATCACAACTCCAAGTGTCCTCACTTCCAATGCAGAATTTGCCCCTGCAACTTCCCAGGTTTGAAGTCTTAGCCTTGAGATGAGAGGTACCTCTGGATTTCTTGGCTCTTCATCTAGCAGATCACTTATCCACAAACTGATTGGAGTCCTCAGTGTTCATAATCTTATGATCTGAAGCTCATAATGCTATATCTATATAATCTATCATCTATCTATGATAATCATATATAATTATTCTATTTTAAACAGTTAAGTAAAATTGCCCTAAAACAATAAGGTAAGAGTAACGATTTTAGATCAAGAAGCAATATTGAAGACAGAAAATAATTCTGTCTGATTTTTCCTTTTTTATTAATTAAAACTTTATTATAAATATGTGGTACTCTTGCATATTGTCCAACAAAATTGGCTTGCGTTACTGAATGCACATTTTAAATATTTTTATTTAATACTTAAAAAGTTATTTCATGTGCATTGGTGTTTGTCTGGTTGTGGTGTGTGTGTGTGTGTGTGTGTGTGCGTGCGTGTGTGTGTGTGTGTGTGTGTGTGTGTGTGTGTGTGTGTTTTCTTTTTCTTCAGCAAAGTTACCATTTAGGAAGCTATATGAATTTACTACTGAAGAGATTTTGTTTGTAGGCCATTAACTCAGATTATTAAGTATAAACTAAAACTAATCAGACACTTGCTACAAATGAAGCTGTATTATAAACTTCAAGTGGAATCTTTTACAACATCATCATCTCCATTTTATAAAAGAGAAAACTGAAATTAGGTGAGGTAAAGGACAAATAGAACTCAGTCTGAACTCAGCACCACAGGATTGATCAGTGCACCACAGGCCCCCGGGCACAGCAATGCTTTATAGGTGTCATCAGTGTACCCCATGACCCCCAGAGCAGCCCTGTCTTGCAGGTACAATCAGTGCACCACAGGGACACCAGTGTACAACCATGTCTTGCTCATAACTCATTCTATCATTCACATACTCAAGTGTCTTACATATTGTTACACACCGGGAAGTGTAAACCCTGGAGATAAAGAAGTCAACTGGAGACCACACTGCCACTTTCCTGTTTATGCTGCAATGGTTCACTAATGCTTTTGCCTTAAACAGTACAGGTGCTTTCTCCATGGTGAACCAAGATGCAGTGGAAATAACTGTACGAACTTTTCCATTGAGTATGTGCATGACCCTAAGTCAGTAAGTAAATCATTTAAATGCCTTGTGTTTCAGAGTCTCTTAGATATGTTGAGTCCTCCAACTCTACACTTTACTAGACAGAGCATGAGCCCGTCAAATCCTATACTCTAAGAAGGTTCAGAAGCAAACTAGCATGCCTCCTTATCCCCGTCATTCTGTGCAGGCCAAACTGCTAATAAGCCAAAGGATGCTAAACCACTTTTATCGGCAATAAAAATATCTAGACTGGAACTGATGCTCCGGTTCTGACTTGTAAATGGAACACACTTCTGCTATCAAGGAATTGGGCAACAATTTGAAGAAGTAAAATGAAGAGGCACCCCTTAATATTTAAATAAATTGTAAAATAGGTAATTTAATTTCATGCATTTCAGTATATTTTCCTGAATTATGTGTGCCTGCAATGTATGCCCCCTGCTTGTAGAGTTTAGAAGAGAGGACTGGATCCCTCAGAAATGAAGTTAAAATCTTGTTGTATATAATGCCATGAGGGTGTTCAGAATTGAGCCACATTTTAAAGGACTTTACATTTTAAAAGACATTACAGAATCCAAAATCAGACAAAATATTCAAATATCATGATGGTAACAGATCCTTTATCTGCTGGCCAGGTCTTAGATAACATCAGAAAATTCATGGAGGAGAAAGACTGTACAAATGTGAACAATAGAGTAAGTCATTCTATACATTGTTTATGGAAGAACAGCAGTGTTTCACTTCTGAATCATCTCTACAGCACTGGCTACAGCTAAACAGAGACTTCTAGCAGAAAAATCTCTACTGGACTGAGAAGCGTTTAAAGAAATATTCAACATCATTAGTTATTGGAGAAATGCAAATCAAAGTGGCCTCTAAGATTCCACTTTATACCCATCAGAATGTTAAGTTCAAAACCCAAGTGACAGCAGATGCTGGCAAGGATATGGGGCAAAGGGAACACTCCTCCAGTGCTGATGGGAATGAAAACTTGTGCAACCAGTCTGGAAATCAATCGGGCAGTTTCTCAGAAAACTGGGAATAGTCCTACCTGAAGACCCAGCTCTACCACCCCTGGGCATATATTCAAAAGATGCTCCACCATCCCACAAGGATTCTTGCACAGCTGTATTCACAGCAGCTTTATTTGTAAGAGGCAGAAACTGGAAACAACCCAGATGTTCCTCAACCAAAGAATGGATACAGAAAATGTGGTTCATTTACACACAATGTAATACTATTCAGCCACTAAAAACAAGGACAGCTTGAAGTTGGCAGGCACATGAATGGAACTAGAAAATAAGACCTCTGAGTGAGGTAACCCAGACCCAAAAGGACATCCATGGTATTTACTCACATATAAGTGGATATCCGCCATAAAATACAGGACACATGCACTGTATGTAAGAGTTCCCAGCCCCAAATTTCACACTCGATAATTCTATCCTTTTCTTTCTCATGAGAGTCCTCGTTTCTTTCTGCCTAGATCTGTACCCACTGTCTGCCTTCCCTTCCTCTTAGAGAGGCAACAGCATGCTCTAGAAAAAAGCAGCTGAACAGACGAAAGGAGAGGGGCAAAAGAAAAGAAGAAACAAAGGGAAAAATGAAGAATGGGAGGGAGGTAGAAAGAATGGGAGGGAAGATGAGGGCAAGAGAAGGAAAGAAAAGAAAAGAAGAGAAAATAAAAGAAAGAAGAGCGGGACTAGGCTATGTCCTGGCCTATAAATGACCTTGCACATTCTCAACTTCAAGTGCTAAACTCCAAAGACAGAGCCACGCACATAGGGTCACTGGAGGTCACCTACTGCCTGCACTCAGCAATTTCAAACACAGCATCTGACATACCCGGAGCAAAGTAGGGGAGCCACACTGACTGCACTGTCTGATGCCTTTCTGCATTTTTCTCAGACCTCAGAACTATAAACGCTACAATGAGAGGAACAATCTCCCTAAAAATATAAGGACAGCGGGGCTGACACGTACATGGGGCCCTCTGATTTAAAAACAAGGAAGCCTTTACCCGCACACCTACAGACTTGAGGATCAGACTAATCTCTTTACTCCGTAACATTCATTTCCACCCAGAACTTGGGTTCTGGAGTCACGTGGCCAGAACCTGGCTCTACGTTCTGCCAACTTCTGGTCACAAGATCCTGGACAAGAAGTTTGATGTGTTTGGTTCTGTTCATTCTTTAGAGGGCAGAGGATGAAAATGAATAAATCTCTAATCAATTTACAGTATCGACAAGATTAATGACAAGTGCCAATCAAGCGTCAACCAGAGAGTAAATGCTCAGACAAGGCTATTACTTTGACTCTGTTACTATTTTGTTGTCCTTGGAATCAGTACAAATTGAAATGTACCCCAGTAATAGTCCTTCAAGCAACAGAAAACGAACGTCGTGGATTGTACCCATTAATGTTCTCCTTGAATCGACCTGCACCTTCCTATCCATTCAGAATCTTGCAACAGTTGCCTGACTGCTCTGCCCGATGCCAGCCAAACCTCTGATTCCACGGCAGCCGGAAGGATCTTTCTCATGGGTTAAACTGACAGCCTTACTCTCTTCCTTAAGCACATTTGCTTGCCTTTTATTGCTATTAAGATTAAGATTTCTTCTTCGGGCTGAGGAGATAGTTCAAACTGTAGAGGGCTTATTTACTGTGTTCGAAGCCCTAGATCCACATAGCTTGGTATGGTGGCACACCCCTATCACAACAGTTGGCATACACCCGTAGTCCCAGAACTTGGAAAGGGAAGGCAAGAGAATCAGAACTTTAAATCCACTTGAGACAACATGGCAAATTCAAGGCCAACTTATAAATAAACAAATACTTTCTTTAACACTGTCCATAGGTCCGTGTGATCTGGGCCTTATGTGCATCTTCAGCCTCTGCCCTAAGCATGGCCCCTTCATTCTCTGGGATCCAATGGTATAGAATAGGCCTTTGATTCTTCAATGGCATTGCGGTTCCCAGTTGGTATCAGTGCTTTGACTCTTCTCTGCCCTCTTGCCTTGTCTATAGAAGGCCAACTCTGAGAGGTTCCCATAAGCTATTTCAAAGTCTCATATCTGTCTTCCTACAGAGCACTCATCCCATATTTTGTCACTCCCTGTGGAATGCTGAGAACCCATCCCATAGACATCTGAAGATGGGAGCATGCAGACTATTGTTTGTATCTTGAAAGGGCAGGATACAGCTCACAGGGTGGGACTAGAGTGGTGGAGTCAGGCAGTCAGGCAGTCTTTAACACTGATGGAAACACCCACTGTTCCTAAGGAACACCAAACAATGGTGTGGATGGCTGCACCCACCCCTTCCTCATAGTAGTGACGTAAGAGAGGTTGGAAACATCTGCAGAGTAAGTGACTACATAAGGGACTGCAGTTCACCTGCGCTGGAGGCTTGTCCTTTCCAAAGATAAGGGGCTATGTCCTCCCTCCGGTGGACATTTAAACTCCAGCAGGAGAGAACATGATAATCTCTTCTTACCCCTGAGATTCACATTAAAATGTGTTAACTACATGAAGCAGACTATTTTTAAAAGTCAAATGGCAGCATTTTTATGAAAATGAAGAGTTCCTTCAATTAAAAGAACACAAATAGCTGAATTCAATTCAGTTCAATTTGAAATATTAGCAGAAAATAAAGCAGTTTAATTAAAATGTCTTATGACATATAGATTATTGTCATAGATTAAAGAAACACATAATTAAAATAGCGGTAAAATGATGGTTTTATAAGAATTTCTATCAGGCTCAGGTTACACGGAAATTATGAAACATACGTTGCCAGTAAAACATGGAGGCAAAGCTACAAAGTGATTGATGTTCTCCTAAGGAAGGTTTTTCTGTCCCAGTAACTCTCATGATTTTCTTCAGGATGCTCTATATGGTTCATGGAAGAATATCATCATTGTTACAGTCTTCGGTTAAGAATGTATTTCACTATGATTCTATTCACTGTAATTTCCTCAGTAACAAGCTGCTCTCTTTTTTTCTGTGAAAAACTATTAAAATGTCATTCACGTCACGATCTGGATGCAGACCCAGCTATTCCCAATAGCTGTTCAAAACACATAATCACCATAATTACTGTTGACATCTAATTAACATTCAGCTTCCTTTCTGCAGCATCTACAGCTGGACAAACCATCTATTACAGGATAAAAACTAATGCTCTGTTGCCTTTTCCTCAAAAAGAAAGAAAAGAGTAAGAAAAGAAGAAAAGAAAATGCTGGGATCCTACACACCTGGGCTCTGGTTTTGTTCTCCCTGCAAATGATGGTTGGGGACAGGAGATCTACCTCATTACCTGTCTAAATATTGTCATCTGGTACACTGGACCTTGTCAGCAAAAAGCAGACCCATGCCATGGGTTACCCGGATGGTGATGCTCATGTCTGCTGTCAGAGCTGTGGTTTACCAGGCATGACTCCCAGTCTTCACCAGTGTGTGTTATTGTTTGAGGATGGCCTTGGCTCTATTCTTTCCAGCTGTCTTTTTTTTTTTTTTTTTTACTTCTAGCTTGTTTTATTACAATTATTCAAAACTATTTATTACATTGCTGGCCTCCCCTTTGTTCAAGCTGCATAATGCCTTCCCACCCCTTCCTGCTTTCCATACTATGTCATCTTTGGGGCATCCCTGCATGGTGGAATGTCACAGTCTTCTATACATCACTAGTGATTGAAACGTCCCCTCCTGCCTACACATAGTGGCTCAGATAGCATGGGTAAGACCAATAGCTTTCCAGCTGTATTTCAGATCCACTCCGCAAGAAGTCCACATCTTGGTACTGTAGGCCAGGACAGAAATTTGGGACAGAAACTGAGAGGTGATAGGACCCAATGGGGTAGCAAATTCTATAGTTTTACTAGATGGATGAGACATGCTTGTCAAATTGCCTTCATGCATAGATCACTATTGTGACTACTGATGTGTATTTCATAGCCATAGGCCAATAGCTGTAGTTCACCCTTTCCAAAGATCAAGCATTCTTGAAAAAGAGGGAGTGAAAAGAATGTGAGAGCCAAGGCAAAGGGTGGAATGTTGTGTAAATTCCCTCCTGGGTGAAAACATTCCATCCTTCAGGGAAGCTCCTGAAGTAGAACGGTAAACAAATCAAAATAGCTTCAGGAAGACCTTGAAACTGCCCAGGTTCACTCAGCCCCTCCCTCCCAAGGTAAGGGATAAACTGCTGAGAGTCACTCACAGACAAGCCGGACTGCCTGGAAAGGGTTAGACCACAGTGAGTAATCTGGAAAGGACATGCTCTATCTATCGACTTGCTTGCAGTCCGTTTCAGGTTCCCAGCATTCATTCCCATCCTGGCTGGTGGGCTTTGGTGATACAGCTGTCATTGCGTCGTTTCCACTTCTCTAAATAACCCCTTACCCATATTCCTGGAAGTAACCCCAATAAAAAATCGTTGGTTCAGCAAGTTGGACTTTGGTGTTATCCGTACTTTTGTCTGTTGTGGGCTTCCTGTCTGGGGTTAGTAGGCATGTGTGAAGTATCTCCTCAAGAAAAGGTTTGCCATTGTGACGATTTACAAACAGTCCATCCCTTCTTGGCTTTGGCATAAAGAGGAGCGGTCCAGATACAATAGCAACAAAAGGCAGAGATTCTAAAATATTCCATAGTTCTTACCATCATGGATCCCAGGTTAGAGAATGCTGATTAAAGTTGAAATGGAAACAAAAGTCCATGTTCAATTTCTTTTTCTTTTTTTAAGTTTGTTCTTTCAATCTTTATCTTCTGGAGTATCGTCTAAATCAATGATTCACAATGGGCAGGGACTTCTGTGGAGGAGTGATCTAGTTGTCCACAGGTTAGGACACTGCAACACTCCTACTGTACAGAGCCTCCACTGTGCTGTTACAATAGTAACTAGTCCCATCATCAGTGTCTCCTGATGTACACCACAGTCTTCAAGTCTCTCTGTGTCGCTTCTGAACTTAACTTCTGAGACAGAAGATTCCCTCCTAGACCGTCTGGCTCTTCATTCAGGAGCTTGAACATACAAAGGTAAGGGTAACCAGTGGGGCGTCTTTGTCTTCAGAAAGCAATGTACCCTGTGAATCACCTGGCTCATTGTGGAGGGCGGAGTGGGGAGGACGCCAGTATTTATCAATCTCTCTTTGTCTCCCAGAGTTTACTCTGCTCTTCCACTGACAGATTGATGGCAGCTGTTTGGATATCATTTTGACTCCCATAGTCCAAGGCCATCTATGTAAACACAGGCACAATGGTGGGTGTATAGCATCTCTTTTGTGTGCAATAGCTAGCTACATCTGTTGATCTGCTGTCAACCTCATTCCTGTCCATTTTCCAGTCTGGGCTAGATACCCAACTCTCTTAGAAACGTAGTTAATTAATTAATAGTTAATTCCCTCATAAATGCTGTAGGAATCATCTGAATAAGCCAATGAGTAGCTAACGATGCTTCCCCTGTACACCTCTGCTCTTTGTCCTTGGGGTGGCTCAGTTCATATGCCAGGAGGCAGAAAGACTGGATCATGTAGCCTGTGATTGGAGTGGCACTTTCCAGTCTTATCTTGACAGGGTTCTACTTGGTAGCCAACACAGTGACTGTCCCCATTCTTATCTACTAAGTTCTATTTGACAGTGGCTACTGCTCATCTTAGCTGACGGCTCTCCTCAAGCATAGAATTGATTCGGCCAATCCGTTGAGTGTGCACACAGTAGCAAATTCAATTATCTCTTCCAGTGCTTGCTTTGCCTTTTTACTTGTAGCAATCACAGGTTTTGCTCTAATACCTTTGTGGGTGTACCAACTCCACCTTGTTCTTTGCCTTATAGGCCAAAGCACTGTAGGTTTTATTGTCCCTGTCCCATTCAAACTGGGGCTTTTTCTCAGTGAAAATCCTCATGAAATCCTTGCTGTGTATTATCACTGGTTCTGTGTGTGTGTGTGTGTGTGTGTGTGTGTGTGTGTGTGTGTGCACATGTCCATACACTTGCATGTTTGCTTATGTGTGCACATGTATATGTATCATGGAGGCTAATAGTCCCCCTCTGGTGACATTTTTTGATTATATCCGTTTGTCTTTTTGAAATAAGGTCTCTCAATAGTCTGAAGCCTGCAAAGTAGGCTAGTTCAGTAAGCCGTGATGGTCTGCCTGCCCCTGCTTTTCCTGTGCATGGATTACAAGCACAAGCCACCACACCCTACTTTTTCCATGGGTGCTGGGGACTGAACTCAGATCCTCATGCTTATGCTGCAGGTATGTACTCTATTGACGGAGTTATCTCCTCTGTTTAAACAGACCTTGCTTCTACTGGTCAGTGCCTTACTGCCAATTTTGCATCCCTTTTGGATAGCATAGAGTATCTTCCATCATGTGTACCAGCCATACATGTGCCATCATGTCTTTCTATCGCTCTTACACATACTGGAAATTAATTAGTGATTAACTAATCAATCAAGACTGTCATGTTTTTCCTTCTTATAACATTATGCATTGCATCAGGTGACTATAAGTAGCAGACTGTGGTGTCACTGCTGAGCTATTTTACACACTCCTAGCAAAGGTATCATCACCTGGTGGTCCTGCGTACCGATAAATACATGAATCCATGTTTTGATAAAGTGGCAGAAGACAGGGTGTAGAAAGTGGCTCAGTCGGTGAGTGCCATGTGGGGCCTGCATAAGTGTTTCTTATTTTTATGGGAGTGTTACTACGTGTTTGCTTTCACATGTATGAGTCAACAGGTATGACTTGTTGGTTTTAGCTAAGCTTGTTCGTTCCTCTACAGAAACAGGTTTGCCTTTGTGGCTTTCATTCATGTGACCCTTGTTTCACCTGAGCAGAACACTGGCTTGGGCAATCTCATTCTTATGGAGCTAGCATAAGTACAAGAGGATGAGCAAAAGCTGAGGATGTCTTTTAAGACCCTTAACCGGAACAGACTTTTTTCTTTTGATTTTAACCTCACTCAATCAGCCAAAGCAAGTTACACAGTTCAATGTAAAGTCAAGACTGGAAGATGACTTTAATGGGAAGGACTCCCAGTCGTGTAGCCAAGACTGCACTTAGAATTCGGCTGCTGGGGCAGGAAGTAGTGATACAACCATTCATCCACCATCATAAGACAGACTCCTGTCACCCATTGTAACAGACAAAATATCTGTTGTGGCTCCAAAGTTTATGTTGAAACCTAACCCCCAGCTTGATCCGACAGAGCTTTCAAGAGAGCTCTCCTAAAGTGGAGCTGAAGAGCTGGCTTCTCTCACCCTGTGAGAGAATAGCAAAAAGGCACAATCAAAGAGGAAGGAATCCTGCCCAGACAAGAAGACTGCTAGCCCCTTGATCATGGACCATTCAGAACTGCAAAAATAAATGCCGTTGTTTATAAGCTGCTTAGCTTGTGGCATTTTGTTAGCACGGTGCTATAGATTAAGAGAACTATAGTATTGTTCATACTGGGACATACCTGCTCCAACTGAATGGTCTTTTCTGGAATATAAACCTTCCATGATTCAAAGTCCAGCTCTTTGTGCATCATGTATACTAGCTGTGAGTCCTGATGAAATGTGCCTTACCGTGAGAGAAGGGATGTATTTTTGCTTTTCTGATAAGAATTATCTCAGTTTCTGTCTGCTTCTAAGCCAGTGTCTCCGTCCTTCCCATCAGCTGTTCTGAGAGCCCTAAGTACTTTCCTAACAACACCTGCATCCTAAGTCAGATGCAGTCAGTTCTATACCTTGCTTCTACAAGGCTAACAAATATATCTTGCCTTCAGAACCCTGAAGTCATCTGTGAGGCTTGTTTCATACACTTTCCAATTCAGTGTTGGCAGGTCCTTCAAACATCCCGTGTGGCACAGGGGACTGATTGCTTCATTATATCTCAACACCTTCCTAAAATGTCTTCATTAAAGTGGCAGATTCGAATGCATGTTTGTTAGCATAGAGTGAGAAGGGCACAACTGGGTCTAGTTACTATAACTGCTATGAGAGCTGCAGACTCCATTTGTGTTTTCAAATGTAAAAGCGCAAGGTTCCTTTAAGCCTTGGCTTCTCAGACACTTCTTTTGCACCCTGTCAAGGCAGCTGGATTTTATCTTCTGAAGTGGAGAGACTTTCCCGTTTGGAGAGTTGTTTCCCTCTAGAAGCTTGAGGAAAACAATCAGCAGTGGTGAGCTGTGTTTCCAAAAGCAAGCTGTTGGCTTGAGTCTTTCGTATTCTGTTTGTAATTGAGAAAACTCTCAGTCTCCTTCTCACGGCACCTATCTTAGGATATAGAAATAAAGGATGCATCTTTGATATTGTTTTAGGGGCTATCATCCCTGCTTGGAGGAAGCTATTGTTTTCTCTGTTCAGTTAAACATAGGTTTTCTTAGGGAAGATGTCTGATGTATTCAAAGCTATACAGCAGGTCAGGATCCGCACAGACCAAAATCTACATCTGCATAATTCTAAAGAACCCTAACCCTTCACAGACCCCACTGTCAGTGGCCTACCTCAGCCTAGCCTCTCATATTGCAGGGCTCCAGAACCTGCAAGACCTTAGAATTTTTTCCCCAATAATCAACCCCTGATGCTCTAAAACAAAATGTTCTTTGACTTCTTCCAAAATGCCTTGAAATCTTCCCGAAAAAGGGAGGAGGGAGGAGAGACTAGGAAGGAACAGCATACAAAACAATGTGACAGAGACTGTCCATGTAGAAGCCTGGGTCCTTTCATTCTGTTTTAAAAGACCAGTTCATATTCGATTTCATGTAATAGAGCTCAGACTGATGTTTTTAAATAGTTACCTTGCATTTAAAACGCACTGATTCAAATCAAGGCTCATTTAATGGATTCCTAATTGGGGAGAGACCTTAGATGATGGGTCTTGGTCTCAGAAAATAACAATTCCAACCTCTCCCCCTTCTGTTCCCAGTGGCCGCTTCGCTATCTTTTCCTTCTTGAAATCTTCTGGAAGTATTCCTCAACCTCATTGCTGTATTCATAGCATCAATGTCCTTAAGCATTTCGTCTCTTTCTCCTTATTCTACTTAATTCTCAAGAAGCTTGAAGTTACACAAGTTCTTAAGGGAAATATATAGCAAAATAAAATACAGGTATAAAATAAAATTGCACTTTTTTCTCCTTTGTCAGATTTGGAGTGTTGATAGTCTCTGACTTGGAGGGAGAATCTGACGTTCCATAGAACATCTTCTCCAGCTAAGTAACTGACAGCCAGGAGACATGCCCAACACTGTTCTTGACACGAATCAAAAAGGGCTGCTGTCAGTGTGAGAGCTGAAGGCCTTGGCTGAAGGAGGCAAGGCCTGACCTAATAGTTGCCTCTCACAGAGATATCACTTGGATGTCTTGGGAGGGAGCAATTGTAAACATCTCCCACTAGACACAGGATATTGACTTGCCCTCCAGTTGGCTTTCTAATTCTCTTTGTGGTGTCTTGCCTCTCTGAAGCTTGTTTTGTCAGGAAGGGAGTTCTCTAAGTTTCATTTTTAGTCTAATAGCTTTCCCAAGAAGCACGATCTTGAGCAGCCTTGTGATCTGGATGAATCACGGATGTGAAGGTAATTAGAGAAACTTCATATGAGGACTCACCAACTCGCATTAATTAACCGTGGGGCTGAGTCCATGCAAGGCCTATCTATACTCCCAGTACAATTACTCAGAGAAGTCGGGATGCAAGTAAGGGCTGCTTTTGTCTGCTCAGTTGCTCAGTCTGGCCACATGTATGTGGTTATAATCAGGTTACTGTGATGTAACAGCCAAAAATGGTCCCATGTCCTCATGTTTAACCTATCCTCACTTAATCCTCAGATGGAGAAATTGAGGGAAAGGGAGACTGAGTGAAGCAAAGGAGTAGGCTGCAAACAGACCTACTGTACTGCTGGGGGTTTGATAATTGAAGCAGTAAAAGAGAATGAATGAGCAGATGGAAAATTAGTAAGAATAAAACCAATAAAACCCCAGAGTGATTCTGCATATATCACACAAGGAAGCAAAATGAACAAGACACAAAGTCCAACACTTGGTACAGATAAATATGTCTAACCTGCATTCATTGAAAGAAATGCTGTATATAGACCATAATACACCTGTGTATGCTACTTATTCCACAGCATCACTTAAGACTATTATCTATTATTGTCCATATCATTAGTTTTTCTGCTTTTTCATATGGGAAATGCATTAGCACACATAAGCTGTGTGGCTTTATGTAATTTGCCTAACGTCCCTGACTTTGAATTTAGTTTTCATCATCTAAAAAAGACATAATAACAGTTGTTACCTCTTAGGATGTAGGATCTACATATGTATATGTGTTCACGTGTGCTATGTATATGGATGCATATACTTTATATGGAATGTATTTTTATACATGCTTTCCCAGTGAAGCAGGAACTTGCCGGTATAGCTAGGTTATCTGTCCAGCTGGCCCAGGGACCCTCTTGTCTCTCTCCCTCTAGTATTGGAATCTTAAGTCCATTCCCTGTCAACTCTGACTTTTTATGTGACCGCTGGGGATCTGAACTCAGGGTCTCTGGCTTGTACAACAGGTATTCTATCCAGGAAGCCATCCCGGAAGTTTGTCTTGATGAATATGGTGTGCAAATAATGCAGAGCATAACACAACACACAGAGTGCTAAGCATTAAGCCAGGGAATCACCAGGCCAACACTTCTGTGACTGAAATCACTACTGCAACACATTGCCTGCAATGCTGAAACTGAGTGTGACTCTTGAGAAAACTCTGGGATAACTCGCAAACAAATAATTATGAAAGGGTCTGTTTCTACTAAGGAAATAATTCAACAGAGGCATGGAGCAAGATATAGCTTGCATTTGATTGATAGTATCATCTCTAATAACCTTGAAGGTTTTGGAAGAAAGATAGACATCTTGAAACTGTCTCCCAAAATAACATGGAAACTGGGACCAAAAATAGCAACTGGAATGCTTCATCCTTCCAAATAACAGCACGCTCAGTGATGGTCAGCCATACCCCAAAGCCCCACGGTGAGTCTGTTTTAGGATTTTTAAGTCGAATATTCTGCACTGTGTGTGCCTAGCTTTTCATATGATGTTATATGCAGTGGGAAATCTGTAGCTTTGATTTCTTTGCAAAAGACACAAATACTATAATATTTTTTTTTTCATTTTAATCTCAGGTGTGGGAATATGGGGCTGCTGACTATGATTTGCATCCTGCTCTTTCAGAGGTATGGTTTTGCCAGCTGCACATAGTTTCTGCAATTGTGTGACAATTGGAATTCTGGGAACTTTTCAGAGGGTCTTTTCTGGAGAGGGGGATTGGTTGTGGTTTGTTAGAAGTCCTGTCCAAATAGGAAACAAGAGAAAAGAAATTAGTTTCAGATCTCTCTCTCTCTCTCTCTCTCTCTCTCTCTCTCTCTCTCTCTCTCTCTCTCTCTCTCCTTTCAATCCTTCTTTCTCCTATCTAGTGCTAAGGAATAAAACCAGGGGTGAGTGTGGATAAAGGTTAGGGAAAAGAAGAACCCATAAAATAACAGTTATGGATGACCTGATGCATAGTAAGTACATCTTAATGGAGGTATCTATTCATAACCTTTATAGGGAGGCTTTTATAAAAATATCAAAAGCATAAAATATTACAGACTCTTTGGTACAGCGCTCAGTATTACTCAGGTGATCTCTATTTGCTCTCAACGAGAATCAGCAAAGGGTGCCTAAGGTCTTCTAGTCTTTGATCACAGCAAAATGGTTCTGTGTGGAATGGGCTCCGTGTCACAGCCTTATGTGGTTATATATTGATTATACAAATATAGCAATCTATCACATTTGCTGCCTGGAAAAAGCAAAACATTTTGGTAGAAACTGATGGCTTCTCTGGTTCATGGTGGGTGGTTGAGAGTTATTTCCTGAGAAGATTAAGAGAATCTACCATGTTCGAGAAATAAAATGTGCAAGTAATTGTCTAAATTGAAAATAAAATAAAAACGCTAATTTAGAGTTGTTTCTTTTAATGTTATCCTTAGTAGCTAAACCAAACTGTAGTAGACCTTTCTGTCCCCTAGTAATATTCAATCAGAATCCAACTGGAGTTAATTTGCACCAGGTTGAAGTAGGTGCAGGGCTGGACTTCAATGGCAAGTGAAAGAGAAGAAAGAGGGAGAAGAAGACAAGATTGCGTAGTGCAGATATGGAGACTGGGGTCCAAAGGGTTAAAAGACTTGGTCACTGATATCAAAAATAGGGAAATGGGGAGGCAGAGGCTTGGTTTTTCTACACACTACGTATTAGCGCAATGATCTGAAGAAAAATCTATTGGCTAAAAAAGAACAGTTTTGACCCTGGAGAGATTGCTTTCTTTTGGGGAAAGTGGGTCTAATCTATATCTGTCTGGGAAGTATTGTTAATAATAGTATAAAAGACAAATTCCAGTACCTATAGTATAGAAAGATCTCCTAAAAACAAAAAGTGAAATGTACTGTAGAGATAAGAATAATATGAACAAAAAGTCTTCTATCAACAGGGAGACACTAGAGGGCCAATTAAAATGTATTAAATTTGAAAACATGAGTTTAGCAATCATCATCACATAGAAACAGTCGCTCTCTCAAGTTAATAAAACACATAATGTAACATGAGAAGCTGTACCAGAGACCTTCGTATGACTATTTAATATCTGAACTCCATTTACAGTTGACCAGCACTCTTTCGCATGGAGAGGGAACGGATCTGAGACCCATTACATTGGTCTTATCTATAACAGGAAGAAACAAAGCAGTCCATATGCTTACTGGGAAGAGAAGAGGTAAGTAAACTGTGCTGCATTCGGTCATGTAATATGTGACTCTACCAATGAGTGGTTGAAAGCTACATTGACAAGTGAATAAATATTTAACCCAGTGGTCCAGTGACATAGGCTAGGGGTCAAGTGACAGCAGGGTGAGGTTTTTGTGCTATAAGATCTCAAGCATGTCACCTGATTTGTCAAAGATGCCTGTTTGTATGTACCTGTGTATAAAAACAAACAAAAACGAAAACAAAAAAAAGTATAGAGTCTCGGTACTGTCACTCGGCTTGCCTCTGAGGAAGCAAACCACCATGTGGGAAGTCACGTACTGTCAAGAAAAACCAAAGATGAACCACTGATATTTTACGACATCTCATACAGGGAATGATACATTTATACATTATTAATATAGATGAAAGTTAACCAGAAAAGTAAAAACGTTTCTTATAGCATATGCCAATAAGAAAGTGGAGACCTATTATATCACCATTTCCAACAAGGAAATCCATCTCCCCATCAGCCATTTTTGATGGCTGAAACCTCAGGAACTTGGGTTAATGGAAACCCAGTCCACAGAACACAGCAGCCAAAGCAGACCCTAGTCCTTCACTAGAACCCCTGGGAGTCTCCCAGCAGTTGCGTGAAGATGAAGTGAATTGCTCAGCCAGTGCCCAAAGGAGCAAGGAAGATGGCAAGATTCGCAAGCAGACACGCACATACACACAACCATTATTTCAAGGGTCATGAGCACCATTATTTTACGAGTCCTTTTATGCTGATGACCATCTCTCTGATAGGAAAAATACAAGATGGAAAGTGGTCACAAGAGAAATTTGTGTAATGCTCTCACAATGAGACCTCAGAATGAAGTCGCTTTGTGCTGCTGAAACAGGAGATCAGCATCATTTGTGAAACTTCCCTCTCACCGCATGGAATCAGGCATCATCAGGGCGTCCTCTCAGAGATTCCCGAAAGGGTCCGTCTCTGACTCTAATGTCTTTTCCATAATAAAGTTACGATTACATAATTATTAATGATTGATAGTGCATTTTAGCCAAGCAATAAAGGTTCTACTCTTAATGGAGCTGGAGATTACATATAATAAGAGTTCACACATAGGAGGCTCTGGAAGGCTCGGTACAGTTCAGGATGGAGCAATAAGCATGGCTATTAAGGAGCCAGGTACCCTGGTACAGTTGCTTTGCCTGTGCTATTTGCTACCTCTGAGAATTGGGGCACATGGCATTACAACAAGCTCCTATGAGGTAACACGGGAGCTACAAAAGCAGACTTTGACCCTAGCCCTCTGGATTCACATCTCAGTTTCATCACTCACCCACTATGTGACCATAGCTAAGTTACTTAGCCTTTCTTCCCCTTAGTTTTTCTCACCTATGTGAGAGAGAAGAATTTTTCCCACTGTTACATCACAGGAAGTCCACCCATGAGCTCAAGCTAGGCTGTAGAAAGATTTCCGGTCATTAGATACAAGCCAACAATCCCTAGGAACTTATGAAATGGATTTCCTGTCTAGCAGGAGTCACTTCCTTGCCTCTGACAGGAAATGCATCCCCATTGACATATACCTGTCATACATGGAGGCCCAAGTTGGCATATAGGCCTCCTCTGTCTCTACCCACAAGTAGTTGTTATACATTTTACAGACCCCATACTAACATCAGATAGCACTGCTGCTCTCACTCATCCTGATTCCAAACTCCCAGGCCTGTTCCAGGTCACAGACGTTCCTCCTCCTAACTACTGTCCTCCTTATACCCACTGTTCTCCATTCTTCTCTCACATGTCCTTTCATTGTCTCTACTGTCCTTTCTTGGGCTTTCTCTTGCTATTCTCTGTGATTCTTACTTTCCTAGACCTGGCCATATTCAGTCTCTCTCTCTCTCTCTCTCTCTCTCTCTCTCTCTCTCTCTCTCTCTGCTCTGAACTTTTCCAAATGCCTCTAGATATTTTCTCTCTCTTACTAACAATTTAAAAAGATCCTTAATTATGGAGTGGCCACTTTGACAGTTCCTTTACTGTAGCCCTTGCATATATATACCATATAGAGTTGCTGTGAGAAGTGACTCAATTAATGCATTTTATATGATATTTAATATATTCTCATATGTATGTTTAATCTCCCTAATGGTATAAAGCATATAGTAGACATGCAATGTATTAAATTATATTGCTATTAATTTAATACAAAGTGGTGCTGCTAATACAAGTCACACACACACACACACACACACACACACACACACACACACACACACAAATGAAGCCAGAGTACACCACATCCTCCATCCAGAGAGACTTTCCATAGATGGCTATAGGTTGACTAGCAAACACAGATATCCACAGGAAGGCAAGATGAATGCCTACCTGAAACCTACAATAAGAGGCACGAGTTTAATAGACTCCTGATTTCACAGTGAGGCAGACATTGCACTGGCCTAGAAAGGTAGAATCCAAGGACAGACTGTGATAGACAGACGTGAGACGGGAGTGCCAGTACTCCACTCTCAAGTCTAGCTAGGAATTTGGTAGAATTCTAAAAAGAGCCATATTGTCAAGTATTTTCCTCCACAAACAGACTGAAAATTACTATTGGGATGGAATTGGACTAATATCCAGTATATCTCATTTTAATGATAACTCATGAAAAATCTATTGAGACGTATGTACCCAGAGCTGGCTTTGGAACTGGGTGTGTGACCAAGAATACTGTAGGTCTGGTTCCTAGATGCATGGGGCTGATACTCAAGGAGAAACACAAAAAGGGAACAGAAGGATCTGGGTAAGAATAGCGAGCCACAAGAGGGTAGAGTCCCAGGAGAATAGAGACAGACCAAAGGAAGAGGAGGTGTCAGCAATGTGGAGGAGGTTAAAGATGATTACTTCTGGCCGGCAGTGAAGGGAAGGCCTAGGAATGGCTGCATTTATGAGAGATTTCTTTTGTTTGTTTGCTTGCTTGGGTTTTTATCAGCCAGGGTGCACCCCGAGTCTGACTTGGAAAAGCAATCAAGAAATAAGGAGACAGAAGTCCAGCTTGTAACATACCCCCACCCCAAGTTACACACCAGGGTGCACACTAAGTCTGTAAGATATCAAAAATAGTCACAGCCTACTGCCTCTCAGGGGTGCTGCTGGTGTTGTGTTCCCATAGCAGCAGATGGGGCTGGAGTCCTAGGGAAGCAATCAACCAGGAGCTATCATACCCTCCTCCAGGGTCAGCCCAGATTCGTTCCTTGTGGGTGTGCAGATAAATGAAAGGTTAGCATTTATCCCTAACCTTTCAGTTCCATCAAAAGCCATCACATTTGAATCTCACAGCCATTCATCGTTTCCTGGGTGTCCTCCCTTTGATGTATTCAGCAGCCACCTGGGTACCATTTGAAGGTTATAATGTTGCCAGTCTGATTTGTGAAATGTACCCTCAATGGAAAGATCTGACTGGGAATCTATCAACTTTTATTCAGCCTTTTGATTAAGATGTACAATTAAGCTATAAAGCACATTGGTTTATCATGTTCTTCAGAAGCAGCAATTTCACTGTTTGCCCATTTGAGGACAAAATGCAGGATGCTAGATATGATGTGCCTTGCTCATCACAGTGCTAAAACAATGCTAAACATCCATCCAAAAGGTGGACGCCATTACTGACTGGTCCAGTTTAAAGGCTTTCATGGGTCTCTAATGGAAGTGAGACAATGCTAGAGGAAATGCCAGCACAGTGTCCAAAATGTGTGTGCTATACCAACAAGGATAGAAGCCCCTACTTGCATTCCAAGAGCTTTTATGTGTACAGTATCAACTATCCTCCAAAGCACCTCTCAAGGTCACAATGATGAGCCCATCTACACAGTGAAGGACAGGAAGTGGAAGTGGCCTGTCACAGTAAAGGGGCAGAAGGAGAGGTTTTACTTGGATAAGTAAGGATAGAAGATGTCAGTTGTTTTTGTCTGACCATCATCAACTTATTTTGGTGTGGAAGCATGTTCAGACTTACAGCTGAAGGGTGGGATAGGTGAACCAATCATAGCCAAAGTCCTTCAGAACTGGCTGTGGCTGCCATCAGATCCTCTTTCTGCTCTTCCCTGGGAGCAATAGAAGTCCACGGGTACTGACGATTCTATCTAAGAGACCTTACATCAACGATTGCTCTTTGACCTGTCTTGTTGACCCTAACAACCGTCACTCCTTCCCTTTCTTAGTATAGAAATTAGGTTTGGATCATTTTTTATGCTTAAGGTAAGGTTTTACTTATTTGACTAAAATAGTAAGGTATTGTTTAATAATGCACTCCATACAAGAGGGAACTCCATAAAGCATATTCTTTTATTCCTAATTTCTTTGACAGCAACTAAAAAGGGTTCATTATTTTTATCCTTGTTGATCATAATTTGATAAAAATGAAAACCCACATGTAGCTGAACTGCTAAATCTCATCAGGTAAGACCAAAAAGATCCAACTGTTAGATTAAAATAAGACAAAACCCATTTGCCCCTACCCCCTTTCTCTTATGGGAAATTATATTGTGTGAGCGGATGTCAATTAATGGCTTTGAGAGAGTCTAGCTACATTTCTGAGAGAAGAGTGGTAAATCCTAGGACCATATACATATGGTCATGTTTTGAATTGTACCACCTAAAAAGTATAAGTTAAAGCATACCTGCAGGGGCTAGAGAGATGGCTCAGTGATTAAGAGCATGGACTGTTCTTTCAGACGTCCTGAGTTCAATTCCCAGCAACCACATGGTGGCCCACAACCACCTGTAATAGGATCTGATGCCCTCTTCTGGTGTCTCAAAAGGCAGCTACAGCGCATTCATATGCAAAAAAATTAATAAATAAATATTTTTCAAAACGTAACTCCAAACTTTTCACAGGATTATGAGGAACATTAACTGAGTTCAGTTTGTTTCTGAGAGGTAAGTGTATGCTAGGGTATGCCAGCTAATACTCCCTCAGCATCCAGCAACAGACTTGGCTATGGAAGACTGAATTACCCTAATGTGCTTCCTCTTCCCATAACAATTCAATGACTAAACACAGGCACCAAAGGCCACGCCCCTTGTCTCAATGGGAAGCAGCTTTGATCCTGCCTGCAGAAGTGCCTGCAGGGTCAGTGGAACCTTCTGTGACAGTACTGCCATCGGTCTTCCTTTCCTGGTCCCTGTCTTTCCCCATGACCATTTCAAGCACTGATTATGTGCTCCTAGTTCTGTGTGGTGGCCATCCAGTTTCTGACTGAACTGGGGTCTGCTTCCTAGGAAACCAGGCTTGTAAAACACCAGACTGGTCTCTCTCAAGGACTTCACCCACTGCTGCCTGCAGTTCCTCGGGAGACACTTCTGCACATTTACCGTTCGTCCTACAAGGCCATGGGTACCCTTCAGGCCATGCAGTTTCCCATCTCTTCACCCTTCTTCTCTAGGCAGCTCTTTTAGGTGACTCCACCTGGTTTCTTTATTCCTGACTATGTATTCTCATCTTCTTTCTTCTTCTTCTTCCTGCTCTTCAGTTTCCAGAACTTTCTTTGGTTGGCTAGAAGGATGAGGTACACTTTAGGAGGCTGCAGTCAAGCTGTTCCAACCACACTAAATTATTGTGATAAAGTTGTTTTTCCATAGGCTCGAAGTGTTGAGCAAGGTCCGAGTGAAGAAGCTGGTGGCATTTACAATTTTGATTAATTTGGATATGCCAGTGGAAAAAAGAGGAAGCTCATTATAAAATAGAAATCCACAGACTTTAACCTTTGCTTCTAAACACAGTGGAATTCTAGCATAATTGTGCCGTGAATTTCTACGTGTATTTAAATAAGAGTGATTAAAATTTTAATACTGAAGACTGAAAAGACTTCACAGTGAATAAAGCACTTGTCATGTAAGCAGGAAGGCCAAAGTTCTGATGCCCAGGACCCACATAAAAGCCAGACAGTCACAGGAGCTGCCAATCATTCTAGGAGCTACATATAGGAGATAGCCAAAGCAGGCTCATTAGCTAGACTAGTCTTGTGAGTTCCAGGGTCAACTGAGAGACCCTGACTCAATCAATAAGCAAGGAACAATCGGAAAATACTCTAGACATCAACCTCAGGCCTTCAAATGCATGCACACATACATGTGTATATGCATCCTTGCACACAAAGCATGAACAAAAGCAGTGACTATAAGGGAGCACACAGAAAATTACAGAGCTGTGAGGACTATAGCTAAATCATAGGAGGGTTGTGAAGATCAAGTCAGATGGCTACGCAAGCCATACATGCAACGTATACATAGAAGACAATGTAAGACTCTGAAACCCTGCATCATCTCTTAAAGTTCAGCCTCTGCCTTGAGAAGATGGCAGATGTCCCAAATGAACTGTGGCACCAGATGTGGCCTGACTCCAGAGGAATGAGATTTCTGAGGAGTCGGTGTAGTTTGTTTTAGAAAATGGTGAATCTGAAAGCCGAGCAGAGGCCACTTAGCAGGGACTTTGTCTCTCCTTTGACCTTAGGCAGACCATTGCAACTGAGGGAGAGAGAGTCACAGCCCAGTCCAAGGCCCAGTGCTCGACTGCCTGAGGAGCATAATCAGCTCCCACTAAGTCGATCCTCTTGGCGGCAGAGCCATGGCCTGATCCCAGGCCATCCACCTGGGACTCAGGCTGATCCCTGCATGGTGAGTCACAGTCAGAGTTACATGTTGTAAAGCGGGGCAGGGCGAGGAAAGGAAGGGAGGGCTAAGGGAAGTAAATATAATTCAACTCTGCTCAACTCTCATGGAAGATAATTACAACCAAACAAGAAAATTAAATGTCAAAGTGCCAGACTGTATTATAATTAAACAAGCACAGAGCAGGTTTCAGGAACATCAAGGCTACCATCTAAATGATTCAAACAAAGCTTGTTAACAAGGAAGGCAGGCACCTTGCCATTACTCCAGAACTCGGCACTGCCCCATCCCTTGGGAGATGGCAGGCAGCAATGCCACATGTGGATTCCTACAGGGTCGAAGACATAGGTTTTTTTTTTTTTTTTTTTTGGATTTCGGTGCTAAGACAATAAGGCTCAATCCTCACAGCAGAGGGAGCAAGCGCATTAGAACACCTGACAGACAATGCAGTGTGTCCATTCTCTGCACGTTTCACTTACCTGTCAGGTGAGGGTTAGGAACAGCTGTGCTCAGTCATGCCTCACAGTGCCTCATCTGCAATCTGCTCTCTGTATGTGTTGGCTGAATACTGTTGAAGCAACTTAGACTGTCCAGGGGAACCAGATGCCTTCCTGAGACCCTGTCACTTAAATACTTAAAGCCTCAGCAATGTCACTCAGCCTTCTCCTCATAAGCTCTGACGTGTCTGACATTTGGCTTTGACAGTCTTTGCAAGACTTCTTGTTATGAGAGGCTAGGAGGCATGATTGGTTTTTCTCTACAGTTATTGGCTGCTTCTAGTATTAAAATAGTAAATGGCATATCTAATGTTTCCTCCAAAGGAATAACAAAGGGCTTTTGGTCAACTTGTCCTCCTGTCAATTCTTAACAACATATCCCTAATCTTCAGCTCCTACATCATTTGGAAACAGCTTCTAAGTAAGGATCATCCTGAGTGAGGCAGCCCAGATCCAAAAGAACATGCATCACATGTACTCACTGATGAGTGAATATTAGCGAAAAAGTACAGAATACCCATGATACACCCCACAGACCTAAAGAAGTTAAACGAGAAAGAAGGCCCAAGTGAGGATGCTTCAAAGCCACTTAGAAAGGGGGAACAAAATAGTCATGGGAGGCAGAGGGAAGGAAGAACCTGGGATGAAAAGGGAGGTAATGGGGAAAGAGGGCAGAATCAGGCATGGGGAAAGACAGGAGAGAGGCCCAGAGGGCCAGGAGAATGAAGGGAAATATGTAGCTGCCCAGGGTAGTGGGTGGGGGGATCTCTAGGAAGTCCCAGATGGGGGAGGCTCCCAGGACTCAATGCAGGTGACCTTAGCCGAAATGCCCAACAGTAGGCATATAGAACCTAAAGAGACCATTTCTAGCATCCAGACAGCACCCCCAGTGGAGGGATGGGGATATTAACCCATTCATAAAACTTTTGACCCCAAATTGCTCCTCTCTAAAAGAAATGCAGGCACAAAAATGGAACAGAAGCTGAAGGAATGGCTATCAGTGGCTGGCCCAACTTAGCATCCATTTTAGGGGTGTGCACTAATCCCCGACACTATTACTGATACTACGTTGTGCTTGCATAACATGGCTGTCCTCTGAGAGGCTCTACCCAGCAGCTGACTGATACACAGACAGACAACCAGAGCCAAGCATTAGACTGAGGTCAGGGCCCCCCCCCATGGAAGAGTTAGGGGAAGGATTGAAGGAAGGGGATAGCAACCCCATAGGAAGACCAACAGTGTCAACTAATCTGGACCCCTAGGAGCTCCCAGAGACTTAACCACCAACGAAGGAGCCTACACAGGGTGGTCTGTGGCCCTTGGCACATGTGAAGCCTGGGGCTACATTTTCTGGCCTAAGTGGGAGAGAATGCACCTAATCCTACAGACACTTGATGCACCAGGATGGGGGGGATACCCCAAGGGGAAGGGGATACTCACAGGTGAAGGGGAGGGAGATGGGGGAAAAACTGTGCAAGAGAGACCAGGAGGTAGGGGCAGCATTTGGTTTATAAATAATTAATTAATAATAAAAAATAAAATAAAAATTAATATGCATTAAAAAGAAAGAAATTAGATCATCTGCAGTAGGGAGAGTGAAAGACATTATTAAAGTAACAGCCAAGTTCACGTTTCTTTAGTCAAAAGCTGAGTATTATAAAAATAACTTTCTAGATTGCTGGGTAATTTCGTGTCTATTCCTCCATTATTTGCATAACAATGTGAAGAGTTCAAGGCAGTGGTTCCTGAGTTCTGTGGCATACACTTTCTGAGCTGTGTGATATTAAGACAGAAAATGTTAAGCTCAAGTAGAAAGTTATTTGGTTTTCAATTTTTCATCATTTCTTATAACAAGGACTGGTGTCTCTCATGTTTACATCCTTTAGAGAGCCTTTGGAGGGAAGATGGTAGGAGGGAGTGAGGAGGTAGGAAATGGGGAGAGTAATCACCCACAAAGCACTGTGTGGTATTTGGAAAGAATTTAAAGACTCTCTTTCTTCACTGTGCTTTTAGGGAGCGACATAAAAAGAATATTAGTAAATTTAAGTAAAGTACAGGAAATACCAGAGAATACAAAATTCGAAGTGGCTTAAACCACGGAAGCTTATATCTGTAGTTATTGCTTAGATCAATAACTGACGCAGTCGAGGCGATGGGATACTTTCAAATCAAACCCTTTCTCCTCAAGATTGCCTCCTATGGGGATGGCAAGATGGCCCAGCCAGTAAAGGTGCTTGCTGCCAAGGCTGAGGACCTGAGTTCAATCCCCCAGACCCACAAGGTGGAAGGAGAGGATCAACTTCTGCAAGTTGTCTTCTGATCATATAAAGATCAGATGCATGGCACTACATGAGTGAACACACATGTACACACGCGTGTATGCATGCAAACAGACACACACACACATATAAATTTAATAACAATTAAAAAGAACCCCTCCTACCCCAAATAACTTCACAATAGTTGGGTGAGGGAAAACCTGAAATGAATCCAGCTTCAGCAGCTACGCCATGCTGTCTTCAGTGAGCTTCCTACCTTCTGTGAGCCTCGGTCGCTACTTCAAAATAGGAGTGGATTAGGGGTGTGGTGAAGCAATAGGCTGAATTCCTAGGGCTATTATTTTAAAAAGTCAATACAAAGCACCCAACATAGTCCCATACACAGAGTAGAGATTTGGCGAATGTCTTCACACACACACACACACACACACACACACACACACACACAATCAATGGGAAAGCTTAAGTAAATAAAAAGGCTTGACCATTGCAATATTATAACACTTAGAGTTTCAACCACCAGAGCTACTCTTGGTAATGAGAGATTGTACACTGTTTTCCTGAGACAAAACCCACCCATGGCAGAGGTTTGCTCACAAGACTGACTGGTTTAAACACAAGAACCTGAAGTGGCACACAATGGGCAAGCTGTGATGCTTTGAGGAAGGGAGAGAGGAGAAGTTGATTTTCCTGCATCTCTTTAACATATGATGTGTATATATGCATGCAGATATCAGCATTTGTTTATTGGTATGCTAATCAGATTGTGTCAAATGTATTTTGATTAATTTCAGTTTCATGTGTAATTTGATGAATTATAGTTTTACATTCCATTTGATAATATAATTCTCAAAATACAAAACAATTATTTTCTCAGTATTTATCACAGTACTTTATGATTTATGTATTAGAGAAAATAAAGATAAAAACATTAGATTTAAGGAAAAAAAACACAACAAATTCTGTCATGACCCTCTCCTCTTCTATTCATTTGTTTTGTCTTACTTCTCCTTTTCCCAATTTGAAATTATTAGTAATTAGTAGAATGTCTAATTTCAATTTCAGTAAATTATATGGCATTTCCAAAAAAGATGTATTTAGAATGAAAAGAAAATGACATTTGTGGAGGGCTCTTGTCCTTTGGATGATGAGTGGTATTTCATGGAGAGCCGCCCACTTGAGGTATCATGCTCCACCTACATACCCTCTACACTCATCCTTTTGTCATAGTACTGTCCTTAGGTGTTGTCGGAGCAACAGGGAGAGACACCCCAGCCTTGTCTTCAAAGTGCTACCATAAAGTGTCCTAGGATGTTGAACAGTAATGCAAATCTTTTCTGTAATCATTTAGGCAAAAACAGAAGTAGAAAGGAGCCATGGTGCATGTGTTAAGGCACAAGTTTTCACATCCAGGACAAAGAAACAACAGTGCGTGCTTTAGGGCACAAGCTTTCACACCAGGACGAAGAAGGAATGGTGCATGCATGCATTAAGGCACAAGATTGCACATCCAAGACTGACTTCAAATTAGGTACCTGTCCAGCAGTTAGCTAATTAAGGAAAACATTGTTTTCCCAAGTGTCCTCACATAGGTATTTGGATCAGGGTTTCCAAAAATGCCATGCAATATCTTTAACAACTTGATTTATCTATACTTCAATCTGCTCTTTGTGATTTAGTATTAATATATTTAATCTTCAAAGATAATTCTCTATTACCATCATATTTATAAGCTGGTTAATCATATGATTGAAGGTTGTCTAAAACAAATACTTAACTATTGTATAGTAAAGTACGATGAACATTATTTTAGAATTATTGATGACAAGTGTATATGTATTTTAAATAATATAATATGAAGACCTACAGGAAGTAGATATCGATTATTATTTATCATGTTCAAGTTAGTCAACACATCAATAGTCCTAGATACTGTTGTTTGGCTGTTGAGGAAATTTATGGCCCAGTGTTTTAAATTTTTTTCAAGTAAACAATATATCAGTCTTTTATGGACATTATTGACAGCTCTTTCCCAAACTGTGGCAAAGAAGGAGTGTCTGAAGCCAAGAAGTACATCTTGCTGTCACTGGGAGAGAGTGCTATTTCTTACTCCTGTTATTTGCTGGAGACACTAATAGGCATGGACAAAGGCTGTTCATCAAATGTCTGCTTTCTCTAAACAAAGGGCCAGAGAAGAGCTCCCAGTGAGAAAGGAATCTTTTTTTTTTTCAAGTGTCTATTCTGGGGTCTTAAATAACTATACTTTGGGAAAGGGAGCATTAGCAGAGAGCTTACGTCTGATCCATACACACAAGACAGAGGGCAGGTGAAGAATGCTGTGCTGTCTGGGAATGAAATGGACTTCAGAGACCTCAAAGCCCGCCCTTCAGTGACACACTTCCTCCTACAAGGCCACACCTCCTAATCCTTCCCAAACAGTTCTACTAACTGGGCACTAAACCTTCAAACATATGAGCTTGTGAGCGTGGTTCTCATTCAAAACACCACAAACAGGTATACCAAAAATATTTAACCAAATGGCCGGATACATAATGGCATCATGTAATATGACCATGACTAACAATTCCCCCAAGGCAATGATCCTGGTTCAGCCTTTTACAGTCACTCAGTGCAATCAATAAAATAACCATACTATTAGGTTACAAGTAATAACTGCATGTTCACATCAGTCCACACATTAAAATATTTGACCAGATGCTATGATCCCACATGGCTTTTCCAGTCACCTTTCATTTTGGTTACCCTCCCCCTCCAACCTCATCATCTCCCTTATCCTCCTGTTCCCTGCTCTGCTTTTCCATTCTCCACATCTCACCTCTCCAGTTTTATTTTACATACTGTTCCGTCTTTGAAAACATGCTCTGTAAACAATCCCATTCTCCCTTCCTGGATTCCACAGATACTCCCAGTTAAACATAGACTATATGATTTGAAGTTACGATCCACAAATGACAAATGAGAAAGACATTTGGCATTTGTCTTTCCAGGTTTAGGTTACTTTATTAAATACGACTTTTCCTGCTCATATCCATTTACACACAAACTTTTTCTTTACAGCTAAATGAGAGAGGGGGAGTCACTGTCATCAGCTGTATTTCTGATTATTATATCACCAGGCTCCAATGGTAGTTCCGAATCCATGGTCACACTAAGTGCCCTTATTGAATTTAATGAGTCACAAAGCAAAACAAGAAGACATGAATGTGGAAGGGGCTTGTAGGAAGTTGGGAGTTTGACAGTGGGAGGTAGATAGGAGAGGTTGGGGTAAAAGTACAATGAATAATCGTGAAATCATGAATTGTATGAAATACCAATAAGCCATCTCATCCAAACTAAAGAATAGCTTTACAGAAAAGAAGTTGAGGTGCTAGCTAGCTGTTTCTGCTATTAAAAAGCACTTGCTATAGGATGAGGGCAGGAGTCCAGATCTCACACCCACATAATAACCTGGGTATCCTGCACACTTCACATTTTTTAGAGTTACACACACACACACACACACACACACACACACACACACACACACACACACACACACACACAATACCAAACCTAATATTTCCACCTGAATGTCTCAGTAAGAGACTTTTTATGACCAGCTTCTCACGGTCCCCTCATCCTCTGAGGCTTAAACAAATGTAGTTTACACGTCTGGCTCTAAAAGGAAACTGGCTCCTCTGTTGGAAGTCACTTTAAGGTACAGAAAAAGAACTCTTACTTTATGAGTCTAATTATCAGGTTTAAGTGAAACTGACAGCCTAGAGAGGTACAATAAAATGGCTTCGGGACAATAGCAGGCTTCAGTAAAGCAAATGCCAGCCTATCATCTTAGATGAAATCGTGCACGGTGAGCTAACATCTTTATTTCAGTATACTATAGAATAAAAGGGTGGGTTTTTTTTTTTTTTTTGGAAAAAAAATCTACCAGCAAAAAAGAAGCAAATGAAGTAAGGCACATTTTAGTTGCTACACAGAACCTACTTTACAAAGACATGGTGCTCCAGAAATCTGAATATGTGTTATTAAACAAAAACATTAATTATGTGGTTTTCACTGGGATGGAACAATGTAGAGTCATTATCCAGAATGTTCTATGTGTCATGACTTTCCCTTTACTGCCAAGTTGAATCTGTGCTAAAACAACTACAATGGAAATTAGAACATGGGAGTTTTGGACGGCAAAGATAAATGGGCACTACTTTTTAAGAATCATGACATTAACCTGAAACATTTCGCCTTGGCTAAGAAGTATTAGCTTAGAAGGCAAACAATAAAGAGATCAAACTATGACTTTAAAGCTGATACGTGGATCCATAAAGCTCTTATGGAAAACCGTAAACTCATTTTGGAAGGAGAAGCAACAGAGCAAAGCATTTCCAGCAGAGAGATTAAACATGCCCCTGCCTCATAGCCTGTAGTAGCTGTTCAGGGTTATAACCAGATGAATACTTGAGATTTGCCTGATGGAATGTTTCATAATTTGACACAAAGTGCCAGAAAAGTATCACACGAAGAGACATTAACTCATACGGTGGAAACAGTATTCACTTTCAATTTCAAAATCTCTCCTTCTCCCCCTTTCTAATTTTATTCATTTTTATTTTATGTATTTGAGTGTTCTGTCGGCATGTATTTAAGTGTACAAAATGCATGCAATGCTCATGAATGCTAGAAGGGATGTTGGATCCCCTGAAACTGGCGGTAACAAGGGTTGTGATTTTCCATGTGGGTGTTGTGAACCAAACCCTGGTCATCTCCAAAACTACTCAGTACTCTTAAGCTTCTGAACTACCTCCGCAGCACCTCTCTCTCTTTAAAGTAATATGCTTACTTATTTATGTGTGTAAAGACTGTATGAGCCTAAGTGAGTACACGTGCATGCGAACAGACACGCGCGCGTGTGCGGGCATATTCTCTCTCTCTCTCTCTCTCTCTCTCTCTCTCTCTCTCTCTCTCTCTCTCTCTCCCTTTCCCCTTTGCTTTTCTTTTTTCTTTTTTCTTTTCTTTCTTTCTTTCTTTTTTTTCTATTTAGGTCACATATGCCAATCTAATAATTTGGGGCACAGATCCACAAATAAGACAGAGCATGTGGCATTTGTCTCCTTTCCGGTCATTAGTCAGGAAGTCCAGGAGACTTTAAAACCAATATGAGCTGTTGCCACTACCCTTGGCTGCCTCTAAGAACTTGTTGACAAGGCCCTATTGATGATACCACACACTTTGGACACAGGACTTGGAGAAATCAAATTGCAATTGACCTGGAAGATCTCATACTATCGGATGTTATACAAGCTGCCAAGAGAGAAAAGCGATCAATAGTTCTTCCCCACTGTAACTATGGACCAGGGCAGTGGCCAGACTGACTACTGTCAGTGATGTAACAGTGGTACTAAAATCTTGGGTGTAACTATCGGCTTTCCAATTGGACTGAAGGGACATTCAATAGGAGGGAACGTGTGCCTTGAATGATAAACATAGCCAGTTATTCATGGCAAGTGTTATATTTCAGTTTCCTCCACGAATAAAACGTAATAGCTAAGAGGGACCCTCCTTAAGATACAGAATGTGAAAGGAAGGTGAACTATTCCACCCTGCAGGGAGCTTCTTCCTTGAGCTTCTGGCATAAGCAACAGTATAGCCCCAGAAAATCCCTGAAACTGGCCAGATTCAGTAGGCTCTCCACTCCCTTGGAAGGAAGTAATAAGCCATGTTTTCAGCCAAGCAAAACTTCTAGAAGAAGCAGAAACCCAACTGAGCTGACTGAAAGAGACTTAAACTGGATGGATCACTTAAAACTGGCACTCTCCAAATTGTTCAGCTGCTTGCATTTTGTGCAGTAGAACTAAGTCCCAGCTTCTGTGAGCTCTCGCTTTTGCTGGGGTGGTAGGCTTTGGTGATTCTGTAGTTTTTAAGTCAATTCTGCTACTCTAAGTAATTGCTCACCCATATTCTCATTGATAATCCCAAGAAAACTCATTGGTTCCTCGTTGCAATTTGGTGACTTCCTTACTTTGATTGACCAATCATCAGTTCCTTATCATGTTTCCCCTAAAATAGTGTGGAGCAACAGTTGGAGAGGCCACAGACCCCAGAAGAGAACATACTGATACCATTCTCCAAACTCTGTATAGTTTCTAGCTGTATTCAAAATATTCTTATGCCAAGAAACATATGTGCTCTCCCCCCTTGTCCTACTTGCTTTTTATTGACGTTATTAAGACAATGACCAAAAGCAACTCAGGAGGTAAAAGGTTTGTTTGGTTTAAATATCTCAATCACAGTCCATCAGTGAGGGAAGTCAAGGAAGGGACTCAAGCATGATGGGAACTTAGGAGCAGAAACTGTGGAGGCTGCTTACTCCCCAAGGCTTGCTCAGCTTACTTTCTTAGACAATCAAGGACCACCTGCCCATGGGAGAGGCTACCCACAGTGGGCTGGGCCCTCCCACAGCAATCATTAATCAAGAAAACACCCCAGAAGCTTTCCTACAGGCCAAACTGGTGGAGGAATTTTCTCAATTAAGGTTCCCTCTTCTCAGTGGACACTAGCTGCTGTCAAGTTGGCAAAACAAAAAACAACCAAACCACCGAACAAAACCCAAAGAACTTATCAGCATTCCCCATCTCAAAGAGGCTTCTTTTTGCAGCAGATAAAGACTATTACAAAGATTGATAACTGGTCAAGATGAAGAGTCTAGATGACCTTGGGGTACCAAGCCCTAGTTGGTACATCTACAACACAACCCTTATTTATACCCAAGGCTTGGGGAATATCACAGTGACAGGAAGATTGTAAGATCCAGGGAACTAGGATGTTTGTTATAAGATAGTGTCTTCTAGACATCACAGGGTGCTGTACCCAAGAAATAGCAACAATATTGTTGCCTACATGACACCTGCATAAGTTGACAAGTCAGTATGAAGGAAATAAATTTTCATAAGGCCCCACCCTGAGCTAAAGAGCTACAGGCAATAAATAGCTGCTGAGGTAGAGAAAATAATTTTTCTCCATGATTGAGTCCCCTGCTAGGTTTTCCATCTCATGTGGTCAGCCCAACATTCATATACATATGAGCAACTCAGTAGGTCTCTCTCTCTCTCTCTCTCTCTCTCTCTCTCTCTCTCTCTCTCTCTCTCTCTGTGTGTGTGTGTGTGTGTGTGTGTGTGTGTGTGTGTGTAAAACAATAGTAATTATAGACGAGAAGATCTTAAATTTGAGGGTCAATAGTGACACTGGAATAGTTGAAAGATGGAGATGTGCACATTATGTATAGTATTCCAGTCATGTATAAAGTTCTCAAAAATATTATTTTAATGGTAGGTCTTATTTTAATCTTTTTGCTGAAAGCATAAGAATGAACCTTTCCCTTCAATGTATCCAAAGTTAAGTTAGCTGCTCTTAGTGAATGTGTACTGAAAAGCTAGCTCTTAATAAGGGAAATTAGTGTAAGATACGGCTTTGCCGACACTGTGGTTAGGACAAAACGGCAACCAACAGATTGGGAAAAGATCTTTACCAATCCTACAACAGATAGAGGGCTGGCTTATATCCAAAATATACAAAGAACTCAAGAAGTTAGACAGCAGGGAGACAAATAACCCTATTAAAAAATGGGGTTCAGAGCTAAACAAAGAATTCACAGCTGAGGAATGCCGAATGGCTGAGAAACACCTAAAGAAATGTTCAACATCTTTAGTCATAAGGGAAATGCAAATCAAAACAACCCTGAGATTTCACCTCACACCAGTAAGAATGGCTAAGATCAAAAACTCAGGTGACAGCAAATGCTGGCGAGGATGTGGAGAAAGGGGAACACTCCTCCATTGTTGGTGGGATTGCAGACTGGTACAACCATTCTGAAATCAGTCTGGAGGTTCCTCAGAAAATTGGACATTGAACTGCCTGAGGATCCAGCTATACCTCTCTTGGGCATATACCCAAAAAGATGCCCCAACATATAAAAAAAGACACGTGCTCCACTATGTTCATCGCAGCCTTATTTATAATAGCCAGAAGCTGGAAAGAACCCAGATGCCCTTCAACAGAGGAATGGATACAGAAAATGTGGTACATCTACACAATGGAATATTACTCAGCTATCAAAAAACAATGACTTTAGGAAATTCGTAGGCAAATGGTTGGAACTGGAAAATATCATCCTGAGTGAGCTAACCCAATCACAGAAAGGCATACATGGTATGTACTCATTGATAAGTGGCTATTAGCCCAAATGCTTGAATTACCCTAGATGCCTAGAACAAATGAAACTCAAGACGGATGATCAAAATGTGAATGCAGATCGCTCCTGAGAGACACAGCCAGAATACAGCAAATACAGAGGCGTATGCCAGCAGGAAACCACTGAACTGAGAACAGGACCCCTGTTGAAGGAATCAAAGAAAGAACTGGAAGAGCTTGAAGGAGCTCGAGACCCCATATGTACAGCAACGCCAACCAACCAGAGCTTCCAGGGACTAAGCCACTACCCAAAGACTATACATGGACTGACCCTGGACTCTGACCTCATAGGTAGCAATGAATATCCTAGTAAGAGCACCAGTGGAAGGGGAAGCCCTGGGTCCTGCTAAGACTGAACCCCAGTGAACTAGACTGTTGGGGAGAGGGCAGCAATGGGGGAGGGTTGGGAGGAACACCCATAAGGAAGGGGAGGGGGGGGATGTTTGCCCGGAAACCGGAAAGGAATAACACTAAATGTATATAAGAAATACTCAAGTTAATAAAAAAAAAAAAAAAAAGATACAGCTTTGCCACAAACATCATAATAATAAGACAATATTGAAGTGACTATTTAGGCATATACTACCTACAAGTATCTCTATATCTCTATACTTTAGAGATAATCCTGATTAAAATATTTCCTTTACAGTCCACACTGAAGAAATTAATATGCATGATCAAACAAAGCAAGGGACATTTTGAAACAGTAGCTAGTGCCACTAATCAGCAAAGGGGAAGGGACAGAAATTGATGCACCTGGTCCTTTTAGACCACAGGTCTGAAGATGATTCTGGTCAATTGAAATCTGAGCTAAAGGTTTTGGAAGAGAATAATCTAATGGTCGGAAGATGGAGGGTGAGATCATCCTACCAGCAGCAGGGCTGAAGTTCAGAAAATGCAAAGGCTCTGAAGAGATGCCTAAATGCCATAAGAAAGCAAAGGTGGTGGAGGGGCGCCTAATTATGTAGGAAGATGGGCAATTAGGCATATCATGTTGGAGGACAGTGTAGACAATAACAATGGATGCATTTTATCCTGCTTGTAAGAGGAAGTCTTTCCCAGGTGCCAAGGAAATGGCATGATCTCATTAAAACCAGAGTGAGATGACTTACGGTTGAGTAGAGAACGGGTTTGAGAGTGGCGAGATCAGCAGGGCCGAGTCAAAAGACTCTCTGGGAACTCTCTTGAGAAGCAAGGCATGGCAATGCCTATACTGGGGTCCAAGGTGGATGGATAAAGATGGACGTGAGCTACTTCCAAGCATCCATATGGAGGCTCTTTCTGATGAATTAAAAAGGGAAAGAGGAAGAGATGCTAGATTGACTCCTAGATTTGAGGCTTTGAATGGTGTTTACCAGTAGGGGGATGCACAGAGGCCAAGTCGAAGGCAGAAAGCATGAGGTCTTCATGAAGTTCTGGTTCCCAGGTAACTTAAGGCACTCACAGTGGAAAACTTTGAAGAACAAGCCAGGGTTAGTGAGAATAATTCTGGACACGTTGGAATCGAAACGGCATATTTCAAAATAAGATTGAATGACATCACTGTATTAATTACTCTCGTCACTGATAGAACAAAGTATCTGACTTAAAAAAAATAAGGAGAGGAAGGTTTATTTTTGTCTCAGAGTTTGACTCATCACGGTGTGCAAGGAGTGAGGAAAGCAGCATGAGGTCATACTAAGTTAACAATAGGGTCTTTCTGAGACCTGGTGATGCATGCCGTGGAGCTCTGCCCAGGCTGCTCAGTCCTGACTCACGGCTGTTACTCCTGATGAGGGGCTGTGCCTCAGTTGCTGGAAAGACACCTCTGGAGCCCGAAGCAGAGATTTAGCAAATTTGAATCATGCTCACCAGCGGCAAAGCGAAGTCGCTGAAGAAGGTTTGTGTGGGTTTGATCAGGGGCACGAAGGAGAAGAATCTGAAAGTGAAAGGACCAGTGCTCATGCACCCCAAGACACTGAGACTCACTACCAGAGAAACACCTTGTGGTGAAGGTTCCAGATGAGGATCCACGAGTGACTCATTGATTTACATAGACCTTCTGAGATTGTTAAGAGATACCTTCTATCAGTACTGAGCTAGGAGTGGAGGTTGAAGTCACCATTGCAGATACCTAAGTCAACTGTTTAAATAAGTCGACCTAATTGTTAAAAAAAAAGAGATAACAATTAGGAAGCAGAGAAATATGAGCATTAGTATTCAGCTGGTGTTCTGGCTAGTTTTATGTTAAATTGACACAACTTCAAACAAACTAATCTGTAAGGACGGGACCTCAATTGAGAAAATGCTCCCATAAGATTCAGTTGTAGGACATTTTCTTAGTGATTTAGTGATAGTGGTGCTATCCCTGGGCTGGTAGTCTGAGATTCTTCTATAAGAAATCAGGCCGACACTACCTAAAGACTATACATGGACTGACCTTGGACTCTGACCTCATAGGTAGCAATGAATATCCTAGTAAGAGCACCAGTGGAAGGGAAGCCCTGGGTCCTGCTAAGACTGAACCCCAGTGAACTAGATTGTTGGGGGGGGCGGCAATGGGAGGAGGATGGTCATAAGGAAGGGGAGGGGAGGGATGTTTCTGAAAGAAAGGGAATAACACTAAAAATGTATATAAGAAATACTCAAGTTAATAAAAAAAAAAAAAAAAAGAAAAAGAAATCAGGCCGAGCAAATCATGAAGAGCAAACCTGTAAGCAGCAACCCCTTCACAGCCTATGCATCAGGCCCTGCCTCCAGATTCCTGCCGTGACTGAATTCCTGTCCTGACTTCCTTCAATGATGATCTACAGTGTGGAAGTGCAAGCCAAATAAACCCTTTCCTCCCCAGTTTGTTTTTGGTTATGTGTTTCATTGCAGCAAGAGTAAACCTAAGACAGCTGGCTTTCTTCTTCTATTTAGTTCCAGATCTCAACCCATGGAATGTTACTTTCCATAGACAGAGCGAGTTCTCTCATCTCAGCCTAATCTAGACCATCCTCACAGGCATGCCCAGAGGCTTACCAAGAAACTATGGTGGACTTAAGCATTCAATATAAAAACACTTTGATCGCCCAGTCAAAATGAGTTTGTTTAAATTCTAATTCAACATGCAGGTTGAGCTTTTGAATGTATAGTATTTATATGTTAGTATTTTGATCCACTGAATCATTACAGGCTCTCAATTCAATCTGATAGTACAAAGTGTCCCCCATTACTCTCCTCAGGGACCCGAGCCATTTCTGAACAGCCTCAAAGTTCCTGGATAGGGGGAATCACTCGCTTTGTAATACATGAAGTACTACGAGGTTTAGTTTGAAAATTTCCCCTACATAGGCATTTCCAGAGATTCCTGCAAATTCTACACAAAAGAGCACATGCTAGCTGACCATTTCCAACACCACTATGTACAGCTGCCACAGCTAAATTCCAATAGACAGTTTGGATAAGCACAAGTCCCATTCTTCAGACTACTAAAGACCCGAGTTCCTGAAGCAAAGTGCAGATCCATCAGAGCCTTTGTTGGCACACTGGACAGCTTGTCAATATATATTTTTAAATTCAACTAGCGGATGATCAAAGGATTAAAGAAATCTTGAACCCTAGGCAGAGTTGATCCTCTCAGAATGCCCTCAAGGGCCTGGTTTTGTAAATGAAGTCATGAAAAAAGGGTTTTAAAGCACCATTGTACCCAACTTGAGCTAGATTTTCCCCAGGACCAAGAACTGGCTCCCATTGGAGAGCCATCAGGGGACACGGGGATTAATACACAGTCCATGTGGCAACTACATATTTATCACTTACTCCATGTCTCCCTCATCTGTTTTGCCATTTGCTGATTACTTTGACTTTCAAAACCCAGAAAGAACACAAGCAGTCCTCAGGGGCAGAGATGCACAGACAGCTTTCCAATTTTGTTCTAAGATTCAAATGAGCTAACCCAAAACATCAAACCAGAATTCTCTTCTCAAAATGGTACTGGAATTAGAAAGGGGAAGGAGGAAAGGAAAGAGTTTTGGTTTTCTGAGGCTTTGAGTTTCACAGGAAAATGAGAAAACTCATTACCGTCTTTCCTAGCTCACACCAAACTCAGAATTTTGTATATTGATAGGCAAGAAACAAAGCTAAAATGTTCTACAAAAATGGACATAGCTGTGTTGGTGTGGTCACCATCCCAGCCTCAGAAGGCTACGGCAGGAGGATTATGAGTTCAAAAACAGCAAGAGCATGTTACAATTTCAACTATATCAACTACATCCGATGAAAATAGCAACATGGAAGATTTTTGAAGGGACAATATCCCTTCACCTTAAACCACCAAATATTGACATTTAATGTTAACGAAAAGTTAGCATATTGGACATTACATCATAGTGTGTAGAGGGTCGCAATAACATGCGCCACCACTAGATGGCGCTGGCTTCCACTGCGCCCCACGTGGAAGGCCAAGTCAGTCAAGATGGCGCCAACCTTCGCCACGCCAGCCGGCCACCCCTTCAGGAAGTTAACTGTGCGCATGTGCAAGAGTGCCTTCCTGCCAGGTCTTTGCCCATTCCGGGGCGTGTCTGATGAGATCATGAGTAAGCAACCAATCAGGTGTGGATGCCTGCCTGAGGGTTAAATAGGCGTGCCTGGCCGGTGCGCGGGGCTTCTCCATGAGATAGGAATAAAGTATCACTCATAGCAAGAATTTCTATGTCTCGCGTGCTTCTTGCCGGCGGAAAGTCTCGCGTGGGACAATAGTGAGCTTGAATACTGGGGTTTTCGTTTTAGATTAGGTTTGGAAGCCATTGGGATGATGAGGCAGGTAAAACCACGAGTCATGTAAGCTTGGAGAGGACCCAAGTTCCATTCTGATGCTTCCATTTCCACACTTAACAATATGCAGCTTGTTGATAGCACTAGGAGAGCGGGGTTGCCATAGCAGGCCACCATGTTTCCAGTGGCTTTTAGGACACCAATCCATAGTTTCTCTGGCGGCTGGAAGTCCAAGATATGGTGCTGGAGGTTTGGCTCTTTCTCAAGCCCCCTTCTGTTCCTCAGCTCATGCATCGGCTGCCTCCTTCCCTCATGGCCTTCCTGCAGACACCTCAATGTCTTTCTCCGAATGAAGATTCCAGTCATGCTGAAGTGAGTTCCCACTATAAGGGCTTCACTTTAGTTCAGAGACTTCTGTAGAAAACCTACTTGCATACTTAGTGACTTGCATATTCTCAGACCTGTTGGTGTAAGCATTTGGGATGGTCACAGTCCAGCTTATATAGGAGACCACATGCATGACTAGTATATTTTTCTTTATTAAAAGTGATGGCAACCCTTCATTCATAAATAAGGTAACAATGAACCTCATTCATTTCCCTAGACATTGTATAAAATTCTCAAACAAAACTGGGAACTTTGCAGTAAAGATACTGTGATGGCTAAAGAAAATCCTTTCTGTGCCAGTCATCCATCTCGATACCTAGTAGCCATTTGTTTCTTATTCAAGTTTCTGGACAGTAAGTTTCCAACAACACTGATTCCTTAAGCCCAACCCAGAAATGTGCAGTCATGGCCATTGCTTGTTGTGCTGTGACTAACTGCTGATTTTGGCTTCTGTAACCTGCTAACACAGACATTCAAAGACAATTTCAAGGTTGCCTTGCCGTCTATCCAGTCTTAGAAGAATGGAACAGCTCTTGTGGCTCCTTCACTCACCTCAGGGTGACAAGTCTCTGATTGGTTTAGAGACTGTGGCCCTGCTAGCAGCTTTCATAAATTTGGCTAATTATAATCTGAAATGAGTCTAGTGGTATTTTACCCCCAGTGGTCTCAAATTTCATAACAATAGCTTAGCTTTCTGCATCCTAGAGTCTTAAGAATAATGGCACCGCTGTCAGGAACCACACTAAATTCTCCTTAGATTCCTTATCCACCCTTTGAAAACCAACTTTAAACACCCCCAAAATCCTATATATGACTATCATAAAGACAGTGCAACACTTCTTTGAGAACCCACAGGTATGTGTCTTATTTTCTTCTGCTCTTTTTCGTTAAAAGCTTTGTGCTTAAGGCAATGTTAAAATATCTTCAGTAAACCCCAGCTCTGCTTCAAAATCTTAAATAAAAAGAGTAAAGTGTTCCTGAAGGTATGAATGGGTAAGGATAGTGTGTGTGTGTGTGTGTGTGTGTGTGTGTGTGTGTGTGTGTGTGTAAATGTAGATTTAGTCTCTTAAAAGAAAGAAATTGCTATTTGTGACAACTAGATGAGAATGCAAACACTATACCAAGTGGGAAAAAGACAGGCAGAGAAAGGCCAGTGCTGCCTGCATGATTAGCTCTGCTCCAAATTCTCTCTTCAGCAGCGTTTGGACTCACCGCAGGTCTAACTCCAATCATGGAAACTGGGAGCCAGTGTAAACTTTACTTACTCAGTTTGATTATCTTCCGGCATTTTCACCATAACAGAAAGCTGACTGACTGATCCACTGGCATGTACAAAAATCACATTCCTTTTTCCTTCAGTTGAAAGTTTGCAGGGCAGTTTCTCTGCCTAAGTGCCCCACACGCTCTGCACTCAGGCAGGAAACCTATCATTATCTCAGTCCGTTCATTACCGTGCTCTGCAGGGATCTAGTGCACCCCTGCTGGGAAGGTACTCCTGAATCAAGCAGGCACAGCCTTGGTCTTGCCTCTCTTCCTGGTGCAACCCAGTTCTGTCTTTGATATCTCCTCACTGCAGGCTCCGGGCTCTATAAATTCATTACTCATCTCTTCAGGCAATGAAAAAAAAAACATTTTGTTTCCCATTACATCAACAGCGGAAGGCTGACCCATGCCTCTAACCTCTCTTATGACACCCACACCACCCAGTCACTCCAGGTTGTCATTACAGCATTAGCCTCTGACTACCACTATTATCATTTCTACTCCTGGGAGACATTTGTCACTCTCCTGCTCCTCCTCTGAAAAAGAATACAGTTCAGGAGCCAAGGAGACCAGAAGCAATGTATAGATATGAATTCCTACTTTGCCACTTAAGTGTTTACGTCCCCTGGAAAGTTGTTAAGTTTATCAAGCCATGTTTGCTTCAGATAAAACAATCGGGTGAAATTTGTAACTAGTTCCCAGTTGTTATGAAAGACATTAGCTCGCACTGCTTCTACCACTGAGAGCTACAACCCCCACTACCATATGGTGCAAGTCTTAGACTCAGTTTCAACTCACAACTCCATTCCACCCAATAAATGCTAAAGTAATCTTGGGTAAATAGATACAGAGAACAGGTCTACAATTAAATGTTTACTAACAATAAATAATAAACTAATTCATCTTAAAGTAATTATCTTGTACACAGATAAATTTACCATTAACGATGGAAGCAAATTTGCAGGCTAATGAGATGAATATGTTTGTCTTTACATAAATAATGAAATATTAGATGAATAAGTGGTACCACAGGACACAATGCTTCTTCAAGGGTTTGGCAGAGTTGATCAATAGATCAATATTCTGATTGTGTAATGGACAATGACCCAAAGACAATTTTGTACCAATGCACACTACAACATGTAGAGGCAAGCTTCAGGGAATTTCAGAAACTGTTGGAGATCCCAAAGCTAAAATGTATTAATATTTTTAATAAAATTCAAACTAGCATATCAAATAATAATTTTATTTTATTTTTTCTTTTTCAAGACAGGATTTCTCCATGTAGTCCTGGCTGTCTTGGAACTCCCTCTTCAAACCATAATTTTAAAAGTCTAACCTAGTAAAATCTGAACTGATTTTGTATTTACGTACTGAGGAATGGTCACACGAGAGTAGTAACATTCTTCATTTTCTGCAATTATAGAGTGATGTTTCCGTAAGAGATGAACATTTTGTGTATTCATTTAAATGTTGCGGTTCCTGATGTGTAATAGTCTGGAGTCTGAGCTGTCATCCTTCAGGCAGTATTTGTTGTGTCGCATGCCACTGAGGTCATGCCCCGGGCAAAGTACACAGTTGTGTGTTCACATGCACGGCTACAGAGAAAACACACAGTACAACATGGGATGCACTGAGAAATCCCAGGGGTTCATGATGCATTTGGTTTCGAGTTAGTCCTTGGACAGCACATCATCAGAAATGTTTCACTATTGCTCATTTTTGTGTAATGCCCACATTTAGTTATGCATCACAAGCTACACCTTTAAAAACCTGTATCTACTCTACTAGTGCATGTTCATGACATGAAATTTACTGTGCAAAGCCTGCCATGCAATTGCTCGATTTCACTTTTATCCGCAATACTTGCTTTGTGACCCTTGGGACAAGTCTACTTACTTTGTTTTCCCTCCCTTTCATGCTTCAGTATCTTTAAGACAGTATCTCTTTACCGAGATGGGTTAGCAAACTTGCTGACCAGTGAGCTTTGGGGGGAACCTCCTGCCTCTGCCCCCAGCACTAAGGTTACAGAAGCACGCTGGCACATCTGGCTTTATGTGGGTCTTTAGTATCCCAACTGAGATCCTCATGCTTGCTTAGCAAGAATCTTACCCCGGGAGCCATCTCCGCAGCCCAGGACAGTTTGGTAAGGTCTACGTGACTTAGTGTTGTTATTTTCACAATAAGGTGTTGTAAGCAGTGGAGGGGATGACGCGTGTACATGCAGATTACACCACCAAGAGACCAAGGATGTTCTTGGTAACAGTGACTGCTACACTGTAACACTTTCCCAGGATCCGGCAAATGCATCCACCACGTACTTTCTGAGCGGCTGCCCAATGAGGTGCGATTCTGTCTTAGATTTGCTTTGATTTCCTTTTAGTAGCAAGGCCCACACAGAAAAGTGTTGCTCGATGAATGGCAACGATTGGGCTGCCTAATAGCGTCCCTTATCTGTAAAGGTGCACACCCTTCACATATAGTGTGATTGAAAAAGTTCCAGAATGGCTATTCTTCTTCGGATTATACGACATGGATTAGTTAAGGTAGTTATTGCTGTGGGTATCTGACAAAACAATGGGAAGGAGAGAGGGTTGGGGATGCAGTCCATCCTGGGTTAGAAGGTGTGGCTACAGGAGTCTGAGGCAACTGAATCACACTGCATCTCAGCGGGAAACAGAGCAGGATAAGTGCGCATGCTCAGTTAGTGCGCATGCTCAGTTCCCTTTTCATTTTTAATTCGGTCTGGGGCCTCGGCCCATAAAATGGGTCCCAAGTTAGGGCAGATCTTCCCCTTTCAGATAAACTAATCCAGAAACTCTCTAGCAGCCATGCCAGAGGTTAGTCTCCATAGCGATTGTGAATCTTGACAAGCTGACTGCATTCCCCATCAAACCAAACTTGATTGAATGGTGAGGTTACTCATTTCTGGCTCTACAATTACATCGATGGATGGGAAGCATCTAAATTTGTCTAATGTCATTTTCCCTTCTCTTCACCTGGAGAATATGAGTATCTGAAGAGTCTGAAACCACCTGTAGGGGGAGCAAACAATCCTTCAGTTTTGTATCAAGAAAGACTTGAAAAGATTTGGATTTGACTTGGAGTCAGTGTATATAATCAGCAATTATATTTCAGCTAATGAATCCCAGAGGTAAAGATCATTAACGTTCTGAAAATAAAATGGGTTCGGCATGGCACAGTCTTTCAGATCTTCTCTCGAGATAATTAGTAAATGCAAATATTTGTGAGTTGAACAGAGTGTTCAGCATTACATAAACTAGCAAAGAGCTATTGCCTCCACAAAAGAAACAGAAGACAGCTTCAAAAGTGTCTCAATCGTATGCTTCCCTCAAGTATGGGAGACATAATAAGAGTTCCAGATGAGTCCTTATTAACTGGCTCATTGCACTGAACCAGGGACAAGGGTCAAACAGTTGGGATTGCTTTTCTGCTGAATTGAAAATGCAATAAAAGAATGTCTTTGTCTACTTGATTGCATACGCATAATGTGCACACTCATTTATATCCTTATCTTCTTTCAATTTATATTCCTATATACCCCCTCTATCTGTATGTGTGTGAGTGTGTGTATATGTGTGTAAGTGTGTATGTGAGTGTGAGTGTGTGTGTGAGTGTGTGTGTGAGTGAATGTGTCTGTGGGAGTGTTGTAAGGCTGTGTGTCAGTGAATGTATGTGTGTATGTGTGTATGTGTGTGTGTGTGTGAGTGTGTGTGTGAGTGTGTGAGTGTGAGTGTGTGTGTGTGTGTGTGTGTTTGTGAGTGAATGTGTGTGTGTGTGTGTGTGTGTGTGTGTGTGCATGTGTGTGTGTGTGTGTGTGTCAGTGAATGTATGTGTGTATGTGTGTGAGTGTGTGAGTGTGTGTGAGTATGAGTGTGTGTGAGTGTGTGTGAGTATGAGTGTGTGTGAGAGTGTGTGTGTGAGTGTGTTTGTGTGTGAGTGTGAGTGAATGTGTGTGTGAGAGTGTGTGTGAGGCTGTGTCAGTGAATGTATATGTGTATGTGTGTGAGTGTGTGAGTGTGTGTGTGAGTGAGTATGTGTGTGTGTGAGTGTGAGTGAATTTGTTTGTGAGAGAGGGTGTGTGTGAGTGAATCTCTGTGTGTGAGTAAATGTGTCTGTGAGAGTGTGTGTGTATGTGTATGAGTGTGTGAGTGGATCTGTGTGTGTGAGTGTGTGAGTGAGTGTATGAGTGAATGTGTCTGAGAGTGTGTGTGTGTGTGAGTGAATGTGTATGAGAGTGTGTGTGAATGTGTGTGTGAATGTATGTGTGTGAGTGTGTGTGTGAGTGTGTGTATGGGTATGTGTAGGAGTGTGTGTAGGAGTGTGTGTGTGGTGTGTGTGTGTGTGTGTGTGTGTGTGTGTGTGTTTGTGTGTGTGTCTTTTGAATACAAACAGCCCCACTTTGGCCTGGGGTAATAGTTTTACTCAAACTAGTGAAAGTAATGCTAAGTATGTTCCTTTATCTTTTAATATCTTTTTGAGGAAAAAAAAATCCTGGTTGTATTTTTGACAATAAATTTTAAAGATGGACTTTCTGGCTTTATTTTGCCATGTTGTTATAGTTCATGAATTTAAGGTTAATTTTCTCCAGTGAACCTCTCCTTGAAACTAAATATGAAACAGATCACAGAAAAGCAGCTCAAACTACAACTTACCTCAAGTGTGGAAGTCTGGGCTCGCTTCTCTTCTCCCCTAGCATTCCAGAAACAGACAGGAAGGTTTTTCATGGAGCCCCAGGATCTGTGACACTGTGTTCCACTGGTTTTCCACATTCCTATGTGTCATTCCAAACTTTTACTTCTGTTCTCCCATGAGTCGTGTGGAAATCATCAATGATCCAGATGCACACTTGCCCCTTGGCCAATGCACCATGGTCCAAATCCTATGATCTGTGTTGGTAGCCAACGTTCTTAACTACTGAGCCACCTCACCAGGTCCTTTTTCTTTGTGTGTGTGTGTGTGTGTGTGTGTGTGTGTGTGTGTGTGTGTGTGTGTGTGTCTGTGTCTGTGTGTGTCTGTGTCTCTGTGTGTGTCTGTGTCTCTGTGTGTGTCTGTGTGAGTGTGTGTGTCTAGTTAAACACAGAAGTTCCTCATTGTTTCAACCATCTGACAGATTCATTTTATTTCAAACCTAATATTACTTCATGGGGAGGGTGCTTTAACACTGACTGGGTCTTTTCTCATGCCTACTAAATTACTGCCTTCAATGGTGAACCAAGCCAATTAGCTCTAGCGTCCTATGTTTCCCAAGTGACTCAGATCCACAGTGGGGCAGATCTGCTCCAAGGGTTCAAAACCCAAGCTACTGTCAACAGTGTGTCAAGATCAAGACCAGACACCAATAGAGTAGGCTTAATTTTTAACCCAGAAACCAGCTAATGGGTCCACAGACTCTGACCTCTTCTATCTTATGTCTAACTAACTAACTAACTAACTAACTAACTAACTAACTAACTAACTAACTTTCCCAAGCTCTCCTTTTTCAAAGTCATCCAGCTAGGCTGCCATCTGTACGCTATGCACAGCAGGACAATGTCTCTCCGGCAGGGCCTGTGAGCTCCTTCACGTCTTTTCCCTCTTGCCTTTCTGGCATTTCTGTATTGTTAGCAGAGGTCTGTATTGGATTTCTCAGCCACTGTTTCTGTCCTTTGACAGAATGAATGGAGAAAGAATAGGTTAGTTAGAAACTCTGGCCACAGCTGCTTTCCATGCTGGATTCTCGTCCTGAATTTTCAGGGATGTGATTTGCTTCCAGGGATAACGTTTTCTTTTGTGCTTAAGAACGCTCTTTATTACATTGTATAACTTTGTCAGCTGATAAAGTCAATGAACTTGTGCAGAAGATGATAAAGAGTCTGGGTGGAAGGAAATAGGATTACCTGGACCTTAGAGCTTGTTCACTGCTGTTTCCTCATCTATACTTGGCCTAAGAGCATAGACTTCATTCACATGAGGATTCTAAGTACCTAGAGCATTGGTTCTCAACTTACTAATGTTGCAAACGTGCAATGCTACTCCTTGGGTTATGATGACCCCCAACCATAAAAATTATTTCATTGCCATTTCAGAACTGTAAGTTTGTTACTGTTATGGGTCATAATGTAACTATCTGATATGTGACATTCAAAGGGGTCACAGCCCACAGAATGAGAATCACTGGTTAGAACATGTTTGCATGCCTTGCTAAACACGCTGATAAAACGTCTCACCTCAAATGAAAGCTACAATGGCCCATTGAGTACAGATAATTCTGCTTTAGCAGTGAGGAAGGTGATACCCATGGGTGCAGAGTAAATTGTATATATGATTGAAAAAGCCCATCTCACAGCAACGACTCACATCCCCATATTCCACCTGCCAAGCCCTGAACACAAACATTTTCCCTACTTGAAGGGAGTATGACAAGTGAGTTTGTGGTGAAGCTCAGCTACCCAACGGCTGTGACCCTTAGGACAGTCCTGGAGACACAGTGACCCAGTCTTCATATCCAAAGAGGGGGAAACATGGCTTACGGGACTTGTTCACCTTTAGTCCTCTTTAGCACTCAAAGCAGGAGCAGTGTATAAACTGTGAAGTGCAGCCAAATGGACAAGACTACCATTAGCTCACAAATGTCCCCTAGGAGAGAGCCTCTAGCCACTAAATGGTTGATCCTCACTATAAAAATATAGATGTGGTGCAAAGCTATGCTTTAAAAGTCGAAGGATTCTGTAACAAATATGACAGTATGGTTATAAGGAACGATCCCGGCTTTCAATAATTGAGTACCCAAGAACATTACTTGGAATGGTATAGAAACAAAAAATAATTATACTTGAAGGTAGTTTCATAAGAATATAGAAATAATCAGGCTGTACTTACTACTCAGGGAAGCACTGAAATGATTCCTATGATGTTGGCACTGCCTTTCTTGGGAATCATTCAGATAATGCTCTTTGTTTCCCTCAAAAAAATGTTCCTTATTAATTTTTCTAGTAAGGGACATAAGATGTATAGGATAATTTTAGAATCCAGGAACTGGGATTAATAGATTTTGGAGATTGGATAATTATCTTGGCATCTATGGTTAGAGACTGTGGAATCTCTGCTCGCTGGGTCTTTGCATAAATGTCAACTCCTCATGGAAACCCTCCTTGATTCCCCTCTTCCCTTAGCAAAGCTAGGCTGAATCGTTGTTCAGTACCAGTCCATCGTCCTTGCAGCACATGTCACAATGTGATTCTAGAGTACTTGTTGTTCGGTTACTCAGCACAACTGTCACCAGACTGCACAGTTCTTAACATAAATGGAAGTTTATTGGTTCGTTATGATTTTCTGAGAGGTTTGGCTATATGTAGGCATCCAGAATGGCAATATGGTAGGTTCCTATTTTTTTGATGAACCCACACATAATGCTAGAATGAAGAAAGAGCTATACTCTTTACAGAGGGATATCTGCTATCTAAGTTGGCGACATCTATTCCTCAGTGATCACTTGAACATTAATATCTTGATTAGGTCAGGTAGGGTCAGGGACTCTGGTGGCAGAGATAGTTTCCTTCGTATGCCCTTGATGTGTCTGTCACATCAGAATGCTCTCTATGCACTCCCTTGGGGATGCGGTCTTACTGTAGCTTTACCACCTGATGTTTACATGGGAAGATGGGAGAACTGATCCTCAAGGAGGACCCCCTGTCAAGGCCTAAGAGAATAAGCAAGTGGGTACTTCCTCTTTACCCCCTTTAAAAGTTGATTATTGGCAGACACTAGTGATGTCTAATCATCTCCAAAGCAATCATTAGAAATAGTCTAATAATATCCATTTTTCTTAAGCTGTCCCATAAGGCTACCAATTTATTATTTCTCAAAACAATATGATGACGACTGTATTTCTTCTGGTGTATATGTATAGAGGAAGACATATGTTTTCAAGGGAGTCGCACCCCCTGCCCCCCCGGTGAATCCGTAGTTCCATATTGGCAGGATTCCCACACTTCTCCCATTAGTGCCATTGCCCGTATCCTTCATGGCAGGAATCACACAGCACTGCACACATCCTCACACCAATCTCACTTGGCAATCACACAAAGCAACACTTAACTGCTGTGACTTGTTGGGAGGGATGCCCTTAAAACCCTCCATTATTGATGTTAATATCATAGTTGAGAGTTAAGTATGACTGGGTTCATGGAGAATCCCCAGCCAGCTACAGAAGACTAATACAAATCTGGTGGTCAGGATGATTAGTGATATGACAAACTTGTGACCTTTCTGAGAAACCAACATCCCGTTGACGTCAGCTGACCACAGGAGCCAGTGTCCTTGGCTTGCATAGATGTTTCCCACTCCCCCCTCCCTCTGTTACCCCTGCTATGGTATAAATTCATCCTTGGGGAAAAATAAAATTTGTCGCCTTGATCAAACTCTTGTCTTGGTGTCCTTCTTCATGTCTCTTGTCCCCCATTCTTTTCCAGGTAACCTCTGGATCCTCGTTGGCTGTCTTGTAGGATGGGACAGTGACTGGTATCCTCTCTTCTTTCTCCTGGTTAGATCACCCGAGCTTCCTTCTGAAAATCACAAAGCCTCTTTTCCCACAATCTCAGAGTGTAACCTTATTTGCTCCTGGACAAGGGATGGGCATCAAATAGCATATAGATACAGGGAAATCTCTGAGATGGAATAGAAAAATGGTGCTGTATAATCTACAGTCCACCACCCATACCAATCAGTGACTTATTCCAGTATTTTCTCACCATTTATTATGTGCCAACAATATATTTCCTGCCTCTATGGGATTTATATTCCATAGATAAACATATGGCATGCTGTGCCTGGTCCCGGATGTAAGTGTTGGAGACAGAAAGGAAGAGGGAAGAAATACAATGAGTGTAGGGTCTCCATGACATACAGAAGCCTCTTGAGAAGCTAATCTCAGTCATGGGAATTATCAGGTGAACAGTGCTCTAGGCCAAAGGGCAACAGAAAGTACTAGGGTCCTGAGAGATGGATAAGCTTTGTTGAAGGAAATCAAGTGGTTAATGCACATGCGTCAAGCATGTACATTTAGAGACATATCCAGGGTCCTGATAATACTGTAGGCCAAGATCAAGGCTGTTGGATTTTATATGTACTGCAACAGAAAATCATTAATGGGTTCAAGGAGAATAGTTGTGTTTCAGTTGTGTCTTTTAAAAATATTTCTTCTGGTTGCCTCATGCATAACAGCGCTGTGCTGAGGGTAAGAATTGAAACTGGGACAAAAGTGTCACTGCAAAGGTTCAGTTAGGATAGGAAGGCACCAATGTCCACACTGGACTTGAAAGGTACACAAAATCAGGATGCAGGCTGAAGTAATCAGGGAAAGGGTTTGCTGATGGACTAGATGTGGATCTGAGAGAACAGAGGTGGTACTGATATGTGCTTTGATTATAATATTTGGGGATAAAAAGCACATTAAAAAAAGACATTGGTGGAGCTTAGGGGGATACCAGAGAATTTTATTTGGCGAATATGAATCATGAAGGGCCAACTGTCCATTTAGCTGCAGAGACCACATGCCTCCACTTATGGAATGTGATATATATCTGAACGATACAGACAGTGGTTCCTTTTTGCCACTTCAGGTCACTGGAGCTGTTTCTCTGACTCAGCCTGCTTCTTTGCACTGTTGCTGAATCTTTACACTTAGATCCCGGCAGGAGCTCATCTTGTACACCTTTCTGTCGACTCAAATAAGTTTCCGTTTCATACAAGCAAGGCACTAAAATGAGGACGATGACTTCTAAGGCAAGAAAGAACAGAGGTGGGACTAGAGACCAGGCTTGAGTGTAAGAATCCTCGACCCAGAAGTCCAAACATCAAAGAGCTGTGCTCTGTGCCACATCCTCAGCAAGATGACTTCAAAGACTGGGCCATGGATGCTGCTCACAGTGACCACACCATGGCAAGAAATGGCTGGCAAGGGGCAAAGACTTCCAAGAGAAAAGGACATCTCTGCGGGAGAGCTATCTATCAGCTGCCATCATGGAAGTTCAGGGCACATGGCTCAGCGGCTGTCTGCTTCACTTTGCTAAAAGAGCACGGGGATGTTCACAGGTGGCCTCCGGCATAGTGTGCACACAACTTGGCACTCGGTTGACATCTCCTGACTGAACAGTTGGCTGGCAAGGAGAAGGAAAACGTCATTCTTTTTTACATTTATTTATTTGCTTTTCTGTGTGTGTGTGTGTGTGTGTGTGTGTGTGTGTGTGTGTGTGTGTGTGCACCAGAGGACAACTTTGGGTGTGGCTTTTTTAGGATATTTTATTTAATTATTTGACATGGACCTAAGACTTACTCTTTAGGCTAAACCAGCCAGCCAGCAGCCCCAGGAATTCCTCTGGCCCCACCCTCCTACTGCTGATATTGCAAGTGTATGCCCCCATGCAGACAGCCATTTTGACTCCCAGCACGTGAAATAATCTTTCCTCCCCTGTTAATTCTTCTTGACCTTTCTGAAAAAAAAAATAATGGTCCCTACTTTGGGGAAATCTTTTCTTATGAGTTTGAGGTTAAGCATAACTCCTTCCCCAAGGTCAGCCAGTGACGAGATGAAGTGACGTGTCAGGATGCCAGTAAGCTGAGTCTTACCTAAGCTCATAGAAGTGTTAAACACTGTCACACCATACACCGATGCTCACCATGCTGGACCCTAGGCTGAAGCAGAGGTTGATGGGGTATGTGTACCAACTCAAGACTTAAATCACCTCAGTGTTGACTCTTCAGTGTCTCCCCTACCTTCTCTGACACAAGACAGAGGGAAAAGCCCTCAGCTAGTGAGTAGGACTCCGGTACCTTGAAGATGGACAGAGGGGCCATGGGTTTTGAGATGGGAATCTTCAATGGGAAATGAATGAACTTGCTGTCCAGATGCTGTAGTTACCGAGGATGCTCATGCCTTCCAGACACAATAAATACCTAAGGTCCATGGCTGAAAGAAATTAGCACCTTAGAAGGCAGTGTTGGGATGCTGAGCGCTCTCAGCAGAAGCAACGGAGCAAGACCAGGCCAGGGACACAGGCATTCCTGTGAACTTGACCTAAGAACACTAAAGTGGAAGTGACTGTGGGCCTGAAGCAGGGATAGAGCGCTATACCAGAGCAGCTCCTGGGGTGCAAGGAGGGACAGAACAAAGACACAGGCAATCAGGTGCACTGCAGTCAATGCAGCCAACTGTAGCCGCAGAGGCCTGGGACAGTAGGGTCCAGATATGCAGCCTCAGTAGACGCCACAGTGTGAGACAGTAACATTACCATTGGGAGAGCACTCCTTGCTTTCCAGTGAGAAGCCCAGTTCCGAACACTGTTTTCATATTGGCACTACCCCTACTCCCAATATTTAGAGAATCCAATTGCTTAACTATGCCCCCTCCCTCGATCTACATGGCTGTGGCATGACACTCGCTGGACTCCAAGCGCTTTGATCTGGAGGCATCTTGCTGATTGTCTACCCAGTGATGTCAACTTTCACCTTGGTCCTGTTGGGAGCCTTGCTGATTTCTTACTCTACTGTAAACATTGTCTCTCCCCATTTCCAAAGCTGCTTACAAGTTTATAGCAAAACAGATGTATTTTTTCCACTCAATAAATAATCAAATGCAAGCTGTGATCTAGGATACCCAACTTTAGAATCTGCTCTTACATTGCATATGGTATAGGCCCCATGAGGAAGCCAAATATTTTCCATTTAAAGCCCCAGCCGGTCTTACTGGTGTGAGTGACAGAAAATGTAAGAGGATCTATAGCAGTGTGTTCAAGTTACATGGCATTAGATGCTGTGATGACTAATCTTGACTGACCAGCTGACTAGAATGCAGTTAAGCACACGTGGGTGTTTCTGTGAGGAACCTTACAGAGAGAATTGGAGAAATACCTGAACTGAATGTGAATGGAACTGTCCCATAGGAAGAGGGCAAGATGACAGAACTCTGTAACTAGAAATTTCTCTCTCTCTCTCTCTCTCTCTCTCTCTCTCTCTCTCTCTCTCTCTCTGTGTGTGTGTGTGTGTGTGTGTGTGTGTGTGTGTGTGCGTGTCCCTCTTCCATACTCCCTCTCTTCCTCCCTCTCTGTTTCCTGGCCTCCAGAGGTAAGCTGCCCAGACCCCCCCCCCATGACCTTTCTGCCAAGAGAGACCCAAATTTCTAAAGCCCTGGGCTTTAGAAGCTTGGCAGGAGAAGCATTTTCTTCTCCTGAGTTGTTTTGCTGAGATTTTTTTCTCACAGCAGGGAAACAGACTAATAGAAATATCTTCCTGCTGAGAGACTCCTGTACACTAAATCTCAACCCACCACCAGCCCTGTATTAGGCGGCTTGCCTCACTCTCATAGCTGACCGTGGTAACGGCTCAGAGTGGTATAAACGCAACTTTAGAAAGTAGAGGTTGTGTGAGGAGGGTTGGCTTCGTCCGTGAGTCAGTCATGGACAGCATACCTGCTGAGACCTCAATCATCCAGTGGCACTGTCCATATTGTTATCCAGTCACAGGCAAATGTCCAAATGTCCACTCTAGTTTATGTGGACAAAGGCTTTGTAATTCATCGAAAGGGTCTGACTGGCCACATAGTGGCCATGGGAAAAACCAGAAGTTACAACTTAGGAGGGGGCTGAGGGCATCCTTATAGTCCTTAGTCTTACTAGGTCTCAGCCACTGGGAGGGAAAGTGACTAAGAAGTCTCATTACCTTCCTGAGCAGACATTCTAGTTACACCTTTGAAGTGTCAGAACATCCCCTGCCTCTGTGTGTGTGTGTGTGTGTGTGTGTGTGTGTGTGCATTGCTTTTACTTTCAGTTTTGGTTTTCCAAGACAGGACATCTTTATCCATCCCTAGTTGTCTTGGATCTTGGATTCATGGTGATCTGCCTGCCTCTGTCTCAGGAGTGCTGGAATCAGAGGCATGCACCATGCCATTCTCCAAAAACATTTTCTTATCACCTTTCTAAGCAGATTAGCACTTCTTAGACACAAATAATATTTTGAGGCTCTCTACTTCGTCTTGTGTATATTAGGTGCTTAATAAAATGTCGGCCAACAGCACAGAACATTCAGAGAAAGGGAGGTACGGATTAATAAAGCGACGATGTCGTTCATCATCACTGTAGGACCTGCTGGGCTGTCCTGCACTTGGCGGGTGCTGAGCGACTCTCTGAGACTGCTCCTAAGTGAATTAATCTTCCACAGAGACAAGCAGAGAGCCTGGAGTGTCATCAATCTACAATGCCCTGGAGGGATAGCTCAAGCCAAATGCACGGGATTATAATTTGCCAACTATAACTAAAATCATACGTTAAAAGAGAAGAAGAGAGTCTCTCTTCTGCAAACCCGGGTGCCTGAAGCAGTTTGGGGTCTGGCTCCCATGATTCCCTTTTGTCCCACTTGCTTCCAGTTGCCTAGCAACCAATTCCCCCTGGTCTCAGTTAGCTGGGGCTACTCTGTTGCTTGCTGCTGTGCAGTCCCAAGAGAAAGGGATGTGCTTTCTCAGCAGACAGACATGGACTTCACCCTTCTCAACCAGAAGGCTCCATGGGCCTCACCCCTGATCCGCTCATCAGATTCCTGCTACAACCTGCCTCTGAGATAAACTGCTCAGGACAGTCTTCTTGGGAGTCACTTGAAGAGGGACGGCCACTATCAAATGTTACCTCTTCAATGTAAAATGGCAACCATTGAGTAGGTAAAAGAAATGATGGGTCTCTGACAAAGCCTGCTACCCCTAAGGTCGGGCACTGTTCATCTCTGGCCACAATCCACAGCCTCTGACCTCACCACACTGCGGGCTTGCCAGTGTCCTTGCTCTTTCTACCCCAGGACCTTTGGACTTGCTGCCTCTCATAACTTCCCCCAGAGTCCTCACCTTTAGTGAACACTATGCCACAGAATAGTCTTAAGTGCCTGTTAAAAGCCCACACTGGGGTCCCAGAGCCCCAGCAGGTCACCGTGCATAAATCTGGCTACCTGCTTGCTTCACCTTTCTTCCACTTAGAACACAATCATGACAGTTGGGGTGGGTCTGGCTTTCTAGCGCTCTTTCTCAGTCCTTTGAGTACTACTGCCAAAGCAGATTCTTGAAAAATAGTGTTGAAGAAATGGGTCTGTGGATTTCAGATCCTCTCTGAACACCATCCCCTATCTACTACTCATAAAACTGTGAGCTCAGGAACTCTAAAGCCCACACTCACCTTCAAAAAGCAGTCCTCTCATTCCTAAGTGGCATTGCCTGGCATCCCTAAATTTGACTCCTATTGCCAGAAATAGTTAAGAGGGCCATTGATTCAACTTTAAACTTCCCCATCTAAAGAAATCTGGCCAAAAATTTCATGAAGCAGTGAAAAACAAAAACAAAAACAAAAACAGACAAACAAACACCCCCCCCCAAAAAAAACAAAACACCAATCTCACAACTCCTAGGCAACAGGAAGACTAAGCAAGCTGAGAGGGTGCTTCCTGTGAGCCCCCACTTGCTTTATTTGAAATGTGTTCCTGCCCTCTACTGGCCATGCACAATATTGCAATTTGAACTCAAACTGTCAAACCCATTAGGCACGTGCCTGTAAATGTCCTGTTCCAGATAAAGAAAACAGATGAGAAGAGTGATTCCTGCAACAAAAAGATGGCCTGGCTTTTGGCTGTCTTCTCATAAGACAACAAAAAAAAATCAGGGACAGATGCTCACTTTAGAATAAGTGAAGAAACAAACTGATTAAGTGGAGAAATTAAAAAAAAAAAGGAAATAAAATCAGCAAGTTAGGCAGGCAGCATGGTTTCTGGATGGTGCACAAATCCAGGAGAATGGGATACAAACTAAATAAAAGGTGGTCAGATTCCTCATGTTTAGAAACAAGGGAGAGACTTGAAGTGACCAAAAAAAGAAAAAAAAATACCTTAATCAGAGATCATGGGTCACTGAATGGCGGTGGCCCCACATCTTGTTAAATGACTGATCTAGAGGTATGCCGCACATCTTCCAGGTTCGTAAGTGCATACTTCCTGCTGTGTGCTCATTACGTGAGTGTAAACGTCCTCTTTCACTTAGCACACTCCATTCCCCAATGGCCACCCTGCTTCAGGCAGGGTGTTATGCTGTGCTGACCCCACAGTCATTTGACTCCCTTGCTAGTCCCTTCTGAATCTTTGATATAATGCTAAAACATTGCCCTTCTCACCCCAACACACACATATACACACATACCACATAGATACAAACATACCACTCACACAGACACAGGCACACCACACACACACACACACACACACACACACACACACACACACAGATTGTGCTTCAGCAACCAGCATTTTCTTGATCTCTCCTTGATGGTATAGTCAGAAGTCCCCATGTGCCAAGAAAAATAGATCAGTCAATCCCAGGGGTCTCCATTTTGACCCCTCCCCCAGCCCTAGCATGTGCAGTGAATGTGGCATTCTGGGCTGCAGTTCTGTCAACATCTCTGGGAACACACATGCACGCTGTGGAAAGGAGGAAATGCTCCCCTCTCCATACGTGTAAATCACTGTGGAATGCTCATCAAGCGATTTAGCCTGCAAACTTCCTTCCCTTCCACATTTGGAAGTGCTATGTATAATTCCCAATGTGAAGAATTTCATCTGTCAGTGACTGCCTAAGAACACTGTTGCTGTGACACTGAAACCAGGATCATTGACAGTTCTTACCAGGGTGGTATAAAAGGCCTCAAACACCTGTATTTTAGAAACAAAGTGACGACATTTAAGAATACCTTATATTTAGGCTTCAGCTAGATTACCTGTGCTTGGATACACTTGATTCAGGAGTAGTCATGGTGGTCCACACCTTTAATCCTGCAGATCCCTCTGGAAGCCAGCTGAGTCGACAGAGTGAATTCCAGTCCAGCTAGGCTAGGTAGCAAGACCTTGTCTCAAACAAACTTGATGTAGCATCTTAACATTCTATCTTAGGATTTTATTAGGTGAAGAAAAAGGAAAAGAAATCAAAACGAAAACAGAAGTTTAAAAGAAAAAAAGCATGAAATAAAGTCATTCTGCAGTAACTGCTACTTAGGTACAGAGGACACGGCTGTTTTGTCGCCACCTACTGGTCAACAGCTGGGAATGCTTAAAATGAGACCAAAATTCCAATTATCATGTAAACAACCAAAGAAGTTGAAGAAGCCCCACCCTGCCACGTTTTAGTCAGCACAGCCATTGTGGTTGCAGCAGCGAGACTTCTAGGGTCCTCCTTAATTGCTGTAGTAACCTGGTTCCGGGGCTTCAGTGGTGCTCTTGATGTCCTTCCCTCATGCCTGAAGATCCCAGGGTAAGGAAATCGTCAGAGGCATTACGGTCTTTCAGCTAGCATTCTGTACTAATGTGGCTGAATGTGATAGAGGAGCTGAAAAGACCAGGGTCCTAAATATCCAGTCCACACTCACAGAGACCAAGTAGGTCACCTTGAGGGGGTGTGGAACAGTGGTGGTCTCTACATCAGGCTCCTGGCTGGGCCTCAGCCTGAGGGCAGCAGGAACAGTTCTCCTGGAGTTCACAGAGGAGCAGCTCCAGTAGACTGCGAGGACGGAGCAGCCCTACCTTCAGCTTTCTTGGCTTTGAGATTGTGAGAATGGGATGTCCCCCTAGTCCCCAAGAAACCCAACGCTTGCCTGCTTGATGGTCTACATGCTGGAAGTCTGGAAAGATAGAAAATGTCACCTTCCCTGGCTCAAACCCAATAAAGTGACTGATCTTGTTAAAAGAAAAGGAAAAGGAAGAGGATGAGGAGGAAGAGGACGAGGAGGAAGTAGAGGATAATGAGGAGGAAGAGGAGGAGGGGGGAACGAGCAGGAGGCGGAAGAGGAGGAGGAAGAAGTAGAGGAGGAGGAGGAGGAGGCCGCAGCGGCAGTGGCATCAGTTCACTTAGGAAAAGAAAAGGGTGGGTACAGAGTCCAGAAAAGGATGAACAGGCACTCAGACACTATCTCTAATCTCTCTAATGTCCATTGATCCAGTAACTGCTCCTGAACAAAATTCACAAGGGAAACATCAGAACGTAAGTACAGTCAGTGGCCAGGGAACGATGCTCTTCAACTGTAATTTCCGAGTCTGGATAACACTGAGGTTGTCTGCAATGTGAAGTTAGAGTAACCATTAGTTATTTCTGTGAGGAAGTAGATTCTTTATGGCCATGTAAACGCCATGTGAATAGACAACCCTGTATAGATACTTCTGTTTTTCCAGCTCCCAAGAACTGAAAGAAAGGGGTCACGTGAGCCAGGAGTTTGATACCAACCTGCACAACCATGTCTAACAGCAAAGACAAAAACAATCACTTATTTTCTCAGTTCTGTGAGGTCAGCACTGTCACTATTCTAGAATGTGAGCAGCTGAGTGCCTTTCAGACATGGATCAATCAATATCCCCCACTACACCCAAGGCTGCACCTGATAATCAGAACCCAGTGACATCACTCACTCACAGTCCTAAAACCCCATGACACCCACTGGACCGTATGTAAGCAGACACCAGGAAGTGCCCTGCACTTCTGGGGAGCTGCCAACCTGATCTGCTCTTTTCTGTTAGGCCATCCCATATCTCACACCGGAAGTCGCTTTTCTTTCCTTCCTCCTCATTCTTTCCCTCCTCCTCTTGTGCACCAAGGTTCTGGGTAACCAAGCTGGTGGGTGGACCAGAACTTGTGATTGTGGGGAAGTTGGAATGTTGCAACTCCAGAGTCAAATACATCCAGTATCTTTAGCTTTCCTTGGGCGGGGGGAGCTGAAACTCAAGTCCACTTCTGACTGGACCACTTAAGTGCCTGTCCTAGTCATCACTAGATAAGTAAGGAGGGAGGAAGTGTGGTGGCAATTGGGTCAAATGTAAAAGGACTGCTGATACTTTGTTATAATGCGTGTGTGTGTGCACACACACACACTCATACATACGATACACACATGGTATACACACATACACCATACTACACAATACACCATACAAACACATACACACACCACTACACACATACTCACTACACACATACACCACCTTGCACACACTCTATTCATATATGCACTATAAACATACCACACTATACGCACCACATACACACACATACACACACCACACTACACATACATACACCACACACACACCGTATATCACCTACATCACACACACACACACACACACACACACACACACACACACACTTCCTTCTTTTAAAGTACCAGACTTGTTACCAGAGCCGCACGCTGATGGGTAGAAGAGGCTCATTACCTTTCATCAAAATGTCAGGCAGGCAGAATCTAAAGTGAGCTTCCTATTATGAGAGAACGCGCTCCATCTATGTAGCTTTGAAACTGATTGCAAATGAGTTGCCTCAGAGCAGTGGGGCTAGTGGTAATGGTGTGCATCTGCGAGCCTTCACTCCAGGCGTGGCTGCATTTACATCACTAAAAACTCTGCAATTACAGCCCAGCCTTTCCTTTCCGGCAGCAGAGGGCGAATAAGAATCACAACTGCAGTTTTCCTGCCTTGGATGGCCGCCAGCAGCCTGAGTCACTGTCCCAGACATCTGTAGCACATTAAACCCCACCGTTGTTATCTCTTTACTCTGCACAATGGTCTAAATCTCTGACAAAAGTGTGTCCAAAGCTTTATCAGCCTTCTAAAGTTGATCAAATCATAAGCTGACACAGAACAACTTCTGATATAGTTAACATGATATTAATAAAACCCACGACCTTCTGTGTTTCAGTGCTTCCTTCCACAATGCAGCAGAAAGCCTTGTGGGACTCAGATGGTTTTGATAATCTCGACTCCATTTAAACCTCTGTGGTTCTGGACATGCTATGGCGGACAATGCCAATGGTACAAATTCAATGCATGATTTTCTAAACATCACACAGCCTTTCACATACAAAACATCCTCCAACCTATGTCTGCTTCAGCAAAATATCCTTTCACTTGTCTGCCCCAGCAAAACATCATGTGACATAACTGAGATTCCAAAGACACCAGGAATTTCCACTTCAGTCCTTCATGAACATAGCAGGTGTCAGAGGATACACTCACTGGAGAGAAGCTGTGTTAGTCAGGAATCTATAGAGAAATGGAACTGATGAAATGATTCTACATACTTTTAAGTATTCATATATATTTTAAGGGAATTTATTAGAGTGGCCACAGGCTGTTGTCAGACTGGTCTAACCATGGCTGGTTTCTCATGAAAGAGCCAAGAATCTGGTAGCTGTTCAGTCCACAAGGCTAGGTATCTCAACCGGTCCTCAGTCTACCTTGGAGTTTTAAAGAAGGAGGTTCTAATGCCAGTGAAGTTATGCCTTGGCAACAGGGTAGATGAACTTCCCAGGAAGAGTGAGGACAAACATGTAAAACCCAAAATCTCTCTTCATCCATGTCTTTTTTATGTGCCTGATGTGTGGCCCAGATTTAGGGTGGGTCCTTCTGACTTCAAATGATTGAGATTTAGGGAAGGTCTTCATACCTCAAACGATCCAATCAAGAAAAGGCCCTCACTGGGGTGTCCAGGGGCTTGGTTTTAGTTAACACTAAATATAATCGAGTTGATAATCTAGATCAGCCATTGTGGGGTTCATTGCCATTGCAGGGCTTGCAACGCTCGCACCATTTTATGGGTGCAAGCGAGTGGATCCCAGCCTGTCCTTGGTTTGCTGTGTCTGATAAGCTTTTGAGTCTGGTTTCCCTGATACAATTTTAACCTACGTATGTGCCCTTACAGGACTAATTCACACTGATAAGTTTACAGGGCAGCAGGACCATTTTTACTCCTAGGAAGAAACCATTTATCAGTCTGTGTCACAGGAGTGGTCCCAGTCAGGTGGTGGTATTTGGAGGTCCACCCTGTATGCCGTCCTTCTATCCTCAAAATGAAGTAAAAAATCCGCTTGTAAAATGCAGTCTAGTTTTTACACAATATGGAGTAACAGAGTACAGTACAGCCTCATATCAGGTACAGCGAGTGGTTCCTCCTTGTATGCCCCAACCTCTTTCTCTGCATCAGTACCAGCATTCCTATACAGAGAGGGCTACAGGAACTTCATAGCCTACCTTTCAGACACTTACTTCCACCACAGTCTACTCAACTGATGTTCTGCCGTATTCAATAGTGGTTGCTTGAATAGGGTTTTCCTCATAATTCTTGGGGATTTGAACACATAGGACCTCATTGGTGACTTTTTAGGGAGAATTAGACCTTGCTGGAGGAAGTATGACATTGGAGACAGGCTTCGAGGTTTTAAAAGACTCATGCCACTCCCAGCATGCTCCGTGCCTCCTGCTGTAGTTGAAGATGTTTCTGCTGCCATCATGGACTCAAAGCTCAACCAAACACTGAATTTTGTAGGTTGCCTTGGTCAAGGTGTTTTTTCCCCAGCCAGAGAAAAGTAACTAAGTCACCATCACCTCGTCTGGAGTGTCTTATGCTCCAAAGATTGCATTGATGACCTTGGCTTCCCATGAAGAAAAAAGTACATCCTCGTGTACTCCCACACCCTAGGCATGCTGATGCTGTGGCTTAATAAACCAATCAAGCACAGTCCTTAGTCTGCCTTATGGTTTATATTGCCTTATACATCCATTTGCACAGACTTTGTTGAATTGTCATGTATCCATTACAGTAACTACACAATATATTTGGAAAAAGGTCTAGGTGGGTGATTCCCAAAGACTATGTTGAGCTTAGTATAAAACTGTCAGACCATCTTTCCTGATGCATTCAGGAATGAGAGTTGGCAAATAAGAGTTCCCATGGCCCACATCCTCACTACCACTTGGCATGTTTAGCATTTTGCAATGTAGTCATTCTAAGATGCGTGCAATTCTTACCCTGCTTTAATTTCAGTTCTCCAAGGACCTATGCTGCAGAGAATCTTTGATGAGCTCATTAGGGACCTGTGCCTCTCCTGGCCAGGTGTTGAACAGGTTTTAATGAAGTCAGAATCCTATTGCTAAATTTTAATAACTGTGTTTCTTGGATACAAGCATTTTATTGGCTATATGTTGTGCAAGTATTTTATTCCACTCCACAGCTTGTTATGTATTCCTTAAATACATACTTAAATACATTCTTAAATTCTTACTGTTTTACTGCTCTGAACAGACACCATGACCAAAGCAACTCTTATAAAGGACAGCATTTAACTGGGGCTGGCTTATAGGTTCAGAGATTATCATGAAGGTGGAAATATCAGGCAGGCATGGTGCAGGAGGAGCTGAGGGTTCTACATCTTCATCTGAAGGCTGCTAGCAGAATACTGGCTTTCAGGCAGCTAGGAAGAGGGTCTTAAAGCCCACACCCACAGTGCCATGCCTATTCCAACAGGGTACAACTCTAATAGTGCCACTCCCTGGGCCAACCATATTCAAACCATCACATTCATTACAGCATAGAAACATTGTGTTCGAATTGGAGGAAAGCTTTCAGTTTTTGCTTTCATGGACTGGACCTTTGGAGTTGTTTCTATTAGACATGTTTGTTATTATTAGACATAGACTGACTAGATTTTCTCTGTTGACTTGCAGAGGTGCGATGTTTTCCACTTCACATCAGGTCTACGTTTACACTGTGTGTGTTCACATTTTACATTTTAATATCCATGTGCTCCTGTACATGAACTTGGTGAATATTGTGAATATTTTATTAGTGTTGTGTGTATCTGTTGTGCAGTTGAGACCCTATTGTGTGAATAATCTCTCCTAGTCCCACTACTAGCTAATACAATTTTTAGTTCCATACCAAAGCAGAAATCCTTAGTATGGTCTCTGGGAAATAATATATATACTTTTATAATCTGTTTTTTGCAGGAACAAATGTTACAAATATTTTCCCAAGAAATTTTCTATGTCATGCCTTTTTGGATGTGCATATATTTATTTAGATTCTAGTGATAGTGCAATTATGGTATTTTTTAAATACCTCTAAATAGGATTATATGTGGACCATATCAGAAGAGTAGTCTAAGAAGACTAAGAAGCTGGGCATGGTGGTGCACACCTGTTAGTAAAACCTGTGGGAGACTGAGGCAGGAGGATCATAAATGCAAGGTCAGCCTGGGCTACATAGGGTCCCTGTCTCAGGAATGCAAGGAAGGGAAAGAGGGAAGAGAAGGGAGGGAACAAACAGACAAACAAACAAGAAAGACGAAGAGACAGATCAGCAAAGTGGAGAGTGAACAGAGAAACCATGGAACAGAAGTTGATCGGATTGCAGACTGGTACAACCATTCTGGAAATCAGTCTGGAGGTTCCTTAGAAAATTGAACATTGAACTACCTGAGGACCCAGCTATACCTCTCTTAGGCATATACCCAAAAGATGCCCCAACATATAACAAAGACGTGCTCCACTATGTTCATAGCAGCCTTATTTATAATAGCCAGAAGCTGGAAAGAACCAAGATGCCCTTCAACAGAGGAATGGATACAGAAAATGTGGTACATCTACACAATGGAATATTATTCAGCTATCAAAAACAATGACTTTATGAAATTCATAGGCAAATGGAAGGAACTGGAAAATATCCTGAGTGAGGTAACCTAATCACAGAAAAACACACATGGTATGCATTCATTGATAAGTGGCTATTAGCCCAAATGCTCGAATTACCCTAAATGCACAGAACACATGAAACTCAAGAAGGATGACCAAAATACAGATGCTTTACTCCTTCTTTAAAAGTGGAACAAGAATACCCTTGGAATGGAATAGGGAGTCAAAGTTTAGAACAGAGGCTGAAGGAACGCCCATTCAGAGCCTGCCCCACATGTGGCCCATACATATACAGCCACCCAATTAGATAAGATAGATGAAGCAAAGAAGTGCAGGCTGACAGGAACCGGATGTAGATCTCTCCTGAGAGACACAGCCAGAATATGGCAAATACATAGGCGAATGCCAGCAGCAAACCACGGAACTGAGAAAGGGACCCTGGTTGAAGGATTCAGAGAAAGGACTGAAAGAGTTTGAAGGAGCTTGAGACCCCATATGAACAACAATGCCAACCAACCAGAGCTTCCAGGGACTAAGCCACTACCCAAAAGTCTTTACATGGACTGACCCTGGGCTCCAACTGCATAGGTAGCAATGAATATTCTAGTAAGGGCACCAGTGGAAGGGGAAGCCCTTGGTCCTGCCGAGACTGAACCCTCAATGAACGGGATTGTTGGGAGGAGGGCAGTAATGGGGGCAGGATGGGGAGGGGATCACCCATATAGAAGGGGAGAGGGAGGGGTTAGCGGGAGGTTGACCTGGAAACCGGGAAAGGGAATGACAATTGAAATGTAAATAAGAAATACCCAATTTAATAAAGATGGAGGAAAAAAAAAAGAAGTAGGCATAAAGCAATGAGTGATTTCTGGCTTTTAGAATATTTCGGTCAGGGCAATTAGGCCAGAAACATCCTTCAGAAGATTCAAAGCTCAAGATTCAAAACTGTATGAAAGGGTTTTACCCCTCTTCTAAGGTCCTGAAGCACTCACATGATTGTCCTTTCTCTCCCTCCTTGTCCCCATTCTTTACTCCCTCCCTCTGTCCCTCCCTCCCTCCCTCTGTCCCTCCATCCCTCCGTTCCTCCCTCCCTATTTCCTGACACACTTCTCTCATAGTATTAGTTGTCTAGAAACTCAAGGATAAAGAGCAGAAGGTAAATCAAAGGCAGTCACAACAATGGCTATTATTGCATATCTGATCTCTCTTAGTGGAAACCCTAGCCACAGTAAGGAAGTCACAGTCACCTTCTACCTTACAGAACTGTCTGTCCTTCATACCAACCACCTCCAAACCACACCCTGTAGGGTATAAATGAAATCCTTATTGTGTATTGTTGACCTGGGTGTGGCCATGGGAAGGACCACAAAGTCTCAGACCCAAGGGAATGGCAAAGCCCTTCCCCTGTGCGGGTGTTGACAATGTGTGCACAACCTAAGAGTTGTAGTTTCCTTCTCCTGATGACTGCTCTCTGAGACTTTCCCCTACAGAGACCTCCTATGAAGACCTCCACCAGAGCAAGCACAGCCTACCTGATCGCAGCTTTTCTGTACATGTGTCTGTTGTTTCTTCATTCCTGAGTCACCCTGGTCAGGTTTACAGGACCAAGCCATGCACCACTTGGCAGCTCCCTTTCTGGGTGTTCTGGATTCTAAAATCACCCAAATCTGACTTTCTGATTTTAAGTCCTGAGCTAGGAAGGCCATTCTTGATGGAAGTCTTACAAACATGAATTTGTCTCTGCTCCAAGTTTGTGCCTGCAGTCAGCTCTTATGTGCTAGAAAAAAAAAATGCACTCCTGCTTCTGAATTCTACAGTTAAAACTATTTGCAATTCTGTGCTCCTGCTCTGCTCAGTAAAACAGCTGTGACCCAAAAATACTTTTGGATACTTGACCAAAGCAGCACAGATTATTCTAAACTATTAACAGCCTTGTTTGAATTCTGAGAAGTAGCAAGCGGTTCACCACCAGGTGTCACTAATTTCTCTATTACCACAGGTGATGTCATTCTTAACATTGTTTACAATGTTTCTTCATTAAAGATTTCATCTTTTAGTAAATTCACTGGAATAAAATGAGGGGACTAGATATTGACACTGTTTCCTATTTTTAAGCAAGATTCTAATCATGAAAGATTTTCTACTAAAATGTGAATCTAATAGAAAGAACATTTTGTTGTAATAATTTGTTATTGAGTTGAGGTCTTGCTTTGTAACCTGGGGACATATCTTTTCTGCCTCATTTTATCTACTTCGGCCCCGTGAGTGCTGGGATTCTAGGTGAACACCACTAGGATTCCATACCCAGCCATTCTGAAACTCTTTTAAGAGGGTGGTTACTATGAAGGATAAACACATGAAAAATCACTGCTTTAGGCCTGAATCTTTACTTTTGTGTTCATGCCTTGAAGTTTACGCCACGTGTGGTGGCTCAAAGCTACAATATCAGCACTTGGGATGGTTGAGGCAGGAGGATTTCCTCAAGTTTGAAACACCTGGGCTAGCATACTATCATACCAAAATGAGTTCCAGATAATTTTAGTACACACACACACACACACACACACACACACACACACACACACACACACACACACACACACACACACACACAGACTCTATTTCAGACAAACAATGCACATTGGAGCGCTTAGCCTCTCAGACCCATAGTTTGAATTAGTCATTAGAGATGCCACCAGGTAGGGTAGGCAGAAAGAACTTCCTGTTTATCAAGTTCTTGAGATCTTCTACCCAGAGACAGAACAATCCAACATTAGTTCATCTAATTTGAAAATTCTACAGAGAAAGCTAAGATTAAATACTAGAGGCAGAGGAAAACCTGGTTTTAAAAAATGCTGGTATTAGGATTCAGTTAATGCTCTTCGATGGGGACTCTTAGCCTGGCCCCAACATGTCTCCCAATACGCAGCTATTTGGAGACACTTTGCTTCTTTGCAATGAGGGTGATGGTAGGTTTCAGGAGAAGTCTCACCAGCATCTGTAGTAGAGGATGTGGGAGTTGATAGCATCCTACCGTGTACAGCTCACCACTACAATAAAGACTGGGATAGCCCTGAAGGAACCCTGCAGAACAACTTGGAGTGTTACAAAGCCACACAAACTCACACGAACCCTTGATTAGATAGATGTATGGCAGCTGAGTGACTTGGGAAAATTACTATAACCTGTCTGAACCTACATGCTGTCATTTATAGAGCAAGGATGCTAAACAGGACCTATGGGTATCAGTTTCATCTTCATAGTTACTGATGTTAAGATGCATTCATACTCCATACCTTTTTGGTCTTTCTCCTTTCAATAAATATATTGAGTGCACACTCTGAGCAAAGTACTGTAGAAAAGGCTGTGACACCCCAGAGGAAGGGCCCCAATAGAGCTGACCTCCCAGTGTGAGGCATTCCAGTAGGTGACTCCTTACTTCAGGACGGTGGCAAAGTCGAGCAAGCACACAGAGGAGCAGATACGTGGGCATGGGTAGGAAAGGCAGACAAGTCAAGGCCTGGATGTCAAGGGTAAGGCAGACACCAAGTTGGGAGAGAGACAGGGAGGTATGGGCATGAGGTTTCTGAGGAACTGCAGAGTGAGGCAGGCAGCTCTGTGAGGTCCACATACAACATCCATGCTTCCTTCCAGGATCTTGGTCTTGGTTTGAAACCTTTAATTTTTATTTGTGTTAGGCATGCTTGAAAAGGGGGCCCACAGAACGAGGGCAGCGTGACCATTTCTTCAGTCTTGAGAACGTGAATCAGAGATCCCCAAAGAAGCCACATCTGTGTTGAAGGTGAAGGCAGACTGAGCCAGAATGATCTTGGGTGATCTAAATCCCTTAGGAGCCACCACGTTCATCCTCTTTACTTGACATAACACCCTTGTGGCTAACAGGTGAAGGCTTTGGAATGTATTCCCCAGTCGACCACTTGCTGCCACCAACCTGAAGGCTAAGAATGTTCAGACGGCATCTAAAACACAGAGCAGAGCCTCCCTATCCTGTTGTAGCTTTCATATATCACTCCCCTACTGATGCATTTAGTAGAGTGGATCCTTCTCTCTTAAGACTATAAAACCCTCATGTGACCACTTCCACAATAGAACGTCTTACTGAGGGGCCTGAACCCCTGTTCTGATACACTCAGCTCAGAATAAAGTACTATCTACCCCTGGAGCATTTTTGCATCAGTGAACATAACTACCAAGATAGAACCCTGATTTGCGGACTGGAGAGATGACTCAGTGGTTAGCGGTCACCAAGCCTGATCACCTGAGTTCAGTTCCCAGGAGCCACATTACTGTAAGAGAGAATCGACCTAGGCAAGTTGTCTCTGACCTCCAAATGTGTGCAGTGGCGTGTGTAGGTCTAATAAATAATCAATGGGAAGAATAAAGATAGACAGCATTGGCCACAGTCCTTCCAAACCCCCAAACTCACAGTGCACGGCTCAGGGGACTCCTTTTGATATGTTTGTAGAAACCCAAGGTGGTTCAGGGCCAAATGTTGTGGCTTCATAGCTGAATGGCTTTAAAAGACTCTCTTTCCCTCTCCGAGTTTCAACTTCCTTCTTCAGGAAAGAGAGATGATGGGATGTTCCCAGCACTAGTGAGAATAGATTCTGTTCCATGAGGGGAGGTTTGCAAGCTCCACAAAGGAAAAAAAAAGATACGTGCAGTTAATGAGTTAATGTTTATACACCAGGTCTCGTCTACACTGCACCTCCCTAGCAGCACGGTTGACAATGATAAAGCGATTGTTTTGTGCTGTCCCAGACTTCAGAGATGTTCCTGGCTTCAAACTGAGGCATCTGGGAGCCGGGATTGACATGGAGTTTATATTTAAATCACACAGACCCATGTGGGACATGTGAGTATAAATTGGAGAACACAGGAGTATTTCGTATATGCTGTAGTAAATTAATAAATAAAAGGTAGGAAAAGACACACACACACACACACACACACACACACTCAAAGTTACCACTGCTGCTCAGCAATGGAATGGTCATGTTTAAACAAAGGCAGTAACAAATGTGTCAAGTTTATTCAAGCATGACAGCACCGGGATTCAGCTCCAGGGAATCAGATCCGCAGCCATGAGCTATGAAGTCCCCAGAGCTCACATCAGCCATCTACGCAGATGTTTATCTTGCATGACCGCTGTGTTGGCCTCTATAGCTTCACAGCCCCCGAGCGCTGCCTTCTTCCCAGAATGCCTGGATACTATTCTTAGTCACCAGCAATTTTGTTTTTATCTTCATTCCCTTGTCCATTTGGGAACACGTGACTGTGAGTCAATGGCAGAGAGAGCAGGCCTGTTAGAGGAGCTGGGGCCTGGAGCACCAACCCGGTGATTAAGCTCTTGGGCCATGCTAGTACATCGCAGAGTTCTTTCTTTTAAATACAGAGCAGTTGCATTTGATATGAAATGGGCCGGCTCAGGCCTGTCATGCTAAGCAGGTCACATAATTGTGGTGGCATATGCAGCCTGAATAAACAATGTTATAGAGCCTTCCAAAGAGAGAGAAAAGAGACTCCAGGCTTCCAGACTTAAAGGGAAAGTGCAAGTGAATTCTCATGTTGAGAATATTACTGTTGTCCTGTAGTTGTGGCTTTGGCTTTTAGTGGTTTAGCGTTGAGTACCTTGGGTGACATCTCTGATCCTGTAACAAATTCGAGGATTGGAGCATTTCCTAAAAATTTGATAAAATCTGTTGATTGGGTCACAAAAGGATCTATTTAAGATTCTACATATGTGGTATTTTGCCTCACGGTTATGCCTGATCAGATAGCTAGCATGGTTTGCACTGCTTTCCCTTCCTGCGAATCTCCTAGTCCTCCTCACCCCTCCCCTTCCTTCCTTGTCCTGGTACCACTCATGCAACATCCGTGCATTTGCGCAGAGGAAGCGTGTCGATCCAAAGACACTACCAGAAGCCTCTCCTCATCCTCCTCCCTTGACTGGCCACTACTGCTGTAACTTCTGAGATCATCTATTTTTAAATATTGGTTGGTAAAAATCAATTGATCAGTTAATATATATTCTTTCATATCTCGTTTGCTTTCCTTGTTGTTCTTGTGTGAAATTTGTCTTCATTGTGCGAGCTCTGGTTTGGCTTACTCTTTTTGTTTATTTGGGCGATGGTATTTTAGTGACAATATTTCTCCCTTTCCTTTTTTCTCTCCACACCTTACAGATGCACATAAACAAACACATCCATGGATTACATAATTACATAGTACACACATGTGGTGCTTTGAATGAGTATAGACACCGTAGGCTCATATGTTTGAATGCTTGATTCTCAATTGGTGGAACTGTTTGGGAAGGATTAGGAGGTGTGGCCATGTGTGTCACTGGGGGAGACTGAGGTTTTAGAAGACAGAGTAGGCTCCCTCTGCCTCGGACTTTGGATCAAGAAGTGAGCTCTCAGATACTGCTTCAGCATTTTTCCTGCTTGCCTGCTGCCACACTCCCACCTATTATGGTCATGGATTCTAAGCACCTGTAACATTTTATTTTATAACTTGCCTTGGTCATGGTGTCTCATCACAGTATTAAAAATGTACCTAAGATAATTTATAATATATGTAATGCCTATCTATCTATCTATCTATCCATCTATCCATCTATCTATCTATCTATCTATCTATCTATCCACATACCATATATATATATATGGTATATATATATATATATATATATATATATATATATATATATAAATTCTCATGTTACTGGGTTCTCCAAAGTGGTATAAATGTAGTGTCTGATAAGTAATATAAGGAAGAGTGTAAGTAATGACAGCAATGTAAGGAAGAATGTAATTAATGACAGTAATGTGAGGAAGAATGTAAGTAATGACATTAATGTGAGGAAGAATGTAGGTAATGACATTAATGTGAGGAAGAATGTAAGTAATGACATTAATGTGAAGAAGAATGTAAGTAATGACAGTAATGTGAAGAAGAATGTAAGTAATGACAGCGATGTGAGGAAGAACGTATGGTTATTCGATGCTCTTGCCAGCAGTGATATTGTTTAGCAATTTTGGTAGAGGTGTGGCATGAATTTCTGTTTTGGTTGCTGCGATAAAACACCATGGCGACTTATTTGGAGAAAGAATTTATTTTGTGTTTACAGTTGAGAGGAGCAGGAGTTGATCATGGTAGGGAGGCATGATAGCAAGAATGATAGATATCAAGAGGTAGGCATGGTGGCAGGTGCAAGAGACTGAGAGATCACATCGCGGCCATAAACAGGAAGCAGAGGTTGAGCCAAAAGTGGAGCAAGGCTTTACATCCTCAAAGCCAGGCCTCAGGGATCTGTTTCCTCCTCCAAGATGAACCGTTCCATAACCTCTCAAAAAGCTCCACCTCCTGGGAACTAAGTGTTCAGAAACCTGAGCCTATGGGGGACAGTTCTTAGTCAAACCACCACAGACAAAGTTCCTACAGAGTGAACGTATTTATCCTTATTTTCCACTGTAGTTTCTTTGTAGCTGAAGCGTATTTTTCCTTCTCAACTTACATGAATGGTTGCAACTTTAACATAGCTAGTAGTTAACAATAGGATAATAGTATCTAGTCACTGCTTAGAAAACTAGGAAATAGTCAATTTTCCCCCCATCAGTGATTTAATCTTCCATGGATTTATCTTGAGGGCAGGAAATGGAAGTTCATAGCCACCAAAATCCAAGCTACTTGCTTATTAGAACTCATAAAGCCACCCCGTTGCGAGCACAATTAGAAAGAATATAAGTGTAATTAATGAGGTACTGAGTTTGATGGCTAAAGCAACCTTCACTGCCTTCTGGGGATCTCATAGCGAATGATGTTTCAGATCTTTTTCTTGATTCTACTTAGTAGAGACAGAAGCCAACAGATAGCAGAGAGGGGCCGTCTGATGTCAGGGCGTTGAGAAGGTCCAGAGTCTAGAACTCCACCCTTCTAGACAAGACAGGCCACCTATAGTCCGAGACATATTTTTAAAGCCCAGTTTTAATCATTAACCTTCTAGAATTTCCTTCAGTCCATATGGAATGAAGAGACCCATTGGAATTTCATCGTAACCCCTTTTGTCATGGAGAATCACAGTACAGACAGAACTTGATGTTGCAAAGGTAACGCCTTAGTGGTAGAGTGTTTGACTGCACACAGGACCTGACTGTCATCACTAATAGCCAGTAACATGAGAATATAGTGGACCACTGATAATGATTTGAACACAGTCCTGTGAGAGCATGAGCTGCATGAGAGGCATGAGAGCCAAATTCTAAGTTAGTTGCTCCAAACCAGCTTCAGTCTCTGCCATCTACAGAGTGGGGGAGAGTTCATCTCCTATAGTAAGATATGTCCAAACTCCTACGTATGCTGTCCTTCACTTCAGTTGACCTAATATGTTTCTGAATAGTTCAGCATATTTTTCTTATTTATAAAGTCATATTTACTACCAAGATTCAGACATTAAAAGAGACAGACGGGTAGAACAGAAGTTACTAGTCATTCTTCATTTACTCGTCCCACCTCATTCTCATTCACACAGACACATAACACATAAGGTCACCATTTACTCTGGGACAGGGATTCCTCAGAAATGAGTTAATGAATGAATATAAAATGTTTAATTTCTGGTTCTATCATGAACATGCAGAAGCATGAAAACAAGGTGCACCCCCTTTACAGCCCATGTCTCATGTCTCTCAGCCCTGTAGTGTCACCATGATGGGTGTCCTTAATATCTCATGAGTCCTGGGCCACAAGTAGGAACTGGCTGAAAAGAAGACATGTGTAGGCTTATCAATGTTCTGTTGTTTAGACAGAGTTCTGTGTCAGATGTCAGCTGGGAGGACAATTTCCCTAGAAATGATCATCAGGCAATGCTTCATCGTCCTTGGTTCCATGAGCCAGATTCTAATGGAGACAAATCTAAACTGGAAGATGACCTAGCCTGCATTTGGGGTACTTCATATTTTGAATAAATGAATTTACTAAATAAAGAGAATAACAAGAGAGCTCTGAAAGGAAATGAAGAAGTGAACACTCTTCCTGTCACCAGGATGGCACTGGGTTAAGACCTGCTGGGCTGCGTATCTTCTGTGGTAGAGAAAAATAAGTCAGAGACGTGGATGTGAGTGCGTGTTACATGTGATATGACGCCACATTTCTTCATCAGTTTTGCTTACAGCCTATATAACAGTAGTTCTCAACCTTCCTAAGGCTGCAGCTCTTTAATACAGTTCCTCATGCTGTGGTGATCCCCAACCATGAAATTATTTCTGTTGCTACTTAATAACTGTAATTTTGCTACTGATATGAATCACAATGTAAACACCTGTGTTTTCCAATGGTCTTAGGCGACCCCTGTGAACCCTGTGGCCCTCCAATGGAGTCACAGATTGAGAACCACTGGTGTTGATGGTGTGGAATCATTAGATTCACCAGTTCAAACTACTTTATTTAGTAAAGTTACATTTCTTGCCCAACCCAATGGAACAGTGCCTAGAATTCATACCTGGTCATGTTCAGGAAACTGCCTGGTACATATAAATGGTCATCACTGTTATCTGGACGATCTAATTAACACCCTGTCTCTGGTTACCCAAGAATTAAGTTGTAATTGTAGTGTCTATTTGCCACGATATAAATAGTTTTTACTAAGACTTTACTAGCAGAGATTTTTTTCAGCCTCCAACAGAAATGTTTTAGAGTCCAAGATATTAAGAATACCCACTAGACATCCTTATCAAAATAAAAATCAGATGTGTATGAAGTATTCTTTATCACCCCAGGTTAACACACACGTGGTGGGAGAGGAACCAGGACTGCATCAAGCAAGTTTTCTGACGGTTTTGGAGGAAACCGTGTGGCCCTCATTTGTGTTCCATTGTATCTCTTCCTGAGGTCCGTGAACAGCCATCACCATCTGGCCAGGCTAATTCTGGGAGGCTGCAGCTGCATCCCTGTGTCTGGCAATCACAGCTCCAGGTTCCTTCCATACTAAATAGCTGGCTCAATTGCAGCCTGGCCGGCATATTCCACTGCAGACAGCCTCGTTTCCTAGTAGGAGTTCAGCCTTACAACATGACAAATCATCCTTGTCATTCATTAGCCTAGCGTTCATATCCCCCTTTCTCCTTTTGGTACTCTAAGTCGGGCTTTTGGAAACACACACACACACACACACACACACACACACACACACACACACACACCTCACTTGAGCATGCCCTCTTACACAGATGCTTGCAATCATCCTATAATTGGTCCCTCTGTTGCAATTTTCCTATTCCATGATCTATCCAATTCTGATTCCAGTTTCCTTATTCAGAAGCCCGGATCAAATCCGGTTATCCCCATGTCATGATTTGTCTTTTGAAACAGTTTCACTGTTGACCAGGTAAGTCTTGGTTGGTCATTCTTCTGTTTTAGATTTCTGCTAGGATTACAGACATGGGTGGCCACATTATGTTCCAGCTACGGACTTCGTTATGCTTTTGTGGTTCCACGGTAAATGCAAACACCCTGAACTTTCGCTCAAGGCACTTCATCATCTGGCCCTACCTTTGGCAAGTAGTATACCACAGTAACTAAGAGTTTAGTGATCACAGGTGTTAGCCCACAGCAGCTCCTTTCTTGGCTTGTGCATGCTTTGTTTGTTTGTTTGTTTGTTTTTTTATCAGTTAAGTGGAAAGGGTCAAGGTTTGAATCTTCCTAACACCTCCACAGTATAGGCTCAATAAATGGTCTGTTTAACTAAGCTTTGCCAGCTTCCACTCCTGAACAAAAGCACCCAGAAGGTGGGGAATTAGAGGTATGAAGTAAAGAGAAGTTGGGGTGTGCTGTTCACTCGAAAGTAAGAGCAGCCCACATACTTACCCAGTTTACAGATTACCAGTGGACAGTTCTTATTTCCTTTAGTACCAGTTCTGTTCGTTCTGACCTTAATGAAGAAACCCTTGACTCACAGGTAACCGAGAATGAACAAATCACCAAGAACCCTGACAAATGACAACAACTCCATTGTTGGAGCTTCTGGTATCTGATATCTGTTGATGTAGCTGAGCTGGTCCTTCTGCTCCGGACCTTTCTGGAATCATGGAAAAGAGTCCTTCTGGGGACTTCAGTCATATCTTCTCTTGTCTTTGCAGTGCCCACTGAAGGAGAAGTTCTCCAGGCTTCTGCAAAGCTTCCGAAGTTCTCCAGGCTTCTGCAAAGCTTCCGAAGTTCTCCAGGCTTCTGCAAAGCTTCTACTGACCTGCAAGGGACTCTCAGGGAGAGAAACCTATGTATATTTCTTTGTATCCATGTGCATTTGCTTTGGTGATGCAGACTCAGAGGGCTTGCAGATATAGGGCTTAGATTTTTGCCATCACTCCATTCACAACTCCGAACTTTAACACAAAGGCCATGTAATCTTGGGAAAGTAACTTTGTGTCTTGACATTTCCCCTTTTTCCAAGTAAAAAAGGGTCAGGACTGGCTACCCAGGGAATCGTTGTTAGTATTAAATATATTAAATACCTAAGGACTTTTTTGTAAAAGCCTCCATTAATCAGTCATCCCTTTAAGTATATCAACAGTCACAACATATTATATACACATGCATTACATACAATGTGCACACACACACACACACACACACACACACAGAGAGAGAGAGAGAGAGAGAGAGAGAGAGCGGCAGGCATGCATACATGCATACGTGTGTACTCATATCAAATGCACAGATTGATCAGGAATGGTAGGCAGTACTTAGCTATAACCCTAGCATTGAGAAGCCAGAAGAGGGAGAACTGTGAGTTAGAGTCAGACTACCCCAGATAGCCTTTTCTTTTTTTAAACATAGCTTCTGGATCTCAGGCAGATGTGACTCCAAACCCTGTATTGCATATTTCACACTGTGTGCTCAGGGGATAACTTTACTCTTCTGAGCCTGCCTCTTTATCCATACAGTGGGAAAATATGAATTCTCTGAAAACTTACAGAGAAACAGTAAACTCGAGAAGGCTGAGCAGTGCTCACCGTGCCTGATCAGCTCCTCCATGTGCGTCATCTGGTTGCGCTTTCTGAATTGTGAGCTTCTGGTGAACGTTTACAGGTATTTACCGATGCTCGTCCAAGCCATGAACTCACACTGCAGTGTCCTTCCCCACCACAGAGCCAGTCATTCAAAGAGCCTCATGAAAAGCCTTTCTAGTATTCTGCTCATGTACATCTCCTTGAAGCCCTTTGAAACACACCCAATTAAACTTGTAACAACAGTGCACTCCCAGGGTGACAGTAAATCTAGTCCCTCTGTTGCAATTTTCCTTGACCCAAAGTCATGGTTTCAGTCCTCTCAGAGCTGAGGGCCGCTAACTCCAGCCTGTCATGGCTGCCTCTTAGCTGCGTGCTTGAAGGAGGTTACAGGTGGGTCACAGGGGTGTAGTGACAAGTGGGGAACCTGCTCAGACTTGGGGCATGAGAACCTTGGCCCCAAATCTTTTCCTTATGTTCAGACTGGTTGGCTGTATGCCAGAATGTGCAGCCACATGGAGCTGCAGAGTGACCCGTGGGACTAAAGGATCCTCTCTCTAAAAGAGCAGGAGTTTTGTTGGTCTCTGTCTGTTACTGCAGAGTAAGTGCCCGCTATGCATTAAGCAACCCATTGTATGTTCAAGCCACAAATAGAACAGTGCTCAGTTCACATCCTTCAGGGGCTCAAAACTAATTTCTCCTTTTTCAACATCCATAAATGACTCGGCTTTCATGATTCACACGACAGCAATAGCAATGGTCTATCTTAAGTATAGAAATGGATATTGTTGGTATTTTGTCTCGGCTTCGCCCCACAGTTACCTGACAACAGCCAAATGTGCCTGACTCACTATAAAAGGGGCTGTTTGCCCTGCTCCTCTCTCTCTGCCTTCTTGCTTTTGCTCTATCCTCTTGCTCCTGCTCCTCCCTCTCCCTTCTCCACCCTCTCTCTCTCCACATGCTCATGGCCAGCCTTTACCTCTCTCTCTCTCTCTCTCTCTCTCTCTCTCTCTCTCTCTCTCTCTCTCTCTCTCTCCACCCCCCTCTCAACTCCCCTCTCCATGCCTTGAATAAACTCTATTCTATACTATACCATCCTGTGGCTGGTCCCTCAGGGGCAAGGGATACCCCAGAATGGGCCCATAGAGGCATCCCCTTCCTCCACACCTGACTACACATCCACCAAACATATTCCTTCTCTCTTTATTTTTATAAAGCACAGCAGATACTTCAGAAATATTTGAAGCCATTCTCAGACCTCTGGGAGATACTTTCTTCTTGAGAGTTTTTTCTTCAAATCTTTATATATTACTTATAAAATATTACTTATATACTAAGGTGACAAAGAAAAGGTGTAATTAGGAGCTGAAGATATGGCTCAGCAGCTAAGACTTTGCTTTTGCAAAGTGTGGGACAGTGAAAGACCCTGGTTCCCAGTTGAGGAGGTTTGAAACCCTGGTTACCCTGAGGGACAGTAGGCATTTTCTGACACACAGGAAACCAGGCCGGTCACTAGCCCACAGCCCTCCATAGATTTGTGACCATTAGTCAGGTAAGGGCAATGCCCCAAGCCCCTTCACAGGTAAAGGACATGACCAGAGGTCACATAGGCTCAAGACAGAGCTCCATTATAATGAGGTACCTAAAGGCCTGGAGGCTTAGCCAATGAATTTCCCTTCCCAGACACTCTTCCCTGCAAAAGGTATTTAATCTCAGGACCACTCTGAGAAGTGGGGTACGGTTTTACTCTTCCACCTTCCGCCATGACAATAAATGCCTTGAAACCATGGACTGCCTCTCTTATCAGAAAACACCATGGGGAGCCACAGAGAAGGCCTTCACCTACAGAGATACCATCTAATCTCTAGAAGAAGGCCTTCCTACACTCCCAGCGGTGGCACGTCCTACCAAGCTCAGGTCCACCACCATCCAGCCAAAGACTCTTCCTACAGAACCAGCTGTAACTCCTCCTTTTCCTCCTTGGCTCTGGGCTAGATCCAGTCCCACTGCTCCCCCCACCCCATTCCATTCTCAGCTCTTCTGTGGCACTCCAGCAGTGCCTGAATGCCCAAGAGCCAGAGAATCACATGGCCTCCTTGCAGCTCTGGGGACCTTCACCCCCACCCCCACCCTGAGCCAGCTCTGGCTGTGTCCTCTGCCTCAGGTCCCATGTCTCAGACTATGCTTCCCCACATGGTCAACTTCCTCCCCAAGTGGCCTGAGCCCTGTGGCAGAGCAGATGTAGGACCCTACTAATCCTACCATTGAAGCCAGTCGCTTAACCTACAGCAAAGGATCTAATTTTGCTTCCAAGGTTTCACATTGAATGGCTTATAGTCACTTGTAATTATAGTTCCAGTGTATCCACAGACACATATATGTACATGCATGATACTCACACACAAACACACACACACATACACACACACACACAATGTAAACAATAAATATTTCAAGTGGAATAGTATAGTATTTAAAGATCAGAAATAGAGTAAGCACTTTTAAATTATGATTTCACAAAAATAAAAATGTTATAATATTGTTATTTTCAATATATATAAGAACATCTCTTTACTTGAAAGAAATGTGTCAGGGTGAAAAACTTTAAATTTACAGTTTAAATTATTAGTTAATTGATAACAGAATTAAGAATGTGGTCCACATCTAGCATATGCCCCAGGATAATCCTGACTTTTCTAGAACACTTGTTTTATAGCACTGTTTATGCTTTTTGCTCTTCAAATTAGCCAAGAGAGTTAATCAAAGGATGACAGGATAACAACCCCCCCCCCAGTCAACTGAGACTAGGGAGGCTGTCTAGTAAATCACAAAAGTAAGATAAAAATATTTGCCTCTCAAAATGGTGCCATTTACATGCAAAAGTCAATATAGAGTATAGAATCAGGTTTCCTGAAAAGTTCACATGAGCTTCTAGGCTCTAAACATTCTCTTTGTTAAAGATAATCCATTCTATCTCTCTCAGTCATTGACAAAATATCTTCTAATGTGTTGTGCTGTGAGAGAGAATTTGACTACGCAGAAAGATGTACATTATAGTCTTGAAAGATAGAAAAGGAAAAGTACCTAGTTTCTTCATATATAAGGACTAATTGAACAATAAGGTAGCAACACCATCCAATTAGTAAAAATAATCTTTTTGTCATGTATGACAATACACTTACAAACTCAGTCTGAGTTCCAGAGTGAGGCAAAAGGATGTGATATCAAGGCTATGCTGAGTTGCAAAAGAAGCTTACATCCATTCTGTGTTACTTAATGACAACAAACATATATCATTTTGGTGACAAGAAATCTTCAGTTACATGTGTCCCATCTGGAATACTCATAGATGAAATTAGGAAGGACCAAGAACTGTGTGTGTTCATGAGAGGGAAGGTAGAGTGCAGTGTTATAAAGAGTTGAAGATGATGATGATGTGATGATGATAACGACAAAGAAGAAAATCAAGGAGAAGGAGAAGAAGGAAGAAGGAGGAAGGAGGAAGGAGGAAGGAGGAAGGAGGAAGAAAGAAGAAGAAGAAGAAGAAGAAGAAGAAGAAGAAGAAGAAGAAGAAGAAGAAGAAGAAGAAGAAGAAGAAGAAGAAGAAGAAGAGCAAAAATGCAAGGGTTATGGGTGAGGGATGAGAGGGTAGATGGTAAAGCGAAGAGGAGAAAAGATAACTAACATTGGCAAGACTTCTAAAAGTCATATGGAAAGATACTGCTGTAATGTTTCCTAAATTATATGTAAACACACATATATTAGAAGTTTAAATAGAGTTACCCACAATGGGAGAAAATGCTCCTGCTGGACATCACAGGCCAACATCTAAAAAGCCTAGTGGCAGGAATGGATTATCTCTTCTGAAGTTGTTGGCCAGTGAGGTTTCCTAGAACTTCAAACATTACACGCTATTGCTAATGCTCTTAGTTGCCCTCCAGAACATGGTGATAAGTCTCTATTGTTATAGAACCACATACTTATGTCATTGGACACAGAGAAATCAGGCTAGTACTGGAATCTTCATCCTTACTGGCTAGTTCTCATCATGCTGGGAGGTGCTATTCATGTTACTGGGAGAGAAAAGTTGCCCAATCTCGCCCAGCTTTGAACCCTGTGAGTAAAAATAATGACCAGTCTAGCAAGACATGCCTAGTGGTACAATAGCAGCAGGAATGTCATGGGAATAACCAACCATCTTCTCAGTGGTGTCAAGGCCCACTCCACCGTTGAAAATCCATACCTAGCACCCTTGCCAAGGCCACAAAATCATGGATAGACAGATCATAAGCCCCAAGAGAAACCCTATTACCATTACTCGGCTAAATGGGCACAGTAGTAAATCCATTCTGAAATGACTTATTGCTGTGTGCAGAGATTAGTGTATTTCTCAACTTTCATCCATAAATGGCAATTAACACAGAGAACCACAAATGGTCAAGGTGAAGTGTAGCTGCTTGTATTCTCATGCTAATTATGCCCCCCCAAGACCTGTTTGCAGTTCATGTAGCTGCATGAACAGAAAACACTGAAGGATCCTGCCCCCAAGTTGGTTCTAATTAGTAAATAAAGATGCTGACAACAGAAGACTGGGTAGGGCAGACAGAGGCAGGACTTTTAGGATTCCAGGTCAAGGGACTGAGGAAGGAGAAAGAGGGGAGCTGCCATGCCTGGAGAGAGTGGAGGAGAGGAGAAACCATGCCTGAGAAGGTGCAGGACAGAGCATAGCCACCATTTTGGAGCCAGAGAAGAGTGCCCCCAGAGGGTCCTGACTGGGTCTAGGGCACCAAAGATGGAATATGGATTTTAGTAAGTAATAACTTGAGAATATCAAGGGGTGGTATATTAGCCATGTGGAAATTAGGAAGTGGCTCAGCCCTTGAGCTGTGTTAGGCTTATCAAAATCTAAAGGCTGTGTATGAGTCATTCATTTGGAAATCCATTGCTGTTCCTGGGACCAATTTAAATGTTTAATTGGGTTCAGCAACAGTGAAGGTTATAAGAGACTATGGATTAGTTTCTCATAACTGGGGAGTCTACATCACCACTTCCTCTTATGGCTCAGGGATCATTGTGTAAAGGGGGAAAGAAGATTGCAAGAGCTCGAAGCAGTAGATGGCTACCAGGAAATAGTGCATTCTGGACATAGCAGGCCAGTTGCATGGGTGCATTCACAGCAGTTGAGACAACACGCACAAGAACTGTGAAAGCTCAAGCCAGACAAAAGGCCAGCATGGATACAGGAAGCAGATATAAAGTCCCACCCATAGCAAAATACTATTAGCAATTGGCAGCTGCTGAGAGAGGGGAAACCTGTTTTCTTTAAGAGTGTGGATCAGGGTTAAAAAAAAAAAAAAAAGAGCAGACCAATTCCCACATGTACCCTGGTGGTCATGCTCTCACTAGTTCCGGCTCCAACAGGCTTTTGGAACTAGCACTAATTTATCTTGGCGGCTCCATGCTGTCCCCAAGTGCTTTCTGACCCAGGCAGTCTGTGAGCTGTTCCAACAGGGTGTCCTGATAGGGCCCTCACTCACAGCTCTTTTGGCTGTTTTCCACCATACCAGGCATACACATCCCAATTCCGTGGTAGGCCTGGCATGTCCTGCTACCATATGCTCTTTTGAACTCAATTAAGTCACCATAGGAAAGAACACACACACAATATCTTCTGATCCAATTGATAAGATATAATTTGCCCATCTAAACAATACAAAATCCTGTATACACCCATCCCTTAAGAATAGTCATAACAGCCTGTTACTACACGCAGAGAAGAATCTTAACACCTGCTACCATGTTCTCTCAGCTTCCCACTCCGCTCCTGCCTCTCTCCTTTCTAAAACTTTCTCCTGCCCATCCTTCCTTCTCATCCAATGACAGGCCTCGTTCTATCCTGTACCTACCTCCACCTGCATAATGACATCAACTTACAGGTGTGAACCCTGATGTGTTAGATATGTTCCAGTGAAAGGCTACACATCAAAGAGCACACGGACGGTTTTGAAACACTTGATGGGTTTCAAAAAAGCATACGAAGCTGAACTGGGAAGTCAGGATGAACATGGGAGGAGTAGGGGGGAAACATGACAGAAATTCACTGTAGAATAATCTCAAAAATGAGAAAAAATGTTTAGAATTTTTGAACTCTAATAATTTACTTGTTTGGTAAGTATTCAATTAAATACTAGACAACACCCGATCAGTAACAGAGAGGGACACTACTGCACCCTTCCTCAACTACTGCAGTGTAAGTTACAGCAGTGGTTCGCAACATGTCAGTTGTGACAGAGGTCGCATGCAGATATCCTGCATATCAGGTATTTGCATTATGATTCATAACAGTACCAAAATTACAGTTCTGAAGTAGCAACAAAATAACTTTATGGTTGGGGGTCAGCACAACATGAGAAACTATAATAATTGGTCACAGCATTAGGAAAATTGAAAACCACTAAGTTACAGGGACATGTATTCCGTACTCACTCAGCAGCTGAGTTGTGGGCCTGGGTTTATTCTAATATTTTACAGGGAAATAATAAGCATATTCATTTGTCTTTATCAATCTCAGTAAATTGGCAGGTATAACATGACCTATATTCATTTTTTTTAATCAACAGGATTATCTGTGAATGGATCCCAGTAGAGCCTTGTTAGGCAACCATAAGTTTTCAACATTACATCACACATATCAGATAATGGCCATTCCACAAGAAAGCCTTCCTGCATTCATCTCTCAGCATCATCATTAATGAAAAGAAATAATTGTGTGAAATCTACTAGGACAAACCAAAGAAGCTCACTATGATAAATTAGAGTTTGGAGGGGAGGAGCAGAGTCCAGACAGGACAATGGAGGTTACAGCTGGAGAAATGTATAAAATTCATCACTTAGTGAAAACTCGAGACTTGACAAAGTTGTAACACTGTGCTCTGTGACTGAAGGAGTCTAAGGAAACTTCCTGTACCACAGGCAGGAAGGACTCTACACCAGATGCACTGGGGTTAAATTGTTCAATAAAAATGATGAAAAAGTTTTACCTGCAACCTGGAAGAAAAAACACACATATACAGAGGGGGGAAAGTTGAAATTATAGAATATTTCTTATTAGCAGCAATATAAGTGAAAGAGACACTGAACATTTCTAAAATACTAGAAACACAATCTCTCACAACTTACAAAGACTTTCAAAGACAAAGATGAGGATTGGGGAGACAGCCAAGTTGGTAAAGTGCTTGCTGTGGAAGTGTGAACACCAGAGTTCACTCCCCCAGAACTCCTGTTTTAAAAAGTAAGGTGTGGTGGCAAATGTTTGTAATCCAGGGAGACAGAGTGGCAATGCCTTAGGCTCAACAAACACCAAGTCTAGTCAGGCTGGCAAGATTTAGTTAAGAAGAGATCCTACCTGAAAAGCAAAGTGGGTAAAACCTAAGGAATGACACCTGGACACCTGGCTGCTAGTCTCCATACACATAGGCATAACACACATAGGCATAGCATACAAGCACACATGCACAACACATGCCCATGCATGACCACCCATTCGTACCCATGTTTCAAACAGGTGGAAAATTATTTCTCGAACTGCTATTAACACTATTACTATATTTCAATCATCTGTCAATAAATCAATCATGTCTCAAGAAACATTTATTGGATTTCTGCTGTATGTTTTTTGTTTTCTATGGTGGGATAATTCCATTAGAAATGTCTAAAATGTCTCGCAGGCTACCTGCGATGGTTGAAACTACAACGGGAAGTTCTGAAACCAAAGAACAACAACAACAACAGTACCTGAGTACTTTTGTCTCTCGGTGGGAACATCACTCAGCAAACAACACTGCATTTCAGTAGTGTTCTAGTAATGCACGCAGACCCTTTCCTGTTTACTTAGTTTCTAATGTTACCGAAAGTAGTCTTTTTCCCTTTTGTCCTTCATTGTCCTTTACGATGGTAAAAGTCCTTATTCAATACTTTCCCATCATACGAGTAAGATTTGCTCTCACTAATAGGTGGATATGAACCAACCAACCAACCAACAAACAAAAGTACAGAATACCCAAGATACAGATCATGGAACTCAAAAAGGTCAATAAGTTGAAGGGCCCAAATGAGTAGTCTAAGTCCCAGTGCGGAGGGAGAAGAAATCAACCACAAAGGGGGAGAGAGGGACAGGAAGGGAAAGGGGATGGGGGTGGGAAGAACATGATTTGGTATTGGGTGGGGGAAAAGGACTGAAGCCCTGAAGGCCAGCCAAAAGAATGGAACTAGGTGACCTCAGGAGGAAGGAGGTTGGGAGGACCCTCCAGAATGTACCAGAGACCTGGAAAATGAAAGACTCTCAGGACTTAAAGGAGGGGAGGTCGTAGATAAAATGCCCTACAGTAGAGAGAGGGAACTGTTGAGCCCACCTCCAGCTGAAAGGCAGGGCATCAAGAGAGGGGTGGGATTGTTGCTGTCCCACAGTCAAAACTCTGACCCATATTTCTTCCTGTCTGAAAGAAATGCAAGGATAAAAATGGAGAAGAGCCCGAGGAAAAGGAAGTCCAGCGACAGACCCAAAGTGGGATCCAGCTCAAGGGGAGGACCCATGACCTGACACCATTACTGAGACTATGGAGTGCTCACAAAAAGGGACCTATCATGATTATACTTCAAAAGACCCAACAAGTGGCTGAGAGATTCAGATGTACATATTTGCACCCAACCAATGAACAGAAGCTGCTGACCCCTCTGGTTGAATTGGGGGAAAGCTGGAGGAAGCTGAGGAGGAGAGCAACCCTATAGGAGGACCAGCAGTCTCAACTAACCTGGACCCCCGAGATCTCTCAGACACTGGATCACCCACCAGGCAGCATACACCAGCTGGGATGAGGTCCCCAACACATACACAGCAGAGGACTCCTGGGTCTGTTTCAGTCAGAGAAGATGCACCTAACCCTCAAAAGATTGGAGGGCCCAGAAAGTTTAGAGGTCTGGTGGGGTGGAGACATCGTCGTGGAGACGGGTGTGGGTGTGGGGGATGGGGGATGGGGGATGGGGGATGGGGGAGAAGTATGGGATGTGGAACAGTCAGAGGGTGGATTGGGAGGGGAATAAAATCTGGAGTGTAAACATAAAAAACGTAAAAATAAAAGCTATGAAGTGTGACAGGGTGTCAGCTGTCTATTAGAGATTGGGTACCAACTGCATTTTGATCAGCCATGGGTTTTTTCTCTAGAGTGGACTTGCTGAATAGGCGTTCTCCTAGGAATCTTATCAGGACGGAAGCTCTCACTCCATCTTACCGTCTGACCTCTTTTCATACATTTTAATAGATGATAATCAAAATTATAGAATTTGTAAATTCAGAGCTTGTTATCGGCAGTAGAGCAGGCTCCCATGGAGAATTCCCTCATGCTCAAGTAAAGCAATTATTTGACAGGAAGACAGAGGTGAGGGAGAGTGAAGACAGGAAAGCCCATAGCCATGCTTGCTAGAAGCCAGTGAAGCAGCCCATTACAGAGTGAGGGTGGGGAGTTCATGACAACTCCGAATTATAATTCAGTCAATGATAAAATATCAATATGTTAATACACAGCTTCTGGGAAGCTGTAAAAAGAAATGAAATAATTAAACTTAAAACTCTCTTAATATGATAGTGATAAAGGCATTTTTAAAGATGGTAGATTTTGGAGTTGGGGATTTAGCTCAGTGGTAGAGCACTTGCCTAGCAAGGGCAAGGCCCTGGGTTCGGTCCCCAGCTCCGGAAAAAAAAAAAAAGATGGTAGATTTCACTAGAAATCTCATATTTCAATTTGAGGTTTGTGCCACAGGAGGGAATTCATGACTGCTCTATAAACCTGGTTAAAGATCCATATCATATCCTGCATATAGAAAATCATAGGCCAGGGAAGACCTCCCTACTGGTGTTTACTAAATAGGTGTAGTGGTGTCAAACTGCTTTCTAACTATGGTTATGCTCATCGATTAGAGTGGGTTCTGTCATCGTCAATGAAGCTTTGTCTTGCAGTAGCAGTGGTTAATGTGGAAACTTCTCACTAGTCGAAGAAACAAACAAATATTGGGTGCTCAGTCCTGAATATCGACCCCCACTCAAGACTCAGAGAATCCAGCAGAAGAAAGTATGGAAAGAATGTCAGAGCTGAAATACAAGTAAAAGCGTTACAAAACACTGTTTCCTAAACACAGAGAGGCTGTCACATTCACGAACTCATAGCAGATGTGCTATCAGGACTTGTAGGAGATCAATTGTGTGACCTTACAGCATGGATGGGGAGGTGCTTGTGAACCCTCCTCCAATAAGGTACTATAGATAATTGGTGGCTGATACAGTAGGAAGTCATTTTTCTTCACGGGTGGGATGGCTGATGAGGTGCCAACGCTCAGGTGCACACACACATAGCCATGCACATGCAGGCAGCACTAACCAGGTTCTAAATACTTTTTATTTAAAGAGGGCATGAAGGTGGGTGAGGGAAATGTTGAAGGGATCCAGGGAAAGAGAGAATGGATGTTGGGTATAGATATGATTAAGATTCATCAGACATCACATACTTGAGTTTGTGTGCACGGCTCTCTCTGTCTCTCTCTGTCTCTGTCTCTCTGTCTGTCTCTCTCTCTCTCTCTCTCACACACACACACACACACACACACACACACACACACACACACACACACACAGGACATATGACAAGGAAAATTTGTCCCTCCCTTTCTTATGTCAGTGGATTTATATTCCTCAAATCTAAAGCTAGTCGATATCAAACTGATTAAAATCACTTGTACCCGAAGTGCAAGACCTTTCATTTGTGTGAAACGATCTGGAATTGGGCAAAATAAATATACTCCTCAGGGATGAGAGAGAGTTTTGATGGATTTCTCTGCAGTTTTAAGTCAGTATGTTAGGTCACACAGCAACATGGTCGTGTGCTAGGATCACACAACTGCATTTGATTTTATTTTTCCTCCTGAATTTAGAATTGTGTGACAGGATATTCAGGGTCATTTTTTTCCTACATGAATGTTGTGAAAAGAAGGTAAATAATATTTACTTCTTAAAACAGATGTTTTATAAAACAAGTATTTTACGGGACTGGAAAGATGTCTCAATTGGTAAGAATACTGGCCGCTCTTCCAGAGGACCTAGATCCTATTCCCAGTACCCACACAATGGTTCACAACCATCTCTACCTTTAGTTTCAGGGGATCTAACACTTTCTCCTGGCTTCTGGGGGTACTAGACACATACACGATGCAGTCATATATGCAGGCAAAACTCCTATACATATAAGATTAAATTAAATTAAAAATTTTAAAGTGAATCATTGGGACTGAGTGTTTAACTCAATGATAGAGTACTTGTCTAGGAAGACCCTGGTTTCAATTTCTAGGAAAAGAAAAAGAAGGAAAGAAAGAAGGAAAAGACAAAGAAAGAAAAAGAAAGATGGAGAGAAAAAGAATCATTTAATGTACCCAATTTCTTAGTCATAATACCATCTTTACATTTTTATTTAAATAAAAACATTTTAAGGAAACTAAATATAGGGGTTGGGGATTTAGCTCAGTAGTAGAGCCCTTGCCTAGCAAGCACAAGGCCCTGGGTTCGGTCCCCAGCTCCGAAAAAAAGAAAAGAAAAAAAAAAGAAACTAAATATAAAGAATATATATACATATGTACACATACACACATATATACACATATACATATACTATACATACATGTACACATATGCACATGTACATATTCTTTACATATTTTGTATCCTTTATATATTATATTCTTTATATTTTTATTTATATGTTGTTTAATATTTTATATTTTTTCTGCCTGTATGCTGCAAAGCTGCAGAGAAGAAAAGAGTCAACTGACAGAGTTCATGTGCTCATGCAGTATGCATTGATGGGGTGTTGTGGGGACATTTGGCAGGGATGAAGCAATGCTCCAACACTGGGTGAGCCCTTGAAGTATCCTGGGAACTTGACAAAATCCAACTGTAGAAATGGTATGAATTATAGTCATGGCCATCTACCTGCCAGTGATGACTAAACCTCAAAGCAGAGTTTTCTGCAAGCTTCAACTCTCCTCACTAACTCCGGTGTTTAAACACAAGCTTCCTAGAGTAGACTTGCAAGAACTGTGGAGTTACAGCATGACGTTTTCTGAAGACTCTCTTCACCGCCTCAAGATAAAAATTCTTTTCCTCGGTGAAAGAATACTGGAGAAAGTTCTAATTGTTTGTACACTTCAAGATATCGTAGATTGCTTAAAATAGTGAACCATAGTCTGTCACCAAACTGAGCTCAACAGGAAAGTATACACACAATGCTTTCTCCGAGTTCCTTCCCTTCTAGCCTCACGATAGACCCTTTCAGCTGTCTCAAGCTACCCAACACAGTTTTGTCATTTTTAAATATACATGTATAAATATTTCAGGCAGCTGCTCAAAATTCATAATACTCATTTAATACTCCAGTAAATGCTGTGTGAAGCATGTTTCTGGCATTCCACATCTATCTTTGCCAACGTGATAGGAAGCTTCACTTTTTAAAAACATGGAGATTTTCTTTTCTTGAGCAAGTTCTTTAGTGGCAGTAAGTAAGATGGAAATTCCAGAGATTTTGGTTTAACTGTATGTGTTCTGCAGAAAAAGGTGTGAGATTAGAAAATCCTGGAAGCTGCAGACAGATCCTGTCTCATCGGATGGCAAAGGCTCACAGGCAGTAAAACGACATCGTTTCTGGCATTCCACGAAGAGCAGCTACACACCCTGTTCTATTGAAGAGGTAAGCTGTGTGTTTAACCTTCCTGGCTTCTGCATTGCTTATCTGCGAACACTTCTTTGCTCTCTACACATCTTCTGTCTGACTCAATAGTCCTCTGAATTGTGCAACAGAACTAATCTGCTTAAGGCCAGGAGCATTTGGTACACACAAGTTAGGTGTGAACTGCCTGTGTGTTAACTTTGAGTAGCCTGTGAGCTCCAAGGTGAGGTGCTTTCCATTCAAAGGCTTTTCCTTTAGGAAGGGGCAAGCTGGAACCCACTGTTGTCAACACCCACACCAGCTAGGAAAGAGAAGGAGGCTATGTCTACTCTGTATACAAAGTCCACCACAATTACTTAAGCCATAACTATACGTAAAAGTTGGTACCAGGTTAGTGACTATGAGCACACAATAGCCATTTTTTTTAAGCCAGAGCCTTTGAATTAACAGCTCTGGACCAGAATTATCTTAGAATAAAGATGAGAGAGATACAGCGTGCATTCTGGAAATCATATTTATAACTCTTAACATATGCAACACTTGAGAGTCTCTGGGAAACGTACTTTTAAAATAAAAACTCAGTTGTTGAAGTATACCTTGCAGAGCAACATTTGGATGTGGATGATGTTTTCACCTCTGTTTCCCAATCCTTCAATCACCACAAGCTCCCCTGCTCCCCGGTGAAGAGCTCTTTGAAACTGGAAGGCACCGTGAAACCATCATCAAACATCCAAATCCTCCTGAGCACTGTAAATGAAAACCTGGTCCTGATGTTGCAATCAAGGATACTCATCGTTGGCGGCTGATTTTAATATCAAGCACCTCTAATGATTAATGAATTCAACAATGCTATGTTCGAAACACGGTGTCGCCCCACCCAGCTGCTCAGGAGATGCTCTGAAGATCATGATTTCTGAACAGCTAAATGACTGTCACCACCCACAGGGACACCTCATCTCTGTCCCAATCTGTGGAACTACTGCCATCACTCTCCTGGGCTTGATCAGTGATTACCAACCCCCTGAGACCCAGCTCCCTGCTCTTTGCATTTTCTCATGCTTGAAAAATATATAATCATTAAGGGGGGCTGGCATAGCAGGACAAAAGTGACATGAATGTAGAGGTATAGAGTACTGGGTTTGGGAAGAGTTAAATGCAGATCACCATGGGGGATTAGAGAAGGGGAGATGTGGAGTGGATAGTTAACCAGAACTTAGGAAACAGTCATATGGAAACCTATTACTTTGTTACTGAATAAAAATTATTAAAAAAAACCTTTCTATCAACAAGGGAGAAATTTCCCATAACTCATTCCCCATCTAAAGCACCTCCTTTCACCAATTTTGCCTCATCTCTGTGTAGAGCATCCTTCCTTTCTCCCCAAATCCAGATGCAAGACCCTAGCTCAAAAGTGTTAGAAAAGTACTTTACCCATTCTTAAGAATATCGGCCAACAAAAATAATGTTGGATATGTGAACTGTGAGGCTAGACTCAAACTGAGGAAAGATATTGTCTCCTTAGTATCCCAGTGCTGAGTAAGAATGAAGGCATACAAAAGCAGAAGTAACAAGGCCCAGCGAGACGCCCAACGACGCTTCCCTCATTTCTTCAGCTCACAGACGTCTTTTCTGATTGATTATTTTGCCTTCTGACAACCTGGATTCCATCCAATATAGACTTATTCTCCCCTAGGGCAGCCTGAATGGTTGGTACTCTTTGCCACAAATAGATTGATGGATAAGAACAGATCTCCTTTCTTTAACTATAAATTCAGATGAAGCCAAATAAGAGACATCTTTGGAATTCAGTTGTCACGTATCAGCATCGGAGTCAAAGGCCTTTCTCCCCAAGTTCCATTCTCTTGTTCTATCTTTACACGTTTTGCTGGCAGTACCAACATGCCTGGGCATAAAGCCACATTTCTATTTCTTTTCCACTAGGAGCCTTTCTAGTGGTGTAGTCACTCCCAGCATACATTCTGCACTGCTCTGCAGAATGCCTGCTGCCCAAGAGCTAGCACTTGAGCACCCCCAGATGGTTTCATTCCCATGGCTTCTCCCTTAGGGAATTTTTAATGGTTTTGACATTTACTTGTTTAGCATTACCTCCCAAACAAATTCCAGGTTGTTTGTTTCATTTTTCATAGTCCATTATCGAGGAAGCCTTATGGGTAAGGGACAGGAGGTATTGCCTGTGTTGGTCTGAGCTCCAGTTTCCCATAAGGTGACAAGTCCATTAGATGGCCTCACATTGGCTTGTCACCTTCTCCATGCTTTGGTCATTCATTCCTGCTACTTGGGCTCATGTCTTACTACGTTACCCCAAACAGCCTAAGTTTTCATGTTCTTTTAACTATATGTGGATGTGGATGTGGATGTGGATGTGAATGTGGATGTGGATGTGGATGTGGATGTGAATGTGGATGTGGATGTGGATGTGGATGTGGAATCTGTGCATGTGATGGTGCATGTGAGTGCATGTTCCCATAAGACTATGCAAAGCCACAAAGAGGGTATAGCATGGCCTTCTCTATCACCCTTTATCTCATTCTCTCCTACTAAACAAGAAGCTAAGCTGTGGCTAGCCAGTTCCAATCTCCCCTGATTCCGTTCACCAAAGCTCTGGAGTTGTAGGTACAGACAGCCATTCCTGGCTTTAGACATGAGTTCTGAATTCAGGTTCTCATGTGTTTGTAGCAAGCACTCTTGACCATTGAGCAAATTCTCCAGCCCCTCAGTATGATTTTTCTGTGTATCACATCAGATTGCTCAGTGTTGATAGTTTTCAGTCTGTCCTCCCCTTCAGGTTTAACTCAACAAGAAGTATCAACGAGCGTCATGAGATAATCTTATGCTAAAAAGAATCAGCAGAAACTTTGACAGCTACCAACTTTTTACATATGGAGAGCGAATAAAAAGGTTACTAGATTTACATTTTTAGTTTAGTATTTAAAATCAATGTGAGTTCATGTGCTGTGACAGTGTTTCAATATCTGAAAATAATATCTCTGTGTTTGCGTGTCTGTGTGTGTGTGTGTGTGTGTGTGTGTGTGTGTGTGTGTGTATACAACACACATGGTTGTTCACTAATACATTTCAAGAAAACCTGAAATGCTCTGTTGCCTGGTGACATGATGGTGCTTGTGTGATGTTGTTGGTAATCAATCAACTGAATGGCACAGAATGCTAGACAAAGATCAATCATGCCCTTACTAGTTTATGTTTCCTATACTATACTTTTTAGTCATTACTTAAAACTCCTACCTCTAACAACATGTTGCACAGACAGAAGTGACTCTTGTTCTGTACTCCTCTCTGGTGCTTCATTAACCTACTTTTGCTTTGTTCCTCATGGCTCCAAGAGAACAAAACATTACTAATGTTAAGTGGCTGACTTGGAAGAGAGATTAAAGACGATCAAGAGCTACAAGCTGGTGTTTTTGCTTGTTCCTCAGATATTCCCACATGGCCATCACTGTGTGATATTGTTAACGAACGTGTTTCATTGAAGGAAGTAATATCTGATGTCCGATATTTCTAATATCCCATATTACAGACACAGAGGCACCACGGACAATCACAATCAAAAGCAAAAGTAATTCATTGGATCCGAGTGGTTTAAATGATTCAAAATGTGTTGTTTGTTACACACCAGAGTGAATGGTAAGGCTGTGAGTATTGATTTGAAGGCAGCTAAAAAATATTTGAAAACTCTGGATGAGCTGATCCTGGAGAAAAAGTGCTTGCCAAAGCGAATCTTCATCTAGACAGCACTGGTTAGGAGAGTGGTGAAATCACGCAATGATGAATTGCTTAGAGCATATGCCTGCCATTCAGCAAAACATGAGTGTACGAAATTCACAGGCATATGAAAATACACAAAAAGTGTCAAAAATAAATAAGAACTGCTAAGATTTGTAAAATTCAAATGCTGTCCTGTGTTTCAATTAGGGTTGCTATGTACTGCAGGATTTCTGCCATGGCCACCACTGGCCACCACCACCACTGCTGCCATAGCTGACACAGTGACCAGGGCTCAGAAATTCTCTTCTCTGATCTTTCTGGTCAGCGAATTCAGCTTGGCAGGGACTCAAATGTCTTTTGGGTGCAGATAATATTAAAATTGCTATATGCAGCTTTACTTTATTGAAAAGCTGGCTGTGGAGCTGGGTTAAGGCTCTCCCTTCTCTAGATCCAAGCATGTGTCTTTAAAAGTTTAGCCTGTCCTACATCAGGTGAGCCACCTGATTCTGTGAAAGGGAAAGGAGAGAAAAACAACACAGCCAAAGAAATTAGACTATTGGTTTCATTTAACTGACTGAAATTATTGCTCAGATTAAAACCTTATCTCATAATCTGTAAGGCTATTATGAGCACTTTCTGTACTTCAGAATTTGTAAGCTCACTTGGTATGGTTAAAAATCTGTAAAATCTGTAACAAAAATGGTGTCTCAAAACTTGCAACACAGGGGGTTGATAGTTAAAAATAAAAAAAAGTTACCTGTGTATAGATTTTTATCTTTATTAACTTGAGTATTTCTTATTTACATTTCGTTTGTTATTCCCCTTCCCAGTTTCTGGGCCAACATTCCCCTAAACCCTCCCCTTCTATATGGGATTCTCCTCCCCATCCTCCCCCCATTACCACCCTCCCCCCAACAATCACATTCACTGGTTCAGTCTTGGCAGGACCAAGGGCTTCCCCTTTCACTGAATATTCATTGCTACCTATGCAGTTGGAGCCCAGGGTCAGTCCATGTATAGTCTTTGGGTAGTGGCTTAGTCCCTGGAAGCTCTGGTTGCTTGGCATTGTTGTTCATATGGGGTCTCAAGCCCCTTCAAGCTCTTCCAGTCCTTTCTCTAATTCCTCCAACGGGGGTCCCGTTCTCAGTTCAGTGGTTTGCTGCTGGCATTCGCCTCTGTATTTGCTGTATTCTGGCTGTGTCTCTCAGGAGAGATCTACATCCGGTTCCTGTCAGCCTGCACTTCTTTGCTTCATCCATCTTATCTAGTTTGGAGGCTGTATATACACAGGTAATCTTAAATTATGCAGCATGACGCGTGGCTTGGTGCCATCTTAGCTGATAACCCCATCAGGGTGAAGGAAACACATGGCTGGCAGCCATCTTTACTAAGGCTAGAGAGGATAAGGGCCATGTGACTTGACCACCATCTTGATTAAAGGCGACCACATGGTATAAGCCAACCAAGGAGGCAACAATAGGTCTCTAAGTTATTTTGATTTAGGATGGGTTTTGTATGATAATGCGTATCCTCAAAACAAAATCATAAAATAAAAACAAGGTTTATAAAAATTAATGCTTACTTAATAATGTATCAAAGCTGCAGATCCGTGTGTTCATATACAAGGATGTACCTTGTGCTGGACTTTGTAATATAAGAGTGACACGGGTAGTATTGATTTTAAGGGCATGAAGGGGTCGTGGAGAGCAAGTGGAGCTTGGCACTGTGTGGCAAAACTGGCATTTGTGGAGATGGGCCAAGGCAGGCTCTTGGTAAAGGTGCAGCCCAGTTGCAATGGAGGACGCCAGCAGTTTTGGAGATCTCAATACCATGTGATGGCCACCAGGAACAACATCCACAGTGAAATGGAGCTGGCTGGAGCCTAGAAGACAGGCCGCATGTACTGCTGAGAATGGAGCCGGCGGGGGTGGGGGTGGGGGTGGGGAATTGGGGGTGGTGGCTGAGCCCCTGGGAGGAGGCCACAGGGTCATGAGTGAATTCCAGATATTAAATATTGAGTTGTTTGCACTGCTAGAGATTGGTTTTCCTTATCCACATGGTGGTTGTGCCTTGTTTCTTCCCCCTTAAAGTTATGAAAAAATGTACTCTATCTTTTGATATTGGAGGAGTCCATAATTGAGAGATTTTAAACATTTTTAAAGAAAAATTTGGATATTTAGATAAAGATATTAAAGAGTTAGAGCCACAGCTACAATTATCAAACAGTAAACAGCAGAAACTGGAATTTTCCTACCTTACAATGCAGTGAGATAGTGATCCAAAAGTCTGACAAAGAGTCTATAGAACGTTTCTCCTTACCTAAGGTCTAGTCAGGGTAAGAGGGGCTGACATGAGCATGTATGGCCAGCCTCCTTGTCTTTGCTAACATTATTAAGCTTTCGTTATTTTGACTGAGTTACACCAGAAACTGTGATCCTCTGTAAGGGTGCACTGTGGAAGAGTGCAAAGTAAAGTTGTCAGTTTCCCTATTGACTGTATTTATGAGTTAAAGTTTTATTTTGATGCTAAAAGAGATTTGCTTTAAAAATATTATTTTTTTAATGCTAAACTTAACAGGGATAAAACTTCAAATCTTAAATCTTAATCTTACAAAAGTTACTAACTTATTGAAAACTGATAGAGATGATTAATACGTGCAAGTTGATGGCCATTCACCTTATACATGACCAAATTCTTTAGTGTGCTTAGAACTATACTTGTAGTCATGTTAAGCACTAATATAATTAGTTATAGAAAAAGAGCTTTATTTAGCCTCCTATATGCGTTTTTAAAGGTAGTCCTAAAGCAAGTAACTAAAAACAAATAAAGTTTGCTTAAAATTGAGTAAAGTAAGTAGATGGCCTTCGAAACTGTTCAGAGTTCTGCTGAATGTATGATCATTTTTTTAAAAATACAAGCTTTCTGTGATACCCAAAATGCCAGACCCTAGCTGCAGGGCTGGGCTAAGGACAGATTGGGCACAGACATGAATCGAGGTCACGATAACAACTGGGAAAAACTGCCCCATGTCTCACATGCTGCCAGGCCCTACACAAACTGGGAATACTGTGTTGACTGCCCTCCCCTGCTTCAGTGAAAGTAGGTCAACTCTCCAAAGTTCCTCATTTATAGAAAAATCTCTCCCAACTTCTGGTTCTGGCAGCTGAAGACCTACGCTGTCCTGTCCAGCAACCAAAGTTATAACAATGTTCTATAGGATAGCTGAAGACCTAGGACCTCTGCCCTCAATGAAGCCATCAAGACCTCAAGAGGCTACTAGGACAATTCGTCCAGGTAGCAGGTAAGTCTCTGTCATTTTAATCAATGGGAAGTCCATTTGGTTTATAATTCCTGCTGTAAACTATACTGCTGAGGATAAGTTATAACTTGCTCTTCTTGGGTCTCTAATGGCTAACTGTACCTTTGTCCTTTTGGCAGTGGCATTCAAACAGCTCCTTTCCTGAGGCTGCAGCTAGCTTGTTAGTTAGTTTCATATAAAAATCAACTTGCTTTTTCTAGAGCTCCCTGATCTCCTATTGAGAAATGTGGAGAGATTTGTTTTGCTAACAGACTTCATAATAAAACAGAAAGAGGTTTTAGGTATAACTTTTTACTGTTTATTAAAAGGAACTTGCTTTGAAATTACTGCTGATAATAATCAATCATTCGTGTCTGACGGTAAATGATTGGATAGAAAGAAAAGATTTCAAGCTTAAGTTGTGAGGGCCTGACCTTGTTTTATGGTGTGTAAATGCAAGTTGGAAAGGTTTAAGAAAATGATTTAAAGTGATGAAAACGATTCAGACTTCTCTCCCTCTCTATGTAATTTTGTACTAAGATTTCAGAAGTTTTAACCTTGATCAGTGGAGTTCTAATAATCTGATAAAGTACTGAATGCTATTATCAGTCACAAGTTCAAGATTTTGAATTTCCTTTGGCTGCCTTCTTAGTATAGACTTAAAGGTGCTGCTCATTGGGCTAAAACCATCTCTGTCCAATCTATACATTGAGCCTTCAGGGCAGAAGAATGTCCATGCTTTTTAACCCTGAGCTTTTGCTATAAGTTCATGGCTCCCACTGCACTTCATGGTGTCTACTCCACCTATTCTATAGACACTATTAACTGCCTTTTCTACAATGTAGATTTCAGTACAGATTATGAACAGTGATAGTTGCTGATCAATACGTCTAAACTTTATCTCTCTTTTAATCTAAAACTTTTGCAGCTTAAATTCTCCTCCTCCCAATGGACTCCAGATAAGTACTGCTGTCTGGTCAATCAAGAGCAAAATCTACCCTGCCGATTGCCTGTTCCTATGAGAGAAGCACTAACTGTAAGATTTTTTCCTTCAAGAGTCTTTAACCTCTCTCCCTAGTCTATGTCTGTCCCATCAGGTTTCCACTCATCAGACAGAAACCCTCCAAAGCCAGCTGCGGCCTGAAGCTATTCCAAATGGCTGCTAGCCCTGAATTTGCTGCAAGCTGATATGAACCAGCCCAGCTGATATGACTGCTCCATGTCTCCTCAGCTGGATTAGAACACCAGATGCTTCGGATGAATGTCTCATTGCCTGAATCCCCTCCTGGCCTTTGACTAGCACTCCAGCCTTCCTGGGCCCTGACAATGATGCCCTAATTTCAGCAGAAAAGTAGTTAGAGAAAAAGAGTATGATGCCCCCTTATCATCAACTAAACTCTGATAGGTTAGGTCCAAAGGTAACTCCCTGGCAAAGGGGACAAAATGGCTACCTATGGGGCCTATTGGCATACAGGTACTCACATTGGCCTGATAAAATCAAATAGATTAAGATTTATCAACAACTACATTCATTACCTGAAGTAGTTCTATATTATGATAGGGCACTCGACCTGCTCTATCCAAAACAAGCAGCTTGTTGTGTGACTATAAGAGAAAATGTTGTTTCCATGCCACTTGGTTAGAGGTTAGGGATAATAGAAACAAACAAACAAATAAACAAGTAAACACCCCCAACACACACACACACACACACACACACACACACACACACACACACACACACACACAACAGTGCTGAATAAACAACTGGTTCCCATTCTCATATCTGAGTTCCTCCTAGATAGGAACACTGGTGTCAGCCATCACAGGGCCTCTGACACTTCTATTCCTGCTAATTACTGTGGATGTTACATCATTAATGCCTTAACTAGATACATAAATTCCTGGTGGTGCCAATATAAACAGGTACCCACCGCAGACTCAAGACTTTGACTGAAGATTCGACTCAAGGTGGGGAAGCAGGGGCGGGGGCGGTGATGGTTAGAGTTAGGTTTTAAGTTTGAATTACTGTGTTTATGAGACCTATAAGACAAAAATGCCTCTTACCTGTAAGGTTCACTTGCCCAAAGACAGAGAACGTTCTAGGATGCTGACGGCTGTTCATGTAAGATTGCAAACCACACTCTCACTTCCGTAAACAAGGTTTGGTTGCCCCAACTGTGCAGGGTGTTGTATGCTTGGTCACACATAGGTAGGGGGTAGGCAGGCAGGAAGCATATGCTTGCATACGATGTATGCTTGCCACTGATTGGGCGAAGGTAAAGTATGTATGTAGCCTTGTGGGGTTTGCCTTCATAAGTCTCAATTAAGATAATTTGGTGCCATACTTTGTGAATCCCTGGTATAGACCTGATCAGTGCCTATTGTCCTGACTTGTATTTTATAAAGCTTGCTTCAAATTTGACTCAAACTTGTGATAGTGATCTTATTCTTGCCCATATGATGCAACATTTGATACGCTTATATTCTTACATTTTAAGGGTTTTTATTTATAAATTAACTATTAAATTGTTATTTAATATCTTCGCTTAATTTATTTTCAAACCTTATTAGTTTCATAAGAAGAGCTGAAAGTTATGTTGGCATTCATCATCACATTTATACTCATCAGTTTGAATAGAGATTATATCATTTCTCCTGGAATTAAGAGCACGATTGCTAAAGAGAACTCTTTACGTGTTCACTACTGAAGGGGTAGTTTATGAATGTCGGAACACAGAATGGAGCAGTATGAGGAGAATTCTGAGGACTTATGAGAATAGGCCAAGAAAACAGGACAAGAGTCCTGTGACCTCAGTTTCTTCAGATTCTTCTTGGAAAGTGCTTTTGTGCCCTTCCCATATGTAGCAGAGGGGAGCGGGTTTGCTTCAGATTATCTATTGCTGTTTACCACTGGTATTCAGAATGTTCACAGATTTACTCATATGACTCTTTTTTTTTTTTGAGGAATTTCTAAGCCAGTTTTATTTCTTCTGTTGAGAACTCTCTGTTTAGATTCCTTTCTCTCTCTTTTTTTTTTTTTTTGGATTGGATATTTTTATTTACATTATTATTCCCTTTCCTGGTTTCCAAGCCATAAGCCCTCTACCCCATCCCCCTCCCCTTCTTCTATGAGGATGTTCCCCCTCCTCAACCACTCCCCTTCCCAAACCCCCCGACATTCCCCTGCACTGGGGGGCTCCAACCTTGGCGGGACAAAGGGTTTCTCCTCCCATTGGTGCCCAAAAAGGCCATTGTCTACTACATATGCAGCTGGAGCCATGGGTCTGTCATATGACATTTTTAACCCTCAAAGTATAAAATAAACATCAGATGCTCTAGATAAAGTTACCCATTGCTGAGATTTTAGTCCATCTCATTCATCGGGTCCACTCTTCCAGACCTCACCATGTTTAGAGTAGGGACATATGATGATAAATTTATCTTCTTTGGTAGAAAGAGTGATGTTTACACTCTCTCTCTCTCTCTCTCTCTCTCTCTCTCTCTCTCTCTCTCTCTCTCTCTGCGTGTGTGTGTGTGTGTGTGTGTGTGTGTGCATGTGTGTGTCTCCTTCCCTCCCTCCCTCTCTGATAACATTCTGTTTCAATCATTTTTCCATCATAAAACCAAAAGGAAACAAAACAGAAAATCGGGAATACCCGATCCTCTTGCTTTTCTAAATGGATTACAGCATTTGCCTAAGCAACCAGGCTTCTCCTGCTTTCTACAAATAAACTATCTTGAATTCAAGGAAAACATCAATCTACCTTTATTTCCTGTTCTAACAAGATAAAACGTTCTAAAACTGATTTTGGAGCCAGAGGTAGCACAGAGGCATACTCTCGGCAGCTGGGAAGGGGCAAGCAGGAACACCAGGAGTTCAAGGGCAGCCTCAACTGTGCAGCAAATTTTCCATGCCAACCAGGTTCACATGAGACCCCAACTCAAAAGAAAATGACTTCTTCCGAACTGAAGGACGGACTAAGCGTTTGCTTTGCCTGCCCACGGCAGCTTTCATTACCCAGCTCAGAAGAACACAAAGTTCTGACAATCTATCCTCTAGTTCACTTCCCCCTCATGGCTTCCAGCTCTTTATATACGAATTGGATCACAGGGGAGGATGAAAACTTGACTGCTGCTAAGTCAAATGCAAACGGTCCTTTCTGGAACCCAAGCAGACTTGGGATCAAAGAGCAGCACCGCTGTTATCACATGAGCACAGTGGATCATTTTTCATTTTTCTAAGGCTCACATTCCATTCCTAAAAAGAAGGAAAATGAAGACGCATGGATTTGCAAATGTTGGAGTCACTTGCATGGATATCAGCAAACACATATACAAAGCTGGAAACGTGACATAAGGATTCTTCTGTGTGACTGACTGCCTATCTACAACAGCACAAAGTACACCGCAAGAACCATAGCTTGCACAAAAGCCATCACAATCTTTCACCAGAACTTCTGCAAGGACAGCTGTCCACTCCTTACCTGGGAGTAGCACTAGACATATGATTAAGTCATATACCCAGAATGATTCTATCAAAACATCTATTGCAAGCCTCTTCCTTTTGCCTTTAATAACATCCCCTTGTCCCAGCGTCCTCGTGATGCTCAAATTGACCGTGGTGCAAACTCTCTTTCACCACTGTGCTCTCCAATGCTCTGCTATCCTCAAATACACATCGTTGTTAAGAAAGCTTCTCCCTGACTGTCATGTAGACTTAACCGTTATAGTGGAGCTATTTAAATTAAATGGCACAACATGTAGAAAACAGCACAGTGAGTAAAATAAATGGCAACAACTCTTACTAAATTACAAGAGACCAAGGTGGCTGTGGTCATTTAAATGAGAATGCCCCTCATAGGCTCCAATATTTTAATACTTGACCCCACTTGCTGGTTCTATTTCAGGGGGTTCAGGAGGTGCTTTCTTGCACTAGGGGCAGGCTTTGGGCTTTGAGAGCTTAAGACCTCACCCTACATAGAGTTTGCTCTCCCTGTTTTTATGTTTGCAGTTGAGGATGTAAACATTCAGCTTCCTACTCCATGCCTACCATTTGTTGCAATGCTTCTGTGTCAGGACGGACTTGTATCCCTCCTGAAATATAAGCCAAATTAAACTCCTTCCATAAGTTATTTTTGGCCATGATGTTTTATCACGGCAACAGAAAGTAACTAAAACAATATACAAATACAGCAGTGAGTGAGGAAGAGGCAGAGGGACTCGTAATCTCAGCTAGTAGCAAGTGTGGACAGAAATGTCATCAAAACTACATGATTATCTGCCAATGTCTCAAATAAAGGAAGATAATTACTTTCTGGCCAACCTAGGGCACAAAGTTCTAAATAATTTCCGTTAGTGGAGTCATGGCGTGACCTACAGAATTAAAACCAGGAGCTCATCCAAAGCTTCCTGTGAACAACCAACTTCATGAGTTTGGCAGCTGAGGCTACTGCCTTGTAAGTCAATTGTTTGCTTGTGTATTTCCAAAGTAAACCCAGAATATGATCTCCATGAAAAGAAAATGTGCAATTTCAGTGCAAGATCAAGAAAGCAATGATTCAACTAGACTTCATATCATGTTAGAAAAATGTATAACTGGCAATGATCTCTCCAGAACCATAATATTGGAGGTCAAGTTGGTCATTTTTTTTTCAAATAATTTTCAAACATATAGCACTTTGAGCATTCTCCAACTAAAAACCGGCATAACGGGTGTTGTAAAGATTTATTGGTAAGCAACATTGTTCACTGTGCAAACGTAAGAATTTCAACCTTGGAATCCTGGGAACCCATGTAAAAAAATAGGATATTTGTGAGTGTGTGTGTGTGTGTGTGTGTGTGTGTGTGTGTGTGTGTAATACAGCACTACGAGGTACAGAAAAAAAGAGGATATTAGCCTTAGGTTCAGTGACAGACTCGTCTCAAGGGACTAAGGCAGGAATGGCATGATAGAGTAGGAATCCCAAAGCCCTCCTCCAGTCTTCATATGTGCATAGGTACATGCATTGTCACATACAACACACACACACACACACACACACACACATATTAAAAAAAATAAAAAAAAACAAAGTTAACTGTATTAGAGGCCCAGAAGTATGTATCTTTTACAGGGATCCTCGAAGGTTTTTCAAAGAATAAAAATAAGCATTTGAAAACTATCTGATTTATAGATTTAGTGGGATAATCACTGCAACAAGCACTCACTATCACAGTACACAGTTGTTGAAGTTATGGAGGGAGACATTTTATTTCCATAACCTGCACTGGGCGCCACAGTATGGACACATAATTTACACTGTCTAAAGAGAAGAAGACATGTGGCAAATAGTCCCTATTCTAAGTCTCCTCTACTATTGAGGGAGCTAGATCTTTCCATTCTCAAAGGAGGGTTCCTATGCTGAAATCCTAACTCTAGTACTTCAGAATGTGACTTTGTTTGGAAACAAAATCAAGCAGATAAAGTTGGAGATAGTCGTGATAGTAGAGTTAGAGAGTAAGCTCCTAATTCTGTGTGACATATGACTGGCATCATACACACACACACACACACACACACACACACACACACACACACACAGACACACACACAGTGTCATAAAAAGAAGGCAGAGACCAGAGGGCTGAATCATCCATAAAACAAAAAACACGAAAGACTTCCATCAAAGCAGTAGGATTTGGAGAAGAGTACAGATTAGACTCCTCCTCGTGACCTATGAAATGATTTTTTTTTACACACCCTGATCTCAAAGCTTTGGCCTTCAAAACTTTGCAATTATAAATTTCTGTGATTTATGATATAACCAGGCATCACTTAATGTCTGAGATAGGTTTTAGGAATGTATCCTTGGGTGATTTTATCACTGGACTTCATAGAATGGTTTACGTATACAGGCCAAGACGGTCACATTATCACTTGTGCTAAAGCCTGTTTTAGCAACTCTCATGGAATAAAATACACTCACGTTGCTGCACGGTCTGGAAATCAGCATATCATTTCAGAGGAAAAAAATTCATGTATACTCAAAAGTACCTTAAAATGTATGTTCAAAATATTAGCCCAGTTACCTCTCAGCAGAACATTGGGTAATATTTACTTGTTGGCTTTTGCTTATTTTGAGATTTTAATTAATAGGTGTATTGTGAATGTATAAAATGGTTCTAATATGGGTCTACCACCACCTACTTTCAAATGCAAGCACCAATCTATTTGGTATGTTTGGCACCATGCATGCACAAGAGGGGCAGGAGATCATACAGAGTGGACTGAAGATCCTTCACGGTCACCACCAACTGTATTACTGAGCAAATGTACTTTAGAAGGCCACTGTAAGACTTGAATGAAGACAGGATGGGCCAAGCTTTGCACGTTGGAAGGCGAGAGAAATAAAGAACACTATGTACTCCTCAAAGCTCCTACTTCTGTTACTAAACATGTTATTTTCTAATGTTCAATCTACTGTCAATTTTACACACAGCACAGCACTTCATCACCTTTAACATTTTTATTATTTCTTTGGAGTTTTAACTTGTGTACACATATTTCAATCCTATTTACTCCATATTTTTCACAGATCTACTTCCCCTTCCCTAGTCTAACTTTGTGTCTTTCTTTAAAAAACACCTTTCAAGCCCAATTTGTGATGCCCAAATATTCTTGGATGTCTCACCTTCCTCTGAAACATTGTTTAGTTATGGGTGCTATAACCTTAAAGAACACTGATCACTTTATCCCCGGCAGCAAGTAATTGCCAATCACTCCAGGGTTGGGGTGGGACTGGGCACCCAACTTTTCTTTCCATGCTGGAATTTTGTCTGGTTTGGGCTTGCACAGGTTTTGGATATTCTGCCATAACCACTGTGAGTTCATATGTGCCGCTCCCCTGCTGTGTCTTGTTTCCTTGTAGCCATCACTGTCTCCTGTTTTTACACTCTTTCCACCTGATCTTCTACAAGGATCTTGGAGCCTTGCAAGGGAGGGTGCAATATATAATATATAATGTATAATGTATAACATATAACATATAATATAAAATATATATCATTATACAAACATATACATTCACTTTAGAGCTAAGCATTCTGAAGTTTCTTATTTTCTGCATTAGTTGTTAATCACTAAATAGAAACTTCTCTCAGATGCTGATCAAGATTGATCAATGGGTATAATTAAACATCATTAAAAGGTGGTTTAATACTACATTTATTTAGGAACATAATAGGTCCTCTGGCATAGTAAGTATTCTCCTGGCACCCGTGGCATATATAGCCTTAAGTTCTTTGTTGGAAAATGGTTCCAAGTATGAGTTTCTATATATAGGACAGGACTTAAATCGGATCAGAAAGTGTTGGGTTACTACCATCATGTTCACAGCACATTGTACCCGTGGGCCTCTCGTGTCAGGTCAGTCACTGTTGGAGCTCACAGAGTTCACAGCAGGGGATAGCTGATGGTTAATATTTCCTCCAGTATCTTGTCACTTTTCAGCACTGTGGAAGCTAGCTAATGGGTAAGAAGCATCCAGGTCCATACTGGCTTGACGTCATCATATTCAATGACTCAAGTATGTGGTGTCTTCAGCAACAGCATATTACCACCAACATCTGGAGGGTAACAAATAACAATGGCAATATCCTGCAGTATTTGAGGTCTGTGTGATTCCATTGTCCAACACTTTCAAAAGAAGTACCCATTTCTGGCACTGGAATTTGTAATTTTAGCCTGAGGCATCTATCTATTAGGGGCAGAGTTGCCCTAGTTGTCTTGTTAAAAATCAATGTTGTCTCTCTCTCTCCCTCTCCCCCTCTCTCTCTCCCTCTCCCTCTCCCTCTCCCTCCCTCTGTCTCTCTCCCTCTCTGTCTCTCTCTCTCTCTCTCTCTCTCTCTCTCTCTCTCTCTCTCTCTGTCTCTCTCTCTCTCTCTCTCTCTCTCTCTCTCTCTCTCTCTCTCTCTCTCTCTCGACAAGCCCCATTAATTCCATTAATTCCTTGTCTCATCTCCCAGCTATGGTGCTAAGTATGGTTGCAGGCATGCAAAGACCATACCTGGCTTGATAATTGGGTACTAGGATCCAAGCTCAGGTCCCCACAGTATACAACAAACACTGTTAACCGTTGGGCCATCTCGCCAGACTGCATATATACTTTAAAATCAATTTCAAATATAAATGCATGAGTGATGCTGGTGACCTCATGAACAATTGTGCTTTTCTTTCAATTGCTTTATAAATGGAATTGAAAAGTCTAAGAGTGAAAATTCTTGAGTAAACCTCATTCATTATCTATGACTCATGAAAACAGACCTTCCCCACATCCTCAAATAACTGCAGTAGAGATGATTATTAATGGCAGCCAATGGGGCATTGTCCCATGGGAAAAATTCCCAGGGTAGCTGGCCCTAGTCTTTGTTTATTTTGATGTTTTTGTTTCTGTGCTTTTAAGGCTGAAGATTAAATTGACACTAGACAAGTACGCTAACACTGACAGCATTCCTGAACCAAGTTTAATTTCTAGGTTTAGGGACAGTCATCATTACTGAGCCTCTGAATGAGAACCTTCATATTTCGGTCCATACTTTTGTATTCTAAATGCCCATCCCATGTTAGAATTGAAAAAGTGGTACAGGAGTCTGCTCAAGGACTCTTCGCTATTTATAAAAATTTTAAACACATCTTGGATGTAGGTGAAAACCCCTAAGAAACTGGAGGCTCAGTGAAGTTGACTTGTGCGTGAACATATCCAAGGTTGGTGGTTCAGACCCAAGTTGTACCAAACCCAGCATGGTTTTGTTGCCCCCCTGTTGAGGTCGAAGTGGACCATTGTCTAGTTGTTATTCTGCGCTCAGCAGAAAACAGAGGACTGCAAGGCTTCCCCTTCTCTAACCTTAACCCCCCACACATCTCTACCTGTGGAATGTCACATAGCAGATTTGGTTAAGAATTCAGGATCAACATTTTTTCTCCTGATAAAAGCAAGTTCAGCTAACATCTGAAAAGTTCCTGAAATGTTTCCCCATGGTAATGAGGCACCTCAGTATCTTAAACCTTCAGTCAATGACATTTGGCCACCCTAGATATTCATAACCCTTCTGCCCAAAACGTATATAATCCTTGAACTGCCCCAAGTAATGTTGACCCAAAGCTGTTCCTGGTGTGTCGCCATTATCATACATATTCACAGGGCTTCCTAACCCCCTGACTCCTACCACCACCTCTCCCCTCCTCCATCATCTCTGCTCCATTTGCCCTTATTGACTGATATGGGCCAACATTCCCTGGGGAGCACATTTATTTTCTTTTTTTTAGTCAAGATCTCACTATATATCTCATATATATATACATATACATACATACATACATATATATATATATGTATATATATATATATATATATATGCTAACCTAGAATTCCCATTATAGACCAGGCTGGCCTCAACCTCACAGAAATCGTTTCTGCCTTCTGAGGTCTGAAACTAAATGCATATACCATCATATCTGGCCCGTCAGCACATTTCTGAATCATGTTATAATCTCTTCCCAGCCAGTCACCTCCTGTCCAGGTGCAGTGTTTCTCCGGATCTCCATGCTTCACTCTAATCATGGGCGAGCACCTGCCAGGCATCCAGAATTGCTATTCAATCCAAGTCTTTTTCCCTTTGTAACTTTGGCCCTCTACTTCAGGAAGGATTCCAGCATGTCAACAATCTGTCCATCAGGTACAAGCAAAACCATCAGGTGAAGTCATGGTACAAAAGCAGAGACAAGCAGTCTACACTCGAGCAGATAGATGGGTGAGCACTTCCTGTTAACACCACAGAGAAATCTCTTCACATTTGGCACACTAATTCTTCAAATAACGAATTTAAGGAGCCTCCGTTCTCAAGTGCAGGAAGCAGACAAAATTCATGCATTTCCCATCACCAACGATGGGGACTCATTTGGCTTAAGTAAATTCCCAACTTTGCTAAGGATCTAGAGATTTTCTGAGTTCCTCAGATGTCTTCCTAGGCATATGTCCATAACAGATTTCTGAATTTGCTTTTCCTTAGGGAGTGGACTAGTAAATGAATATTCTATAAGATATACAAGATAAATAAAATTTTTTGAAGAAACAGGAATCTTTTTGAGTAATAAGAATTCCATGAAAAGTTATTTTAGGACACATAGCATTTAAATTTTGCTTCATTTTCTGGTTTCTTTGTTAGTAGAAATGGAACTGAATTAAGAATGAGAAGAAAAATGTAAACTTCTTAAAGCCTTGTATTTTATCAATAAATGATAGATACAGTTATAGATTCACATCTTTTTTTATTATTGTTTTCAGTGGGGGAAATCATTGACACCTGTGCATGAATGAGGAGTCTCTAGTAATGGAGAGAATTGAGGAAGATGATCCAGAACATGGAATTTGGTGTCCGGTCATATTCACATCCTTTGTGATTTACCTGTTGTCTGACTTTAGAAAAATGATTTGAGCACCCCATTTGTAAGCAAGGCTATTAAGTAGCCCTCAGAATGTAATAAGAAACCATATAAGTCACTGACAACAATTAGAAAGCTGTTTTTATCTACATGTTAGAATTAACACTATTAGTATATTATGGCTTATGGTTGCCTCACCATACACCTGTTCCAGTGGGAAGATAGTAGAAACACACACACACACACACACACACACACACACACACACACACACAGAGCATCATTAATTACTAGTGTAATACTGTGAAAACTGTGTTTATACAAATCTAGAAGTCTAGAGAGAGTTCATTGCAATTGTAAGTATAGCAGCATCTTCAACAAGGTCTTCCCCAGTTACAGTCCCATAGCTGTGGTACAGGTTAGACACTGCTAAAGGTTTTGCTAACATGTAGCCCCTACAAGCAAGCAAATGATGTGACACTTATGATACCAATGTAAAGACTCCACAACTTTAAAAAATTAAATTAAATTAAATTAAATGGGCCCAAACTCTAGTACATGGCTGACTCAAAATGCATATTTCTTCAGAACGTAGGTGAATTTTGCATATCAACTAATCCTTGTTCTCCTTCATTAAACAGACAGCATTTAGCACACAAAGCAAGCAAATGATGTTTCTTCATATTTTCTGTTTCCTATCACACCAACAAACACACTTCACACTACACATACACTCCACACACCCATATATACACACACCACACACCACATACTTACACAAACACAACACATACTTACACAGACATACACACAAAACACATACTTATACCCACACATATACTTAAACCCACACACACCTACACAACACATATGCTTATACACACACACACACACACACACACACACACACACACACACACACACACACACCATTTTCATTGTCCATTCATCTGTTGGAAAACATCTAGTTTTACCACCTGTATCCAGACCCTTCACTGGGCCTGTTATGCCCATAACTTTAAAGATCGTCCCTTCCACTGCTCCATTAGAAAGGATGATCTAGAGGAGAGTGGCTTGATTTTCATGATCCTTTAAAATCAGGCCATGAGTGACAGAATAACAGTGGACATTTGACCCATGGGCAATGAATCCATATGCTAGTTTATTGGCTTAGAATATGGCCTGGGGTTGACAGTTGGGTTAAACTGAAAAAGTGACCAGCCAAGGCAATCAAATCCCTTCCTTCAGGGTGTCAGATGAGAACCCTGGGTAGAATGAGTGAGATCCACAAGGAGACTATGCTGAGAAAGCAGGCAGGACTGTGTCTAAATCCTGGAATGGCAGCCCCCATGCTAAGGACTCCTGCTGCTTGGGTCACTTAGCACTTACTTATTATTTTTATAAGGGTTCTCCTATGTTGCTAAATGGTGAGAAGGCCTATAATATCCATTTCTCATCCACATTTCACTCTGTTTATGTGAGGTAATCTCTTTCACAACTAAGATTGACAGTTTATCATGTACTTCCACGAAGCCCTTGCAATTCTACCTCACAACAGATTACAGGAAAGGACTGTGTTATCTAGAACTCATCTATTCTTCCTCCATTCTGTTTCTTTCTTCCCTCCTTTCCTCACCTCTTCCACTGAATAGTGAGTAAACCCTTGGTCTTGGGAGCTATAGAAGGATTGGTAGATGTTCTTAGAGTAAGCTTTTCTGTATTCCAAGAGCTGCACTAAATCTTTAGTATGTGCAGATGAATAAGACAACATTCTATCTTGGCTAGAATGCAAATGTATCACGAGGAAGTATGCTCTAGATACCATCAAGATGTCAACATCAATGAGCAAAACCTCCCTATCTAGACTGACACCCAAGTGAAAAATAATTCACTAGCCAGTTGGGGTTGGGTAAGATGGGAAATGGAGTATGTTCTAAGCAGAGAAATTGGCATGTTTGAAAGACACCTCATCAGCAAGAAACCATTACCAGGACTTTCAAATGTCCAGGAAATATGAGACATGTGCAGAACAGGAAAGGGGCTTGACAAGGGTGATCTGGACTCCCCCCATGTGCATGTTTGCTCGGGTGATGAGTTACGTTCAACTTTCTCTTTCATATGTCTCCACGTGTGTATGTGTGTGTGTGTGTGTGTATATACATGTGTGTATCAATGGATGATGTGTTTGTATGTGTGTCCATGTGTGTGTCCTCACAAGTATGTTTGGAAACCAGAGGGCAGCCTTGCATATTTGTCTTAGCATCATTAAAAGTTATTTATTTATTTATTTATTTATTTATTTACTTGTTTACTTATTTATTCATTTATTTAAAGGCCTTATCTCTCCATTATTTGATTGAAGACCAAGTCTCAAGGATCACCCTGTCTCCCCCTCTCAGTGCTGGGATTATAAGTTCACACCACCATGACTGACTTTGGGGGAACAAATAGGTCCTGATGCTTGCACAACAAGCATTTTGCTGGCTGAGCCATGTCCCAAGTCTGGGTCTCACTCACACTTGTGACTTCTGAGGAGTCTGAGGCAGAGACTGAAGGGTGGAGGCTGTTTAAGAGAGAAGGGTTCAGCCCTGTGGGGAGTAGAGCTCAAGCTCCCACACTGCACACCTCCCCACATGTTCCCCGCCACACCCTCCATCCAGCAGTCTGCTGCTCTCAGAGTCACATTCAGAAGCACCCATCCTTTGCTGTCAGGACCCTTGCTTGTCTAATATGCACTTTAACATGCATGGCTTCTTTTAAGACTCCTGGCACCATGGGGAAGCAGGCAAGGCGTGTTTTCTCCAATGTCCAGATGAGGAAACATATTCCTACCAAAAGGCTAAGTTAATACCTGAACAAGAATATGCATAAATGCAGCAGAAGTGAAAAAAGCCCACGGAAGACAGAGACACTAAGAAGTCCTGATTTTTGCAGGTCTAGAATTTTTTTTGAACTAACACATGACTATTTTCCTTGTCACTTTATACCTGGGGCAGGCAGAGCTTGGAATCCTCTTGAAAGAAATTTCCCTGTATTATTTGTCCCTGTTCTGATGGGCCTTCACTCCATCTGCCTCAGTAAACTCAGAGAAGCCTTATGTGCTAAATTCTGGGGGGCTGCTAAGCACCATGCATGTGTCCATTCATATTCCAACTGAACACAATTTTGTCAGAGATGAGAAGGTTATAATTAAATCCACCACATTAACTTAGTTTCAAATGCATCGGGCCCTTAATGGCAGAGTGCCACTCAGGATTTTGATGTTTTATATCACAATTCACCATTTTGTTTATATTGGGGGGTTGCTTCATGAATGCAAAGCAAGAGAATGACAGTAAAATGTGACTAGAATATTGACTTTATAATAAAAGTCTCTTGTAGATATTTTATGTGAAAAGATTGTTTTAATTAAAACTTCCTTGGTTAACTAATGATGAGCAAAAAAGGAAGCCAAATATAAGATAATAGATATCTGTTGGATAGCTGTTGAATTTTTGCTAAAAAAAGATATTCCTGGCAATTTCAGAAAAAGTCTCAAATATGTTTCTTGATGGGTCCACAAAATAAGACACTATTGGCTTTTAAAACTTCTTTGAAACTTTGGGATCCAAGACACTGAACACTTTCCAGATGGGAGAAGACTGTAGCATTGAAAGAAAATACAGCGTGGAGTGAGGCAGCCAAGTCTTGGCTTTGGCATTCCTATTGGTTTTGTTCTCAATGAGTTAGTTAGGAATTTTGAGCCCAAGATGAGATGACATCATAAAAACCATCATGGCTCATGAGACTTCCTACGGAGCTCTCAGGGGGATGTAGTTATTATCGCCTCTCTTTCTAGAAGTTTGAAAGTGTGACCATCGTTATATTCCACTCTGTTATAGGTATCAGTTGATTGTTACTGATACCAGGGATTATGTGTGCTATCTCTTGATAGCAAGAACGCAGAACAGGTGGGATGTTTCTTGGAGAATATAGCTTTGAACTTAGGTTTAGAAGTGGAGATTGTATAAATCCTAGTGCTACCATTTAAATAGACCGAATTTCTGGGTGGGCTGGCCTCATGATGGAGGTAAAGAGACAGAGATGGGAGCTAGAATAGAAACGTGAGGTCCAGAATAGTAGACACCTTACAGTATAATTAGCACTGGACATCAGAGAATGAGGATTCGAGGAATGGAGTAAGTTGTTTCCATAAAGGCAGAATCTAGAGACTCTTGGAGCTGCAGCAAAGTGCTAAAGGACTAGGCAAGTCACATAGCATCATTAGGGACCAGAAGTCCCAGAACTGTTCCAACAGGGCTAGCATTTAAAGCATTAGTATGTCCTGAACAACGCAAACATGTTGAGTCCACTCTCCACCTTACACAAAAACCAAGGTGTAATCCCAGAGCTTATAAATAGCAGAAGAAAGAAAGCAATGTGTTTACAACAAATTTTTACATACATATATATACACAAATTTATATATATACAAATTTATATATGTATACTATATATATATATATATATATATATAGAGAGAGAGAGAGGTGGGGAGGGGAGGGAGGGAGAGGGAGAGGGAGGGAGAGGGAGAGGGGAGAGGGGAGAGGGAGAGGGAGAGGGAGGGAGAGGGAGAGGGAGAGGAGAGGGAGAGGAGGCCATTAGCAGTACTGAAGTAACAAAATAAGAATGGCCAGTAGAAGATTGGATGGTATGATATGTTCATGGCTTTTCAAAACATGAAGACAAGATAAATTGGATATTTTATAACATTTCCAAATAATGGTTTAAGAGCTTTATAGGACATAATTTCTCATCATGTAATAAAGTAAATTAATGACCGGACTCAGATTTGTGTTTTGAATCTCTGACTTTCAAGGGTTAATGACGGTTTCCTCACCCCATCCCTTAAAAGAGATCAAGGGTGGAGAAGCTTTGCCAGAAAGTGATGGAAAGTAGCTGACTCTTTCCTGCTATGCTTTTTTATGTTACTAAGAGTTTAAATTTATTTCATCTACAAGCTCTTCATGAGGAGAGAACATATAAAACATGTCATCCCCCTAAGAGGATGTGTTTGCATGGGAATCAGTTCGAATGGTGCATACATGGGAAAAGTCTTACAACGTGAGTTTCTAAGAAGCACTCACATGTATGACTGTGCACAGGTAACATACCTGTACTTCTGACTTTCATGACTTTCCTTCTGTCCCATTCTCTACTACTAACTGCCAAACTATATCTTGTCCAACAAAAAAATCACTATTTATTACTTAAATTTTATGGATTGTCATGCTTCCCTACATGTTGGTATAAAACACACAGAAACACACAGACCCACTCCCACACTCTCTAGTTCTGTAGAGAGCATGTTGGGCTGGGCAGGTAACATGCATGTCTGGTGGACTATGTGATTTACATGCAGACTTATGGAGAGAATATCATTCCTCCTTTGAAAGTTTTATGAAGTGTTTTAAAAAAGGAAAGTTTATTTGCTTTCTTTTCTGTTTTTAAGAATTGTTTTGAAGCAGGATACCACCGTGTATCCCAGGATGATCCCTTTCTCCCAGCCTCCTTAGTCCTTGGGGTACACGTGCATACCGCCATGCCTGGACTCATTTTATACAGTATATGGGCATCACCCTGCATGTAAATAGATATTTAACGTAATTCATTGCTTTTAATGGTAGCATATTTCACTATTTGCACAAATTTCAGCTTGAAGTATTTCCCTACATGATTTAATGGCTGTTTCTATTTTTCTACTGTAAATGAGGTTGTAATAAATATCCTTGAACACATTGTCGCGGTTTACGTGTAAGTGTGCTTCCAGATCTTTGCATGTTGAAACCTGATCACCCAAAGGGTGATTGGATGGTAGCACATTTGTGACCCGGATCACTCACAAGGTCAGAGACCTCATGAACAGCATTGGTGCCCTTAAAAGGGGCAGGTGAGGACACAGGGAGGGTGCCATCTGTAAACCAGAAACTGGGCTCTTGCCAGACACAGAGTCTGTCAACCTTTGATTGAAGTTTTCAGCAGTCAGAACTGTGGGAAAGAAATATCTATGATGTAACAAGTATTCGATTTAAGGAGATTTGTTACAGCAACAAGAGGACTACAGAAGCACACATCTTCTTGTGGACCTCATTTCCATGACTATAGATACTGACAAGGATTATAGCTTAAAGACTGGAGACTCTCAGCCTCAAAGCCACTTTCTATCACTTTGTCAGCTTCTACAAAGGACGAGAAACTGGCTATGGGGAGTGCTCTATCGTTGCCAATGGACAGTTTTCCAGATCGCCCACTGTTCACCACATGTTCTGAATGGGACTAGTAGAAGACACAGAGACAGAACAAATATGTATTGTACCAGAAACTATACTTCCTCCTGATGTCACTGTCACCTGCATATAGGGTGCATATGTCTCAGAGCAGCTCCACATGTCACTGCACACACACAGGGGTATATCTGCTCTTCACCTGCCAAGTGCTGTTATCCCTGTCTCCAGGCAAAATGGCCTATAGTACAGTGCAATGCAGTGTGACGCTCCTTATGGAAAGATAATAATAGATAATATATAGATAATAATAGACCAACAAATAACAGAAGCCCAGAGATTGATGTGAGTCACTCAGTTTAGGGGTAAAAAATGGGGAGGAGTATGGGACACTCTTTACTGAAGAGTTAACGTTTTAGTTAAGAACAAACATCTCCTTTAGGCCTGGAATGTGAAGAGAGACATAGTCACTGGGGTAAATAGCAGTGACTCTGAGCTTTGGAGAGACAGTGTGACCCAGACTCTTGCTTCTTCAGCATTGATGCATTTGAGGATTAACCACAGGGGTTTGTTTTGAACGATGGTTGACGAATGTCCGTCTTCCCCGCATTCTGATTTGCTGTCCAGAAAGCTATTATCGAAACAAACTTACTCAGATTGACCAGGCTTTTGAAATCTATGAATAGAGACCTCATTTGAAAGGCAAAATTCCTGCTAAAGAATGAGGGACATTCCAAGTAAATGACAATGTGAGATAGTCATATGTTCTATCAGAACATTATGTCAGGTTTCTGAACTTTGGGGGGATGAGTTGACAACTAAAGTCTTATTTTGATTTTTTTTTTAAAAGCTATGCCTTCACAAGATGTTCTAGTTGATGACTAAGTTAATGAATGTGAGACAGGGGTTAAGGAAGACAGCTGAAAGGTCTTTCAACTGTGAGTATTGGAGGTTTGCCTGACTTGGCCACAAGGAAAAAAAGCAAAACCAACCAACCAATATTACGGCTGTCATGTCATTTTACAGCTGATAAACGCACTTTCTGCCAAACCTCACAGTCTGAGTTCAATCCCAGGAATCCATATAAGTGAACAAACATATGAGAGAACCAAATCCCATATGTTGTCCTCTGACCTCCACATGTGCACTAACCATGGCCTCCATGTACACACACACACACACACAGACACACACACACACACACATAGAGAGAGAGAGAGAGAGAGAGAGAGAGAGAGAGAGAGAGAGAGAGAATATAGTATCAGAATAGCCAATTGAAAGCCAGTAGCTGGAGCCTACCTAAAGAACTTTCTTGAAGAGGTTAAACTGATCCAATCAAGCATTGTGATTCAGGTCAATTCACAGGGAAGATGTGATTACCACTAGACTGTGAGGTAAACATGCATCACACTTGTGTAGTGAAAGCCAGACACACACCCTTCTCTCCGAGTCTGAAGCACAGAACAGACTCTTACATAATTTCCTAGCTGGTCCATGTTATCGCCTGTGATTAATGCCACATGACGGGCTTTGAACTTTCTGTTCAGATGGCTTCTCTAGCCTTCCAGAGCTCCCAGCAAGACGAAATGTGTGACCTGTAGACTTCACTCCGGATAACTGTCATTCCAGGCAACAACATTGGCATTGCTCCATGAGGCCTCGTGAGTAACCATTTTCGTGCCTTGCTCCCATCTACAGACAGATTATCACAGGACTCTTGAGGTGGCTTTTTAAATCAGAAACGATTCAGAGACGCAATATAAGTTCCCACAGCCCAATCCCTAGAGAAAGCTTATCAAGGATTCGACTGAAAAAAAAAAAAAAAAAGAAAAGAAAAACACGGTAGAAAGATGATACTAGGGAAGTCCTCCTCACTTATAGTATCCTCTCTCCAAAGCCTCCTGGAGTATACTGTAGCTGGAGCTTCTAGTCAGTGAGTCTCAGCGACCTGAGTATCCATACAGAGAACAGAAGCTGTCCGAGTGCTGACCAACTTTTCCAGCTTGGACAAGTCCTTGCAGCTCTCCTCTGTAATGGTTCCCTACCCAGTCTGGTCTAGGGCTCACAAGTGTACCGAAGAGAGGCCAGAGCTCTGTGGAGGCTTCTCCTCCTCCATCCCACCTCCCCTGCTTCCCCAGAGCAGACCCTACTGGCCAGCAAGCTGCGAAGGGAATTGATTCGAGCTCCTGCATAAATGCATCTACATTTCACCTGAATCCCAATGTGACCTCGACCCTATCTAGTAGCCCCAGAACCGCACCTCTGGAGCAGGCAGGATAGGAGGAGGCTCGACCCTTGGCTATGAACAGAACCGGGCAGAGAGCGCCCCACTTGACCTCTTTCTACCTGGCAGTTAGATGCCTGCCAGCTACTCACCAACTCCAGGGCTCGCAGGAAGGCAAGGGGTTCCTTCAGTGCCCGAAAGGTTCCCGCAGAGGCCAGCTACGGATGAACGAGAGAGGGGAGAGAAAGTAAAAGTATGAGCAGAAGGCAGGGAACACCTGTCCAGTGTATCGGCGTCCCTGGCGTTCCCCAATCCTAGGCCAACCACCCTGCCTGTCCTATTCAGTTCTACCTGGCTCACAGGGTCCATGGCTCGCCCTTACTCTGTCTTCGCTCGCACCGGTTCCTTTCAGGAAGTTCGTGTGACCCACAGCTCCTAGGGTCAGAAGCCACTTCAGGCGGTGGGCAGCTGACCTGGGACCCAGGCGGAGAGCGCGGGCTGCCTGTGCCAGCTCGCCCGGGCTCGTCAGTGCTTTGCGCTCGCTAAGCTAGCGCAGCGGGAGGCAAGCCCAGCCAGAGAGGGGTGGGCGGGGCAGAGTGGGCTGGGGAGCAGCAACAGAGGAGGGGAGAAAGCCAAGCCATCAGGGCCAGGCTGTCATTGGCCAACCGCACGCTCCACGGGGGAGGGCGTCCGGGTGGGCTAAGCACAACCCTCTCACATTGGTCCAGACCCCGTGCGGACGCAAAAGCTGCTCTAGGCTCCGGGGAAACTTTGGGGCTGCTGGCTGGCAACAGTGGACTAATGTCCTCAGCAAGAAGGCTGCTGGCTGCAAGAGAAGTTAGGGGCTTCCGGTAAGAAAAGAGCACCCAATGTCAGGGGAGACACGCATTCACTCTAGTGACTTCTCTATGACAAAGACACCATAGATCATTCCAGTCATTATCCAAAGCCTGCATGGAAAGGCTTCTTGTGGCTAGACAGTTTCAGATTCTGGGGTCCAGTCTGGGACAATATACTGCTATGTCCCTTCCAGGAAGTAGGAGCTCGGAGGAAACTGGGGTGTAGTCTGGAGAGCAGCAAGGAGGGTGGGAGAGAGGGCTGGAGAAGAAGGAAGGGGAAAGAGGGTGTGTGTGTGTGTGTGTGTGTGTGTGTGTGTGTGTGTGTGTGTGTGTGTGTGTGTGTGCATGCTGGCACGCGCCAGCATAGAGTGTGGCTGGAACTGGAATCAGTTGATCTTAATCAGACAGGTAGGTAATCTTCATGGCTATGTGTGAAGTCCTTAGAAAACATCAAGGACTAAACTGGTGTTGAACATAAAGGATTTAGTCCCGTAAATGAATCTCCTTTTAATGATAGATAACAAGCAATTTCCAGTCCAGCCTGAGTCAAACTCTCTTAGAACTTAAGGAGAAGGAGCTCACCCTCACCCCTTAATGGGTCACCTTTGCTGACCGCAATAAACAGCAACAACTTATTTCTGTCAACCAAGAAAACACCTTGCTAAGAGCTTGACAAACATTATTTCAATTAAATATTCACAAAGCGCCCATGGGTGAATAGCATTTCTATTCTCAATCTTGAGTTGAGGAAACTGGAACTTACTGAGGGGAGGTGACCTGCTCAGTGTTGTTCAGCTTCCAGGCAACGAGCCAATCACAAAAAGGGCAGTCACAAAAAACATGGAGGAAGGAAGAGGGGAGAGGAGAGAGATGCCTATCCCCACCACGCTCTGCAGCTTTTCCTTCTCCTCCCTTTGGACTGGATTCTACATACGAACTGGTCTCCCAGCAACACAGAGCGTCCATCTGTTTACTACAAAGATTTGCTAAAAAGGCTTGGGGTGTGTGGAGATAATGTGAGGGGCGCGTTTAATAGTCAGCAGTGGGGAGATGTAGAAAGAAAGAGTTTGTAATCTCTAAGAAGGGATAGCTGTACAAAACTAGCTATGAAAGGGAGTGTTTAGAACAGACCCTTCCAAGCCTGCCAGTGGGTTTTTATTAAAGAAAAATCTAGAAATCTCAAGAGTGGGGACCCCAACAAGACAGTTGCACCATGTACGGCCGTAGCTTCGTCCCTACTGCCCTTCCTCCTTTTACACAGGGCCTAAAACAGTGGGAAGCAGTTGTGTGTAAAAGAAGCCATGATGGACCTACTAACTGGACGGAAGCATAATCAAGTACGTAGTGTCCTGAGTTGCATGTTTAGGAACAGGTAGGTGAGCCTGTTTCTTTTCATCTATGAAACGAAACACATAATATTAAGCATTCGCTGTAGCTACTCGCTCTGAGGATTCTAGCTCGTTTTGCAGCCTGGGTAGGATAGTACATCATACTTTGAGTTCGCTCAATAATTGCGTCTTTCCCAAAGCAGCTGTGAGTGAGCATGTAAAGGGCCAGACTGGCCATCCACAGGAGTATCCCGTATGTAGAGATAATGTGTGCACTTCTGAGGATAAGTTCTGGGGAGAAGTTTGGGGAACTTTATATTATCTACCCTCTGTCTTATTTCCTAACACCAGACAATAATCAGTATAATTTCTTCACAGAGACTGGGGCTACAGCCTAGTGGGAGAACATTTGCCTGGCATGTGCAAAGGCCTGGCTTTGATCCCTAGCATTACCGAAAGCAGGGCAGGGCACACGTCAATAGAGGCATCCTTGGCAGCCTGGGTCCACACAAAAGGTTGGTATAGACCAGACCTGCAGCTGAGCCTTGGGGAATATGGACCTGAATGAGAAATGCTTTGGGGATTCTAAACTGAGATGGTAAGGTTTTCGTTGTTATTGTTGTTACAATTAACCTTAGATGATGAAAAAGATTTCATACAGTATAGGGAAAGCAAGATTCTGCTTCCGGTAGGTTTGATCTCATTTTCTCTGCATTTTTTTTTCTTTTTTTTTTTCGGAACTGGGGACCGAACCCAGGGCCTTGTGCTTGCTAGGCAAGTGCTCTACCACTGAGCTAAATCCCCAACCCCTTCTCTGCATTTTTCAATTATTATCTTTGCTCTTTGCATAATTGTCAATGAGCTTAATGTCTCATGTTTATATCTCGTGATAATTGTCAGAATATTAGCAACTGACTTTTGGCTTTGGTCCTGGGTTGCAGTTTTCTGTATGTCTTTTAAGCTACATCTCAGCTTGCTCTCCTGTGTGGACAGCACACCTAGTCATAGATAACTGGCATAAGGTTATCTCTATATCTGAAGCTCTACACAGGGAGAGATTATTGCCCACTCGAAGATCATTTCAGCTGAGAGCTTGGTAAAAATGAAGTATGAAGGCTGTAACTATTCCCTCAGATCTCTCACACTTCTAGCTAATATGGTAACATATTTTCCCAGTTCGTCAAACATCATGTGAAACTGGCAGACCAGGGCATAATAGCTTAGACAACAATGGCACATTGTCAGAAGTTGCTTTTCGCATTCCACCGATGTATACATTGCCAACAGCTGCATCACCAAAATAAACAAAAAATGTGTGTGTGTTGCATATTGCATTTGTAATGCTAAATGTTTTGTAGACTTTGGGGTAAGAATCTATTCACACATGGGAATAATACTGGGTTCCCTTCAACCTAAGTTCAGAAGAAAAGGACAGATGACAACTTGACGACATCTTTTTGGTAACTTAAGATGATCCCTTTTCTCCTGGCTCAAGACAAAAAAAAAAAACTAGTTCTATCTTATTATAAGACACATGCTGCGAGGGCTCAATTACCAGGCTAACTTTGATGATCCATCTATTTAGGTGCTCTATGTTGACTATGAAGCTCAAGTAGTTTCCAAATTTCTTTTACTTTAGGAGAGGGATTCACAATGTTGAGTAATTCCTTTGGCCCAGCAAGGCTTGTTGCATGAAATGAGAAGCTCTTCAGTGTTTATTTGATGTAATCACGTGATATCTGTCACTGAGTCCATTTGTGAAATACATTCCCCCCCCCCCCCGTGATTCTTTCCTCCATCTCTGGAAGGAAGTCAACTTGGTCATGGTGAATAATCTTTCTGATGTGCTTTTAAATTCAGTTTTCAAATGTCTTATTGAGAATTTTTGCTTTGATGTCCATCAGCAAGTTTGGTCTATAAGAAGTGTTGATGTGAGTTCTTCAAAGCTCCTGTAGAATTCAGCAATGAACTAATTTGTTCCTGGGCTTTTTTTTTTATTTGTTTAAAAGAAAATATGAGTTTTTGTGAGTGTTGGGGAGTATATACCATGTGTGTTCTGGGTTCCTGTAGATATCATAAGAGAGCATGGTATCCCCACACACAGTTAGGGTGCAGGGTCATCTGGAAGACCAGCAAAGTGCTCTTAACTGCTCCAGTCCCCACACATGAACTTTCTAAATGGAGAGACTTTGTTTTATTTTACTGCTTCAATCTTATGACTTGTTTCAGATGTGTTTAAATTTTCTCTCTCCTTTGTTAATTCTCATTGGTCATATGTATTTAGAAACTCATTCATTCCTTTCTTTAGATTTTCTATTATAGCATAAGTTTTCAAGATATGTCTTCATAATATTCTAAATTCTATTGGCATTTAATATAATATTTTCATTTCATTGCTAATATTGTTCATCTGGGTTTTCTTTCTCTATTTTCTTAATTTGGCTAAGGTTTGTCAAATCATTTATCTTTTCGTAGAATTTAGTGCTTCATTTGTATTTTGCTCATTTAAAAATTTTTTATTAGATATATTTCTTTACATACATTTCAAATGTTTTTCCCCTTCCCGGTTTCTTGTCCATAAGTCCCCATCCCCTCCCTTCTCCCTCCCCCATACGGGTATTCCCCCCATACAACTCCCTTACTGCCCCCCATATTCCCCTGCAGGACCAAGGGCTTCCCCTTCCACTGGTGCCCCAACAAGGCTATTCTCTGCTACATATGCAGTTGGAGCCCTGGGTCGTCCATGTATAGTCTTTCAGTAGTGGTTTAGTCCCTGGAAGTTCTGTTTGGTTGTCATTGTTGTTCTTGTGGGGTTGAAAGATCTTTAATTCTTTCAATCCTTCCTCTAATTCCCCCCAAGGGGGTCCTATTCTCAGTTCAGTGGTTTGCTGCTATCGTTGACCTCTGTATTGGACATACTCTGGATGTGTCTCTCAGGAAAGATCTATATCCAGTCCCTTTCCGCATGCATTTTTTTTTTTTTTTTAGCTTCATCAATCTTATCTAGTTTGGGTGGCTGTATAGATATGGACCACATGTGGGGCAGGCTCTGAATGGCTGTTTTTTGAGTTGCTGCTCTAAACTTGGCTTCATTTTAATTTTATTAATTGATTCTCTCATCTTATTTATTTTTTCTTCTAATTTTGGGTCTGCCTTGTTCTTGTTTTTCCATGGTCCTGAGTAACATTGATATTTATGTGAGATATCTCTGATTTGTCTTTCTGTGGATGGCATAGAATTTGCTATGTAGGCTTAGCTGACCTTAAACTCACAGAAATCTGCCTGTTCGGCCTCCCAAGTGCTGGGATAAAAGGCATGGGCCACTATGTACATCTTTTGACTTTTATGATTTATTTTTATTTTCACTTTATTATTATGAACGTTTTGCCTACATGGACATCTGTGCATCATGTGTGTTCAGTGCCAACAGAGGCCAGAAGATGGTTTTAGATTTCATGGAACTGGCGTTAAGAAGAGTTGTGAGCTGCTGTATGGGAGCTAGGACTTGATTTTTATTTTTGTTTGTGTTTGTGTTTGAGAGAGGGTTTCTCTATGTAGCCCTGGCTTTCCTGAACTTCACTCTGTCATCCTGGCTGGCCTCAAACTCAGAGATCTGCCTGCATCTGCCTCCCAAAGGCAGGCACCACCACCATCCAGCTGGATATTGGGACTTGAGCCTGGTCCTCTAGAAGAACGTGTCATGCTGGTAAACAGTGAGCCATTTTTCCAAACCAAAATGTTTATCTTATGTGTATCTCATTGTGAGTATGTGCATGCCTGTGCATGTTTGTGTGGTCTGTGTGTGTGTGTGTGTGTGTGTGTGTGTGTGTCTGTTTATGTGTGTATACTTATGTGTGTCTATGTGTGTGTGTGTGTGTGTGTTTATGAGCACATGCTTGAGTATGAGTGTGTGTGTGTCTGTGTGTCTGTGTGTGTGTTTATGAGCACATGTTTGTGTGTGTGTGTGTTTATGTGCGTATACTTATGTGTGTCTATGTGTGTATGTGTGTGTGTTTATGAGCACATGCTTGCATGAGTCTGTGTGTGTGTCTGTGTGTCTGTGTGTGTGTTTTTATGTGCATATACTTATGTTTGTCTATGTGTGTATGTGTGTGTGCTTATGAGCACATGCTTGCATGTGTGTGTGTGTGTAAGTATGTGCATGTGCACCACCTGTGTGCTAACTCCCTTGGAAGTCAGAAGAGTGTATGGGCTCACCTGGAATTGCAGTTACAAACAGCCACGAACTACCCAACAAGGGTGCTGGGAATTGGGCCCTGACCTGCTGTAAGGACAGGGAGTACTCCTAACCTCAAGCCAGCTTGTTGGCCCTCTGAGTTTTAATGTAGGTGGTTGTACCTGTAAACTTTCCTCTTCGGAAAGTTTTAATCCTACCTTGGGGTTGAGTATGTTGTCTTTTCATTTTTATTTACCCTTAGAAAGTTTTACATTTCCTTTGAGATCTCATTGATGAGCCTTAATTATTCAACAGTGTGTTATATAGTTTCCATGAATTTGTATGTGTTCTATAGTTTTTCTTGGCGTCTAGTTCTTAATTTATTTCATTGTGGTCATATAAAACCCACAGGATGATTTTAGTTTTTTCTCTTTTATATCCTATATGATCTCTTTTAGAGACAGTCCCATGGAATTATGGAAAGAATATGTATTCTGCAGGGTTTGGATGGAACAGTCTTTAGCTATTTGACATATTCATTTAATTTGCGAATTCGTTTGACCCAGATATTTCTCTGTTTATGTTTTGTCGGCATGACCTGTTTGCTGGTCCCGCTATTATTGTGTTGGGGATAAGATATGGCTTTATACACATTTTTTCCTTAGAATTGGTTACACTAGTGTTTGATGAGTATATACTTAGAATTGTAAAATGAGCACTTAATACTCAGAACCAAATACATACATGCATGCCAATAAGAACTCATATCGTAAAACAGCTATTTCTGAATGTAAAACCAAAGAGAACTGTGTAAAATTTGCAGCTTCAATAAACACAAAGTAGAACACCAAGCTATTATTGAACTATTCACCATTGACCCCAGGGCCTCATAGTAACAGCTGAAATTATAATAACAGTCGAGCAGTGTGTTAAGTAGGTAGCAGGAAGCAGACCAGTGCCTCCACAGGCCTCCATTCACTCACTCAGTTTTGTTCTCAGCCCTAAAGCATGTGGGCTGTCACCCCACAGCACATGCAAGAAAATTTATGCTCAGAAAAGTTGAAGCCTTAGCTAAGGTTTTATGGAAAGTAAACGGCGGAGTCAGTAGTTTCTTCCTTCCCCACAGCTTTCTAAGAAAAGGATGCTGTGCAGTTTCCATTGTAGACTTGAATACATCACACGCTGTTGGCAAAAATGTGTTTCTTGCTGGAATATAAGCAAAAGGTCTTGTGAGGTATAGAGGAAAGATAGACAGCATATTATCCAAGAGTTACTACTGTGCAAACATTTTAGGACACGGAAAACCCCTCCCAGTGTGTCATGTTGGTGTTCCAAACACTCTTAGAGTGCAAACAGCTCTAAGTTCCTGCCACATCCCCTGAAGGATTTGAATGAGTTCAAGTGAGCTCCGTTAGCTCTGGTTCTTCCTCAGGAAAGAGGCCAGCAGAAGGGACAGGGTAACACAAGGTCAGGCTCAATTTGACTGAGTTCATTGCATCCTGACTCTTCCCGCTCTTCTTGGGTTGGGCTGGAGGATGAGGTGGTCATTTTTATTGTTTAGTTATCATACACAGTGTCTCATTGTAGTATTTTCATACCTCATTTGCTGTTGTTGGTCTTGCCCACCCTCTTGTCCCTTATCTCCCTGCCACTCTCATACGTTTCTATCTCAGTGGCACCCTTTATGTCTCCAAGCCACATATTTTCTATTTTCCCATCCTCAAAAACCTCCTTTTCCAACCAATACCCCCTATAGTTCCACATGTTTTCAGACTCCCATCCCTCTACAGTGATAAACATAAAGCACCCAGCTGAGGTATCTGGTAGCAGACCTGTAGATATGGGTATCTCCTAACAGACCAACCACTGGAGAAGGCTACCTCATGACTGTTATTCACAATATATGTCTTAAAAAACCCCACCCAGTTGTCTCATACTTCCTTCTTTTCAAAATTCTCTTTTCTTTTATTTCTCCAATTTTCTTTTCATTGAGTCTCAAGTCCCTGCATGTCAGTTGATCTAGAATTTCCCTTGAAGGTAATATCGGTTCATTTGAAAAGTTCTTCTTAAGGATAGAAAAATACTCAGTGGTAGACCATTTGCAAGCATCAGCACTAAACACACTAGAAAGTCTTGGCAGAGCTTGCAGACACATATATTTCTAGAGATTATGTAATGTAAAAATTTTCTTTTTCAATGTCTCTGGAGCTGAGGTTAAGGCTCAGTGGATAAAATGCTTACTATGCAAGCATAGGAGTCTGAGTTGGGATCCTGGGAATCTGTGTAAAGCCAGACATTCCTATGCATCTGTTACCTCAGCGCTCCTAGAGGAAGATGGGCACACGTGTGCATCTCTTACCTCAGCATTCCTACAGGGAGAAGTGAAGCTCCAGGGACAGCCTAGTCACTCAGCAGTGAACATGAGACTCTGCCACAAGCATAGTAAGTGAAAAGTGACAGTTAAGGTTGTCCTCTTTCCTCTACATATGTACTGTAGCATGTGTGCAGCACACACACACACACACACACAAAATACATATATATATATATACACACATATATATATATACATATATATACATATATATATACACCTAAAAATAAGTCACTGTTGAATAGGAGTAGAAATTAGGTAGACATTTTTATAAAACATAATTTTGTTTTCAGTTATTTTATCCTTGTTTTAGGGGAAAATACATAGGAAAAAATCTTATGAGTGACAAAGACAAAAAGGTGTAGCTAGATTCTACCATATAATTAATAAGCATAGAAGAAGGACTACATGTGTCTGTTGTATCACATTCTCTACATAGTCTTTAGAGCTTAATTTTCAGCATTACAAATAGCTTTGGCACCTATGGGGAAACCTTATCTTGCTTAGCAATTGTAAGAACCTGCTTAGTCACTTTCCTCAGTCTAAAACCATACATGAAACCTGCTTTCTCTTGAGATTACAAAAATTTTTTGCCCTTCAACTTTTAAGTAAAAAAATAATTGGAAATGATTTCTGTTGGAACACAGGCCAAGAACGGAGTCATGTGAGGAGAATTCTGAGCACTTGTGAGAACACTTCAAAGACAACACAAATGTCTTGTGACCTCAATGTCTTCAAAATGCTGAATTGTTCTTGGAATGAGTTTTTTGTGCTCCTCCCGGGTGTCATGGATTCAGTTAAGTGTTTGTATGCCTCTATGGATGAAAGATGGTTTTACCAATTGTGGTTTGTCCTGGGGGAGTGTATACTTCTTGGACTCATGAAAACTTTACTGTGAACTTTCTTAACCCTCAGAGTTAATAAACTGTCTGAGGATCTGAATAAAGGCGTGAGATTTAGTTGGCCTCATTTGTTGGCTGCATTCTCTCAGGCCCTATCACCTCTAGAGCAATGACAGTTTCAAATCTGAGACACTAGAACGTTAGTTTCTATGTCACTCTGTGGTTGTGCTCTTGCCTGCGTCAGTCCTCAAGCTTTGTAAAAGGGCAGGGACAGTGCTAAATATGCTCACCCAGCCAGAAGCAAGAATTCAATACCTAAAATTGGGTTTTGACTAAATTATACTGCAGTGCATTTTTATACCTGCTTGGCAAATAATATGCAGAGGAAGGCTACAATTACATAGGTTCTTTGCCAGAAATAAAGGATAGGTTAAAGTAATAAACCCTTCAAATTAGTGAAAAGAAAGATGAAGGGAAGGAAAAAAGAATGTATTTTCATGATACAAGAAAGGAGGAAGAGAAAGAGAGACAGGGTTGGGGACATGAAAGAGTCTTCCCAAACCAAGATCAACACATATCATCACATCACTATAGGTTACTTATTTTCAGGATTTGCTGTGTTCCCCAAGAACCAATCCCCAAGTCTCATCATCCCCATCTCTGCAGCAGAACACCATGGCAGCCTTGCCTGCCTCCTGCTCCCATTTCCCGTGCATCCCACAGATCTTCCCCTCCTACCTTCTTCCTCCCACTTGTTGCTTTGTTCTAGACCCAACTCCGGCTGGCACCTCCTGGTCACCCAAGGACCAAGAGATCCAATCCCTCTAATTCTATTTCTAGCTTTATAGCAGGAAATGTGCTGCAGCCTTCCTTTCTGCTGTGACGCCATCAACAAGGGATCACAGAGACCTGCTCCAACCTTCCTTCCCCCAAACTCATGTCAGTATCCCAGCCTCCAACACCAGCAGGCATTGCTTGTGAACACAGCAGCTGCACAGGCCAGGAAAGCAGACTGTTAGCACACAGACATCATGCTTTTTGAAAATTCAGAGAGGAAACAGAAACCAAGGAACAAAATACTCATCCAACAAAGACAAATTCAGAAGTCAGCACCTAACCATATAATCAATCATACCAACCCCAGATGCATAGGTACCGGCATAAAAACAGAATAAAACAAAACAAACACAAAAGGGTGGGTCAATACCCCCACTAGAGCCAAGTGATCTTACCACAGCATGCCCTGAATAACATAGATGAAACACAAGAAAATTCCTTAAAGTCATCTATATGACTCTGGTAGACATTCTTAAGGAGAAAATGAATAAATATTTTAAAGAAATCTAGGAAAACACAGATAGTAAAAATAAATAAATAAATAAATAAATAAATAAATAAATAAGTAGAACAGATTATTAAAGACTTTAAAGTGAAAACAAAACCAATAAAGGAAACAAACTGAGGGAATCCTAGTGATGAAAGATTTAGGAACAGGAATTACAGCAGCAATCCTCACTGTCAGAATATGGAAGAGACAGTCTCAGGGATTGAAGATAGAATAGAAGAAATGGATATATCAGTGAAAAAAAAGTTTAATTAATTAATTAATAAAAGCCTCCTGACACAAAACATTCACGAAATCTATGAAAAGGCCAAATCTAAGAATGATAGGTATATAGGAAGGAGAGAATCCCAGCTCATAAGTCCAGAAAATGTCTTCAACAAAATCATGGAAAATGATCCTAAAGAATTAGCATACAGAAATACCAATAGATTGGACCAGAAAAGAAAGTCCTTTCACCATATAATAACCAAAATACCATACATACATGCATGCATGCATACATACATACATACATGCATGCATACATACATACGTACGTACGCACATACACACAACATTCAACACAAACATACAAAACAAAGAAAGAGATTAAAGGCTACAAGGGGGAAAGACTGAGTAACACATAAGGATAGACCTATTAGAATTATACCAGACTTCTCAGTGGAGACTTTAAGAGTCAGAATGGCTTAGATGTCTTGCATACTCAGAGACCACAAATGCCAGCCCAAACTGCTATACCCAGAAAAACTTTTAATCACCACATATGCAGAAAATATGATGCTTCATTGAGAAAGTCCAATTCCAACAATATCTGTATACAAATACAGCACTACAGAAGCTGTTGGAAGGAAAACTCCAACCTCAGGAGGTTAAGTACATGCAAGAACACACAAGAAATAATCTCACGCCAGCAAAACCAAAAGAAGGGAAATGAACATGAGTGTGCATCACACACACACACACACACACACACACACAAAACACACACACACACACACACACACACACCAATGACACCAACACCAAAATAAAATAAATCAATAATCATTGGTTATGATATCTCACAATATCAAGATCTCAATTTCCTAGTAAAAAGACACTGACTAACAGAATGGATTTGAAAACTGGATCCATCCTGCTGCATCCGAGAAACATACTTCAACATCAAGGACAGACATTACCTGAGTGTAAAATGTTGGGAAAAGATATTCCAAGCAAATGGATCTAATTAGCAAGCTTGTGTAGCCATTTCAATATCTAATAAAATAGACTTCAAGCCAAAACCAATTAGCAGAGATAGCGAAGGACATTACATACTCATCAAAAGAAAAAGTCACCCAGGATGACATTTCACTTCTTAACATCTATGCCCCAAACACAAGGGTGCCCAAGTTGCAATACAAAATTAAACAAAAAAAGGCAAAACAAACAAAACACTACTACAGCTTAAACCACATAGTGACACCTTACATACTTACAGAGCATTTATCCAAACATAAAAGAATATACCTTCTTCTCTGTACCTCATGCAACTTTCTATGGATTCTACACAATATTCATCAAAGTTCCAACACAATTCTTCATAGACTTTAAAGAACACTTCGCAATTTCATATAGAAAACCAAAAACCCAGGATAGCTAAAACAATCTTGATCAATAAGGGAACTACTGGAAGCATCACCATCCTTGATTCAAGTTATACTACAGAGCTAAAGATGCATGGTATGGGCATAAAACCAGATATGGTTATCAATGGAATCAACTTGAAGACCCAGACATAAATCTGGACACCTGATTTTGATAAATAAGCCAGAAATAAACACTGAGAAAAAATGACAGCATTTTCAACAAATGGTGCTGGATTCTGCATGTAAAAGAATAGATCCATAACCCTGCATATAAGTTAAGTTCAAGTGGATCAAAGACCTCAACATAAAACCAGATGCAATGAACTTGATAGAAGAGAAAATGGGGAGTTACCTTGATCGCATAGGTACAGGAGATCACTTTCTGAACAGAACACTGATAGCACTAAGATCAACAATTAAAAATGTGACCTCATAAAACTGAAAAGCTTCTGTAAGGTAAAGGACACTGTCAATAGGACAAGACGGCACCTTATAGAATGGATTTTTACCAATTCCACAACCAATAGAAGAGTCTATATTCAAAATATATAAAGAATTTAAGAATCAAAATAACAAAAAAATCAAATTTAGAAATAAAGTACAGACTTAAACAGAATTCTCAATAGAAGAAACACAAATGGCCGAGAAACTATTTTTTTAAAAAATGGTCAATGTCTTTATCAGGGAAATGCGAAGCAAAATGACTTTGAAATACCATCTTATAGCTTCCAGAAAGGCTAAGATCAAAACACAAGTAACAGTCCGTGCTGGCAAGGCTGTGGAAGAAGGGAAACACTCCTCCATCGACGGTGGGAGCTCAAACTCATACAGCCACCATGGCATCTATAAGGTGGGTCCTCAGAAAGTTTCAAATCCATCTCCTTCATGATCCAACTATTGCACTCTTGGTTATATATCCTAACACCAAAACCGTCAGGGAGTGTAAAGAGTCACTGATAACAGGACCTACTGTCAATCAGCGAAGCCTGGGCTTTGAGAATGCTGCAGTTGCGATTGGGGCGGAGAGAGGGGTGAGGTCTAGAAAGGCATCCTTTCATCAATCTGAAAACATCTCTTAATTTCTCAAGTGCACATAATTCTCAAGTGCTTGCTCATACATGGAACTTAGCATCACATCTTTAGATTCATGTGTTTAACTTAGATAGAATCCATGAAATTGGAGAAGGATTATTGATGGTAGGTGGGGGGGGTAAAAATCTTAAAAGAAGGAGACATAAAGGGGAAAGGACTAATAACAAGAATGAGGTTCAGCTGCAGAGAAGGATGGAAAGTAGGTCAGAGAAGGGATAAGAGATATGAAGGGTTATCTGATAAAGCATATGGAGACCCTGTATTTTATAAACTTTATACACAGACTTTTTATATCCATATAAAATATTAACTGGAGTTATCCTACAAAAAGCCTAATGTTTCTCCCTGAAGCCATAGGCTACTCAAATATTCCACTGTCACATGTAGGATACCACAAGTTGCTGGTCAGGGTTACGCTGGAGATCCTCCAGAACAATACAGCAAATTGCCACTGCTCTTGATTGTTCACCCTAATTTAAGATACTATCACTGAAGATACCACCCACTCTGATCACATGATATTGAGAAATCAAATTGGTACCAATTGGGATGTTGTGTGATCTTTTTCTTGGGAAGATCTTAACAAATATCTACTCACCTCAATTTTCAAAGTATTCATATTTGCTTTGAATATTGTATATAGAATTTATCTTTTGTATCATATCATATTGTATGTAGAAATTATCATAGTCAAGCATGTATGTATCAAGAAGTAACTAATTAATCCAGAAGTCAAGTGGCTTATTTTCCTTCCATGTTTCTAGTCCCTTAATGGCAGCTGTCCATCTTAGGCAGCCCAGGATCTAGGAGCTCTCAGCTTCAGTTCCTCCAGTTGACAATGTGTGCTCACAGAGGAGCAGCATTTGACAGATCCATTGTTGGCACTCGACAATACAGCCCCTACAAACGCACCAAGCTGTCCCACAGTCTGTAAGAGAATTGTTCAGAACAACAACGGGAAAGCATCCAGATTTGCATGAGCTCTGTGCCTAGCAAGCTTCTTAGGGTCTATGATACATACGTGCAGGGCCTATGGCCATTCCAGGTATGCTGTCTGTCAGTGACAGGACCATATGTGCTTCCCTTGCAGAGGAAAGAGTGAAAAATCTATCTACACGAAAATGTTGAAGGTACAAGATGTGTGAGGAAGCAAAACGTGAGAAGTTAAGAGACGTTTTCAGATTGATGAAAGGATGCCTCCCTAGACCTCACCCCTCTCTCCCGCCCCCATCGCAACAGCAACATTCTCAAAGCCCAGGCTTCATTGATCGACAGTGTGTCCTGTTATCAGTGACTCTTTACATTCCCTGACGTCATTTTCACACTTAAGACATAGTACGAAGAAGCACGACTTCACATTAGCCTGATTAGGGTAGGAATAGTTATTCCCTTGGACAAAGTACCGACTGTCCAAGAGAGACTATCTGTGTGTGCCGTGCATCTGTAAAGTTAACTAGTTCAGACTATTTATTTGATTTTTGCATTTTTATTGGATATTTAATGTATTTACACTTTAAATGTTATCCCCTTTCTTTGTTCACCTTTCTTCCATCCCACTTCCCCCTGCTTCTATGAGCATGTTCTCCCTCTTACCCATACATTTCTACCTCACTATCCTGGTGTTCTCCTATACTGGGGAAACAAGCCTTCACAGAACCACGGGCTTCTCCTCCTATTAGTGCCAGACAATGCCATCCTCTGTTACATATGAGGCTGGAGCCATGGGTCCCCCTCTTTGGTTGGTGGATTACTGCCTGGGAGCTCTGGAGGGTCTGGTTGGCTGATATTGTTGCTCTTCCTATGGAATTGCAAACCCCTTCAGCTCCTTCAGTCCTCCCCTAACTCCTCCATTTGGGGTCCCAAGCTCAGTCCAATGGTTAGTTACATGTATCCTCAGGAGTATCAGTAAGGCTCTGGCAGAGCCTCCCAGGAGACATTCATAACAGGTTGATGTAAGCACTTCTTCGCATCAACAATAGTGACTGGGTTTGGTGGTTGCATATGGGATGGATTCTCAGGTGGAGCAGTCTCTGGATGGCCTTTCCTTCCGTCTCTGCTCTACTCTTTATTCCTCCTGTGAGTATTTTGTTCACCCTTCTAAGAGGGACTGAGCATCCACGTTTTGGTCTTCCTTCTTTTTGTGGTTCATATGGTCTGTGAATTATATCTTGGTTATTACAAGTTTTTGGGCTAATAACCACTTATCAGTGAGTGCATTCCATGTGTGTTCTTTTGTGACTTGGTTAACTCACTCACTATGATATTTTCTAGTCCCATCCATTTGCCTAGGGATTTCATGAAATCATTGTTTTTAATAGCTGGGTCCTCTGTTGAAGGACATCTGGGTTCATTCCAGCTTCTGGATATTATAAGTAAGGCTGCTATGTACATAGTGGAGCATGTGTCTTGTTATATGTTGGAGCATCTTTTGGATATATGACCAGGAGTGGTATAGCTGGGTCCTCAGGACCACTATATCCAATTTTCTGAGGAACTGCCAGATTGATTTCCAGGGTGGTTGTACCAGCTTGCAGAACCACTAATAATGGAGGAGTGTTCCACTTTCTCCACATCCTCACCAGCATCTGCTATCACGTGAGTTTTTTTTTCTTAGCCATTCTGACTGGTGTGAGGTGGAATCTCAAGGTTCTTTTGATATGCATTTCCCTGATGACTACGGATGTTGAACATTTCTTTAAGTACTTCTCAGACATTCGATATTCCTCAATTGAGAAATCTCTGTTTAGCTCTTTTTTTTTTAAATAGGATTATTTGATTCTCTGGACTCTTGAGTTCTTCCTCTATATTAGATATTAGTCCTCTACCAGTTATGGGATTGGTAAAGATCATTTCCCAATCTGTCGGTTGCCATTTTGTCCTAATGACCGTGTCCTTTGACTCACAGAGCCTTTGCAATTTTATGAGGTCCCATTTGTCTATTCTTGATCTTAGAGCATAAGCTCTTGGTGTTCTGTTCAGGAAAATTTCCCCTGTGCCTATGTGTTTGAAGCTCTTCCCCACTTTCTCTTCTATTAGTTTCAGTCTATCTGGTTTTATGTGGAAGTCCTTGATCCACTTGGACTTGAGCTTTGTTAAAGAAGATACATGCTGACTGCCAGTTGAACCGGCATCATTTGTTGAAAATGCTGTTTTTTTCAACTAGATGGTTTTAGCTCCTTTATCAAAGATCAAGTGACCATAGATGTGTGTGGATTCATTTCTGGGTCTTCAATTCTATTCTATTGATCTACATGCCTGTCTCTGTACCAATGCCATACAGTTTCTCACACAATTATTCTGTAATTCAGCTTGAGGTCAGGGATGGTAATTCCTCCATAAATTCTTTAGAATAGTTTTAACTATCCTGGGTTCTTTCGCTATTCCAAATGAATTTGAAAATTTCTCTTTTAACTCTATGAAGAATTGAGTTGGAATTTTGATGAGGCTTGCATTGTATCTGTACATTGCTTTCGGCAAGATAACCATTTGAAAATGGCCATTTAAAAAATATTAATCCTGCCAATCCATGAGCATGGGAGATCGTTCTATCTTCTGAGATATTCTTTGTATAGTTCTTTTTGTTTCTACTGAGTTGATTTCAGCCCTGAATGTGATTATTTCCTGATGTCTTTTCCTCTTGGGAATATTTGCTTCTTTTTGTTGTAGAGCTTTCAGTTGTGTGGTCGAGATGCTAGTGTATGCTCTCTCCAGTTTCTTTTTGGAGGCACTCAGAGCTATGAGTTTTCCTCTTAACATTGCTTTCATTGTGCCCCATAAGTTTGGATATGCTGTGCCTTCATTATCATTAAATTCTAAAAAGCCTTCAATTTCCTTATTTCTTCCTTGGCCAAGTTATCATTGAGTAGAACATTGTTCAACTTCCATGTGTATGTGGGCTTTCTGTTGTTTTTATTGTTATTGAAGACCAGCCTTAGTCCATGGTGATCTGATAGGATGCATGGGATTCTTTCCACCTTCTTGTATCTGTTGAGGCCTGTTTTGTGACCAGTGTTCATGGTCAATTTTTGAGAAGGTACTGTGAGGTGCTGAGAAGAAGGTATATTCTTTTGTTTTAGGATGAAATGTTCTATAGATATCTGCTAATTCCATTTGATTCATAACTTCTGTTAGTATCACTGTGTCTCTGTTTAGTTTTTATTTCCATGATTTGCCCATTGATGAGAGTGGTATGTAGAAGTCTTCTTCTATTATTGTGTGAGGTGCAATGTGTGCTTTGAGCTTTAGTAAGGTTTCTTTTATGAATGCGGGTTCCCTTGCATTTGGAGCATAGATATTCAGAATTGAGAGTTCATCTTGGTGGATTTTTCCTTTGATGAATATGAAGTGTCCTTCCTTATCTTTTTTGATAACTTTTGGTTGAAAGTCAATTTTATTAGATATTAGAATGACTACTTCAGCTTGTTTCTTGGGACCATTTACTTGGAAAATTTCCTCCTAGCCTTTACTCTTAGGTAGTATCTGTCTTTGTCACTGACGTACGTTTTCTGTATGCAGCAAAATTCTGGGTCCTGTTTCTGGTCCAATCTATTTGAAGTTCTGTAGGCTTCTTGTATATACATAGGCATCTTTTTTTTAAGTTAGGGAAGTTTTCTTCTATAATTTTGTTGAAGAGATTTACTGGCCCTTTAATTTGGGAATCTTCACTCTCTTCTATACTTTTTATCCTTAGGTTTGGTCTTATCATTGTGTCCTGGATTTCCTGGATGTTTTCAGGTAGGAGCTTTTCACATTTGCATTTTCTTTGAAGATTGTGTCAATGTTTTCTATGGTATCTTCTGCACCTGAGATTCTCTTTTCTATCGCTTGTATTCTGTTGGTTATGCTTGTGTCTGTGACTGCCAATCTCTTTCCTAGATTTCCTGTCTCCAGGGTCGTCTCTCTTTTTGATTTCTTTATTGTTTCTATTTCCATTTTTAGATCCTGGACAGTTTTGTTCAATTTCTTCACCTGTTTGGTTGTGTTTTTCTGTAATTCTTTAAGAAAACAGAACTTTGTTTGTGCAATGTCAATAAAAAACTATTCAAATTGTTTCTAGCTCCTTTTTATGAAGCACCACTGAAGGAACAGCTGAACTAAAAATAATCTAACTCACTCTTTTTTAAAATTCAAATTTAAAATACAGACCTTTTCTATCAGAACATATTTACATGTCTCACTAATTTTAATCAGCATGTATTCCTGACTGCTCTATGGTGTGAGAAGTTATCTCATTTTACTAGAACAGCTATAGAAGGCACTGAATTTTCTTTGTTCAACTTCATTTTTGTGAGGATTCCACTCTCTTGGACGGTCATAAATTAATGTCTTTCAAGTCATATTTTTCACTCTTTGGCTGAATTCTGCAAGTTGTCTGTGAAACTGAGAAGGAATTGAGAAGGCACTGACAGAAGCACCACACATGTGGCCCTTGGTGGCTTTCCACAAGAGTGGGCAATTGCAGAGTTGTGAATTTTCATGCATGTTTCTCAGTGGTGATTCCTGTAGAATCCAGCCACCACTGGTTCCAATTCTGACCTTTGGATTTCCTCACTACAACAGTGAATGCAGTTCACTCATGGGCTCTCTCAAGTGCCCCTTTTAGTCACACCAAACAGCTCTCCCACTCTAGCCTCAGTCACCCATCAAGACCTCTCATGTAGTCAAGGGCTTTGTCATTTTCCTAATGTTCTTCTCAGTCATACAAGTGGAAATAATCTATGATCATGTTAACTTTCACCCTGAGACTCATCCTCAAATAGAAAATTAATTCTTTGAGGGCACATGCCTAATTCACCTCCAATGCTGCCCTACCCTCAAAGCCTCAGGATTTTCTTCCCTAAGTCTATGGGAACAAGATTTTCTTACTCAACTGCACAAGTCTTCTAACATTCTGTTTAGGTAAGGATCTGTTCTTTGAAAACAGAAAAGCAAATATTCTCTATTTCATTTTTATTTGCATTCATTTGTGCCAAGTATTCTCTGAAGTAAGTCATACAAGGCACCAGATCAGAAAGAAATTGAAACCAAAAGAAGAAATGACATAAGATGCTATCTAACATGTTTGTGTTGTAATTATTAGTGGCCACATAGACATTTCGGTCTCCTTTATTTCTATTATTGCTGTGGAAAGCTACAATAAATATTGTTGTTCATAAAGCTTAAGATTTATGTTTGAGTATGACAATGAAGACATCATGGGGCTTCTTGGGACAAAGAGTATGTTTTTAATACTGATGGATGTCACCACCTCCCCCTCTACAACAGTTATTGTTTCCCTCTTCCGTAGGGTACGCCATTTTCCACAGCTTCGTGTATAACACTTATTTTATATCTTCTCAGATTGGTAGCAGCAAATATTCTTACCCATTTTGGGTTTTCCATGCCTTTAATGATGAAAATGATTGGCTGTATTATCATGGACACTCTAGCATTTTGTATCTTGCATTACTTCTTCATATGCAAAATATTATGTGAAATAACCCTAAAGCATATTGAATATAATTCTAGAGTTATATATTAATTCTTCTGATTAAGGAGTTAGAGTTTTACAGAATTTAAGGCAATTACTTTCTTTACTTCATTTGATAACAATGAAATATAATGCAGGTGTAAGAGGGTGGAAAACTGAGTCTCTGAGGCTCCGCTAATCATTATTCTGTGACAATATCACTGTATCTCCAAGCTGCAAACCCAGAGATGGTACTTATTACAGTGGAATTTGTTTCAACGCTCAAACGACAGCAGCCATGAGAGACAGCTAGCACTGTCATGTCCCTTGAGCATGTGTAATTATGCAAAGACTCCAGTGTCTAATTAGTACAATGGATTTTGGTCTCAATTCAAATTTTGCAAAGCCTCTATTTCACGTGTCCCATGCTGTTACTGACTCAGACTTCCCAGGATAGATTCTTCTCCCCATAAGAATTCCACAAATAGAAGCTAAAAGAACATGCATAAGAGTTTCAAGAAAAACAGATGAGACTTATTGTCAATTATATGATTACAATTCTTAAGTAGGCACCAACAACATCTAAAATATACTCTCCCTACATTCTGTGCCCATTTGTTATATTCGTTATATTTTCAATTTCATAATTATCTACTTATCTCCCAATTTTCAGTTTCTTCAAGCTGTGGGTTAAGAAAAACAAAAACAAAGCAAAACAAACAACCAACCCTTGAAATCTGAATAACACTAAGGTGATTCGATACCCCCACTGCCTTGATAACAGTCACTGTCACACCCTAAAACTACACTTCATGGTGTGCTGGAGAACTTTGGTGGGAATTGTCACCTCCCATTTTACAGAGGAAGTGTAACACTCAGAGTGTATTAATTATTTTTCTGTTGCTATGATAAAACACCAGGGCCAAGGCAACTTACAGAAGGAAGAAGTTTATTTCAGTTTATGCTTCCAGAGGGATACAAGTCCATGACGGTGGGGAACTGTGTCAGCAAGTACAAGATACCTTAAATGCAAGCTCCAAGAAGAGGGAGAGAGAGAGAGAGAGAGAGAGAGAGAGAGAGAGAGAGAGAGAGAGAGAGAGAGAGAGAGAAACTGGAAATGGGGTGACAATATGGACATCCAGGACATCCAAAGCTCATCCCAAGTGACACATTTCCTCCAGCAAATTTATACCTCCTAAATCTTCTAAACTGTCTTCAAACATCTGGGCACATTGGGGACATTCTCGTTCAAACCACACTAAACACAGACATTTGAAACCTTGGCCAACGTCAGTATTTGGTTATTGGCTGGACCACTGAAGATTTCGAGGAGTCTGCTAAGTTTTACATGGAGGAGAAGGGGAGGTTTGTAATAGAGGTGAGGTATTTCTTAGAACAGACTTTGCTTGAGTTATCACAATAGCTTTTAATGCTAAGGTCACCTTCTACAGTATTCTCTCCACTCAGGTGTCTGTCTCTTCAATACTAACAGTTTCATTTATGTTTCCTTAAATATAAGGGTGGGTAGGAAGCCAGTTTTCTATAACTCAAATGGGGAAGGGAGAGTGCATAGAATATAGGAACATTGATTCCCATCTCCATATATCTCCATATATTCTATAAGAGAATGATCGTAGGAAGTGCCTGTTCCTAGGCAGACATATGAGATAGGTTTAAGGAGAAATAGTTGGGATGACATTTTTTTTTTTTTGGTCTGGAGATGGAATCCAGTTTGTGTGTTGAAGTTAAACCCAGGTAATTGAGCACTCTGAAAATATAGCAAGAAATTGGGAGCTTGGGGAAGCATCCTCATATGGTGCATGTAATCAGACAGCCTTTCAGGAAAGCCCTGTTGCCTGGTCAGCAAACCCCAAAGGAAGAGTTCTTAACCACCAAACTCTGTGCTTCAAGATCAATTTTTTTCTTGAGGGCTGGGCTTGAAGGAAAATTTCCTTAATATCTTTGCAAGAAGTAAATCAGAAATTTCATGTAGAGATTTTAAGACAGAGGAAGAAATGATCATGCCACATGGAAGTTTTAGCTTGAGAGCCTCCAACTTCATAATATTCCATTGTTGTTCATTGTAAATATTCATATGAAGAAATCAGTATGTCCAGGATTACAAAGGAAGGAAACATTTCTGCTCACTGTATAGTTTTTAGCTAGAATTTAGACGACATATCAGTTTCAATGCTTATGATCAATCATGTGCTCAAATGTTGCCGATGAACTTCAGAGAGTTCAGCTGTGTTTTCTTGATCATATACTCTTAAGCAGGACATCATGCAGGGGAGTGTGGTGGAGGTTGAGCTTCATGCCTTGCTAAAGAGGAAGCTGAGAGTAGGGGGATATAGGAAGGGGATAAGGAAGAATGTAGCCACAAGACCCACCCTCCAGTAACTTGCTCCCTGCATTTTAATTTCACTGTTCCTCAACATCGTCATATTAAAAATCCATTGGTGTTAATCTATTGATTAGGGCAGAACACTTATGATTTAATAGTCTCTGAAAATACCTTTGGACATCAAAATGATGTGATTTACTAATTTCCTTGGTGCTTCTCATCACAAGAAGCTGCCAAAATCAACTATTATACATATGATATACTGTGCCTAGCTGAATGCAATGTGTTTGCAGAACAGACACATGAGCAGCGTGTTGCAAGATGATGTTACCATGACTACTTATCTACCACTGGATTAGGAAACCTTCAGCTGTCCTGTAATCTTACAGGACCACCATCCTTCCTGTGGAAGATTTAATTGAGCAAAATGTGTGTTGTGTTACAGAAAGCTGTGCATAGGCTTTTCCTCAGGATTTTTTTAAATTTAAAAGCAGAGTCTCACCTATGCTGACATCTTTGAAATTTTTATATCGTTGACGTATCTAAAGCAGATCAACAGGCTTGCTTCAGAGGCTTTGTACATGCTGTTCCTTCAACCCGAACTTACCTTTCTCTAAATGAGTACAAGGTATAAACTCTGGCTTATTTCAAGTCTCTGCTTAAGTGTCACTTTATTAATAAAAATATGTAACAATTTGGTATAAAATGCCTACACCTTGAGTTCATACATCTTAACACCTTCATTCGCTCACTTCCTTATACTGAATTCACTATCAGCTACCATATCGTATCAGTGTTGTATCTGTCACCCATAAAACTGTAACCTCTATGAGGTCAGGGACTTGAATCAGTTCCTTGTTTCCTCAGTACCAAAAAGGAAGCATGGCACACAGTAACACTGGCTAAAAACTTCCTGAATGAATGAAGGAGGAAGTCAACACAACCTCATCTCAAAACTGGGCCTCACTTTACACACACACACACACACACACACACACACACACACACACACACACACACACACACACGACACACAGACAGAGTCACATCACAACACATCACATTTCAGGACAATTTTGGAGAGTCCAGAAAATACTTTTTAAAATATATCTGGTCCTGTTTAAAAAATATACTTCAAGAAAAGTCTAAAGGGGCTATATTTTCTTCAAGCACTGCCAGCTGGCAGAAGAATGCTCACATCTGCATACATTGTCTGCCTGTCTGCCTCAAGTTTCCTTCCTCCTTGAATAGCTCTTAAGATAAGGAGTCACTGGACATTCATTGTGAGAAATGTGGAAGAATCTTTTCTCCCCCTTTCATAAGCCAAACAAGTGTTCCCAGCGGGTGACATTCAGCAAAGGTGAGCGTTTGACTCCAGCATTTACCAGTGTTTCTGACATGTACACTGTAATTAAATTACTCTGAGGCCATGCTTTCGTCACTGGTGAATTTCATGAATATTAAAACCGCTCATTGTGAGGAAATGGAGAAAGATTTGAATATTTTCATTCTAGCCTCAGAAGAAATCCAGAAGAGCTTGCTAATGTTCTTACAAAGAATAGCGCGTATGTGTGTGTGCACGCACACACACACGTGCATGCACACACACACACATATACACACACACACACGCACACACAAACACACACACATGCATGCACGCACGCACACACCTTCTATCAAAATTAAAAGACATTTAAAAGGACAAGTATTTTGATCAAAATTGTATCCAATGCCAGATTTTAAGTAAAAATCAACACTTTACTTGTCTAGGATCATGTTTTTTGTTCTCTCTTCTGAAAGTAAATTAAGATGTCTACTATGCATTATTCATCACGAGAACAACCGTTCTGAATTCCAGCTGTACACTCAAAATGAACAAGAGCTTTGACACTGAATGCCTTTTTTGGTTCATATAATCTGGAGTAAGGTTTTGAAAAACATGAAACCTTTATGAACTAAATAATTTTCAAAATTATTTTCTACTTATTCAACTTGAAGTGATATAATATTCAGTAATATAAATATTCAGTAATTTCTCTATCACTGTGACCACATACCTGCCAAAGGCATTTAGGGAGGGAAGTGTTTATTTTGACTCATGTTTGGAGGATAAAGTGCACTACGGAGGGGCTGGAGATGGCTATGTGGTTAAGAGCACTGGCTGCTCTTCCAGAGAACCCCCTCTTCAATTCCCAGCACCCACAAGGCAGATCACAACTGTCTATAGCTACAGTTCTAGGGGATTCACATATGCATACTGGGACACATGAGAGCAAAGCACATTAAATAAAATCATGTTAAATTTAAAACAACAAACAAACAACCAAACAACAAAACAGTGCACCACAGCCAGGAAGGCACAAAGGTAGAAAGAAGCCCTAAGCAGCTGGCCGTGCTGGGTCTGCAGTCAGGCAGCAGACAGATGAACCATGGTGCTCAGCTGACTTCCGCAACTTTTCCCCTCTGTTCACTCTGGAGTCCCTGCCCGTGTGACGGTGCCACTACATTCAGATGGGTTAAACCACTCTAGAAACTTCCTCAAGACACACCCAAGGAGATGTTTCCTAGGTGCTTCAAATCCAGTCAAGCTGACATCATCACTATAGTTGTGGCAAAGTCCTCTTTTTTTAAAAAAAAAATTTTATTAGATATATTTCTTTACTTACATTTCAAAGGTTATTCCCCTTCCTGGTTTCTTGTCCATAAGCCCCCATTCCCTCTCCTCCCCCTTCCCCATACCGGTATTCCCCCTATACATTCCCCTTATTGCCCCCCCCCATATTCCCCTGCACTGGGGGTCCAACCTTGGCAGCACCAAGGGCTTTCCCTTCCCTTGGTGCCCCAACAAGGCTATTCTCTGCTACATATGCAGTTGGAGCCCTGGGTCAGTCCATGTATAGTCTTTTGGTAGTGATTTAGTCCTCAGAAGCTCTGGTTGGTTGACATTGTTGTTCTTATGGGGTTGCAAGCTCCTTCAACTCTTTCAATGCTTCCTGTAATTCCCCACAAGGGGGTCCTGTTCTCAGTTTGGTGTTTGCTGCTAGCATTGACCTCTGTACTGGACATGCTCTGGATGTGTCTCTCAGGAGAGATCTATATCCGGTCCCTTTCAGCATGCATTTTCTAGCTTCATCAATCTCATCTAGTTTTGGTGGCTGTATATATATGGACCACATGTGGGACAGGCTCTGAATGGTCATTCCTTGAGTCGCTGCTCTAAACTTTGCTTCCATATCCCTTCCTATGGATATTCCCCCCCCCTTTCATTTGTGTTAAATTGCACCCGAATTTAACCCGAGTTGCTGTCTTTACAGTTCAGCAAATTGGTATGTTTATTATCCCTTTGAAGCTGGGCAGTCATGTGAACTGTACATTTTCTGTTGATACAATGAATACAAATAAGTGGAACTTTCTGCTTCTGTGTCTAAATGATTTTCCTCAGAATACAAATAAGAAAAGCCATGGAGACAGCAAAAGCTATTTTTGTATTCTACTAGTAGCTTGAGCCAGATTTGGGAGGACAGAGACATCCTAGAGAGCTCAGTGGAAGGATCATCTTAAATGAAGTCCTCTCCACACAGTAGTAGAGCAAGGCTTTCCCTGAAGAGTCTATGTCTGCATGGCCTCTTTCTAGCAAAGGTTGACTCTCAGCATGCTAGCATGGAGGCTCTCGGGCAGCTGGAAAAGAAAGGGCAGAAGACTCTGCAGAAACTTTGAACAGTTAAAGTGCATGCCTTGCACTAAGTCCCCCCACCCCAAATCTATCACCCCGGAGTCAGCCACCCCTTGGCTGTTGCCCAACCTCTTATCTATCCTTCCCTACCAGACAATGCATGCAGTAGACTTATGTTTCCAGGCTCCTTGCTTTCTACTGTGAACTTGATTTAGCTATGAGGAGATTCTAAGGAAGGCCTGGGAAGCAAGTGAAAGACAAAGCAATCAAGTGAATCTATTCCATTCAACCTTCTCTGTGCTTTCGGTAGTTTCTCAGACAGAACCTGGGATGTCCATGGGCTCCAATCCTTACAGGAAGATGATTGTCTTCACCTTATCTTGGTTCCCATAAGATAGCCTATGCCTGATTTCTAATACTATCCTCACAAGACTTTCTCACTGTGGCCCCAGGTTGGTAGTAACTTCCTCGCTTTGGTGAAATTCAGCCTGGTCTATCCTCAATGACGTTATCTTGAATTTACACTAAAAACAGTGTGTTTGTGTGTGTGTGTGTGTGTGTGTGTGTGTGTGTGTGTGTGTGTACAACTGCCATTTTATTCAAGCAGTCAATCAGTTTTTAAATTATGCTTTATTTCAATGGGCTATGAATTTCACTGTCACATTTCCATCTTATTCTTTCCCATTCTTCTAATTTGTTCTTCTCATAGACTGTGTTTGCTCTATGATGTCTACCTCATTAGACAATGATTTAGAATAATGGTGTTAAAATCAGTTGCAGGCAATTTGTGGACTTCTCATTCTTAATATGCAATTTTTTTCATTAGATAATCCTATTCTCCATCCTGATACTTTACCTCTTCCACAGTTTGAACTTCCAGGCTCTTCTTCAGTGGGAACTAATGGTCTTGATTATCCTGGTCTCTCTGAGCTATGGAAATGATTCTGTTAAGCTGATTTAGCATTTCTTTGAGGTCCTGGCTGGTTGTTTTTCAAGTTGTTTCATCGACTTGAAGTATCTACTGTATACTAATGATGTGACCTTGGACTTGCACATTCAGATTATGGTAGGTTAGGATTTCCTAGGATTTCTTTCTCTTTTTAAGACTCTCTGTAGATACACAACAAGGTTTCTTGATGCTTGGAACCAAGGAGGGTAGACTTACCCAGCCATGAGTATTACTCAATATTCCTGTATAAGGCTATGACCTAAGCAGCCACCTTCTCATTCCAGGTAGCCACCTTCTCATTTTATATAATACCCCAATTTCAGCCTACACTACAGCTCGCCTTACTTGAGAGTTTTTGTTTAGTTTCTAGAAATGCATATTTGCTTTTGGACTTCCATTCACATATTTTATTTTCCTCCATAAGATTTTATTAATTCAAATTCTAATGTAGAGGTCTGTATTATTTAGGGTTTTCTAGAGTGGCAGAACTTACAGTGAGAGGCCAAACCTACTCCATCTTGGAACTGGCCTCCATTTTAAAAGAAAAGGAGCCTGAAAACTTGATCTGCAGCTGAACCCAAGCTCCACTCAAGTACCAGGAAGGACCCCATGGCTTGTCCCTGGACCATACTGCAAAGTTACTCCTTAGCAACTCCCTAGCAACAGCCAATCAAGATTAGTCTGGTGGTTCCAGATGTACTTTCAGACTGCTTGTGATTGCTCATGGTTTTGCTTCAGAGCACCCATCTGTCAGCTTACAATAGTCATTCAATTAGATGGTTGCCAGGCGGAAATTCCCTTGCTTGCTAGCCATTTCCTATAAAGCCTTGTCCCACTGATGGCTCAAGGCTTCACCCTGTCCTGCTGTTTCAGTGTCGAGGTGAGCCCAACATCAAGCTTGAATAAAAGAGACCCTAGTGCAATTGCATCGGAATCGGCTCCTTGGTGATCTTTTCAGGTTCACTATCCTAAGCAGGCACAACAATAGAATGAATCTCTCTCTCTCTTTCTCTATCTATCTATCTATCTATCTATCTATCTATCTATCTATCTATCTATCTACACACACACACACACACACACACACACACATATATATATATATATATATATATATATATATATATATATATAAAGGATTTATTAGAATGAGCTACAGGGTAGGGTCCAACTACACCAACAATGGTTGGCTATAAATATAACAATCCAGAAATTGTTCAGTCCACAAAGCTGGACTTGTCTCAGCTAGTAGATGTGTAGATTCAGTAGATGCTGGAATTCCCCAAAAAGTTGGCTCTAATGTTCTAAGTCTACACAAAATAACTTGATAACAAGATAAGAACAAGCAGGCAAAGAACAAAACCTTGCTTCTTCTGTGCCCTTTATATAGGCTTCCAGAAAAAGGTGTGGCTCAGACTAAAAGTGCGTCTTCCTACCCCAAGGTCTGCATTAAAGATTTGGATCTTCCTATCTCAAAGGTTTGAATTAGGAGTGGATTCACCCACTTCGAATCAAGCAAAAATAAACAAACAAACAAACAAACAAACAAATAAATAAATAAAATGATGATGATGATGATGATGATAATAATAATAATAATAATAATAATAATAAAAAACAACTTTCACAGGTGTGCCCTCCATTTCCAGATTGTGGTTCATCCCAGATGTAGTCAAGATGATGATGATATCTTTCATAAGTACTTTTCCAAGGGTTTATTCCCCCATACTGATCATGTAAGAAGAAAAATATGTTTGAGAATTAAAGACTCTTCCATAGTATGTAGTATCTATATAGTTAGAAAAAGATGTAAAATATATCCCATTAACAGGAAATAAATAGCATTACTCTCAGATAATCATAAATTTACCAGAAGTTCATGAAATTGTGGTGAATGATGAGGGCTGGGGAAATCTTAATAAGAGGTAGTTAGATCAGATAAAAAGACATCCACTTGGTGTTCCCTGCCTCTCATTGGAGGAATAATCCAAAAACAAGACAAAATTAGAAATTGGGAGCAAATTTTATTGCAGAGTAAAAGTTACCATTCAACGGTAAGTGTGGGTGATCTAGGAGATTTTCTTGGACAGCATGATGCTTAATGATACAGGAAAGTCCTCCTAATGAAGCGAAGGATAGAGTTTATCTTCATTAGCAATGCTGGTCCTATCTTGACCCAACAATGTCTTATTTTTCACGAAGTTCTTACATGGTGTCCTGCTTCATTTTAGCTTGTGCTGTGCCACCTCTAGCTTTCGTGCATTTGCTTCAGTTCCTATGATGTCTAGCCTGCCTCAAAATGATGTAAAATAGGGCTGGGGAGATGAGTCTGATGGTTAAGAGTTTACCCAGTAAGCACAAGGACACAAGTTAGGACTCTAGACCCTATTTTTAAAAGTCAGGTCTGAGGGAAGGAGATCCTAGGAAGGCACACTTTTAACCCCAGCACTGTTGAAGCAGAGACAGATGGACCCCTGAAGTTCACTGGACATCCAGGTTACTCTACTTGGAAATTTTAGGTCAGTAATAGATTCTCATCTCTAAAACTAAATGTGAATGGTATCTGGGAAATAACACCCAAGATTGACTCCTAGCCTTTGCATACCTGCGTGTACACACACACACCACACACACTCCATGAAAAGAAGCATTTATTTAATTCTTTATCAGATTAACAATTTATGTTGATATCTGTGCTGGTTTGACTAGGAGTAACCTTCATAGACTCACGTATTTGAATGCTTGGCCCATAAAGAGTGGCATAATTAAGAGATGTGGCCTTCTTGGAGTAGGTGTGGCCTTACTGGAGAATGTGTGTCAAAATATACCCAATGTGGAACACAGTCTTATTCTACTGCCTATGGATCAAGATGTCTAACTTTTCTAGTACCATGTCTAACTTCATGCCATCATGTTTCTCACCATGATAACAATGGACAAAACTTCTGAAAGTGTAAGCAAGCCCCAATTAAATGTTTTTCTTTATAAGAGTTGCCATGGTCATGGTGTTTCTTCACAGCAGTAGAAGTCCTAATTCTAGATAAATCCCTTTGTCTAGAAAAAATGCAAATTTATGTATATGTATGTATTTAATTAAATATATATAATTAGAATAAATAAATGTTTAAATAAACAAATATATTTAAATACTTATATATGAATATATTATACATAGTATATTAACATATCTATGTGTTTATAATATGTACATTATATTATATAATATAGACATATATATTATATAATTATATGCAATTATATTGTATTATATAAATATATGCATAGTATATTGATATAGTATGCATACTAAATGTATATAATATATATTTAATAATAAATGTGGAAGCTATATCACATGTGTGTCAGTAGGTGGCAGAGAGGAGAGAGGCTATGTTTATACTCTGTGTTCTCACCTGTGAACATCTGAATGATTAGTAAGTAGCCTAACATTTTCTGAAAAATGAGAACTTGAGATGACAACAATTCTGGTGCCAGAGGTCTTGAACAGGGAACTAGTCTGAAACCAACACCAGTCTACTGTTTGCAGGTCTGGATGGGATTCCAAGGTAGAAAGCAAGCTTGACACTAGAAGAATCCTGCCTGAGATCATGGGGCCCTCAGAGGAACAGAGCTGGAGACAGACGACACTCACATGGGACTACTCAGGAGGACCTGGATGAAGACCAAGTTCCAGTTAACTACCAGACCATGGGGCCCAGACAGGGAGTTAAGATGAGCTCACCACTAGTCTAGCTCTGCCCAGGACTTGGGGCAGTGGCAGGCAGACCATGACCCAGATGATGCCTGCCCAGTGCCATAATGCATGTGCAGGGCATAGCATGCCTAAGACCACTCCTGAGATGTCCCCAGACACTCAGGGACACCGGGCCCCACCAGGAGGAGCAAGTAAATGGTAGAGAAATGGAAGAGAACAAGAAACAGAACAATGTGGGCAGGATGAAGAGAGGCAAAACTGAAGACTGGAGCATAGTGAGAAACGGTCTGACGTGAGTAGCTGATAATGCTGACTGGAACCATGGTGGGGTCCTGGCCTGCACTGGCACCAGGGGCTACTATGTCTGAGTCTGTGTCCCTGTAGTCTATTACCACAAAAAGACAGGAGGACATCCCTGGTCTGGGCTACTGCCCAGGGACATGTTCATGTCTAAGGACTGTGCTGAACTGGTCCCACCTCTTCCCTAGGTATCATGGGAAAACTAGCCCTGAGTGGGGATTGGGGTGGCGGGGCATGTGATCAGGAGAGCTGATCCTGTCCTTAACCAGTTGCCCTTGAACAAGAAAGAACTTCTCTAATTTCTGGTGATCTTAATTGGGTACTGACTAGACATAAGTCTATTCTTATCAATGATAAGGGTAATAAAATTATAACAAACAAGATCAAATTAGACTCACAGTGGGTTGGTCTCAGGCTTCTCTGAGAGATAAACTTGGTAAATGGTTTCTCAGTGTCAGGCTCTGTAACTGCATGGATAAGGACGTGTGAATGACTGCCTTTCCCATCCTCAGGCCATTTAGATGCAGCATGGAGATCCTCATGTCTGTTTTCCACCTTTTATTGCTCTACTTGACATACCACCATTCTCCTCTGTTTTTCTTTGAGTCCCAGCTCCTCCGAAGGTACCAATCCCTGTTGACTCTTTCTTTGTCTTCTGGGAGAGTGAAGGCAGATCCTGATGGTTGGAGTCTTCTTATAGTCAGTTCAAATCTTACATGCACAGCATCTTTAGATTTAGCTCACCACAGAATTCTCCTGGGTCATATTTATCATTACCCTGCTTTAGAAAATTTGCACTTTCAGAAGTCCCTTGGTCTGACTGAGAGGCATATGTTTATAATGATGTCCTTGTCTAGGGAGAGTACAGTCTTCCACAGTAGAGCAGAATGGGATCACAGCTAGATAATTAGTTCAAAATATGTTGGTGATGAATGAAACTGCGTGTTGCCTAATGTCCTAACTGATACAATCACAAACATGGCTTGTTTTAAGAGTTATGGACAATTCTAAGTTACTGCAAGACTCATGGACAACTGGCAGCAAATCCTACGGTCTCCTCTACAGGAATAATAAGTTTGTGTCACTTTGCGCTCCAAAATGATTTAGCTAAATATTTTTATCAAAACTAAAAATATTAGTAACTTTTTAATTTTTGAATGATAAAAATTTATGAGTATGAATTGTGGTGTCTTGAGAAATAGAGGCAGGAGATCAGGAATCTGAGATTATTCTTGTTTACATAGTGAGGTTGAGATTATTCTGGCATCCATGAGACCCTGACTCAGAAACAAAAGAGAGGGGTTCGGGATTTAGCTCAGTGGTAGAGCACTTGCCTAGCAAGCGCAAGGCCCTGGGTTCGGTCCCCAGCTCCTGAAAAAAAAAGAAAAAAAGAAACAAGAGAGAAACAGTTCATGTGATGACAAGTACAGCAAACCAATGACAGCAATAGACTCAATCCTTCATTGACAGCCACTTCCAAACACGGATGCACTGAATTCTCACTGCTACTTCATTTCAAAACCCACTGCTATGAGACAACCTCCCGGGTTGTCTGACGTCCTGCTTCCAGGGCTCAATTCCATCCTGATCCATATTAAGTACAAATGACTCCTCAAAGTGTCCAGATGTTATCTTCTACCTATCTAGCCATTAAAATTAAGTAGAAAAATCACATCTCTTTTTATATTATAGCACATTTTTAGCTTAATAGCATTGAGCAGACTCTGGAAACTTAAAATGTCCCTGTGTTACATCTTTGTTTTGCTTTTTTTAAAAAAGCATTTAACCTAATATAAACATTATCCTGTTTTATGCCTATGAGTTTTCTGCCACTAAGTTTCCTACTGTAAAAAACAGTTTGAAATGATCCCTGAGAAAGTAGGAGTGCTGTTGGGAGGACAGTGAGGGCTGTGAGGAGAGAGGCTGTCGGACCAAGAAGCCAAGGAAGAGAAAGAAGACCCAGGCAGATAAGGTCTTCTTTACCACTTATGGTGACCAAATCACTGTAAAAACAGAATTGTTGACTTAAATTGTGTATTTTTCATTAACTTTAATATCTTACCAAGATATTACATCCCTTTCCTCTCCATTATGCTGAATTATACACTCTGGAAATGGTTGCAGAACAACCAGAGCATGCTGCTACATGGTGGGTAGTGGCAGGGCTCCAGGCATCAGGGTTTGAGAAAGGATGGAATGGCAGGGAATCACATTCTCTCGCCTGACAGACAAAGGTGATCTAGACTTGTAGCTTCCTACTTTCTGTATTTGTGAAAAAGACATTTATCTCTTCCTCACCCAGATAACAAAGGGTTATCTCACTGGCAACGTCACACAAGGCTTCTGTAAAGGAATCTGATTAGCACCTCTCAGTCCAACCTATCCATCTACTCTGAGTCTGAAACTCTCCAGCCCTTGCAGCAATTGCTGAGCTCAGCCCTGAAGAAAACATTTCTAGGTACTGAGACAGCCCAACAGCAGCCAGTGGGAGTGTATGGTACAGTACACCCCATGGAGACCAAAATACCAACACAAAGACTCTCAAAGTCTGGCATCACAGACAACAGGAGGCTGAGAAGTGTCTTGCACCTGAACAAACAATTGCTTGTCAACCTGGAAGAATTCAATAGGAGGCTTAGTCTTCCAAGCTGCACAAGAACAAGCCAGACAAAAATATCTCAGGATGGAGAGGCAACCATGAAGCCCACCACTTGGTGGAGAACCATTGAAATTGGAAGCTGCTTGGTTATGGAGAGTCAGCTTTCTTTAGGATGTGGTTCCTGAGAGCCCAGCCATGCTCCAGTACATAGTCCTACACCCAGACGAGTACTGGCAGCAATAAGGGTACTCAGTGCATTTATTAAGTACCACAGAATTGGGGGGGAGGGTAGTTATGGAATAAAAGGAATTGGAGGGTGGATTTGATCAAAACACATTATATACATGTGTTAGACTCTCAAACAATGCAAATGAAGTTGGGAGAGTTGATTCCTCTCACCACTAGAGGGTAGCAATGAATTATGAACACTATTTATTTTGCATGCTTTTTAAAAATGTTTAAGATGGTTTAAAACATCTATAATGTGGACATTTTAAGACATGCGAGTGTCAAGGCAATACAAACAATTTATTAGTGGCTCTTTTCCCTCTTATCTTCCAGTTTAATCAAATACCAGAACAAGCCCGTATTCAAATGCGGAAGAGAGTGAGCTCTGGCCTGGGAGCCATGGCAGCAGCAAAGACTTCTCCCCTCTATATGAGCAGAGCTGGTGTCTATGCAGGACCTTTCTTCTTCCACACAAGTCCCAACCAAGCCCTCAGTCTACTGGGCGGTTCTGTTGTTTGTCACCCAATCTGCCACCCCATGAAGATGCGTCTGGAAATGATTCCCCAACAGAATCCCTGACCAGTTCTCTGTCAAGTGGGATAGTCAAGGCCAATGACCACACCAAGGGAAGGCAAACAAACAAACAACCAGGAGCTGAGAGAACAACAGGGCAATCAAGGCACTTTTTGGTCATTTCATTAAATGAAAGGAGAAAAGACAAGGCATTCCTGTGAACCAGCCAGTCCTTAGTTTTGGAAAGGAAGCCTGGTCCAGGCTAGAACCTCTTCTTTCCTCCTCTCCTCCCTGTTCTATTGCTTTTCTAAGAGGTACTGAAAAGGCTAATGCTCTTCACAGGGTTCTGTTCCTCAAGGGCTGAGTGCGCAGGACTTTTCTTTGAAGGATGCTGACTACTTTTACTATGAATCCTCAAGCAGATCCAGCCCTGCTATCTCTGTGAATATGTGTTCACTTTTTACCTGCGGAAGCTACTACTTGAAGGGATGTAAAAATTTGTTTGGGAGTGTAAAAGGGAGTTGCTAAGCTGTAACCTAATGGTTCTTCCTCTTCACCGGGGGAAACTATGAATTAGTCACACCGTGGCTTTGGAAATGGCATCTTCTAGGAAGCCTCCTTATGTCACAAATGAGCCTCACTTTGTCAAGTTCCTAGTATTAGGTACTGAGGAACTTATTTAAAATGTCATATTGTTTCCTCAAAATAACACTATGGAGTAGTTGCTATTATTTTGCCTAATTCATGGAGGCTGGAACTGAAACTAGGCTGAGCTAAGCTACCATACAGAATTAGAGGTGGAGAATGTTTCTGTCTTCAAGTTTCTATTGCTGTGAAGAAGCACCATGACCACCGAAACTTTTTATGTAGGAGAACATTTCACTGGGGTTGGCTTACAGTTGGGAGGTTTAGCTGTTATCATGGCAGGAAGACCTGGTGCTGGAGAGGTAACCAAGAGTCATTAGGCAGCAAAGAGGGGGAGGGAGGACTGAACTAGGCTTGAGCATTTGAAACCCAGAGCCCACCCTCGGTGACACATTTCCTCCAACAAAGTCATTGCACACCAACAAGGCCACACATCCAAATCCTTTCAAACAATGCCACTCCCTATGAACCAGTGGGGGCCACTATCATTCAAACCACATAATTTCTCAAAGACAGCCCAAGCTCCTGTGTCTGCTCTTCCTTGCCCTGCTCTGTCACCATGAATTCTCATAAAGAGACTTGTTTCCAGTGGGGGCTTGTGTGCTGGTCTTGAACATTCTTACAGTGTACATCAATCAATTTTCTTCTTAATGTTCTGGTGCCCCTGGAGAGGAGAACAGAGGCTGATGAGACTAAAGAGACTAGGAAAAGGTGCTCCAACTACAAAAGGAAGTAGGATTAACCTGGGGGTAAATGTCAAATGAAAACTTCCATGCTGTTTTTGCTGTAGTGACTCAGAATCCACCCTCCAGAGTCTCCATAGAAAGAAGGAATAAATAGAAAATACATCAAAAGGACCAGCCCTTAGACATGCTATTTGTGATCACATCAGAGACTTGGTATCACTTCAGATATGTATTAAAATACCATTCTAGAACTTCAAGGCCTTTACCTCCCTTCCCAGTGGTTTAAAACTCCATCTTTACCAGATTGTTCTGTGGAAACATAAAGGAGAAAAGAAGCCACTGGGAAGAGAAAAGATTGATATTCCTACCCCAAAGAGTCAGGCAGGCAGAAGGCAGGGCTGTCTACTGTTGGAGGGTAGTAGCACCTGACATGATTCTGTATGACCAATGAATATATTTTTAAAAATTTTTCTGCATTCTATTGAAAATAGATTTTTTTTTCATACAGTATATTCTGGTTCTCCTCCCTCGACTCCAAGATTTCCTCCACCTCCTACCCTGTTAAAATTTATACCCTTTCTGTCTCTCCTTAGAAAACAAAAAGAAATTGCTTCTCGACCTTTTGGCTAAGATCATTTATAGAAAACAAAAGGAAATCTAAAGAATAATAATAATAATAATAATAATAATAATAATAATAATAATAAACAAAACTGAAACAGGACAAAACGAACAGAGAAAAAGAGCCAAAGAAAAAGCCAAAGGTACGCCTGTAGACACTGAGAAACAAATGTGTGCACACACAGGAATTTCCTAAAAACATAACACTGGAAGCCATAATATATATGCACTAAGCTTGAAAGAGTTACTAATATCTGATTATATTAGGGCCCAATCCATGAGGGGCCCTGTCACCAACACTCCAATTGGTCAAACACCTGAGAGGCTAGGGACCTAGAGGAAAACCAAATAATATTGTTCTGCTGAAGCTATGGTTTTCAACCAGTGGGTCGTGCACAACACCTTGGGGACTGGGGAGACTAGTGATCCTTTTACAGGGGCCACCTAAGACCATTGGAAACCACAGGTATTTACATTATGATTAATAACAGTTACAATAGCAAACTGTTACAAAGTAGCAGTGAAGATGATTTTATGGTTAGAGTCATCGTAACTGTACTAAAGGGCTGAGGCATAAGAAAGGTTTGGAAGTACTGTGCTAAAGGAACGTAGCCATAAAGTGATGCCTAGTGTCATTCCGCTACACTCACAGATCAGGGTTTGCTCAGCCATTACCAGAGAAGCGTTTTCCTGCAGTAGACAAAAATGTATACAGAGACACATAGCTGGACAATATGCAGCAAAAAGAGAAAGACACACCACACACACACACACACACACACACACACACACAGAGAGAGAGAGAGAGAGAGAGAGAGAGAGAGAGAGGGAGAGAGAGAGAGAGAGAGAGAGAGCTGGAGAGACAGACAGACACACACACAAAGAGACAAAGCCAGTGACAGAGACACACAGAGACAGAGAAATAGAAACAGAGACAAAGACACGGAGACATAGAGAGACACAGAGTCAGAGTGAGAGAGTTAGAGAAAGAAAGACAAAGAGAGAGAGACAGAGACAGAGACAGAGACTGAGAGAAGAGAAGCCGACCAACTGTGGAACACAGCATCCTAAAAGGGATGTCTCCATTATCTCCCTCCCCTTGGGGTTCAGTGAATGCATTCCTTACAAGGAGTTGTTTATGGATGTATATTAATGTCATTAGTAATAAAGGTAAAAAGTCGATCATGTAAAATTAGTAATTTCTGGTCTTGTTTCTTAGAGCAAGGCTATGTTTTGGGAAGAAATCTGAAGACAACAACTGAACAAATAATATAATGGAAAGGGATGGAAAAATGCCGAGGATGTGTATGGAACATTAAAGTTGGGACTCATTTGTATCTGTCCAGATTCTCCAGTATGACTACTTGTTCAAAATGTGCTAGCCTTTGACTTGGGGCAGATAAGGATTCCTGCAAATGCTGCCTGGAAGATCAATGGACCATGAGAGACAAGAAGGAAAGCCCGTTTACCACAATGTCGTTAGCAGTGCCCAAACATTTTATTTTTTACATATTTAAGCAAAGTACAACTTTGGAAAGATGTTTCCTCATGACAACTATCACAATAAAGCCTAAAGCATGGCTACATCAACTCTGGCAAAGGACGTGTCTTTGACAAACTGCCTGTGACCTCTTCCACAAGAATTGTTTCTATTGACTGAGAGACCATGCTCAGGATAAGGAGGACCAGGGTGCAGCCTGGCTCTAGAGTAGCAGAAGTTCTCGGACTACAGACAATATCTGTCCCAGGCTTCTAAACAAAACAGCCATGAATCACTGCCTTTGGAGAGACAAGCCTGTATGTTTAACGTTTCTGGTTTCCCTAGTACTATGTGGGAGCATGGAGGTCTCACGTCCTTCTACATCTCCCCACTTCTAACCTTTTAAAGAGAAAAAACAGTGGCTGTAGTAGAGGTCATGGTACAGTGCACTGCCTCCATGGCTAGTCTAATTAATCTAGGGAAGCACCACAGAATTATAAGAATAACTAACAGATGACCTAGGAAAGGGGAAAACCATCTTAGCCATGACGACCACTCAAAGGTCACTAAAGACATTTTGTCTATCTCCTTGTATAAATCATTAATTTGACCATCAATAGCACAGGGAAATCTGACACATTCAAGCGACACTTGCCAGGAAACTGTTTTCAACCAAGATTATGCCTGAGCAACAAATTATCTACAGTGGCTCTATTTTGGATCAAATTTGATAAGCAATGCATCGGGTATTTGCTTCACCTTTACCCTTACAGTTTCCTCTATCAGAGCTTTAAAAAAGAGAACTTAATTATGCTAAAATCCATATTGCTATGTTTGGGCTTGATGAGTTAGATTAATCCAACCAAAATGGGCCTCACTTCAGTGACTGAATAATTATACGCCATCTTTTATCGACCACTCTTCCTAAAAGATAAAGCCATCCTTAGTATGGCAGAACAACATCATGCAATCTCCCATAGGCAAAAGGGATTTTGTATTGATGCCTAAGAATTAACATACCATATACTCAGTAAACATAGTTTTTGAGTCAGTAGTAAAATGTCCTTGCTGTTTCCCCAAAGTCTCACTTGACAAGTTAGAGTCTTGATGTATCCCCCAAGTAATCAGTTTATTTTTCCTCTTGGGGTGTCTCCTCTTGAAGGTTTGTTGTCTAACTCTAGATGGTTCATTTGTCTTGTGGTTTTTGGAACTCTGTTCTGGTTGGATGCATCAAAGTGGGAGCTGTCTGAGACTCCACTCATTTTCTGGACAGATACAGCATAACTTTTCCTTGATGCTGGAACACCAGACCTTTTCCACTGATTAATATGTACTTTAAATTGTGTCTCCTTTAGGGCAGAATACTTTTGGGCAACAGAAAAAGCATAATCCTTTAAAATAAAAAAAATATAATTAGCATAGCTAAATATAGCATGGTATTTGGGAACTTAATATATATATATATATATTTTATTATTAAAATTTTCCAATTAAGTATTCGATGGTGTTTCATAATAGTTTGTTCCTGTGGATAGTAAGAGATTTATTACCATGAATAATACTAAATTTTCTTAATTCATTTGCTAGTATTATTGGGGCAGTTATCATTCTGTTGTGTTGCTGTAACAGGCCTTAGAAAGAACATGTCAAAAATCGATTTGACAAAGTTGAGTTTTAGATAGGACAGAATGGTGTTTCCTCAGAGCTCCTAGAGCCTTATGCCATACTTAAGGCTGTGTTCTGTAGCTGACTGGTTAGGAAGAAGCCCTGTGCACACCTGTAGTGAATTTTCCTGTAGATCTCTACAGGCCTTACAGCAGAGAAGGTTCCAAACTCAGACACCTGCAGTTTCAGATGTTTCGATTCTGAGCTCAGGAAGATTCTTTTGCTAAATAACAGGATACTCAGAAGTACCTGAGAAATAACCACAGAAAATCCTGAAGGTAGAAACAACTAAGTCTTTCCCATGCAAACACACAAGTATTCATTTGGCTCATACTATAAATAAAGAAAAAAATGTGCGTAGCATTTCCATGAAAGAACTTACTGGAAGCCTTCAGTTTCTACAAGTTTTAGAGACAACCTGATGTAATAGATATTTGGGCTGTATTACAAATCACAAAATATTTTTGATGAAAACTTTACAATAATCTAGTTTCCACTGATTGCAACTTTGTTTTTAACCCCCTTTAGGTTAAGCCCAAGGGACTTTGAGAAATATCCAATTATGTAAGCTTTTCTTGGCCATAGTGTTATATAAATATAAAAGCAAACACACAAGCAAGAACAACAACAATAAAACTTTGATTTTAATTACTTTTATTTTCCTTAAAGTCAGTTTGAAAAAGTTTACTGAAGTTTTAAAAAGTACAGATAACAAAGGGACCTGGGTAGTATTGGTGCTCTCGGTGTCTGAAAGGCCTGAAATACGAAAGTCTCCAATTTTGATGTGAAAGACAAGATGGAATTTCTTTTTGTATTATTTTTATTGGATATTTTTAATTTACATTTCAAATGTTATCCCCTTTCCCAGTTTCCTGTCCATAAACACCCTATCCTACCCCCCTTCTTCTATAAGGGTGTTCTCCCACTCGTATAGTAGTTTAAGTTTGAACTAATTGGTGTGAAGGTTCTGTTCACACAGTGGTACTTGTACTCAGCACCACTCCCCAAAACAAACAATAAAAATATAATGACTTACTTTGGGGTGGCAGTTGAGAGACTCTCTCTGTGTAGCCCAAGCTGGCCTCAAATTTACAAAAGCCCTGTGTCTCCAGCCTCCATAACGATGGGCTTACAGTCATGAGCTCTCACCCCTGGCTTATAGTTAGCATTTTCACCATTGCCTTCCATGCACACTCATGCAGATGCTTCCTGCTGGCTCCTTGAATGACTTCTCCTGTGCATATCCCAGAAGGCTATGCTACAGGATCATCAGTGGAAGTTAATTGGTCTCCTGCTACAGGACACACCTCCAGGCTGGCTTTTTAAAGGTAGATTTGTACGGGCTAATGATGTAGTTACCACAGAGCACTTGCCCGACATACACAAGGCCTGAGTTACATTCTTAGGACAGAAGAAATAAAGAAGTGAAAAAAAAAAGATTTGTAGACACCTGGTTTTGATCCAAATTATTTTCAAGACGGTGAAACGATAACTATCACTCGCTTAATACATGAGGTGTGTGAGCACACCACAAGTCAGTTTTGATATTTTAGCATCTGTAGTCTTTCAATGCCACTGAAAATTAAGACCTAGTAAGTTGACCTTGTTGCCACAGATTTATAAGTGACGATGTCAAGATTCTTAGTCAAAAGTTTTGGGATCTGGACCTATTTCTATTAATGTTCCGAGAATTCCAAACGGACAAGAGCATAAGAGAAGAAATTGTAAATATAGGTCCCCAGAATTCCACTTACTATGGCTAAAGGTCTCCGGTTAAGATAAATTACAATGCCATAATTATAAGACCGAGAGTTTGTCACTGTTTCCATTAGGTTTGTGACTAGGTTTCCTCACTGTATCTTCTGCCAGTAGCTATGGGTAACTTGATGAAGTAAGAGGATTCAGAACGCCTAAGGATGACAACCTGTCACCTGCAGTAATGAATGCCACCAAACAAGAGCAGGGGGAAAGGAGTGGGACCGAGGAACTTGTGGGACAGAGTGGCGTTGGACATGACTTGTTTTTACCACCCACTTATTACTAGCTCTTACAGCTATTACACCTGGGAGAGGGGACACGCATATTCGTCTAGAATTTGAAAGAGGTTACCGTGTAGAATTTACTGATGATTATGAACAACGTTAGAGATACGTCCAAGCATAACCTAGACACTGTTCATTTTCCCCATGCCCAGCGTGGTGGGAGACGGTCATGACTGGCGTTGTGGGAGGTGCCCCAGCTGTGGGATCTTAAATAAGTCATGGAAAACAGAATCCCCAGCTGAAATGGTGATAAAGGGCTGAAAGGCCACAGGGATGATAACTCCCCATGCTTATTGTCCCTAGGTCTACCTGAGGGAGTCTGGAGTTTACAGCATTTCATGAACTGTGAGACTTCAGGATGATCGCAAGTCTCATGGACGAAAGGCAACAACGAAGGCCCATTCCCTACTCTGCAATTTCTAGAGTGGCCACCAGGTGGCACCAAATGGTAAATTCTACTTCTGTTTTTCTAAGGTAAAAACAAAAACAAGAGGAAAAAATCAGAAATGAGCATACACCAAGCAGTCCGGAAATTCCTTCGTTCCCCCTCTCCATACGCATTTGCAACCTGAGTTTGACTCTTAAAATATTGTTGGAAGAGGCGGTCCAGAAATCTTCAGAGTGAACTAGAGAGAAAACAGAGAAAGGAAACTCAGAAAGACTGAATGCCCGGGTTTGAACATAAATGCGGCATATGTCTAGCAAAGTAGGACACGTGAAACCACCACAGATAGATTCGGAAATAATCAATCCACTCTCTTCAACTGCATACCCAAGAGGAAGCTTATGTTTGTGTCTTCATCTGTTTCATACATAAAACGGAGATGGAATTTCTTACCTGCCTGAAGGAAAGAATCCCATGATGCTTAGCTACCCCACAGTCGATGAAAGGACCCATCCAAGAGATGGAGTCCACGTCTAGACTTCAGTGTCCTCTCCATGTTCATGGGCTGGGGCATCTTAAGCAAAATGTAAGAGACAAGTTGCGGTACAACCCAGCCTCACCTCCTGAGTTTCAGTTGAACTACGAGAGCATCCTAGCTTTCTCCTCTTTCTCCCTGCACCCACTTTACCCAACTGAATAAATAAACCTGAATAAACCAATCGTAGCACAAATCCCTTCAATAGCCACTTTCTGCATTTAGAATAAAATCCACACTCTATCCTGTGAGTCACCAGGCCCTGCATAAACTGGCCTTAGCCTGCCTGTAACAGTCGCCACTGGCTAACTAATACTATACATTTATTCCCCTTTTGCTTTATGAAAAAAATAAGGGAATAACACACACACACACACACACACACACACACACGTACGCACAGTAACACCACTAACATAAAAATAACAGGAATTAGCAATCATTGGTTATTAATATTTCTAACATCAATAGACTAAACTCCCCAATAAAAGACACAAGCTGGCCTCTATTGCATTACCTTCCTTGACTCTTAGTTGTTGGAATGGTAAGCAGGACCTATTGTCTGTCTTGGACAGAATTCACAAGCACCCAACTTACACTAACCTTAACTGCCTTATCAGTCAGATTGTGTCTTCTATCACTGCTTACCTCAGATTTTATAGGTCCCTTAATGTTGATCTGACAAAATTCAAAACCAACCTGGTGCCTTGCCCTTGAATCCACTTCCCTCTGGTCACTTATGCCCTGGCCATCTCTGCTGAGAAAGCCTATCATGAGCAGCTTTCTGTATCAGAGATCACCTGGTGGCTAACTGGCTGAGGTCTATAGAGCTATGAGCATACTGAGCAACACCACAGCCATTGCTGAAGCCTGGGCTTGTATAGATCACAAGTTTGATGTGACGTAGGCCAAGCATGCCTTTGTGCACTGATCCGTGGGTGAGGGCATGGAGGAGGGGGGCATTCTCTGAGGCCCGTGAGGACATGACTGCCCTAGAGAAGAATTATGAGGAGGTTTGTGTGAATTCTATTGAGGGTGAGGAAGAAGGAGAGGAATACTAGTTCATTCCTTCAGACCCTATAACTTGTCAAACTCAGAACTTCGGTTCCAGCATTAGCTGCAGGAATTGATGCTTCTCTGCTATTGCCATTCTCTGGCCATGTCTTCTCCATGAGTACCTGTAAGCTTTCCATGATGTCTCAAAGTAAAAGCTTTAAGAAAAAAAGGAGAGAGAAAGACAGGCTAATAGAATGGATGTGAAAACAGATCCTTCATTCTTCTACAAACAAGAAACACACCTCAGCAACAAAGATATATGTTACATAGAATAAAAGGCTGGAAAAAAATTTTCCAAGAAGCAACCCAGAATAGCCAGTCTAATAACTAATCAAATTTACTTTCAACCAAAGAGATGGGGAAGGACTCACCAAAGGAAAAATCCACCAAGATGACATCTCAATTATGAGCATCTATGCCCCAAGGAAAGCAACATTCTTAAAAATTACTAGCATTTAAAATTCACATTGAACCCCACACATTATTATGGGAAACTTCAACACCCATTCTTATCAATGGACAGGTCATCAAAACAGAAAGTAAACATAGAAATAATGAAACCAACAGAGTTTATGACTCAAATGGAACTAAATGATATCTACAAAACATTTCACCCAAACACAAAAGAATATACTTCTCAGTACCTCACAAGGCCTTCTCAAAAATTGAGCACAAAGCAAGATTTAACAGATACAAGGAAATTAATATGACTTCTTATATCTTATCCGACCACCATAGATTAAAGCTGGACTTCAACAGTAACAGAAACCACAGAAAGCCTACAAACTCATGGAAACTGAACAACTTTCCACATAGTGATCACTTACTCAAGGAAGAAATAAGAAAGAAATTAAAGATTTTCTTTAATTCAATGAAAACAAAGGCACAACACATCCAAACATGTGGGACACAACAAAAGCAGAGCTAAGAGGGAAGTTTATAGCATGAAGTCCCTTCATAAAGAATTAGAGAGTTCTCATTGAACTGCCTGAGGATCCAGCTATACCTCTCTTGGGCATATACCCAAAAGATGCCCCAACATATAACAAAGACACATGCTCCACTATAATCGTAGCAGTCTTATTTATAATAGCCAGAAGCTGGAAAGAACCCAGATGCCCTTCAACAGAGGAATGGATACAGAAATTGTGGTACATCTACACAATGGAATATTACTCAGCTATCAAAAACAATGCCTTTATGAAATTCATAGGCAAATGGTTGGAATTGGAAAATATCATCCTGAGTGAGGTAACCAATCACAGAAAACACACATGGTATGCACTCATTGATAAGTGGCTATTAGCCCAAATGCTTGAATTACCCTAGATGCCTAGAACAAATGAAACTCAAGACGGATGATCAAAATGTGAATGCTTCACTCCTTCTTTAAAAGGGGAACAAGAATACCCTTGGCAGGGAATAGAGAGGCAAAGATTAAAACAGACACAGAAGGAACACCCATTCAGAGCCTGCCCCACATGTGGCCCATACATATACAGCCACCCAATTAGACAAGATTAGTGAAGCAAAGAAGTGCAGGCCGACAGGAGCCGGACGTAGATCTCTCCTGAGAGACACAGCCAGAATACAGCAAATACAGAGGCGAATGCCAGCAGCAAACCACTGAACTGAGAATAGGACCCCCGTTGAAGGAATCAGAGAAAGGACTGGAAGAGCTTGAAGGGGCTCAAGACCCTTATGAACAACAATGCCAAGCAACCAGAGCTTCCAGGGACTAAGCCACCACCTAAAGACTATACAGGGACTGCCCCTGGACTCTGACCTCATAGGTAGCAATGAATATCCTAGTAAGAGCACCAGTGGAAGGGGAAGCCCGGGGTCCTGCTAAGACTGAACCCCCAGTGAACTAGACTGTTGGGGGGAGGGCGGCAATGGGGGGAGGATGGGGAGGGAAACACCCATAAAGAAGCGGAGGGGGAGGGGTTAGGGGGATGTTTGCCTGGAAACCGGGAAAGGGAATAACACTCGAAATGTAAATAAGAAATACTTAAGTTAATAAAAAAAAAAAGAATTAGAGAGTTCTCATACTGATAATATAAAAGTAAACCCAAAAGCTCTAGAAAAACAATAGCAACAACAAAAAACAAAACAGAAAACACAGGTGGCAGAATGTAGTGAAACTTAGGGATGAAATCAATAAATGAGAAGCAAAAAGAGCAATACAAAAAATCAACAAAACGAAGAGCTGGTTCTTTGAGAAAATCAAAAAGATAAACAAAACCTTAGCCAATTTAACTAAAAGGCCCAGAGACAGTATCCAAACTAACAAAATCAGAAACGAAAAAGAGACATAATAACAACAAGGAAATTCAAAACATCATTAGGTCTTCAAAGCTCATACTCCACAAAATTAGAAAATCTAAATGAAATGGATGATATTCTAGATAGATACTACTTACTAAAGCTAAATCAAGATCAGATAAACTATTTAACTATTTAAACAGAACTTTAACCCTTATGGAAATAGAAGCAGTCATTAAAATGTTCCCAACCAAAACAAACAAAACCAAAAGGCTTTAGGGCAATATCCTACCATAGTTTCAAATACCATAGTTTCAAAATAGTTGATATCAGTACTCCTCAAATTACTCCACAAAATAGGAACTTGTCATACGCATTCTATGAGGCCACAGGCACTCTGATACCTAAACCACACAAAGACAACACAAAAGAGGATTTCAGAGCAATCTCCTCTGTGAGCATGAATCTAACTCAGAAAGAGACACTAAATGGACATTGGAGGTGGATGAAGGGGGAACTGTGTAAGCAAGGAAGTGAGGAAGAGAATGAGGATGAGGATCAGATGCCTGGAGGGGGCATGGGAGTAAGAACAGTAATCTATGAGGGGCATCTCTGGAACGAGCTGGAGACCTGAGATGGGGGAGGATACAGGGCATCTATTTAGATGACTGAGACTCCTATCAGCGGGAGATATGAAAACTGAAGTGGCACCTCTCCTGTAGCCAGATAGGACTTCTAGTGGAGGAAGGGTTACATCAATCCTGTCACAAAATCTTCAACCCAAAATTTGTCCTCCCTAAAAGATGTGCAAGGATAATGAAGGAGCAGAGATCGAGGAAACAGTCAACCAATAACTGGCTCAAGTTGAGACATATATATCCCATATGAGAGAGTCAACCCCTGACACTATTAATGATACTATGTTATGCTACAGAAAGGACCTTAGTATAACTGTCATTGAGAGGCTTCATCTAGTAGTGGCTGGAAACAGATGCAGAGACGCACAGCTAAACATCAGGCAGAGTCAGGGCAGTCTTTGGGAAAAGTGGAGGATAAATTGAGTAAGGCGGAGGGGTCAAAAACACCACAAAAATACCTATAGAGTCAATCTAACTGGGGTCCATGGGGGCTCGCAAAGACTGAACCACCAACCAGAAAGACATACAGACACCTGACCCAGGTCCCATGCTCTCCCACATATTTGTAGCAGATGTACAGCTTGGTTTTCATGTGGGTCACCTAACAATGGAGCAGGGGCTGTCACTGAATCTGTCGTCCCCCATTGGATTGCTTTTTCCTAACTGGACTGCCTGCTTGTGCCTCAGTGGGAGAAGATGAGCTTAGGCCTACTGTGACTAGATATTTTCAGGCAGGGTGTTACCCAAGTGGGATGTTCCCTTCTCCTGAAAGAAGGGGAGATGGTAATGGGGTGGGAAACTGGGAAGAGATTAGGGAAGATGATGTGATCAGGATGCAAGGTTAATTAATTAATTAATTAATTGACAAAATGCCAATTTTAAGATTGCAGATAGTAGAAACAACAGCCAAATCATTCACAAGTCAATTCTACCTGGGTCATTGACTTACCATCAAACCACTGTGTGTGTGTGTGTGTGTGTGTGTGTGTGTGTGTGTGTGTGTGTGTGTGTGTGTGTGTGTGTGTGTGTGTGTGTGTGTGTGTGTGTGTGTGTGTGTCACTGTTGCACAGGTCTATCCATACAGTTCATACACAGTGTTATTTAGGTTTTGTCATCTGAAAACCAAGAATAAACACTTGATTTAGATATGGGAAAGTAAAATTTAAAATCTGCAAGAAAGTCTAACTCTGAATTTGGGAAACAGGAAAGATGCGTCTTTCTAAGCACTTACTCAACAAATACTAAGAAGTACCTTTCAGAAAATAAGTAAGAGGCAAACGGTGGAATGAGAAAAGAAGACTCTGGAATGACCCTATGCAAAGACACTATGCTCATGAGCTACCCCAAAATAAAAGAATGAAATATTTCACACATATCCTAGAACACATGGGACACCCAATTTAATTAAGAATGATAAATCTTTTCATTCATAGGCCTTTTATCTGTAATTGCTATCATGCTATAATCATATTAATTTTCAAACCAAGGAATTAGGAAGTCTTGAGGGACAAACGTTGTAAGATAAACATAAAACTGAAAAACAGACAACAGAAGAAGTTCTGTGAGACTTAGATAAAGGGCATTTCTTCTGTCTGGGAAGCCCTGTTTCCATGAACACAGCAGGATGCCCATGGCTGTTAGAGGCCTAAACTGGAGTTTAAATCTTAAGAAGGGTACTGGTTAGCTGAAAGATATCTCAGCAGGTGGAAAAACAAGTGTTGGGAAACACACTGGAGAAATGGAGGTCAGACTCTCTGATGTGAGCTGGTTTGTGGCCACCAGCAAACCAAGAGATGTTGCAGACTCACTCACTCTATCTCACCAGAGTGTTCATGAGAAAATTTTAAGTCAAGAACAAATCCAAGAGCCATGAAAATGACATCACCATTAGATCAATAACTAGGCCAGTTGTTCCCCAAGTAATAAGTATGTGGTTAAGGAGCACAATTTCCAAATGGCCTCTGTGTCTGTGGCAAATGCCACTAGCTCATCACATCATTGAGTTCTTGTCCTCACTGGGCATAGAAAGGTACAATTCCCTACCCTCAGGCAGTTGAGAAGGGCAAGGACTGTTCTACAAATGGACTGGAGAGGCCAGCATCCTTTTCAAACTCAAATGGGAGAATCTCTCTGTGTAATTATTGAGTTTTTCTCTTCCATTTCTGTGAGGAGTGTGGAGCCTAGGTGTTGGAGGTACAGGAAACACAGTAGCTGAGCCACTGGCTGCAGCAACAGTATGAGATTTACAGCAGAGAATGAGTTCTCAAAACCATGTATGTGTAAGTTTGTATACACGTGGGCTGGGGAAATGGCTCATTGGTAAAGTGTTTGTCAAACAAAGTATGAGGATCTGAGTTCTGCTTCTCAGATTCATGAAAAACCGAGCAAAGGTCAGAGCCGTTCTCCTGTCTTCTCAGCTCTGGGGTTGTGGAGAGAGGCCACAGTGTACCCATCTGACTATCTAGTCTAATTGAATTGATGAGCTGTAAGTTTAGTGAACAATTCTGTAAAAGTTCAGGACTCTTCTATGTGCTCCTTAGTTTTGAAAGAATGACTCAGAGACCCGGTATCCTTATTAAAAAGCTTTTTGTACTAAAGGCAGGCAAGGTTCTCATCTACTCTAACCTGACTATGCTGCCTACTACCCAGCCACGTGTCCCATTTCCTGAAGTCACAATTGCATCCTGGCTGCTTCTGCTTCGTCTGTGTCCTCATGCCCACTCCCTCAACGACTGGAGCCCCTCACTGGGATCAGAAGTTCTGCCTTAGCTTTCCTCCCCAGTAACAGGCTGATTAGCTCTTTATTAATCAATCAGAAGTGACGGAAAGCAATGATTTACATGATACTGGGTCAGGAAATACTTCATAATAATGACAATAATAATGACAATCCTAACTACACACAGATCTCTGGGTAGAGAAATCCGCACTGAAATGGGCATCAGTGATAGTGTCCTTGTGGGATGGTGGGGCATCTTTTGGGTTTATGCCCAGGAGTGGTATAGCTGGGTCTACCTGTAGAACAATTCCAGTTTTCTAAAAAACCACCAGATCGATTTCCAGAGCGGTTGTACTAGTTTGCAATACCACCAGCAATCAAGTTTTCCCCTTTCTCCACATCCTTGTCAGCATTTTCTGTCACCTGAGTTTTTGATCTTAGCCATTCTGACTGGTGTGAGGTGGAATCTCAGGGTTGTTTTGATTTGCATTTCCCTGATGACTAAAGATGTTGAACATTTCTCTAAGTGCTTCTCGGTCATTCGATATTCCTCAGTTGAGAATTCTCTGTTTAACTCTGTACCCCATTTTTTATTTGGGTTATGTTATTTTATTTGTTTTTTTCTAAATATTCTTGAATTCTTTATATATTTTGGATGTAGAGTTAGTAAAGATCTTTTTCCAATCTGTCGTCCTTTGTGCTAGTGACAGTGTATTTTGTCTTACAAAGCCTTCTCAGTTTTTAAGTTTTATCAGGTTCCATTTGTCATTTGTTGATCTTAGAACCTGAGTCACTGGTGTTCTGTTCAGTAAATTTTTCCCTGTGCCAATGTGTTCAAGGCACTTTCCCACTTTATTTTCCATTAGATTCAGTGTATAGTGTGTGTGTGTGTGTGTGTGTGTGTGTGTGTGTGTGTGTGTAGGTCTTCCAGAAGACTTTTTATTGCTGAGGATTGTTTTTGTTATCCTGGATTTTTGTTTTTCCAGATGAAGTAGAAAATACCATTGTTCTTTCTATCTCTGTGAAGAATCATGTTGTAATTTTGATAGGGATTGTGTTGAATCTGTAGATTGCTTTTGGTAAGATGGCCATTTTTATTATGTCAATCCTACAGATCTATGACCATTCTGAGGTCTTCCCTAATTTCTTTCTTAGGCATTTTGAAGTTCTTGCCATATAAATCTTTCACTTGCTTGGTAAGAGCTACACCAAGATATTTTATACTACTTGTGGCTATTGTGAAGGGTGTTATTTCCCTAATTTCTTTGTCAGCCTCTTTACCATTTGTATAAAGGAAGGCTGCTGATTTAGTTAATTTTGAGTTAATTTTGTAACCAGCCATTTTGCTGAAGTTGTTTATTAGCTATTGGAGTTCTCTGGTAGAATTTTTGGGGTCTCTTACATATACTATTATATCATTTGTAAATAACAATACCTTGACGTCTTTCCAATTTGTATCTCCTTGATCTTTTTTGTTGCCTAACTGTTCTCACGAGAACTCCAAGTACAATATTGAATAGATAGGGAGATAGTGGACAGCCTTGTCCCTGATTTTAACGGGATTTTATCTACTTTCCATTTTAGTTGATGTTGAATGTTGGTTGGCTGTATACTACTTATACTATGTTTAAGGATGTGTATAAATTCCCGATCTCTCCAAGATTTTTAGCATGAAGGGCTGTTGTACACTTGTCAAAGTTTTTTTTCAGCATCTAATGATCATGTGATCTTTCTTACAGTTGTTTATATAATGGATTATGTTAGTGGATTTTCATATGTTGAACCATTCTGCATTATTGGCATGAGCCTACTTAATTGTGGTGAATGATGGTTTTGGTGTGTTCATGTATTCATTTTGTGAGAATTGTAGTGAGTGCTTTTACATCAATATTCATGAGATTTTGGTCTGAAGTCCTCTTTCTTTGTTGGGTCTTTGTATGGTTTAGGCATCAGAGTAGATGTGGCTTCATAGAATGAATTAGTGTTCCTTCTGTTTCTATTTTGTGGAATAGTTTAAGGAGTATTGGTACTATCTCTTCTTTGAAGGTCTGGTAGAATTCTGCACTAAAATCATGTAGCCCAGGGCTTTTATTGATGGGGGTGGGATTAATGACTGCTTTTATTTCCATAGGGCTTATGGGATAGTTTAGATAGTTTACCTGATCTTGATTTAATTTTGGTACATTGTTATTTCTCTATAAAATTAACTATCTATCTAGACTTTCCAGTTTTGTTGAATACAGGCATTTGTAGTAAGATCTGATTTTTTAAAATTTCCTCAGTTTCTGTTGTTATGTCTTCCTTTTCACTTCTAATTTTGTTAATTTGGATAATGTCTCTGTGCTCCTTAGTTAATTTAGCTAAGGGTTTACCTATCTTGCTGATTTTCTCAAAGAACCAGCTCTTGGTTTTATTGATTCTTTGTATTGTTCTCTTTGTTTTTAACTGGTTGACTTCAGCCCCGAGTTTGGCTATTTCCTGCACTTCTACTCCTCCTGGGTGTATTTGCTTCATTTTGCTCTAGAGCATTCAGGTGTAATGTTAAGTTGCTAGTATTGGATCTTGCCAATTTCTTTATGAAGGCACTTAGTGCTATAAATTTTCCTCTTAACACTGCTTTCATTGTATTCCATAAGTTTGGATATGCTGTGCCTTTATTTTCATTGAATTCTAGAAAGTCTTTGATTTCTTTATTTTTTTTCCCTGACCAAGTTAGCCTTGAGTAGAGAGTTGTTCAGATTCCATGAGTATGTGAACTTTCAGTTGCTTTTGTTGTTATTGAAATCCAGCTTTAGTACATGGTGATCTGGTAGAATGCATGGGATTATTTTAGTTTTCTTGTGTCTGTTGAGGCTTGTTTTGTGTTTGAGTAGATGGTCAATTTTGAGAAGGTTCCATGAGGTCCTGAGAAGAAAATACACTTTTTTGATTTGAGGTGAAATATTCTATAGATATCTATTAAATCCGTTTTGTTGATAACTTCTATTAGTTTCACTGAGTCTCTGTTTAGTTTTTGTTTCAATGATCAGTCTGTTGATAAGAATGGGGTGGTGAAGTCCCCCACTATCATTGTGTGAGGTTCAATGTGAGCTTTGAACTTTAGTCAAGTTTCTTTTACAAATGTGGGTGCCCTTGCCTTTGTGCCATAGATGTTCAGAATTGAGACTTTTTCTTGGTGGATTTTTCTTTCAATGAATATGAAAAGTCCTTCCTCTTCTCTTTTGATTGCTTTTGGTTGAAAGTGTATTTTTTTTTTTGATATTAGAATGTTGACGCTAGTTTGTTTCTTGTTTCTTGGGACTGTTTGCTTGGAAAACTTTTTTTCCAGCCCTTTACTCTGAGGTAGTATCTGTCTTTGCTGCAGAAGTTTCCTCTATCCTGCAAAATGATGGATTCTGTTTGTGTATCCAGTCTATTAGCCTGTGTCTTTTTATTGAGGAAATGAGTACATTCATGTTGAGATATATTAAAGACCAATACTTGTTATTTCCTGTATTTTTGCAGTTGTTGGTGGTATTATGTGTGTGTGATTCTTTTCTTTTGGATTTGTTGTGAACTGATAAATTACTTATGTTTTCTTGGGTGTAGTTACCCTCTTTGTGTTAGAGTTTTCCTTCTAGTATCTTCTGTAGGGTTGGGTTAATAAAAATATATTGTTTAAATTTGTAATGTCTTGATTTCTCCATCTATAGTGATTGAGAACTTTACTGAGTATAGTAGCCTGAGCTGGCATCTGTGGTCTCTCAAGGTCTGTATGACATCTGTCCAGGATCTTCTGGCTTTTAGGGTCTCTCTTGAGAAGTCTGGCATAATTTTGATAGGTCTGCCTTTATATGTTATTTGACCTTTCTCCCTTACAGCATTTAATATTCTTTCTTTGTTTTGTACATTTTGGGTTTTGATTATTATATGGTGGGAGGATTTTCTTTTCTGGTCCAATCTATTTGGTATTTTGTAGGCATCTTGTACCTTTATTGCCATCTCTTTCTTTAAGTTAGGAACATTTTCTTCTATGATTTTGTTGAAGATGTTTTCTGGCACTTTGAACTGGGAATCTTCACCCTCTTCTATTCCTATTATTCTTAGGTTTGGTCTTTTCATTTTGTTCCAAATTTCCTTGATTCTTTGGGTTAGGAATTTTTTACCCCTTGTATTTTCTTTGACCAATGTATCAATATCTTCTATGATACCTTCTGTGTCTAATATTATCTCTTCCACCTCTTGTATTCTGTTAGAGATGTTTGCATGTGTAGCTCCTGATTTCTTTCCCAAATTGTCTAACTCCAAGGTTGCCTCCATTTGTGATTTTTTTGTTTTTTCTATTTCCATTTCTAGGTCTTGGACCATTTTGTTCAATTCCTTCACCTGTTTGATTTTATTTTTCTGTATTTATTTAAGGGATTTTTTTCTTCTTTAAGGGCTTCTACCTATTTGCCTGTGTTTTCTGCATTGTTTTAAGGGTTGTTTATATCCTTTTTTAAAGGCCATTATCATCTTCATAAGATGAGATTTTAGGTCAGAACCTTGTTATTCATGTGTGTTAAAGTAGCCAAGTCTCGCTGTTGTGGAAGAACTGGATTCTGATGATGCCAAATTACATTGGATTCTGTTGCTTGTGTTTTTGTGTTTGCCTTTCAGCATTTCATTATCTCTGGTGTTACCTGCCCTGGCTGTTTCGGGCTGAAGCAAGCTTCCTTGGAGGCAGGTAGAATTGTGTGACCTGGTTAGAGCAGGACTCCTGTGTCCCTGTGTCCCTGTGTCCCTATTAGGGCAGACCTCCTGGGAGACAGGCTGGCTCTGGAGTCTGTGGATAGGCATGTTGATATTCCACAGGTTCAGGTCCAGGTGCAAATTGGAAGGATGAGGGTGCTCATGCAGAGAGGGATAGATCCTCCTCTGCTAGGCTCTGTGGGGAGTCCCAGCTGAAATGGGTACTGGGGGTGGAGTCTCATTTGTGTTCCTTGTTATGGCAACTCTCCTCTGAGACAGGTAGCCTTGGAGGGTAGACTAGGCACACCAATCTGCAGCAGGTTCAGGTGGAGATGCAGACCAGGAAGATGACATAGTTCAGGTAGAGCAAGATAGAGAGATGGGGAAGGAAAGCTAACATGTATGGTTCAGATGCCTTAGGTCTGATGGAGGCGGATGAGGGGCAGTGGGAGAATGGATGCCACCCTGGGATAACAGGTTTCTTGGTACAGCTTGACTTGGCCCAGAGGGTTCATAAAGCAGGGAATGGGGTGGCAATAGAGAAGCTTACCTGTTTGGTTCAGGAATCTGATGGAGTTGGAAGAAAGGTAACAGGAGAATGAGCCTTTTCTGACTTTACAAAGCTACACATCATTAATGCCAGTACTCAAACCTGGTTTTTCTGACTGGAGTATTCATTGGTTTAGCCACATCTGAATTCTTGAATGTCAAATTACATTCAAATAAATGCCATATTGCATACAAAATAATAATTGCTTGAGAATACTGCACTTGTTAATTAAATACTTGTGTAAGAGTGCTTTCTCTTGCTGTGACAAACATCCTGACTAAAGTGACTTAAAGAGGAAAGTGTTCATCTTAGAGGCTACCATGGAATGCAGTAACTCAAGGCAGAACCCAGAGGCAAGCTTTCAAGCAGAGCCCATGGATGAGTGCTATTACCTGGCTTTCTCTTCTTGACTTTCTCAGTTTGCTCTCTTATACATCCCCCAGCCCCTCCATGGCCTGCCCATAGTGGGCTGGGTCTTCTTGTATCAATCACTAATCATGAAAACATACCACATACTTGTCTACAAGCCATCTAGTGGGTTACTTTCTCCTTTTTGGTTCCTGCTTCCCACATGACCCTAGCTGTGTCAACTTGACATAATAAAACCAATGTTATCTCCTTCACAAGTCCATATTAAGTTGAACTTTTATATTGAAATGCACATCCTTCATTTCTTCTCCCTGGGCATAGACATACACAGAAACATTTATAAAAATTGTGTCTCCCATCTTTCTCTTATTCTTACCAGTCAGATCAGGACACCTGGGCATTGATCTGAGCCCAATGGGGACTAAGAAACTACACAGGCACTTAAGTACTGTTAACATGGCAAGGTGTGAAGCTATTTACTGCTGGCTACAACCTAAGAACAGTAAGCTGTCATAGCAGGAGCACTGAGGAGCACAGGGTAAGTTGAGGCTATTCAGGGAGAAGCTTACAGTTGTATGACCTGTAGCTGATGACTGAACTGCTTGTGGAAGCTAGCAGAGGAAGGAAATATGGCAAACTCTGGGTGTGTTCTGGGGGAAGTGCTTCTACTGGCCTGAAGAAAGGAAAGGTGTGATGCCTTTATAAAAGAAAATCCCTCCATGAAAATGATCTGGAAAAAAAAGGTCTTGCTTCCTTTTTCCTCCTGTTCTCCTTGCACCCCCTACTGAGAGATCCTATAAGTGCCACCACTGCCAACTCCAAAGGGAAAGCTTTCCAGTCTGAGTCTCAGTATCCAAGACAGGTAAACAGAGTGGGCTTCAAACTGAGATGTAATCAGCCTACAGGCCTGTTAATAACCTCATTCTCTCTGGTTCTTTATGATTAATTATGATTCTAGCATTAAAGCTTCCAGAAAGCCTTCTTCCCATTAAACTTTCCCCTTCTTTCCACAGTAAACTTGAGTCCAGAGTTCGGTTCCTTTTGACCTAGCTATAACAGTATCCGTCATACCGGACTTTTTAATGTTATACTTTGTCTCTTCCAAATTATTCTTTCCATTGAGCAATGTAGACTCAGCACCTATTAAGTACTGGATACTAGTCTGACTGGTGGATCGTGAGTGAAACTCATTCCAAACAGAGCAAAAGACAAATGCTCTATGCTGTGAAGCCTTGTATAGTCTGAAGATTGCTTCTACTTGTCCACACTCAGGGTCCCTCTCTTACCCTCTCTACTGTGGAAATTATGACCTTCTTTCCATTTTTTAAACATGTCATGATCTTTTCCTGCTAAGAGCATTCTGCATTCTGTTTGAAGGGCTAGAAAGATCTTTAATCACTTATAAAAAAGAAAAGAAACTCACTATTTATGTTTCTGCTAGAACATGAACTTTTGTTCCTGGCTACCATGAGTTACTGTTTTTGCTGTGTTCTGCCTTGGTGCCTCTCCCGTCACCATCCTTACATGTGGGGGGACATTATAAAGCATGATAACAGTTATTTGAACAGGTGCTTCCAGCTGCAATAGTCAGACAAAAACTGAGGCAGCTGTAGAGCAGGTGGGAACATACAGAGCATGGACCCTCTGCCCAGAGGATGGATTGTGTTCCACCTGCCGTAGAGAGCACAATGCAGGATCTCACTACAGTCCTCAGAATGGCATCTAACTTTGTGAATTGCTTCATTCTAGTATCTTTATACCACTCCTGACCACAGACAACTGACCTCACAGAAAACAAAATATGGACGAGTGGATTACAGGATGTACTCAGCATCCCTCCCTCTTTGGTCTCTATCATCTGTTCCTTTAAGGAACCGTTCCTGCAGACAAGTTGGAAATGGGTGTGATCTTGGTGAACTTATTGCCTACTTATTACATAGCTGTATTCCCAGTTGAAGATGAGTCACACAAGGCCAGGACCCCAACTCTATTCCCACACCTAATACAGAGCCTAGTGCATATAAATATTTGCAGAATGCGTGGGTCAATTGTTGTGAAGGATCCAAGAAGTAACTTTAGTGTTACTCACTGCAGCAACATCTAAACTTATCAGTCCATGGAATCAATCACAAAATATTTCACAGTTCTACCTACTGATAGGCATAGAGGCAAGGTCTACGAATGCTGGACTCAGCAGGAGTAAGAGACTGAGGCAGGAGAATCACTAGGTCAAAGCCATAGAGCTACACAGTTTAGAGACTTGCCTAGGCTACACAGTGAGCCTTTGTCTAATTGAACCAAATCCCAAACTAATTCAAATAAAACTTCATATTCTGGGAATACACATGGTGAAACAGGGTTGAGATGTAACCGCTCCCCCACCCTGGCACTCCAAGAAACATTCCTTCCAAGCAAAGCATACACAGAAGCAAGTTGTACTTCTCTCCTAGTTTACAAAGAGTTTATAGGTATTTCCAAGACCCCAGGAGGTGTCCTAGAATACAGGCAAAGCCAAAGCTATAAGGTCTTTGAATCTGGCCCTGATGTCTCCTGTAAGAGGCAGATTATAGTCAGGCCAGCTATCTTATGACTGCAGAGGGAATATGAAGAGAGAGAGAGCAGGCAGAGCCTCAGACGCACTGTGTGGAGTGCATCCTCTCTCTCACTGGTGGCTTCTTGCTTGTCACCTGCTCCTTTGGTCCATCTTGATGCAGAGATAATTGCTCACAGTCTCCCAGCCTTGACCTGGCGTGGGTTGCATTAACTCCTCGAGGAGAAAGTTTTCAACTAAGGCATCATGTATTATGTTTCCATCTCTAAAATCCTCCCATTCCCTCAGCCAATCTTCAACATAGTCCTGCCTCTCGGAAATTTAAAACCTAGTTGTTTGAGAATAATCGGCACAGAGGCAAGAACTAAAAAGAAACTAAGGGCTGCAGGCCATGCCGCTTTTTAGTAAAGCAGACAGAGCTTTGCGGTACCTGGGACTTCTGTGGAGAGAATGCTGTGAAGCTTCAGTTTCTGATCACCTTAGCGCGTGCTTCGTGATGAAGTTTGAGGAGTCCACCCAAAACTAAATGAAATTCTTCCTAACTCTGTGCCCCTTTAAGGCCACAGAACTTCTAAAGGAATTTGTCCTTATCGCTCTTCAACTACAGAAAGATCCAAGTTACTTTTTAAGGTCGGACATCTTAGCACAGTGCCTCCACACAGACCCTGGCATGCTCAAATGGAAGGCTATCTTTTTTCTTCTCCCCCAAATAGAAAACACCTTGAGATCTCTAAAGAAGTCTTTGTCATTTACCAAGGTAGATGGAAAAGAGAACAACCATATACCAAAATAACAGTGGGATTAGTCCGTGGAGAGGTCATAGAAATCCCATTTCCTCAGAGTCGTGACCTTGAGTCTCCCTATTCTAGTGCTGTGGCATCTTGACCTGAAGTAAAAGGCATTTTGTACCTGTCTTACAATCCTGACTTTTTTAAAAATACATTTATGTAAGTTAGCAGAATCTGGAGGAGTTGGTGAAGGAGGTATTTGCTCAAATACAGTCGGAAGATCAAGAGAAAAGGTTATAGGAAGATAGAAGAAATGAGAAAAAAAACTACAAAACAGGAAGGAGGGAGGGATGAAGAGAGGGAGGGCAGAGGGGGGGAGGGATAGAGGGAGGGCAGGCAGAGAGACATGCAGGCACGAGAAATTATTTACCTCACAGAGTTTGATACTCACAGGAAGATATCAAATGGGATGGTAGATCATCAAGAATGACACGCTAAAAGCATTAAATGACTACATTAGTGGTTCTAAAAATAGTTTCTGTTGGTTTTCAAAATTTGTTGAGGACCATGTAGGAAGAGAACAGGGACAGTATACATTCCTACGTCTACTCAGCTCACACTGTGAGGGTGGACATTTTAACACTGTTTCCTAAGAATGGAATCTATTGCCTTAAAAGTGATAAAACATCACAGCAGTAGTAGTTCCCGAGGAGTCCCCAACTTTCAACAGGAGTCTATGCGACTAGGGTAAGCTCCATAGCAAACAGCCCTATCTAAGGTTTCCTAAGCCGTTTCCATTTGAAGAAGGTTTCTGTCTGTGGGAGGTGGTGTGGACTCATTGAAGCTAATTTCTTGGTGACCTATGGACAGAGTCACAGTTCTTAGTGTTAGAACAGCAAGGACTTTTATGCTGCAAGGGCAATATTAATCAAGAACATTTTCTGAGTGAACCCACATACAGAGATTAAAGAAGCACTGACTGTGTGAACAGGCAGTTTATTTAAAAGACCAACTTGGGAAATAGCAGAGAACGCCAACAGTGGAAGGCAGCAAAGCTGAACCCAGACAGCCCAGGAATGTCAGAGAGGACAGGGCTGGAGGGCTGGGCCAGCCACACCGCTCTCAGTAGAAACTCGCCTTCCATCACCGCTGGGCTGTGCATGAAATTGGATGACTCTGAGATATAAGATCTTAGCCTTCCTAAAATATATTTCCCCTTCACTTATTTTCTTCCCTGACTTTCAAATCATAAAATGACACCTATATTCCCAGACCGAGGTATATGTTTTTCCTTATGCTATTTTTAAAATTAGACAATATTTTTATTAAATCGTTGAAGGTTTTAAACAACGTATCTTGATCACATTCAACACCTCTTCTCAGATTCACAAGATGCATGTATGTTTAGTGACTGCTGAGCGTGTAAGTGGTTTTGTTCCTTTATTTAAGGAAAAAAGCAAATGTTTTTAATAGTGTGGAAATAACCCAGAACATACCCTGCAGGTGATACTCAGCGCTAATGCACCAAAAAGAAAAAAACAAAACAAAAGAAAGCGTGCCATCAGAACTCGGAGCAAGCGTAAACTAACCAGGTTATGTATCATGAGCCATGTCTCTGAGTGCATGAAGCCCACAGTCCATAGGCTTTGCACTGTGGTCCTCCAAGATGGAGGAACTCCATTCCCAACGTACTAGAGCACAGGCCACCCAAACTGGGCATGGCCAAGAAGAGCATTTGAGAAACGTCATTCCCATCCTGACCAATCAGTACTCAGCTTCCCCCAAACACTTCGCATGCAGATACGGAAACGTCTTTTAAATGTCAGACAAGGTCTTGCTTCCTAGAGGACAAAGCAGACGACATATGGCAGGGCAAGCTTTTAAAATAAATGAAGAAGCAGCAACACCAGACCATATGCCCTCAGGCAAGAAATGCTAACTCTCGCTGCTGTGGGCTTGACAGCAGCATAGGGCAGTCTCCTAATGGGTGCTACAAACTCATCTCAGGCAACAGATGGCTCCGTGGATAAGAGTGCTTGCTATGCATTAGGAGCACCGCAATTCAAATGCCCAGCAGCCACCTAAGAAGCCAGGAGAGCACGCCTGAGTGTAAACCCCAGCACGGCTGGGAGCCTAGATAGGAAGGTTACCGGGCTGACTAGCTGACAGCATAGCTCTAAGCAGCAGGAGACCCTGCCTCACTGACTATGGAGCTTGATAGAGCAGGTCACTTGACATCCCTCTCTAGCCTCTTCATATGCCCCCATGAGCATGTGCACCTACATACATACACACCCCAGAAACTCATTTTCCCCTCGTCAGCTCTCACAACAGACCCTATGACCTTTCCCAAGTGATTTCGACCTGAGATTCTTTGCATGAAAATGATATATGCTTTCATGCAATTTGAACTCAAAGAATGGTGTTTTTGCTCTAAAAACTAGTGGATCTCTGGAAAGTTGTTAACTTTGAGTCTTTCTTATGTGTACACATGACACCGGGGAAAACTTTTATCTTCTAGCTATCTGTAAACCAATATCTCTGAAGCTTTCCCCCAGGAAAACAAACACTGATTTGTCACTACTCAAATGACCAAGGACAATGACTGGGGCAGGGACTGGGACCTGCTGTGGCTTACATTATTTTAGGCTCACTGAGACATGCTTGCTGTCGAGGTTTGCATAGAAAAAATGCCTATCTTTCTTTTTTCTAACATGATTCAGACTGTAATTTGTTTGCAGAGTTGCTAATGTTGAGACAAGTTGGGATAAGATATAACTTGTCCTTCCTCTCTGGTTTCTTGGTTCGCCTCAAGACTACTACTCGGACAGCCTCACTGTGCTGTGGTGTGATTTTATGTGGAAGTACACAACAGATGACTCGTTTCTGATAAATGCCTAGGAAGATGTTTTACACAGAGACATTCAGGAATGCTTACTAATTGTTTGATCTTCTTAGCTACAAATGTTTCCTACTCGTCATTTTCCCTTTGGTGACAATGTCTTGGACAGCTAGTCAAGTCGGAGATGAAACCCACCTGTTCCAGGTTCCAGTTTCAGAGCCACTGTGAGTGGAGTTAGCATTCATCAACACGGAAGGAAAGACTAGATCAGTACACTCCCGAGCAGAGAAATTAATATTGAGCCAGAATATTTTCATACCTGCCAGACACACTTCACTGACATGTTTTCCCACAGTGAAATATGTTAATCCTTCAGCCTTCCTGTCTCATTCATTACCCAGAAAATTATTCTCTTTTACTAACAATAAACTGATTACAAGAATGACAAAATATGAAAATTTAACTTGGAAAGTAAGTACCCTCTCTTCACTTTGAGAGGGTATTTTCCTTATGTTGCCCATAAGGTTGTATAAATATACAAACACATATACACAGTCTCTCAGTCTCTGTCTCTGTCTGTCTCTGTCTCTCTGTCTCTGTCTGTCTCTGTCTCTCTTTCTCTGTCTCTGTCTCTGTCTCTGTCTCTGTCTCTGTCTCTCTCTCTCTCTCTCTCTCTCTCTTTCTCTCTCTCTCTCTCTCTCTCATGTGTATGTGTGTGTGGGCGTGTGCTCTAGGGATTATATGACCAGAAATATCCAGTCGAACCATAACAGGACATACGAGACTCTCATTTTATATAAAGGAATTTTCTGACTGAGACAGACAACACATTGTATATCCTAGGCAGGCAGATAACAAACAGGGATAGCTATCTATGGTTCACACAGCTTATGAACCTGAAACCAGCACACTAGAGAGGCCGAGTCCAGTTATCCTTGCACATCAGTGGAATGGCGTGGATTTGCTTTGTACGCACCTGACAATAGAACATATACCTCCCACAAGGGGGTACGTAGGGAGCTTCACTCAGCCATGGGCCTATATGATGACTTCACCCTGCTCAGCAAGAGGCCATTTGGACAGCAAATGTGCTTAACAGCTGTTTGAGATTTTTCCAGCAACACCCTTATGTGCACGATGAGGAGGAAGATTCCCCCAGGCAGGAGTTTTTGATTATTTATTTTGAGGAAGACCAATTTTACATGAAAAAGCAGAGCAGTTACCACAGAAAAGGAAGGAGAAATTAGTGTTTGGGTCACTTCCTTAGAAAGCATCTTAAATGGACAGGTCCAAAAATATTATTGCAAAGCTATTTTTTTTTCCAGCAAAACAACACTTTGTTCGGGGGAAAAGAATAGAATTGGAAGCTGGGTTACACATTACACATGGAGCAAGCTGTAGTGGCTTTGCTGACTCTGTAGAACATACACATCATTGGGAGTCAGTAGGACTGAGTTCTAGTTCCCAGGTAATGGCAAAAATAGTGCAAAGCTGCATTAGAGTTAAAGCTGGCCGTTCTGTTCAAAGCTGCTTAGAAGAAAAACTATTGTTCTAACAGGGCAGGGTGTTCCATTGTAGACATTCTCATTCTTTTATTGATTATTTGGGAGTTTCACATAATGGATCCAGGTCACATTTACTTCTCAGTCATCCCAGGTCTGCGCCACCAATCAGTGTGAGTTCCCTTGAAGGAAAAAAGAAGAGAGAGAGAGAGAGAGAGAGAGAGAGAGAGAGAGAGAGAGAGAGAGAGAGAGAGAGAGAGAGAGAGAGAGAGAGAGAGACAGAGACAGAGACAGAGAGACAGAGAGACAGAGAGACAGAGAGACACACAGACAGGAGAGACACAGACAGAGACAGAGAGGGAAGGAGGGAGGGAGGGAGGGAGAGAGACAGAGACAGAGACAGAGAGAGACAGAGACAGACAGACACAGACAGAGACAGAGAGGGAAGGAGGGAGGAGGGAGGAGAGAGACAGAGACAGAGACAGAGAGAGACAGAGACAGACAGACACAGACAGAGACAGAGAGGGAAGGAGGGGGAGGGAGGGGAGGGAGGAGGAGAGAGAGAGAGAGAGAGAGAGAGAGAGAGAGAGAGAGAGAGAGAGAGAGAGAATTACCAAGTCCAATTTGTGCTGCCCATAAACCATGGTCAAACCCTCCCTGACTAACCCCTTAAAGAAAACTCCTGCCTTCTCTAGAAGCCATCAACATGAAGAACTCTACTCCAAGATCCATATCTCAGCGTTTAAGGGTTCTCTTCAATGACTTCTTGTCTAGACAGTTTCCTTTAGGAGAGGAGGAAGCTGTCCTAGGGGCCTTTCAGGCCGTCTTGACTGTGACTGCAGTAATCAATACCCTGCAAAGGAAGCTTCCTTGCACGTTGCAGTCCTCATCAGCGCATACCATGGACATCCACATGGCCTCCGGTATCCACAGAGACAATGGACCTCAGCATGGTCGCTGCTGGCAACACAGACCACAAACATCAACAGGGAGCTCAGCTGCAGCACGGACCACGGACATCATCTTAGGCCTCTGGCGGCAACATGAGTGATGGACCGCAGGCAGCGGCACAGACCATGCTGATGTCCATTGTCCCCCCTGACCCCCCAGACCCACTGAGACTAACCATTATGTTTGCAGCCAGTGAGCAGCACCTTGACCATGTGCTTGCTTGTCTCCTCCCAGCAGGGAGAGCGGCATTGCTGCACCGCAGCGACCCTATGCTGCAGACCAGCTGATGGGCAGAGGGCCCTCCCACATAACTCCCATGCCCCCTACCTCCATGTCTCTACATGAGCCATTGTCCACTGAGTGCTTGCCTGGTTCTGGTCCACCATCTTTCCTTTGCTTTCTGAAGGTACCTTCCCATTGGACCTGCACTCTGGCTATGGTTCCTCCATGGTGTCTGTGGGACTGGGTGGGTTGGGGGACTAGGGAGTGGGAGGTGGGGGATGTGGGGCTATTGCACAGATATTAAGGTTATGATTTCATTAAGCTTTCTGGGGACTCCTGCTAAATGGTAGAATATAAAACCCTACAGAGCTTCTGTCTGTAAACAAGAAACAAGGGTAAAGACAACTATAGGCAGTAATTACATTTGTGACATAGTCTGACATGCTGCTGTGGTTTGAATAAGAAATGGCTTCTATAAGCTCATATATTCAAACACATATTTAAAAAAAACATTTATTCATTTTATGTATGTGAATACACTGTTGCTGTCTTCAGGCACCAGAAGAGGGCATCAGATCCCATTACAGATGGTTGTGAGCCAACATGTGGTTGCTGGGAATTGAACTCAGGACCTCTGGAGGAGCAGTCCGTGCTCCTAACCACTGAGCCATCTCTCCAGCCCCTTGAACACATATTTGAATTCTTATGTGTGCCACCCCAATCCTTGTTGGTGACACTCTTTGGTGAGCTTTGGAATCTTTGGACCTCACTGGAGGAAGCATATCATGTTGAGGGCTTACAGCCTTCCCCATTTCCTGCCAGTGCTCTGCTTCCTATGCCCACATAGAATATCATCCCTTGGCTTCCTGCTTCTGTTTGCTCCTCCACCCCCACCATTATGATCTCCATCCCTCTGGGGTGGTAAGCTAAAATCAACTTTTTCTTCCCTGAGTGGCTTTGGTCATGGGATTTTACCCCAGTCACAAGCATGGCAAGGCACAAACCTATGTGAGGACATTTCCATCCATTCCAGTGGCAACAAAGACTAAACCTCTATCGATGTGAAAATGTATGAAGGGAGAGAAAGAAGAGACATTTCAGTGGTGAAGTGTTTGTCATGCAAGCGCGAGGGCCTGAATTTGATTCTCAGAACCCAGGGGAAAAGCTCAGTGTGGTGATATACTTTCCCAATCTCAGTGTCTTAGTTAAGGTTTACATTGCTGTGAAGAGACACCATGACCAAGGCAACTCTTATAAAGGCAAACATTTAAACAGGGCAGGCTTCCGGTTTCAGAGGTTTAGTCCATGCTCATTATGGCAGGAAGCAGGGCAGCCTGCAGGCAGACATGTTGCTGGAGGAGCTGAGCTCTACACTTTGATCAGAAGGTAGGCAGGAGGAGACTGTATGCATTCCACACTGGGCATAGTTTGAGTCTTAAAGACCTCAAAGCCTACCCCTGCAGTGGCACACTACCTCTAACAAGGCCACGCCTCTTCCTATAAGGCCATACATACTAATAGTGACACTCTCTATGGCCAAGCATCCAAACACATGAATCTATGGGGCCATTCCTATTCAAAACACCACACTCACCACAAAGAACACGTGTGCACACATAGAAAATAAATACAAGGGGGAAATGATGTTGTTAGACTGGCATAGAGGTCAGAAAAAGATAGGAAACACATAAACAAGGGGATATGGGAATACCTCGTGACAGAGAGGCAAATGGAGAGAGAAGTTGATACAAAGGTCTCACAATAGCAGATAAGGGGGAACATTGAGGACATTTTTAAAGATGATGATTCCTCATCAAAAGGAGGGATGAGGATTGACACATATAACTCCCCAGCCTCCCAAAATATATTGAATGGTTGAAGGCCCAGCCTCTCATAACTCAGAATATTTTGATATATGCTCACTGCAGGTATAAAAGGGGTGTCTTTTTAGTGTACTTTAAGTGTGATCCTACTTGACTGTTGTGGTTAGAAGGGAAACAGATATATACAGAAAGAGGGGGTGGCATTGTGACGACAGATCCATAAACCAAGATACTTAGAAACACTAGTAGAGACTATAAAAAGAGCCCCTTCTCAGAACTTCTGGAGGGTAGCTTTGGGGTGAGGTGGCCATTGGGCCTCCAGGGTTGTGAGAGAAGGTGTCAGCTGCTGTCAGCCTCCTCTTCTGTGGAATTCGTTGTACACCTTGCTGGTGATTGCAGCTCTGTGGGCGGTAAGTCAGGATGCTGTGTGCAGTGGACCACACAGGGTCTACAGAATCTTATTAAAGCTTCTTTTCTCTACTAGTAATGGTGATCTAAGTCCCTGTTTTCCTGAAAATGGGCAAGGCAGCCTGGCTGGGTAGTCCACCAGAGGGCCAGATTTGATGTTCATAATAGTCACCTGGGCTTTTGCAGCAACTGAAGGAAAGAGGTAAGATGAAAGTCCACTTGTTAATTTTCTTTTCAGCTGCCCTAGAGCAACAAATCATTCTTTCTGCCTTCATCAATGCTGGATACCTGCAGCAACTTCTCCAACTCTGTTCCAGGAGGCTGACATGATGGAAACACACTGAAGAAAATTCCCCTGGTCAAAATAAAGCATTTGGAAGTTGTGAACATCTTATTTGTTGGACCTTGCTTTTTTCTTGTAAAATTCCACTCCATATTAATTTGGTAAAATCTCTGGGAAGCCTTATAGTAAAGTAGGTGTCCAACCCCAATTCTACAATGTATTTGAGTGTTCACTTTGGGAATGCAGATGGTTTTTTTTTTTTGAAAGAATATAAGTGTATTCCCAGAAGGCATGGCAAAATAGGGTCTGGGTCAGTTGATATAGTACTTGGCTAGCAAGTACAAAGACCTGGATTTAAACTCCAGGACTACATAAAACCAGGTCCTGCAGCACATTCCAATAATCCCAGCAGTAGGCTAAAGAGGAGTGGAGGCCAGAGGATCAGGAGTTCAAGGTCATCCTCTACTATATTAGTTGATGGCCAAGCACAGGTACATGAGATCCTGACTCTGGGTAATATTTTTATACCCCTACTCTGTTTTTCACTATTTTATTGCTGTCAGAGACACTGAGGGCACAGCAACCCTTATCTAAATTAAAAACAAAAACCATGTAATTGAGGGTAGCTTATAGTTTAAGAGGCACGTATAACTTAGTCCATTCTCATCATGGTGGGGAGCATGGCAGCATGCAGGCAGACATGGTGCTAGAGAAGCAGCTGAGAGTTCTACTTCTAGATCCAGAGGAAAAAGGAAAAGATCTCTGTCCTGGCTAGGGCTTTTAAAAATCCCAAAGCCCATCTCCAGTGATACAATTCCTCTGCAAGGCCACACCTCCTCCGACAAGGCCACACCTGCTCCAACAGGGCCACACTTCCAAATCCTTCTCAAGTAGTTCCACTCTGTGGTGACTAGGTTTTTAAATATATGAACCCTTGGAGGCTATCCTTATTCAAACAATGATACTTACCCAGCTCTGTTATCAAGAAACTCTACCCAACACCTGCGCTGTAGGTCTTGCTGTTCTCTTTCCTGAATATGAGGCTCATGAGATGCCAGCTACTTACTGTCTCTGAAGGGTTCTTATCTTCAAACTGAAGCCTCCTTTCAGCCTGCCATTTCCAATCTTATTATAATTTTGGAGGATCGCAAATGAGCAATTTAAAGTACAATGTGGAGAAATACACATGAACTAATTTTAAAGGCAACACGTGATCAAATAAGATTTCAAACACATAGTTCCAATCTTCAAATTTTTAGTTATTGTCACCAATGAAGAGAATGTTATCCTGTGCAGAACTGTATTCATGAGCTATTAAAAAATGTCTTGATCATAAATAGACTAAGGTCCAGATAACTGCAGAGTCGTCATTGTAGATACCGTGCATATCAGGCTGTGCACTGAGGACTGTGGCATTATGCCCTTCCTGCAGAGCTTTTTTTGAAATTCATCTTCTCGGGCTTTACAGAGATGTACTAACCTTCTCGCAACATTTAAACTCACACGTCTATTGCTGCTATAAAGAAGATCATCAAAAGCAAAACAACAAACTCGTCTGAATTGAGTACATCATCTTTATGAGTGAAAATAACCCATTCAACTTAAAGACCAGCTAGGGAATATTAGTGCATGTAAAAAGAAGTGCCTGTAATTTGAATTTTATGTTCTAGCTAAACATGTGCCATACAAGCAATTTCCTTTAGGTTAACAATAACAAAAATTTCTGTTAACAATTTGTATGTTTATTCTGAGTTTTCTGCTCCTGATAGAAGATTATATATGTGTGTGTTTATATGTATATATATGCATATGTATATATATACTTGTATGCTTGTATGTGTGTTTATACATATTGTATGTATGCATATCTGTATATATTTATTGTTTTCAATAATAAAGTTAAGGAAATTACTCTGGGTGATAGATGCTCAGTGCAGAAAGGGTTTGCTGTGCAAGCATAAGGACCGAGTTTGTATCTCCAGAATCTGCATAAAGGGTTAGGCCTAACTGCGGTGATGTGAATGCAGATCTCTGAGATTTACTGCTAAATAGTCTCGCTCCAAGTTCAATGAGAGGGCTTGTCTAAAACTGAAGATGGAAGACAGCTGAGGAAGACAACATGTTGGCATGTTGGCCTTTGGCTTCTACATGCATGCACACGCACACACACGCACACACACACACACACACACACACACACACACAGACGAAGAAACAAAAGCTTTTGCAGGCTTGATTCTGAACCTCGGTGATAGCTTTCCCAACAAGGTTGAAGGCCAAAGCTGGAGGCCAATAGCAATGGTGCAATGACTCCCCCAAGGGAGCTCAAGCCACTACACAGATGTGTACACTGCACCGACTCCAAGGAAAACAGTGTTCTTGCAACGTTTCACCACCCAAACCTTCCTCTTTAATTCCACTCAATTAAAAAAAAATCAAATGTCTGCTATAATATTGGAACACATACAGGCTTGGCGACTCAAGGCAACTGTTCGGTTCCCATGTATCTCTCCTAAGAAACGTTTGAGGACAATTTTGATTCTACAAAGAGTATCTTGACTAGATAATCTTAAAACCTTCTGGATACACAAAGCATACTGTTTCCAATGTGATTTCGGGAGATTGACCCAGCCAGCTATGTATGCTATAGTCTGTGCGCACCTAAACTGACATTCTAGGAGAACCATCTTGCTTCTTCTCTGGGGGCTAGGCACTCGTACAATCCCACCTATGCTGAACTAAAAGCAATTTACTTTTTAGTGTTTCCTCATCCCAGACACCAGATGCATTCTTCCAGATGCTCAGAGAGAATATTATGGTACCACATGGAAGTTACAGTCGCTGTCTTCACAGGAAACAGCTCAGGTAGGGAGACACTGAAGAATTAAGAAGAGAAACCAGATGTGCATTCCAACTGTCCTGCTCATTTTCAGCCTGAACTTGAACGAGTTCCTTCACCTTTCCTCATTTCTACATCAGGAGTGACAATACGCACTAGAAAACATGCCCAGAGTTGACAGTGTCACTATCACTGCTGGCATTCAGAGTCTCAGCTTGGGCACTTAGCTCCCTTTCATGGGCTTCCTGTGAGCATCGGCATTCAATCCAGGTATCTTCAGAAACCAAATGCTAGCTCTGTGTAGAAATATGGTCAAGAAGGCCCATGTCCCATAATCTCTAATGTCAGGGGTTGAATCAAGCTTTATGAACCTCAGCACTGGGAGGTGACAAAGGAGAACAGATCAATGAAATGCATAGTGCACAGTACACACAGTAAGAGGTGTCATGGTTAGAGCCCAAAGCAGTACCAGTTCCACTGGCTCCCACAGATCAGAGTTATGGGGACACTAAAAGGCACTTGTACAATCCCATACTACATAAATGGCTGGCAACAGAATAGGAAGCGTGACATCAGGAGTGTGACCATATGCAGCCATCATCTTTCCCCAGCTCTTCTAGACTTTCCCGCTTAAGTGTCTTATTAAACTTCTGTGAGCTTAGACTTTCTCATTAAAAAGAGTCATGGAATAGCATGGTCTTTGGGTTTGCTGGTGTGTGCTGTAAACCTTGTCTTGAACAAGTGCTGTGCATAGTATAGCCATGCAGCCGGGCTTTAGTCGATAACATGGACACTTACTGTTCTTCCTTAATGCTTTCTTACTAGACACTTAAGGTCAAGTCTGAATCACTCTTAACCACAGGGTTTCAGACTGGCAGGGCTCCAAAATGTATAATAGCAACACAGCACTTTGTACAGAATGCCAACAAACAAAAGGAGCTTCTGCTCATCTTAGAGAGATCCTTCCCCTGCACTCAACAGTCAGGAAGCAGATGTGAAGTGCTTCTTCCTGTTGCCAGGACTCCCACAGTGTACATTCCTCACACACAGATGTGATTGGTGGATAATATGCTCTTTCAGAGTGCTAGGCTCCCTTCTAGAGCAGATCATGGAATGAGACACTCTTATGCGTGGCCCAGACTATTGCCTGACCAGGGGTAGAATCCCAGAGCTGCTCAGAAATTATCTGAAGCAGAACTCGGAGATGTACCAATATACTCCTAGAGAAGAGCTAAACACTTTTCCTGGGAGGTTCTCGATATTTCTTTGCCCCCTCAGAACAGTGACAAGAAGCTATAATTTATCATGGTGGGTGTACTGAACATTGCAGTCTTAGATGGCCCAAGGGTTAAGCAAATGAGCGAAGTGTGATGTGAAATAAAGTCAAAGGGATAAGCAACTGAAAACAGCATATTCGTTTTACATTGTTTTTATCAGTCTTATATGGATGCAGTTTTATACATATATAAACATATACATATAAACATATGTACATACACATACATATATAAAGTTATGTACATATATGTATGTATACTTACATGTTATGTATATTTATGCCTCTGGGTTTTGTAGAGCAGCTGTATAGCAGCTGTAGTCATAAGTGCTGAAAATGGAAACATCCCAGAACCTTTTCAGGCAGTGATAAACAAAAGGTGGTAAATGCAAACAGTGGAATACCACACAGCAACAGAGAAGAGACAACCGGGTAATATGTGTAATCACAAAGAGGTGAGAAAGACAATGTGAGTCTAAAAGCTGCACACTCTGAATCTATATAGAGGCCCCATGAGACTTTCTAGAAAGAGGAAAAACTCCAAGGTTCAAAAACATGGTCATGTTTACAGGCTGTTGGAACAAAGACTGGAATGGTCCATGAAAGAACACGTGGAGAGGGAGAGGCACACACACACACACACACATACACACGCACACACACACACACACCGACACACACACACACACACAGACAGACACACACACAGACACACACACACACAGACAGACACACACACACAGACACACACACACACACACACACACAAATTGATCATAAGGAACATACCAATACTCTCAGAAATGCTATGTATACCCAAAAGGACAAAGTTCACTGTGTGTCATTTAAATATCAATGAAAGTGAAAGGAAAATGTTTCTGAGTTTAATAAGACTCTCTAAGGAATGCAACTTACAGATACAGCTTAATATGGCTGAGGCCCCTTCCAAGGCAGAACCTTAGTGCAACGGGGGCCTTGTTGGATTACAGCAGCTGGGAGCTGACAGGCCGAATGAGTTTGGGCCTAGACACACAGCCAGCACCAGTGGAAGCAGCAACAGCAGCTGTCTCTACCTTCCATCTTGAGCTGCTGCTGTGGGCCCTGCCTGGTGCCTGCAGGTATAGTCAGATTCCTCCAAGCTTCCTCAGGCATGTGACCAAAATTAGGTATTGCCAAGATTCCTGGGCAGCTTCTTCCTTGAGACTTACCTTTGTGGTAGGATAGACCAATGTACCATAACGGTCTGGATACCACAGTCAGGTCCTGTCCAGCTTCAGGCGCTCCCCTGACATCATGGGCTGGCTGGGCCTCAAAGACAGCCACACCCCTGGCAGGAATGTTGTTGCACCAGAGGAAGAAATGGAGACAAGAATTCAAGATCAGGTGAATGACAGAAATACTGCCCCCTCCCCACACATACCTCTAGTCCACATGAAGAGTTGTGTGGATGAAGAGGGGCTGAAGCAAAAGAAATCCCAAAGTGTTCACATTGGGATGTAAAGACTTGGTTCAATACATGTGAAACATCGTATCAATTTTTACATCATTGGCACGTTGAAGCAGCAATCTTTTTTTTAATATGTTGCTTAAAAGTAAGGTTTTTACAGCTTTAACGTGACTCTGGACATTTTTAAATTAAATTCCTACAAAAAATTCAGTTTCCCTGTCAATGTCTTTAAGGATCAAAGCTAAGGATGGTAAAAACTTGGCAGAGGGGACTTTCAAAACTGGTTGCTATAATTAACATGAACTAGAGATTTAAGTAATTAGATGCTGCGTGGGCACTTAGTGGATGTCAGATTATTAATGGCTTCCTGTAGAGATTAACTCTGAGTAGAGCCAGCCCAGCGACCAGAGAGTTCAACAGCTAAGCATGGCAGGTTTGTGAGCAAGTCCAACTTCTTCTGCTGGAGCCTCGATTATAGTGAGTTCACATGGAAGTCTGTAAGCCTCCAGTTTAAGAAAGCCAGTTCTTTGGCGTTTGGGACGAGTGGAGTGTGTTTAGGAATTGTCACCTCTCTGATCAGCCAGAGGCCACGTGATCCCAAAGGCAGGTGTCCAGTGAGCCCTGAGTTTCACAGTTGCTGGGGCAAGACTGCACTCCCCAATGTCTTAGGGAGCCTGGACCCTGCACTGGGCAGAGAAAGTGAGGAGAACCATTTCAAAGAACAAAAAGTGCTCCAGTGGGCTCCAATCTCTATGATGCTCAGGTGTAAAGAAAGTTGTCCCCAGATCCCCACCAATGACCTTAAGATGCATGAGAATAAATGTTGTGTAACTAACTGAACTGTGTTAGAAAAATTAAAAAAAAATATGACTTTTCTTGCACTCCAGGTATTACAAACCCACTGTGGATGCTTAACCTTCAATGTTGTATTTTCATGGAAAAAATGTGGCTGAAATACATTCAGGTGTAAGTGAAGGGACTCTGGACTATTTAAGAGTTGTGAGGATGGCCTTAGCAGACCTTGCCCTTTTCCCTTAATCCTTCTGCCTTGCTAAAAACTGTTAGGTTTCGTTCCTAAGGCTAGCCCCCAAGGTCTATTCCCTTATTTGGCCACTTCCTCCTCCAGACTGACTACCAAGGTCCAACTACCCAAGTATTGAAATCCAGTGATCGAAAGCCCCCTTTGGCTCAACTAATTAACATGTCCAATTAAAATTAAACACCTCATCCTAACATGGGATTCCCCCTTTACACTGCCATTGCCTATGGGGCATACATGTCTCCTCTCTATCTAGGGGCAGTCCTTTGTCCTCTGGGACAAATATCCCTTCCTCTTCTCCTTTCTCTATCTCCTGTCTTTGCCTCTTATTCCCTGCTTTTTGCCCCTCTGGGGGCAAATACATCTTCTGAGAACTGTACTTAGGGTCCTGAGTTGATACCATCCCTTGCAGTTAATGTCTGTTGTCTGCTATGGTAGGGAAAGAGTCAAGTTTTATGGTTTCTGCTTTAGTTTTCCAGAGGGTATCGAGATAGGGGCGACCGCATTGTTTTTCTAATAGTGATAATGTAATCACTACATCACCATGTTGTGATTACAATGTTGATAATTTTGTAACACTGATAGTGTAATACCATCTGGGAAAACAGATGAAATCACAGAGATTCTAAACTTTCAGTCATGCCGCAAACACCTTGCCAACATAGAGAAGGCCCTCTCATTGTTCCCCTCTGAGTTCGAGTTCTCGGAGCATGAGTTCAAGTACCTAATCCTGTCCCCAGTGCCTTCACACTGCCTCTCCCACACCCCCAGTGGGCCAATGGTCAGAGCGACATCTTGGCAGTGCTTCCCGGAAAGAAGGGCTGGGCCATCTGCCCTTCAGGCTCCTCTTCCCAAGGTTCAAGTCGAGGACCACTGTGCAGGTACCTCAAGTGTCAACTGCTGGGTCATCTGCCTAAAAACTTTCCACCAACAGCTCGCATAACTGTGTGTCTCTACTGATTCACACCACACCTCCCGCTGTCTAGGCACCTCTCTCAGAGGAAGGCCATCTATTCGGGTCACCTGGAAAAAACTGGGAGAAAAAGTGATAGAGTTTGAGTTCCAGAGAGGGCACAAGGTTTCAAACAGGCTGACTTGGATCTTCTTACTCCACTAAGCAGGGGCTTCCTCTTGGCACATGAGGAGATGAGGATGTTGATTCTGGGGGCTCAACTGTTATCTTTGCTGCAAGGCCTTACCTATCTCTGAGTTCTGCAAGAGTCCCTGAGTCTCATAAAGGTTTCCGTCCTCTTACTCAGGTTAAGTCTACTTGGTTTCAGCTGCTTTCCTTCAAAGCACCTTGGGGGAGAGAATAAAACAAAACAAAACAACAACAACAACAACAACAACAAAAGCCTACCTACCATACCTGAAACGGACAGGACAGGGCGGGCTGCATATTCTCATTTGGAAAGATATGCATTTCAGTGACAAAATTAACTCATTTCTCATCTGTAGCTCGGGGATTACAATAATCATGTTCCCTCCTAGGGATTTATAGACTAATTTGTTAGAAAGTTGTTATGATATGAAGCTTACCCTTCTTAAGCTTCTCGACCGCTTCACTGCATCAGGCCCTGTAGACACCGTTGGCTTCCTTAGGATCCCTGGCCAGCTAAAGATGATGTGAGTGCTTCTCCTTTACACAGTTCAGAAAGAACAATTGCATTCAAATTTGAAACCTAAAATGAGCTACACCACTACTACCAGGAGACAGAAGGGGGCACCCTAAGAATGTGTAACAGTAGTTAGCAGGCACACATCAGCACACCTTTTAAATGTCCTGTCATGCATGCTTCCTCTGAAGTACAGGAAAGGAAAATGTGGTTCATTTTAGAACTAAATTTATTCTGGGGAAGCCCATGACTCAGGGATAAAAATGTAGAACTCCCTAAGTCAGCCTCTGAGAACAAGACAGAGACAAAGGAAAATGACTTCCACATCTGTGGCACGCTATTAATCGGATTGTCAGGGGGACATAGAAATTGTCTGCATTTAATGCCTTGGAGATTAGAGGGAGATGATCAAATTACTTCGACGAGTAATTTATCCATGCCAAACACGGCTTTCAGAACACTGTTTACTAATGTACACAAGCCTGAGAGACAGGTGCTTCCGATTTCTCTCAGGTCTTCAGCAAAGCTAGCCCCTTCCCCAACAGTTTAATAAGTACTTCTTCAGATTGAAGGAAACTGTCTTCTCATCTATGAGAACTCTGGAATAAACAGGTGGATTATCCAAAAAACTGTCATCAGATGAAGCAATAAAAAGAAAGAGGTTGGAAAGATTAAAGATAAAGAGAAGGAACAGTTAAAATGGTTCAGAGGAGGGCAGGGGCGGGGAGGAATGGAAAGAAAAGAATGAGACAAGACAGCTGCAAGGGGAAGGTAGGGAAGGAAGAAAGGAAGAGAGGAAGAAAGGAAGAGAGGAAGGGAAGGAGGAAGAAAAGCAGCAAGGGAGGGAGGAAGGGAGAAAGGAAGGAAGGAAAGAAGGAAGGAAGGGGGGAGGGAGGGAGGGAGGGAGAGAGGAAGAAAAGCAGGAAGGGAAGGTAGAAAAGAGAGAGGAAGAGAGGGAGGAAGAAAGGAAAGCAGGAAGGAAGGGGGTGAGGGGGAGAGAGAAAAAGGAAGGAAGAAAGGGAAATGTAAAGATAAGAAAAGAACAAAAAGAAAAGAAAAACTGAAAAGAAAGGAAAAGAAAAGACAAGACAAGACTGTAAAATAGACAGACCCTCCCTCTGGGGTTTCAGAAGGACCTTTATTAGCAGGAGGGACCTGGGTTTCCTATACGTTTCTCCATGCACCTGAAGATCGAACACAAATCCTAGGCCACACAGTAGAACTAGACAACCCAGGAGGACATTTAGGAGGAAGCCAAGGGTGACGCTTAGCAGAAGCATCAAAGCGGGGCTATTGACTTAGCAGCCCTGAGTGGCCTTCTGTGAAAGGTTTTGCTTTCCCCAGCTGTTCCTTAGTTAATGAATATGGAATATTGACTCAGGGGCGTCCTCAAAGGTGGCCAGAAAACAATCTCATTTCAGGCCTGTCAATAGCCCAGTGCCCAGAGGATGGTGGATGGGGTGGGGCACAATCCACCCTCACTCTGCCTCTCTCCAGGGCCTTATGCCAGTGTGTGTGTGTGTGTGTGTGTGTGTGTGTGTGTGTGTGTGTGTGTATGTGTTTTCACCAGATGAGACTGGCCTGTCATAAAGATAAATAGACCCACCTGTTCACTGCTTTCTAAACACTGTTTAGGACAGGGAGAAAATGAGTCTTTAGTTTTTAAAAAAATTACTAAGGTAGGTAAAAAGCTTCTTTTAAGGTAACTCTTAATAGTTTATTTTATACCATATCTGTAGAAAATAATATTGCATATAAGCACTCAAACACACACAGACACACACACAGACACACACACACACACACACACACACACACACACACACACACACACACAGTGGAGTAAAGCCAAAGGAGACCTTTACATATTCGAAGGTCTTCACTCTCTCTCACGTAGCTCAGGCTTGTTGTGTAGCTAAAAATGACCTGGACTTATTATCTTCCTACCACTAGAATTTCAGGTATAAAACATCATGCTCAGTATTAGGCAGTCAGTGCAGGGTTTCCTGTGTGCTAGGCACACATACCTACTGTATGGCGACACTCCAGCCATACAGTAAAGACAATTTTGAAACCGTCGATCCAACTAGCGTGCTGGTATGACTGTAAACACAAGGAGGGTAAGGAAAGCAGAGAATTTAGAGGCATTCGTTTAAGGAGTAGCATGCATCTGGACAATAGAGTTAACCTTGGAGTGATGGGGAAGGGTGGGCAGATAAGCGGGAAATATTAAAAATTTGGGTATGTTAAAATGACCATGCATCACAATTGTCTGTGTTTGTGATTCTAGAATCAGGCAGAAATGTGGGTCAAAAGTAGTTGAGTTTCTTGACCCCTACATGGGTAGATTATATTTGTAGCAAGAGAAAAGAAAATATTGTATAGAAAATAGAAATAAAGTTATAATGATAGTCTGCCTGGCTACAGGTTATGTCTGTCTTGAATGTGATAAGAAATAATAGGTTACAGTCATGGTAAGTCTCAGTTTATCGTGCACAGAGAAACCTTTAAAACTAACTACAGTTTAACAAGTGAACAGATGGGATGTTAAATAAATGAATAGTTGGGAAACTGAATAAATTAAAAATGGCTGTAAAAGACTGTTAGTTTTGGTATCAACATAATTATTCTGTTTTAGTAGAGTGGTTGCCGTAGTCATAATTAAGGTGCTTAATGATAGGTAAGGTCTTACTACCTCTCTGACTCAGGAGGTAAACGATTTGTTCTAGCAGTTTGTTTTGATCTTTTATTCAATTGTATTAGTTAACTCCAGGCATTATTTTGCTGTGCCATTCAATTGAATCCTGTATCCAAATTATGATAATTAAGTTTATATAATTTTGACTTCTATATCTCTTAAAACTTCTCTCTTTTCATAAGAAGCAGCTAACGTTGTTCCCAGCCAACCCTACTCATCTCCGGTCTCTTTGTAGTGAGTGTACACATTCTCTTTGGTGTGGGTTGGACATGACTCAGATATAATAAAGAGAATATGACAAAATGGTAAGATGTCACACTGATTAGTTTTCCAGAGTTTCTGGGTTCTACATTGTACTCCCACTCACTCACAGTGTCTCAGAGCTCTTGCTGTGGGAGAAGGGAGCTGCTATGTCCCCAGAGGCCCAACCTGTTTCTGAGTCCCTATTGAGAGCTCAACATGATCCCATGTGACAATGATGATTAAGCTTGATGGTCAGCTTGATGAGATTTAGGATCACCATTAAACCAACCCCTGAGCATGCGTGTAAGGATTATTTAGGTTGTCTTGATAAGGGTAGGTTGTCTTGATATGTGTAGAACTGGGTTGGAGATTTAGCTCAGTGGTAGAGTGTTTGCCTAGCAAGAGTAAGGCCCTGGGTTCGGTCCCCAGCTCCGAAAGAAAAGAAAAGAAAAAAAATATGTTTAGAACCTTTGATAAGGTCTTGGAACAAACACAAAGAACAGGACTGAGTACCAGCATTCAATTCATCTCCATCTCTCTCTCTCTCTCTCTCTCTCTCTCTCTCTCTCTCTCTCTCTCTCTCTCTCTCTCTGTTCCTTTCCCAACTGCACATGCAATGTGACTAGTCACCATGCCTGCTTCCATACCTTGTCCACTAAGATGGTCTGTATCTCTTCTGCCTACAGGGTACCAGTCCCTGACCATTCCCCCTGCTCTGAGAAAACTTACTCTCTTTAGTTGCTTCTTGCTAGGTATTTGGCCACAGCAATGAGACACATAACAAATACGGTGACTAAAAGCCCCTGGGAACAGGATCTTGACTACAGCTCATGAGTGACATTGAAAGTAGGGGCTCAGGGGTTGGGGATTTAGCTCAGTGGTAGAGCGCTTGCCTAGCAAGCCCAAGGCCCTGGGTTCGGTCCCCAGCCCCGAAAAAAAGAAAAAAAAAAGTAGAGGCTCTTCAGTGATCGCTTAAGGTGATGACAGCCCAGCTGCCTTAAGAACAGAGTCCTGAGGAGAGACACTGAGTCACAAGCCATGGCTCACAAAAATAGACTAGAATCTATGTTTCTTGTTTTAAGCTGCTATGTTCCAGGGTGGGTCGTTAAACAGCAATGTGTGGTGCTACACCAGCACTGTTTAAGAATTCTTCTATCTCGTGAGAAGCCTGGCAGTAAGACACTAGGGTTCCTCTGTCTATGTGGTAAAGAACTTGACAGTTAACTTGCCCTCACAGACTGGCTTTTCCTTATTCACAATCAGGGATAATAGTGCCCACTTACTTATTCTCAGTTGGAAAACTTGTAAGAGCGCTTCTCAGTCCATGAAGTGGTTTGTGAGTACACAAAGTAGCTCTCGCTATTCCATTTCATGAAGGTGGACCAGAAAGGTCTTTACAAATCTGAGTAATGTAAATGCATGCTTTATACATAGACATTTAGCATTGGCAAAACTAAACCTAAATTCATGTGCTTACCTAACTTCTTTTTGAAGTAGGAACTTAAGTCCAGTGTTATGGTTTGCTCAACTGTCACCCCTCATGGAGCTCTACCCAGCCCACTGTCCTTGGGAGAAACACAATTCCCCTCACTACTGTGTACTTGGACTCATTCTCTTCATTACACTCAGCCCTAAATCATTTATTATGTTAATCTGTTGCTTCTCTTGAGCTTTTTTTTTTAATTTGAGGCCAGACATTTCTCAACCTCATTCAATGATGGACCAGCATTAGTGGGAACTCCACACATTAATAGCTGCCTGATAAGCAAACACGATGGGGTTCTATCTAACGGACTAGTAGATTTGTAGTCGGACAAGGGTCTGCTTCCTTGTTCATAGGCAAAGGTTCTCTGCTCATCATATGTAACATTTGCAAAGACTTGAAGGATTTCTCTAAAACCTCTTTTACAAGGGCACTAAGACTGGATGGGAAGAATGTCACCTTTATGACTTATGACCTCCCCAAATCCTACCGCCTAATTGCCATCGCCTTAGAGGTTGGAGCTTCAACATATGACACTTTCAGACAAGGGGATAGCTAACACATTTTCTGCTTTTATCAGCTTGCTAAGGATAGCTCCACAGATAAAAGAGAAATGATCTTTAAATTCAGTTTGGGAATCTGTCTTGTTTTATGATATTCAGGTTGATTGTATAGTACAGAGGCCCTGGAGAAAAGCAAATAGATGCTTGTAAAAGTTGTTGTAAAATTCTAGTCTCAAAAGCTTTTGAAAATTTAAAAAAGAAAAGTGTGAACTTGACTTCTTTCTACCTGTGAGCAGTATCATTGGATCTGTCTCTTCTTTTAGGGGTCATGGGGACTGCCATTTCCTTCAGTCATGGTAAACGTTTGTCTTGTAATAGAAGAGCCTCTCTCTCTCTCTCTCTCTCTCTCTTCTCTTCCTTTCCTTTTACCCCCTCTTCAGTGCCTAATCACAAAATTTAAAAGCTTTCAACTAAGAAAATAAGAACCTAACTATAGGGGTTGGGGATTTACGGTCCCCAGCTCCAAAAAAAAAAAAAAGAACCTAACTATAGAAATTCTTATTTTGGGTAGGATTAATTTCTTTTACTGGACTTGCATCTGTGCTACTACTAGAATATGTTATCTGGTGTGTGTGTGTGTGTGTGTGTGTGTGTGTGTGTGTGTGTGTGTGTAATAGCAACTCTTGAATGTATTTAATATTCTTATTATAAAAAAGACCACGCCACAGTTTTCTCTAACATTCTATTTATTGTGCTCACTGCAGGCTCTGAAAGAACAGCCTGCAGTTGTGTTACATAAACCACTTTTGAAAGGTGGCTTAAGAACCTCAGCTCTTCATCATTGTCTTCAGGACTTTACTAAGCCTTTAGTCAAAACGAAGCAAAAATGAAACCAAAACAAACACCCCCCCTCCCCTCAAAAATAAAAGAGGTCTAGCTGTTTCTAGTTACTACAGTGTCTAAACCAAACATCACATGATGAAAATTAATTTCAGATTTCCCAGAGGTAGGAAGGAGGCAGATCTATTTCCCTTCTCAACCCGTCTTCCCTCAGGCATGATGCTGGAGAACTAAATAAAGACAATATGTTCCAAATTGCCAATCCCATTAGTCTCCATGTAGGCTGTTTAAAACATGCAAATAGATCCAAAAAATCTCTCTCATCACATCAAGATTAATGAAAGTTCACATCATCATCAATTGCAATGACAGTCAGAAGAAGAGAGAAGGAGGAGACGCAGACACAGCCTTTCCCTGTAGACAAACATTCTGTGTGGAAATGCTGTGTTGATGGATTCTACCTGGCTGTGTGTATACCTGTAGCCTCAATGCACTCTGCTTTTCTACTCCCAGACAAATATTCCTGCAGGACCAACACATGCCTGTGTTCCAGCCCCTTCAGTGACCGTCCTTTAAGCAATGATGGGAGCCCCATCTCTTCACTCTGAAGTTCAAGGATCCAGTTAACTTGAACATCCTTATTTGATTCAGGCGCTGAACATATGTTTTATGTGTAGCAAAGTTGAGTGGATGCTTATTATATTGTTGTATTTGTTATTTTGAAGCACTGTTTCAGGAATACCAAACTGCCTTCTAACTTACTATCTAGGTATTGATGACTTTGAATTCCCCCTCTTTTGATCTCCACTTCTTGAGTGTTGGGACTTTAGACCTATGCTACTGTGCCTGGAATCAACAGCCCTATTTCTCATTTTGTTTGCTTGCATTTGTTTTTATTTTCCATATAGACTTTCACTGTATACCCATCCTCTGACACTCTGTGCAGCTCTTTTTTGAACTCAGGGTCCTTCTATCTCTGCCTCCCAAGATTACAGACACGTACCACCATTCCTATCTTGCCTCAGCCTTTATTACCCACCTTTTCTGATAATTATGAATTTTCTCTGATAATGAGTCTGTTACATGATTACTAATAAAAAAGTATGGTGTTTCAAAGGAAGTCAAAGCCATACAGGAAGATTTATCACCAATGAAAATGTTTGCAAACCAGAACCTGCTCCAGTATCCCTGTTCTTTGAGTTGAGCGGTCTCCAAAATATTCACACACTTCCCACAAAGGAAGGGAAACTCACTCAATATAAATAGACTTGATGACAAATACAATTGTCTACATATATGGGGCAATGCAATGCTATACAAGATACTTGGTACTCAAAGCGTTTTTGCAAGTTGGTCAGCCTCTGAAGATCAAATGTAAAATGGCAGTGCCCATCTGTCACCATACAAATCTATTAAAAGCATTTCAGAGTCCAGAATGCTAAATATCGTCTTCCTTTCAGTCACTGTGCAATGGCTCAACTGAGACTAAATGTGTGTGACAATGGCATAAAGACATTTGCAACTTTATGTAGCAATTGAAAATTAAGATTAAGCTAAAAGCCCAAATGTACAAATGAGTCTTTTAGCACATGACTCTGATTATCATTGACACGTTCTGAATTACCATTAAAACTTATTTTTGAAAGTTACTATTTTTATTTTGAGATCATTTCCAGTCAGTTTTCCCTGTACCACTTACAATGAAGTTTTGGCTCCTGTTTTCAGTGGATTCCCTTCTCATATCCTTGCCCACAGCTCAAAATCTTCTGTGCTTTCCTTTTCCTGTTGATTGGTACATCTTCCTGTTGTGATGCTTCCTCTTAGGGGAGCCTCAAACGCCATTCCCTTTAGAACCTGCTTCTGGAAGGAGAGATCTTCATCCCAAGCTTTTGTTTGCTGCAGCTGCTATGCTGCTACTAAGACAGTGCCCAGAGTTTTAGAGCTTGGGTTACAAAGATTAGATTGAGGTCTCACCCAGCTGCTGTCCGTTAAGTTCATATGTGTGAATGGATGCGCTAAGATCACTGGGGAGACAGTGCTACTTCTCTAACCTGTGTTTAAATGGAATTCTATTCATTTAACTGAAAGTAAACAGGAAAATAAAGATTTATCCCGGTGCTTCTGATTGATGGGGAAAACAATATTTAAGCCTCTTTCTAGGCTTCCCAAAAGCGAAAGTAACAATTATAAGCATTTTGTCTTACTTAAATGAGGGGAATTTATTACTTTCTATTGTGACCCTCTATCCAAAAGAAATAGGTCTCACGTGGAAAATGATGGCTACATTTGCAGGGGTGCAAGCTGCTGGATGTCTATATCTTTATCTCTCTTTGTTGCCATCTTGTTTTTGCCTCATGTGTGGGTGTTTATGCTGTGATGTCCTTGTGAGGCCAAGAAAGAAACTTGGCAGCTGGTACGTGGATAGCATGGTATCCGATGGAGCAGAGACTGGCCCCGTCCCTGGTGAGTTCTTCAATTTGTTCAGGATTATTGCCGTAGAATTAGAAAGATGTTTCTCAGGGCAACCTTGGCCAGTAATTCAAAAGTTGATTCAAGCTTCTGTCTGAGCCCCTCCCTGTAATGGGTAGAAAACCTGGCTCTCTGAATTTCTGCAGTAACAGGTCAAAGTTTAGGAGGATCCAGAAGTAACCCAATCAAGCAACTGGTTTAGTGGTCCTTATTTAAATATACAATGATGGTTTAAATTAAATATGTGATAGTTCTAATGGCTTCAGCTCAGTGAAGATTTGATAGAATGAAGTTGGACCATCCAAGTCCTATGACAATTCACATCAGTATTCTCTCTGAATGGACTGACGTAGCATCAAAAACTATGGTTATCAGAGCAATCCTTACCATGTTGTGTGTGCTTTACAATCTTGAGACTGATGGAGCTTTAAGATGGTAACTTGCAAGTCCAAATTTACTGGGACAATGAATCTTTAATATTATTTATATTTTTGTCCAAAGACCTTTTTACTTATACAGAGCCATTTTTCTTTCCTTCATAACTAAGATCCTGTTTTTCTACTAAAGCAAAGAGCAAAGTGGATGCATTACTTCAAGCATTTGCTGCTGAACAGCATGCTCTATGAGCACGTGGAGCCAGCCTTGTAATCATGGCCGCTCTTTTAAATCTAATTAACAGAGTATTGGGTGCTGCTGGTCAGGGACACTGAACCACCCTACCGGGTAAATTTTGAAGCCCAGTTGAACCTCCAGGATATGTTTAGTCACTGGTGAGCACAGAGTCATCAAAAGGATGAGCATCGGTCTTTCTCATCACTCTGTCAATAATAAGGATCTTGAAGTGGGAAGGGTCATGGTTCCATTGTTCAGAACTAAATACTGGTAGGAATTTAAATAGTTCTTGGTTGAAAGGCCCAGAGCCTTTCAAAGGTCTGCCCAGGGGACAAGATGATTGTAAAAGAAGAGAAATCCTCAGCTCTATAACTTTACTGCTTGTACCATGCAAAAGTTGAGCTGCTGGCTTTAATAAGGCTGTCAAACTTGACTCCAAACTGGCGCTACCCAGGAAGCAGAAAACAGCAAAACTAAACATCAGACTAACTCAAAATAAAATAAAGCAAAACTGATCATTGAGTCCTCACTCCAAAAGGTTACTATTTACTCAGAGTGCTAAGGCCAGAACATCAACGTTTTGAAAAAGAAGTCCCAGGTGTAGTGCAGACTGAAACTGTCCACTAAGACTTTCCAAGGTCTGTTGAGGCAGCGTGAGGCGTGGTGGGGTAATCTCAGCTCAGCCTCTGAGCTTCCTCCTTTCATCCTCACTGTGTTTTCTTCAGCTCCTCAAATTTTCTCTCGGTTCCATGCTCCTCTATACCACGCACATTCCTTTTCTAGGTGCCTTTCTGCACCAAGCAATCCTGGCAGCTTTCCTTATCCCTGTGCTTTAAAGCGCTCCGGAGCCTCCGGGAGAGCTCATGCAGCATTTTCCTCCTAGAGACTGAGGAGTGTCACAATGTGATTGTTATGTCTGCAAAACTTTGGTGTGCATGCATAATCACCTTCGAAAACACTTTCCTACAGTGCACACTCTGGTTATTCCCCATTTTGTGATACAATAGTTGCAGCTAGTGAAGTAACTCACCTAAAATATTAGTAGTTGTCATTAGAAAAACATCTTAATGCTACATGTATGCCAGGCCCTCAGTGGGAGAGGACGAATCTCATCCTGGAGAGACCTTTTGCCCCAGAAGTGGGGGATACCTGGGGAGTGATGGTGGGAAGAACTGTGCAAGGGGCAACAGGGAGGGTGGCAGAATTTTGGACATACATAAATAATGCAATTAATAAAAATTAGATAAAAATATCTTAAGGACAAACATTATTTTAGACGCAAAGATAAATAGTTTTAAGACAGTTGTTATGTCTGTGGCTTACAGAACAGCTATAATGACTGAGCAATTACGGTGCTATATCACAAAATATTCTTAGTGGTAAAGAAGGCTGTGTTTCAATTGTCAGGTATTAGTTCAACAGAATTTAATAAGGCCTGTATTGTAGATTGTGCCTTTCAATGACAAATTCCAAACATACTGTATTAACAAGCATTTACTACTGAATATTGTCAAGAAATATGAATATTCACTAGCTTGTTCTACTTGCAAGACAGTAAAGGCCTTGACTGTGTTTGACTCATTTCCCGTGCAATTATATAACATATCAGTAATATACCTATGAGTTGTAAACCCAGCCTGTGCACATGTCGCAGGGAGTCTGTGATGTTTGTACTTGTTAAATTGGCTCTATAGTCTTAGCAGCTGGCAAGATGCAGACAACAGTCTATTGTAAGTGCCACTACGATATGCTAGTAGAAGAATATCTTATGCCGCTTAGCTGCATGTATGCTAAAGCTCTTTAAAACTTTATTTATATCTTATTTATAGCTAAATGCAAGTGTTATTTGGCTATAGAACACTTTCTAAAGTTGGATTGATGTAGCACTAGTGTTTACAAATTAAACCTCACAGGAGGACAAAAAGTTTCCTGCAGATGAAATAATTAAAGTCAGAAATTATTAACACTTAACATTTCTGCTTATGAACAGTCAGTGTTAGGCAATAGCACAAGTCTGTTGATGTGTAAGGGATGAGTATATAATAGGGACCAGAGATTATCCTTGAGACAGCTGACCTAGATTCTGACTACAAACTAACGTCATGCATTGGGAAATGAGTTACAGCCTCCCGTGAGTGCCTGTTCATGAGAAAAGCTTACTATTTTCCCAGCTGTGGGCTTATCATGGTGGATATTTGTACTTGTGTGTACTTACATACACGTTACCAAAACTTCAAGGAGAAATAGCAAAGCTGATCTCTTTTTCTTATTTAATTATAATTGTAAATTGATTAACTGTGTCTGAATATATTTGTGTGTTAGAACACAATGCCATGGTTTATGAATGCACTGTGGAATAATCTATTCAAGCTAATGGACAGCCATCACCTCAAATATTTACTTTTCCTGTACTATGTATCCGATTCATCCTGCCTAGTTAGGCTTTGCTTCTTTGACCAACATGTCTACTTCCTGCAGCCTCTTCAGACTGTGGTAACCACTATGTTTCTCTGATTCCTTAACTTCAATTGTTTCAGACTCAGTATGTGAGTGCTTTAAGGGATTAGTCTGCTAAACCAGGATTCTTTAATTTAACATAATTATCTTCAATTTCATTCATTTTGTGGAAACTGAGATTTTCTTTCTTTTAGAGACTGTATAGTACCTCATTGTATGTGTGTATAGTTTCTTTACCTATCTGTTGACAAGTACTTGTCTCAATTGTATAACTTAAGCACTGTGAAAACAGTATAGATCCTGCTCCAACAGCATACTGACTTTCTACTTTTAAAAGCAAGTATCTAGGAGGAGGACCGCTGGACTATATGATAATTTCATCTTGAGTTTTTGAACACCCACATAGTTTTTTATAATGGCTATAATTTTTATATTTACATCCCTAAAAACTGTGCATCAGAAGTCCCATCTACACCACTTCCTTAACTATTATATCCCTTTTTAAATGGTTGTAATTGGAGGTAAAATGATATCACTTTGTAGTTTGAGTCTCTCTCTCTCTCTCTCTCTCTCTCTCTCTCTCTCTCTCTCTCTCTCTCTCTCTCCTTGTCACTCTCTAACAAGATTTCATGCAATCCAGGCTGGGCTCAATCTCCCAATACAGACAAGGTTGACATTGATGTTCTGATCCTCCTGCCTCAGCCACCTGAGTACAGGGATGGCAGCTATACCACCTCACCTGATTTTCTCTGTAATTTTTATTTAATTCTCTAGTAATTCACAATGTTGTCCTGTTTTTATATATAACTTTGTTCCTACAATCATCAGATAGTCAGAATAATTTGCTCCTCTACACAAAATGTTCCTGTCATATTTCAAAAATCCTTGAAAATATTATATTTAAGGCAAAGAAAAGGTTGCTGATGAGGTATGTTTCAAATAGAAAGACTAGCATGATCAGGCCATGTAAGGCAAGCGTACTCACAAGGGCCATAGGAAATAGTAGAGAGATACAAGAGTATTGGAAGAAGACATTAATCTAAGGAAAGGCTCAGTGAGCTGTAGCATTGCAGATGCAGCCCACAGGCCAGGGAACGTGGGCAGCCAGCTTAGACCAGAAAGGGAGAGGAAATGAATCCTTCCCCAGAGTCTCTAAGACAGGAAAATTGCTTGCCGATATTTTTTGTTTTATTTTTTAAAGACCTGGGTTAGACTTCTGAAGGTGATGAAATTGGGTTTTAAGATAGTAGGTCCATAGTTAACTTCTTACCATGACTTTGGGATGTGAACGTTGTCTGCTGACAGGGGGATGTAGTCAGATTTGCTTCTCAACTTTAGAGTGAGAAGATGACCTTACAGGCCTACTCAAGTCACAGAGGCACTGAATGTAAACTGGGGATACACGAGAGAGCTAATGTACTATGACTTCTCAGAAGATTTACATCCTTTGGTGCCAACAGCGGTGGTAGTCAATAGCTGCCATCACTTGGGACTGTCACGTCAGTTCCCTTGCATACTACTGCAGACAACTAAAACAAACCCAACTGAACAGAAGGTTTGCTTCTGTCTGGGATTCTGCTGTGAGTGACTCTGGTCATGAACGGAAGACTTCAGCATCCTCTTTGTCCTTTTTTGCTTGCTTTGATTGCAAACACAGGAGCTCCACCTCAGCTATCCACCTTCAAACCATTCAGGAAAGACCACAGGAATGCCAGAGAAACTCACCCTGCTGCCACTGAGTCCAGAGGCCAATGCCAGATCTCTTGTTGTCTGAGAAATGCCAAAACTTGTTTACGTTATCGCTGCTCACTTTCTCTACAGTTTTGAGTCACAGCACTCCTAGTGGGCAGACTGTCATTCTGTCACTCCTTGTACCCACCCCTCCTGTGACTCCTGCCAGTCCTTGGCCCACCTCTTTCCTCACTGTGGTCTGTAGGATCTTTCTCTCTTCCTGCCTTTCCAGTACCACAAGAGTCAACCAGACAGCATCCCGTTACACATTTGCCTTGTTGCTTCTCATATGTCCCCCTACCTGGAAGAATTGCTCACGAAGGGGGAAGTTTCTTAAGCAGCACTATCTATTATGATACTCTGATGGCCAACCGTCACCCAGAACCATTATATATTTGTGGCTGAGGCAACATGGAACCAAACTTCAACCCAACTTAATCTCATTTTAAGTAACAACACATGCAAAGTGGCTGCGTTATCAGTGAGCAGAACACGAGACTATGAGTACTCCAAAGTATATTAATCGGGTTCTGTGCCTCTAGTGGAAGGGCAGGCACCACGTATGCAGTAAGTTATTGTAAACTACCCTTCATTACTCCACACTGCTCATACCTGGAGCCACAACCTTTCTACCATGGTAAATGGAGAGATGAGATGCAACAAAAAAGTTTCCAGAGTATGACCAGAAGAAAGGACAAGAGGCAGCAGGAATGTGTCGGCCCCAGATGCCACTGCCTTCTGGGAGAGTTACTCAGCATGGCCGTATAGTTTGGATTTTCAAAAACACCTAAAAACTGGCATGTTTGCAAGAAAACATCACATGTTGAGTTCTGATTATGCATCCAGTTTTAAGAATGGAAGAACCACGAGTAGTACAGATCAACACTGCTTGGCCAGATCTGTCTGTTAAAGGGCCATGACTTTGAGGCCCGTGGGCCATAAAACAAACTGTGGACTCTTCTCTCCCCATGGAGGGGACCTATAGATGTGGCAGCTGGCCTGGTGCTCCCTGACGTGTTCTGTTCTTTTACTTATGCCCTTAAGCCTTTTTCCACATTCCACATGTTCCAGCTGCCTTTCCAGACCTCACAGCCCAACAAAGACTGTCCCCGCCTTGTCTGGACAGCGCTCAGCTCAGCCGTCTTTTCTATAAACCCTTCTCTTGAATTAGCACAAATTAAATGACTGACCTAGCCCTTTGCACAGAGAGCTGCTGTTACATCTCACGTAGGCACTGTCTAGCCAGCTTTAGTCACACCGAGGGTCTGTGCATGTAACATGATAACCGACTGCACAGCTGGACTCTCGTTACTTATTGCCGCCTCTCCCCAGGATTAAAGAACGTGCAGCTCCCAGGCTGCTGCTCTCTGCACAAAGGAAGAGCAATGGCAGAAGTCACTCCTGGGTGGTGATGCGTGAAGGAGACATCTGTACCCGCTTAGTGTACTCTGTGTAGCAAGTGTCCTCACTGTCCTGCTTATTCAGGAATATGCTATGCCCATGCCGAGGTGTGTGAGACAATACTCTTGCAGCTCAATGGCTACTCTCAGGATAGGGTGCAGTGGAGACATGGCTGGGGGCGGGCGGTCCAGCAGATGTTGTTTAATGGCTGCGGTGGATCTTAGTTCATTCTACATACCATTATTTCAATGGCACACTCCTAGACCCAGCAGGTGCGCGTTCTGCAGAGTCTGATGCTTGGGAAGATGATCTTTCTCTCCCAATTGTTTCTCCACACTTTTCAAAGTGGAAGCAGCATGTGTCAAATAGTGTGCATTTCCAGTCAGACTGTCCAGCTAACCTAATACCCAGGTTTGGTAGGAAATAGATGCTTAAAGTAGCAAATAGGAAAGAACGCTGTTTATTCACAAAGATACCCCTCACGGTGATGCTGTGATTCTTGTCATGGGTTTTATTTTCCAACTAAAAACACAGAGACACAACAGGTCAGGTAGTCTGCCTGGTGCTATGGCTGGAACAGGAGAGATGTAAACTCAGGCCAGTTAGAGGTTGAAGCCCATTTCCACTAAAGCCCTGGAGATGAGCAGACCTTTTGTCCTGTAGATCTTGCCTGTAGAAATGTAAAGCCATTCTGTTCTAGCCTTGCGTGGTATCTCATATCTGTAATCTAAGCACACAGAGTCTGAGGCAGGAGGGGTGACATGAATTCAAGGACAAGCTAGAGAATATAGTGAGCACCAGGCTAGCTTGTCCTCCTTATCAAGAACCTCTCAAACACAACAAAGCATAATGGAAGAAGAAAATGTCTACCGTGCACAGAGGGAGGGCTACTACAGAACAAAAAAGGGATTCCACTGAAGTCCAGCTTCATGAGCTAATGAGTTTATTGATATTACTTATAGAATGCACCTTAAAGGCAGCCATATCACTGGGAAGTTCTCCAGGCGATTTCAAGACAGCTACACCACTGAAGGCCTGCTCCAGTCAACTGTTGTCCTCTTACACAGACTCAGGGAGGGACAGGGCCTCATGGCGATCTTGTAAAGGCCCTGTATGGTATTATGAGTTCTCTGAGTCCTCTTCTACCCCCTATGGAGGGAATGTTGTAAGATACCATTTCAAGATCACTGCTGCTCTGCTTAAAGGCAGCAATGATCATATCCAACCCAGAGGAAAGAGTTACACTGTACACTTACATTCCAGGGTAGCGGAAATTTCCAGGGCACAGTTTGTCATTTCACTTGGTGAGATGTTACATTGCCAGAGCAGGGGCCAAGATCCCTGTCTCTTTGCCCTTGCATCCTACCTATCTAAAGATGCAGTTTTCCTTCAGAACCATAGATCAGTACTGTGTTTGTGCATGATTCTCACAAGGGCCTTTGAGGCAGCCTGGCCATGTCCTAAAGCATAGCCACTAAGGATAACAGCTGGTACAGACTCAAGGAACAACCAGCACAGAAATCAGACTCTAAAGATGCCACAGAGGAAGGGGACCAAAGGATCTGGGTTCCCTCTATATTACATGGAGGTCTTGCTTCAGAGATAATCACTGGCTCTTGTCTCCTCATGGACTTTGAGAAGTCTTTAAAATCCAGAATAATGTTTCAGGCTCAGCCTAGTACACTGTATTCCTAAGTAATTCTTTGAAAGTACTTTGTAAGTACTTTGAAAGTAATTTGTAGTACTTTTGAAGGCTAGCAGTCATGATATTGAGCCAATGGCTCCTAACAATTCTTGAGAGGTAAAAGGTCACAATAAATTCTTGTTATAAACTTCCTCTAGGAAAATGTATTTAAACCAATGCATAAATAACATTTTGCATTGTAGTGTTCTATAAGGGTACCATGGTCCTCCCTTATCCCCAGTTCACTTTTCAGGGCCTGGAATAGGGTTTTACCGTGTAATCCAGTCTAACCTCAAATTCATGATCCTCCTGCCTCAGCTTTGTGAGTAACATACTATCATGCCATGCTAATCTTTCAAAAGTTTCTATCATGTAAAATCTAGCAAGGATTCAAAATAGTAAATAAAAATCTTCCAGCAATAAACAATTTGCAAGTTTTAAATTATGGGCCATTCCAAATATCATGATAAAATATTGTGCCCAGAACATGATCATTCCTTATTCAGAGTATCTACCCTGCCTGCCCATTAGTTCCTTTGCCATGTACATGTCTATGTTCAAGTAACTTCAGCTTTTCTTAATAATGCTAGCAAAACTCAAGAGAGGTGAGGGTTGTAGTCTGGAGAGCTCACAGTTAAGCTGTGAAGTATCAATGGCAATATAGGAAATATAGTAACAGATAATAGTAATGTAGATGTATTTCATAAGAAAAAGATATAGTTTGATAACTTCTATTCTCATCACACTTTATTGTATATTTTATTGTGTCTAAGTCATGAATTAAATTTTGTCATATGTATGTGTGTGTAGGACAAATGCAAGTCTAAATAGCATAGGGTTTAATATTACCAGGGTTTCAGCATCCACTGAAGGTCTTGGATCATATGCCCCTAAGTAAGGGCAGATTTACCTTGTTTCCTATTGCTGTGATCAACACCATGACCAAAGGCAACTCAGGGATCAAAGATTTTATTTCAGTGTACAACCTGCAAGTCCATTTTTCCAAGAAGTTGAGGCAAGGAAATCTAGATTGTAAAGAAGTTGCTGAAGTCCCAAATAGGAAACAAAAGCTATGGAGGAAAGTCAGCTACTGGTGTACCCTTTGTGGTTTGCTCAGACTGCTTCTTTATACAACTCAGGGCCCAGGAGAGACTCGGGGTAGTGAAAGTAATGCAGGGTATCTTTCTACCTTGCAGAGTTGAGAGTCAACTAAGAGAAAAGACAAAAGTATCTACAAACCAATTGGCCCAAACAGTGGATTTCATGGTTGTTCCCAAGTGAATTTCCTTCCTCCTAGTATTCCTCATTGGCTGAGAGGTACAATTTCTCTGCTTACTTAAGGTGTAGTCCCCACCCCAAATTTCTCATGTTCCTGGGGCTTTCCTGATGAATGTACTTAGTCCTGTCATAGTCTGTCTATCATTTTTCAACCCTATGATAACCTGAAAAGCACACAAGCAAGAAGATGCCAGCCATGAGCTAGGGAATGGGGGCTTAGTGCTTCCAGCATGTCTGTGGTCACTGATGAGCTCAGACTGCACCTCACTTTGAAATGGTTTACTTCATTATGATTTTTTTTTCAGTATACACTGTGGATATGAGACTAGGAAAAGAGTACACTGAACCTTTTGATAAAGGTTTATACTACATATAAATTTATGATTATTTTAAAATTCAAAGTTCCCAAAATACCTTAAATTTCATATTAATGGCTTCTGCATTTTTTACCTTTAATTATATCACTAAACTAAATGAATCTAAGCAAAATCCAAGTCTACTAAGGACTTTGGTCATTTTCAGGTAAAATCATGATATGCAGTTTCCCATCCAAACACTGGATTTGTGTCCATAGAGTTTTGGTCTCATATTGTCAAGTCTCCAAGGTGAAAGTTCAGTCTTTGAGAAGAGCCCCCAAACCCTGCTTAAAAATCCAAGAGCTATTTGGAGTTCTACCTTGAGAGACGCAAAAGGTGGCCACAGTCTCTTCCCCCTGGTGATGTCAGGAAGTGATGATACAGGAACTTGAGTATACAAACTTACAAATTGGCCTGAATTTCAAAGTCTTGATCACTATGAGGTATCTATTACTATATAGAGGTATTTCTATATAGTATCTTATTTTAAGCTTTCTTGATCCATCAACATCAGTGTACCCAATATTAATTCATCCTAAAATGTTGTCTAATCCTGTGCTTGGAGACAAAGGGCATGTTTTAGCTCATATTCAAGTCAAAGATAAGGGCATTCTTAGAGAAATGCTCAGTTCCCCACACTGGGACAGTGCCCTGCTCTCTAGGACGTACTTACATTGTGTGAGTCTGTTTCCTTTGTAGTTAACTAGAGCCTGGAGCACATAGAGCCCAAGCTGAACCAACAAAATTCCCTTTTCATGCATTTTGAAATTCGATAGTCTGTGGGAGTAGTGAATCATCTGAGCTCATCTCTCAGGTGAAGGAAACAAACCCAGAGACTTATGGGAAAGACTTTGCCATGAGCAAATAGAAGCAAAAAAAGGGCAGAGAAAAGGTTGGGGAGGGGTGCCAGGGGAATATGGAACCAAAGAGAAGACAAGAAAGAAAGAAACAGGGCAGGGGGAAACAGAGTCAAGGAAGCAGAAGGTCAAGGTGAGAGGGAAGAGAGAGACACACACTTTTTCAGTTTCTAATTATGAACTCAGAGAGTCTGTGCTTTGCGTTTGGTTATTCACATCTGTCAGAGCCACTGACAGGTCAGAAAGATCTCTTGGATAAACATAGGCAGACAGACAGACAGATAACCAGACAGACAGGTATGCAGATGCTGCGAAATGGAAAAATGCATGAGTTTTACGTTTTTATCTCAAGGTGTTTGAGAGAACAGTTGTTTTGGAACTCAGTGAATGACATAATGTTCTTCTAATGCTCTCTCTTATTACAATCGGAGGGCCTTTCATTGTTTATTGCAGCTAGGATTTAAACTAGAAACAGCTTGACCTTTAAAAAAAATCAGTGTATTGAGAAACCAAAAACAATCAAGGGTCTAAGCTGGAAAACAACACACCATGATTTCAACATGTTTGGAGACTCAGAGCCTCTCCACATCCAGTCAGCCAACACTGTGGTGAGTTACTATAATCTCAACCAAAGGCAATTTAACACGGCTCTGTGACTGACACTCAGCTCATATCCTTTTGCTATGATCCTATGACAGGTAGAAGGCGCTCACATCAGGTTTAAAGGATGTAGAGATTTGTCAGGAAGCCATGGACTTGGTTCACATACTAGTGACCAGAGGTGGTGGGTTATCTTGACTGCCAGCTTGACTGATTACTGAGTGATAAAACATGCCACTTAGGTATGTGTGAGGATATTTCCAAATGCCAATTTCACCCAGATCCTGACAGCCCCAATCTACTCATAGGTTGATCCCCGGTGGTTTTTTTAAACATGATGACATCGTTGGAAGGTGGTGAGGCGGGGCAAGCCCATAAAAGTGGGCCATTGAGAATTCATTTGTGGAGTGAGATTTTGTTCCAGCTCCTGTACTGCTCTTTCTCTGCTTTCTGGTCAGCATAATGTGACTGGCTTTGCTCCACCATGATAGACTAAAATGTGAATGGAAAAAACCCTCTTCTCTTAAGTTGTCACGGTGAGGAGAAAATTCAAGTCAATAGGCCTGGGAACTGCTGCCAAATAGCCTTTGGAAGGCGAGTTTGGAGGGGACAAAGGATTGAGACCAAGTCAGCTGGGATCAGATGGTACTGGCACACACACACACACACACACACACACACACACACACACACACAGCCACACACACAGCCACACAGTCATGCTGTTTATCACTTCTACGGTCCTTCCTGCCTGAGGGCATCCTGTTCCCTTCTGCATCTCTCAGTCTGTGCCTACCTTCCACTCTCTCTGCAGTACCCTTATCTTACTCCGCCAACATGCTCTGCACTTTCCAAGTCCCTAACACACACTCGGACCCTCTGGTGAGCTCAGCACACCAGGGACAACTCTGCACATGTCTCATTGCCTCGATCGCTCTGCCCCTGGTGCCTAAGGCACAGTTCGAAACATTGGAAGCAGACATATAAGCAAAAATGAGTGAAAGGAAATTATGCTGCAGAAGGTTGAGCTGGTCAGAAAGAGGATGGCTGTTATTCTAGTAGTTTTCCAGCCAGACCAAATTGTCTCAAGGTTTGTTCTACTATGAGCTACAAAAAGAACCCATGCCAGGAAAAGCCAGTGCTCAAAGAGTTTGCAATAAAAGCTGAAGATACAAAAGCTACAAATTTCAATGTTCTATCTAGTAAAGAAGATGTTCTTCCGGGTCATACAGAAAGAAAGTGAGCTGGAGAGTTAACCAATTTCCCAGCAAATGATTGAAAATTATTGTGTTCTCTGAAAAAAAAATGTACATATCGTATTTTTTCCCTGACCTCACCCAGGAATGTAATTAACCAGAGAGCTCTCAGTGCTGCAACCAAACATCAATATTCCATTTCTCAGTTTCACAAAAGCCATGCAGACTTGGCCCCCTGTTCTGCTTTCAATGCCTTCAATTATTTAATGACATGCTCCTCCATCCAAAGTTGATTATCTGTGAGTCTCGCATTATTTCTTCCGCCACCAGACTGTCCGAGCTATAATTTCCAACCCACTCCACTGGCACTTGTGTAACTTCAATTCCAAGCACTGGTTAATACGGCTATGGGAAGTCAGGGGTCTGAGCAACTTGGCTGGAATATTACAGAGTTTTGTTTAGCAAGCATATTCAACTCCTTTCCGGTTTTAAGTAGAAGGGGCTTTGAGTTGTGTTTCTTAGAATGGATCAGCCCAACCTTATAGAACACAGGGTCTCGGATAGGGTGGGGTGCAGCAAAGGGTGTAGGTTTTTGGAAGCAACTAGAGGTTGACTTGGAATTCAGTACAATACCTTGTGGCATTATCGAAAAAATACATCTCAGGTTTTTTTTTTTTTAGACAGCAAGGAAAACAATTCTACTTTGCAGTACTGCTGCCCATCTGTCAAATACCATGTCCACAAAACGCCCGGCCTCTCACACACAGTGGCAATGCACAGAGTTAAATTATCAAGACCTTGACTGACCAATCTGTGTTGTCTGCAGGGAGTTTATCTTGGGTAGGCTTTTCCCTGGATCAGTTATTTGAAGTCCTTGTCTGGCCAGCTTATGGGGAAATTCACTCTTTCCTAGGCTTCACATCTAAACAGAGATTCAGTTTCCAGACTATAGCCCTTCCAGTCTTCTGCTTACATGACTTAGAGTAAATTAATCTTGCAAGTTCTGCCTCATTTGTCAAACAAAATAGCTTCTACTTAAGAGAATCATTATAAGGGTAGTTTACTGAATTTTCTTTTAAGTTAATGTTTTAAACTCTAACATATTACAAAAACATCTTGTATATGATATATGTGCATTTGTGTGTGTGTGTGTGTGTGTGTGCGTGTATTTGTATATTTATATGCACACACCACAGTATTCTTGTGGCAGTCAGAGGATAACCACGCCTATCAGTCTTCAGCTTTCATCTTGCTTACGACAGTTCCTTGTTTTTCTGCTATGTATGCCAGGCTAGCTCGTCCTCTAGGATGATCTGAAGATTCTCCTATACCTGTCTCCCCTCTTCCTTCAAGGAGCACTGAATTATAGACTTGCATTACTTTCTCTGGCATTACAAGGGATTTGGGAGCTCAAATTCATATACGGAGTTGGCAGGCTAAGTACTTCACTGGTGAACCAAATCTACAGCTCAGATACATTTGTTTCAAAAGATATGTTCTGTGCCTATAAATGAAAAGCTTACCAATTAAAAAGAAACATGAAACAGAACCTAAGGAATGCTATGATGGCTGTACAAACAGTATTCCCTGCTGAAGCCTTGAAACTTGAGGACAGGAGGCCTGAAAGCGATCAGAACTGGCTCAGACATTCTCCTTAGAATTGGAACTGTGATCTTACTCTAAGGCTGTTAGGTACATGTGATTCCTGAAAATGGCTCTCTTAGGGACATCAGCATCTAGTCTCAGGGACACCAGACTCCTAAACTGGGCTCCTAGACTCATGGAGACAAGGTTCACATTACTGTGTCCCTCTGGTTAGTGACAACAGAGAATCCTGACAGATCCAACATTCTCTGTTGCACTGACCATTTATGACTGTTTACTTGACTGAGTAATGTCTTTGCCTCGGACACACCATTCCTGAAGGACACAGACAATGCTCTATCGACGCACTGCAGAAAGATGGTTTTATCTCCTCGATCTAAATAGGCTTCTCAGCAACATCTACTTTCCCTTAGATTTGTAGGAGATAGGACAATACTTGTTGACACTGGACTCTTGTCACTTTGAACAAAAACTGTGAGACCCTCTCAGGATTCTGATTGGCCAGCAGTGCAAGTTTAGTATGGAGAAGGACTGAAGATTTCTAACATGCAAAGGTTAGTTCTTATTGGATTAACCTATACTAGAAGCAAATGCCATTTTCACATTGTTGAACCCTTCAAAATACTTTAAAAATAAATCCTGTGATTGATTTAAAAATGTATGGAATGCTTATTTAGACAGGTTGTAAACTTACCTCTTCTAACGTCATTGCAAAAAGACCAATGCAAACATAGCCAAATTCAATATTCCATTTTTTCGTTTATTCTAAACATCTGCCAAAGCACCATCATTTTGCTTTGTAGATATCACCATCTATAGAAACTTTTCTTAACATACTATTTTATCAAAGCACTTTTTACTTTTGCAAAGGATGCAAGTTCTATTCTCAGAACCCACAAGGTATCTATCTTATAATCATCTGTAACTCCAGTTTCAGGGGGATCTGATATCACCCTATTGACTCTCTGGAACAGCTCCAGCAGGGCATGGTCCTCCCTGAGTTGACAGTTGCTGGTTGTGAGGCTGCATACACACACACACACACACACACACACACACACACACACACACACACACATGCACACACATGTATACATACACAAAGGAACATGAAGTGTGTTCCTTCACAATGCCAAGGTTATCAGGGAATGTCCTCTCTTCCATGATAATCAGAGACAGCTAGAATCTAGGAGGCAACAGTGTGTCTATATCCTCAGCAAAAGTGGTAAACATTGAGACCTTCAGGACACCCCTTAATGCTGTGTGAAAGAAACTCTGAAAACATGAGTTCAAAAATATATAGTTTCTCAGTTATGCAGAGTATAAAGATACAATATAAATTATATGAGGGGCTTCATGATTCTAAAAGATCAGAGGCAGCTGTAATATGAGCCAGCTTTCCAGAAAGATACAAAGGCATGAAGATTCTTGAGTTCTAGGTTACCCTGAGACAGAGTGAGGTTAGGCCCTGGCATTAGGAATGGTGATGTTAGAGTGAGATCCCACCCAGCTAGCTTATTGTCTGTGCTGACAAAGGCAGGCAGATCTCTAAATTCTTTTGCAATATTACAAAGGATGTGCTTGCTGACTCTAGAAATCAAGGGGCTGGGGTCCTGAGATGCTGATTCATGAGATAATTAAAAGGGAACCTGTGGTAATGACTGAACTGTTACGTAAATAAATTAGTGGGTTTTTGATCTGCAAGAGATTAGATTCAGAGAGGTCTTTTTTTTTTCCCCCCAAACGTGCAGAGAGAGAGAGAGAGAGAGAGAGAGAGAGAGAGAGAAGAGAGAGAGAGAGAGAGAGAGAGCTGTCTTGAGCAGAGCAGAGGGCTATTTAGAAAGCTGTTTCAAGCAGAACACAGGCCAAGAGCTTGTACTCCATGATTTGACTCGTCCTTTTTTTAAAATTTTTTTTTACTTTTTGGCTGCTTCCAAAATAACACCCGTTCTCTCAGGAATCTGTCTCCAAGCAGAGACTGGTCCTTGGCAACCTTCTGACTTCCTTGGGTACCAAGTACACAGGTAGTACACATGCATACATAGATACAGGCAAAACACTCAAACACAGAACATAAAATAAGTAAGTTTGAAAAGTTAAATCTTCTCACCTCTTCTTTTATATAATATCAATGGGCATCACAAAGAAAACTCATTGCTACATGTAGGCACTCAGGTTGACTCACTCGAGAGCCAAGAACCTCACTATCAGTAAATGCTCTTGGGTGGATGCTGATGACATTCCACATAGAAAGAGATTGACTTGGGAAGCAGGAAGCTCAGAACAAGAAGACAAGTTGAAAATATCTAATAAAGAGCAAGAACCAAGATACCTCTGAATCTGCGTATCTGCAGTTTTGCAAACTGTAACCCAAAGGGAAATTTTGCCTGTTCTATCCTCCACATCCTCTGGAACGCAAGCAAACTCAAAATGAACCTGGTGGATGTGCCCACTGTCATTACAGTAGCAGTGGCTGTAATGTACTGGCTGAGGCAAGGACTCATCCTCTCAAGAGCTTGAAATATTTAGTCTCTGTATTAGTACTGAAAAAAATTAGCAACTTTCTCTGGCAGCCACGGGAATGAAAGACGAGTATTTTCAAAGTCTCTGGGATGAGCTAAGTGTTCACTCACAACTTTCAGTCAGTATATGTCTCACTTAAATATGAAAATTCACTGAAGAGAGAAGCTAACTGAACTTGAGTGAGACACTATCCATAGAGGGCTAAGCTTCTTCATAGCCTCTCCCACTACTGAGACATCATCTAATGGGTAGGGGACAGAATCTGTAGCAAGCCCAAGGACTCTTACCAAAAAATGAAGAAGTGCCAGAGAGGAAATAATCATTTTTCGTTACCATGGTAACATGGTAATATCTGGCTGCAATGTACTTCTAAAGTCCTAGCGAACAATACTGACCCACAATGCATGGTATGCAAAGCTCCACAAGACAGCCATGTGACAATTCCGATGTGTGTTTCAGCAAAATTAAAACACACACATGGTTATTACAATTATGAAACTTTCAGGTGTTGATAAGTAAGAAACATAAAACACAAATTTAAGTTCCAGAAGATTGACATAGTTTTTTTTTTTTCTTTAATTCCTAGACATTGAGAGATCACACTGACCATGAACAGTACCTTTGAGGAAGCCTTCTACTGTCAGCAAACAGGGTGAAGTCCCAGTGAGGACCAGGTTCAGGAATGGGGTAGATGTCTAATACTTTCAGAACAGTTACTCAATTTATATGAATAAAAGAACATGAATATGAATAAAAGAACATGAGTGGGAAATCACTAAACAAAAATAAGGTTTGATTAAACATCCAAATAGTTGGGCTAAGCATCTAGCCACTTCTATGATGAGGCTTTGAATTCAAATCTAGCATCATAGAATCCAACCTGAAATCCAGACAGTTCTAAACAGCATTATTTGCCTCTATGAATGTACCACACAATAGACTTTAAAGAGCTAGCTGCCTGTGTATCATTTCTCTCTACAGTCTACAAAGACTGGTTCCTCTTTCTCATCCTTACCTCTTGGTAAGAGTGAGGATGGGTGTGATCATCCTGTCACCTGGCAAAGTTGGACAATACAATGGCTGACGCTTTAGGGGGGGAATATTGTCATTAAGATGCTAGTGCCTTCTTGCGTTCTCAAACACAGATCATTGGAAAAAAATTTCAAAACCTTTATACAGATTGGCTATGCCCTCCCAGGTCAGCCTTGGTCCCATCACCATAACAACCCACTTTACTTTATTCTGAGGTTGATTCAACCTGATCTTTACCTGAAGCTTTTGTCTTCCTCATTACAGATCCTACCACTCCAGGATGTGCCGTTGCAAATTGAATTCAAACTTCTGGGTCTATGTAATGATCGTAATGACAATCATAACTACAAACTCTAACAGGGTATCAGGCACTGTGTTCACATGGCACCATTCTACTTCCCTGGTACAAGGTACTTAGCACCATTTCACAAATGGGGAAATTAAGGCCAAGAAATATTACACGACAAGGTCAAGGGCACAGTGCTCATAAATGCTGCCACTTAATCTCAAACTGTAGAGGACTTCTACGGCAGCTCTCTCAAGGACAAAGCATGTTCCTCCAGTTCCCAGCTTTATCAAATAAAGGGCAACCCCAGTGTTAATTGGAACAGAAAAATTTTAACTGCAGGAAGCTAGAAAGTGTTTCAACTCAGGTTGATTTTCTTCAATTCAATCATAAAATAAGGTTAGAAAGAGAAATGTAGGTGACCACCAGAAGGCAGCAACAGGGGAATGCAGAACTTTACTGAGTATGCAGACTGGGCAAGCAAAATCATCTGGCATTGGTACTGTTTGCCTTCAAACTGCATGTCTGGAAGAGCCTAGCCTTGACCTCTACAAGCCACCATGTTGAGCGTTTTTTTTTTTAAATGCAGTTCTTAGGGAAAGGAGGAAGGAAGAAGAAGGGGATGGAAAAGGGAGAAGGGAAGAGGAAACGCTACCATTTGCCATGGCCATCCATGTGTTGTGCAACCTGAATTTCTCTGGAAAGTGTTCCCTTCCCTCTGGTATATAGAATTAGCAACTTAGTGTAGGACTATGCTGGAAAGAACCAAAAGGTTTGATCATGACCTCTGACCAGTCATAACTTGACTGTACAGCAGGGGCATGAATGGATGGCCCTGGTGTGGTCTATCAGCCGACAGACAGCAGCACCAGGCTTGGCCAAACAGCGCTTGGCTGATTCTCTCATTCACACTTAGATTATCTAGCTAACTGTCCTCTCAATAGCCCCATTCAGAGATCAAAGGAAGAATTCCACGAGGGACTGTTCCCCTTACTAACCTGTTCTGGCTCTCTGATTTTGCAAATGGGATGCTCACCCTTTTAACAGTTCAAGCCAGAACGTGGAATTACTGCCTCTCTTTCCCAATTATAATTCTTCTGTGAAGAAATTACATGGTCTCAACATCCAAGTGATGTCTTAAGCCCCACTGTCTCTGATGTTGGTTCCTCTTCTGAGCCATTGTCCATATTGTCTAGTACCACTGCATCAGGTCTCTCTTTCCATTCTGTTGCTGCTGTTGCTGTCCTGGTCATGTTTGCCATTATCGTCTGTGGTGGTGCTGTGGAGCACATGCATTTGGAGGCCCAGAGGACAGCCTTGGATTTTGTTACTCAAGCCATGTTGTCACCTCTTTCTTTTGAGACTAAGTGTCTTATTGACTTAGATTGTACCTGAGTAGTCTGGGCTGGCTTGCCAGGAGACCCCATAGATCCATCTGTGTCCCCAGGGCTGAGATCACAAGCATAGGCTACCGTGCCTGTAGGCTCAGCTATGCTGGAACTCACTATGCAGACTTTATTAGACTCAAGCTCATAGAGATCTGCCTGGTTGGTTTCTGCTCAGGACCTTTGGCCTGTTACTTGGTCTAATTCCACCCTATCTTGGAGTCTTAGTTCACATTAACAGGACAGGTTACCAAGATTCCCCCTGTTTCTCTCATAAATACCATTGGCTCTTTCCTTCTATAGAACTCACACCATCAGTTGTTCAGTATGCATTTCCCTCCTGGAAGCTGACAGTGGTCATCTCTCTTCTTCACCACTAATCTCCAGCTCTCAGCACAGGGCCTAATATACACAAGGCACTCAATAAATATTAAATGACTACATAAATGAATGTCTAGACCCACCTTTGATTCTTTATGGTTTCTGCTGTCTCGTTTATTGTTTCGTCGATGACTTTCCTCCCATCTGCTTAGAGATTTATAGTTTGGGGGATGCTTTCATTGTCTTTCTCCCATCTGCGAGAGAGCAGAGTGACTGAGCTGGCTTCTTTTATGTAACTGAGGAGCACGAGGTGCAGGGAACTCAAGAGACTCCCCCGAGGCTTGACTGCTAAAGTGGCAGGACTGAAACTGGGTCCATAATATCACAGCAAGTATCTTGCGTTCCCAGGCCTCAGTGGATAACTTTGACCCTTTTAAGTGGTTGCTATTATTCAAGGCCCACCTTGAAATATGATAACATGATATTCAAATAAAGAATAGCTTGTGGTGAAACTATTCTTCCTTGCATTCTTTTTTTTAAATCAGAAAATAGGCAACTAAGTCTCAAGTCTTCATTCTGCTCTAAAGCGAAGACTGGAGGGAAATCCTGTAGCTCGAATTTCATCATTAGATGCCATTTTAGGCTTTATGAAGATTTATTATAAGTGAGATATTATAGTGGGTAATAAAGCTAGCTTCACTGATTATGGCAATGATGGGGAGTAATTCAAAAGTCATGGCTGCCATAGATTTTAATTAGTGTAACGGGCATGTCTAAAATGCAGGTATATATATCTGCTTATTATTCTGCTCCATATTCTCTTAAACACAAGTACATGAAAGGCTGTTCCAAGTGAGAATGGCTGTGTATAATAGACAATTTTAAACTTGACATGATTTGGGTTAAAAAGAGCCAGTGGTCTCAGCCCATTGCGTTACTCCTTCTGAGACATTTCTGCTGTCAGTGAAACACTCTTGGGCCTTCTTTCTCTATTAGTATTTTTGTTTGTTTGTTCATTCGTTGTTTTGATTTCAGACAATATCTTGCTAAGTAGCCTCGACTGGGCTTGAATTTGAGATATTCTTGGCTCTGTCTCCTAATGCTTGGTGTGCAGTGTGGGCTTTCAAGCTTTCTATACAAGCAACTTATAGTTTGTAAATCATATGTAAGCATCACACGTGCTTATGGTTATTCATATGTCCACACTGATTCATCAAATCATTTCATCTTTGGAAACAAAAATGCGCAATAAGGTGTCTCCTAATCCCATCTTGATTCACTTAGTAATGATCTAATAAATCTATTTTATTTCAATGCAACAATTTGCTAATTAGCTATCCAAATGATGGATTTATCAAATGTCGATTGTTTGGAAAGACAGATGCCAACAATTTTCTGCCATCCTTGGATGCGTCTGTCACTATGCCTGACAAGATATTGAGCCCAGTTAGCTCAATAGAATGTGACACAGGTGCTATTGTGTACAGTGTATGTACTGTATGCTCATCTTAGGGAAATTAATAGGTCATGTTTCTGTCCTTTTGGGATCTAGTTCTCATGTAAAGCATCAGTTGATATTTAGTGAGAAGGAACCTCATATACATACATACATACATACATACAGACAGACAGACAGACAGACAAACAGACAGAGTAACCTGTCCAGCTCAGCTTTTTCCCCCCCAACATCTTAGTAATGTACCCAACATACCACTGGTACCATCTTAAGTGTTCTAACTTTAGCTAAAACCTCTACACAGTGCAAACATAACTGTGACTTCAGGCAGGGGCACCCAGAGACATTGCAAGCTGAAACTGGTCATTGTGTCCAGGTCTCAGAGTCACAAGAGAATGACTGACATAGGGTTTTATTGTCTGTCTTCCTTCATGCAGCGGTAGATAACCAAGATACCAAGATAAGAGGTTTGTCCTTGCTGCACATGTTTCATGCACACCTATTGGACAACTCTGTGATTGCTAGAGGGATTTGCAGAGTGATGAGCAGAAGCAGCAGCTAAAGAGCCTCAAGTTGCTGTCACTGAAGGGAGATGGGTGATACATAGAGTTCTGATCTTTAAGGATGTAGTTTCATGACCACAGGAAAATATAGACGTAGACTTACAGAGTCCTGGTGTGATGCTTTCAAAGGCAATACGGAGCCATGCATTTGAAGACTATTCAGGATTATCAAATCAGAGAAGGCAGAGGGAAGGTACACTTGAATCTCAAAAAGGAAGAATTATCTATGTTTAAAAGGCCACAGAACTACTCTGTATGGGAAGTGGGGTAACATGAGAGCAAGAAAGGATGGTAGAACAGAGGTGGTCATTACCTAGAGGCAAGCTGGTGTAATTGTGATATGATGGTGACTAAGGAAAACACCAGGACATGGTAACCTCCTTCTGTAATGAGACCTCGGATCACTTGGTGTTGAGGCTGTACACTGGGTGTAAAGGGTTGGTAAGGCTCTACACTGGACATGAATTACTGGGTTTTAAATGTAAATCTCCAGCATCACTTTGTTGACAGGACCCACATCTGTCACTGTGATATTTTCAACTCTTAGGCTTACAGTATTTCCAAATACAAGATATTAAATAAAAGAATGTTCTTGAAATAATTAGTCAGAGATAAAAAGTAAAGCTGCCCGTGGAGTTAAAAGGCTAGTTGGAGAAGTCTAGAACACAAGAAATAAAAACAAATCCCAAATCACCAAGAAATGCTCAGTACTCAAAGACACACTCAGCACCCCAAAACACACTCAGCACCCCAGGATACACTCAACACTTTCAGATACACTCAGCACCCCAGGACACACTCAGTTATCACTCTCCTCAATTGTAGCAGGTTGCTTTAGCTTATATCTCCAAGTCCTCACACAGTTTCCAGGGCTGGGGTGGTAAAGGGATGAAGAAATGACAGATACACAGCCATGTGCACATAAAAGCTGGGATCGAGGAATCTGGGCACCATGGAAGCTCAGCACATTTATTATAGAGAGCAGAACTAGGAAGCACTGTTATTATGTACATTTGGATCAAGGAGGTGGGTTAAGCTGCTCTCTATAGAACAGTCTCTGTAGTGGGCAGGCCTTCAGTCATAAGCATCCGGAAGGGAGGAAACCTTGACAGACATTTCCTCCACACACTGTCAACCTCTGCAAATGGACAAGGGTCAGGCTTTGCCTTTCTGCTGAACCAAACCTCTGGATGATGGCTTTGTCCTTTTCCGATAGGTCTGAATCTGTGGTCCTTGACATGGCTCGCTCAAGTCAGCAACACATATTCCCTCAGGACTTCATTTATTCACACAGAGCTTCCTTACTTCTCCACACTACCCTACTTTCCTAAAGAAAAGAAATGAAGAGAAAGACTGCAGACAAGAATGTCCTTAGTTGCTTTCTCTTTGTCGGACTTAGATTATTCATTCCATCCTTTGCAGAGATGAAGATTTCTGGTTTGATTATGTTACATTTTCTTTACCTCTGCCCTGTCTATGTAATTATATTGCAGCTTCTGATTAACTACACCTCAGTGCTTCCGTTACTATGACTATGTAAATATTCCTCACTGCTCTGTCAAATGAGGTGACACCATTCTGTTTAATTCCCTAAGCCACTCTGCTTTACCTGGTGTTTTGACTGATTTCATTTGTACTGCTCAGCAATAAGTGAACGCATTTTGCATCTCCTGGTAACTTTCAAATTGCTTTTCCATGTAGATTTTTCCCAATGTTAAGCTTGCAGGTTCTTGGTTTCTGTACTATGTATGTGCATATGCTGGGGTGTGGGAACATACACTTGTGTAGAGGACAGAGACCACCTCCGGTTTCATTCCTCATGTTTTGTTGTTTTGCTTATATTTAGACAAAATAGCCTAGGTTAGGCTGGCTGACTACTGAACAGGAACCTCTCTATTTTCACCCCACCCCCACCCCCAGTGCTGCCATTACAAATATGCACCACCATGCCTGACTTTTTGAATGAATTAAACTCTGGTCCTCACGCTTGCAAGGCAAGCATTTTGCCAACTAAGGTATCCACGAGCCTCCAGTCTATTCCTAAAACAATTCTCCTGGAATTGAAGCCCGGTTCCAATCTGGGCTGCTTTCTCTGTGCAAAGAATTCTGGGATTTCCCTTAGCTGGCAATTTGAAGAATTCCATTCTGGGAATTCTCTTACCCTGAACTGAAGGGGTTTTTTTGTTTGTTTGTTTGTTTTTTTTTTTTTTTTTGCTCCACTCCCTCACCATAGTCCGCTTGTCTGTCTTACTGGAACAAAGCAAAGATCCACTGAGAACAATAGTTTTGGAATATGAAAGTGAATTTTTTCTTATTCTTGCACTTGACTGTTTAGGAGCAGAAAATTGCAGGTTGAAAATAATTTCCCTTGGAGCTTCAAGGATATAATTTATTTGTGTCTTGGTTTCTAATGTTTAGTAAGAACTCTGCTATCATCCTAATATTCTCTGTATACTGTGATCTTCCTCACTCCTCATGCTATGTGCGTATTTGTTTATGTGCATGTATATGTGTTGCATGTGCATGTATGTTTCATATATGCATATGCATATGTATATGTGTTGGTTGCATGTGTTTATTTGTATATATGTGTGTTATATGTATGTATGTCTATGTGTGTGTATTGCATGTGTGCCAGTATTGTGTATGTATGCACATGTGTGATTTTGTATGCCTGTGTCTGTATTTGTGATAGATGAGTTTGTGTACCTGTATGTAGTGTTTCCTTGTCTGTTTTAGAGGATGCCATGTACTTTGTTTTAGTTCTGATCTCTGGCCTTCTCACATTGCAGAATGACATATAGCAGTCTTCGTCTATTTGCTGGTACATTGAGACAAGCTAACTGACTCATACAAGCTAAGGAGTTCTTTAAATCTGCAGGTATGTGTTCTGAGCCTTCAGTAATTTTCTGATACTTAATCTGGAATCGTTTTTAGTACATGATGATATTCCATTGATCTTACCCCCAGAGACTTAACCTCCATGTAGAGGGCTATTGAACTGTGTTGAGTGATGTTTCTTAAGTTCATTCCTCAGAATATGATCTTGTTTGGTCTTTGCAGATACAACAGTTAAGGATAAAAATGATACCCAGAGGCTGTCTGGTCAGTGCACTTAGACCTCAATTAGCAGAGTTTTTCCATATATGGGTAACTAATTGTTAGGTTTCAAACCCAGGACAAATGGCTAAGGTGGATAATTAACATATCAAAGCAGACCTGGCCTCCAGGTTCCCCTAGCATCCCTCAGTTCCTACCTGCTACAGAGTAAGGCTGGCACACTCCACCCTTTACCCTTACCTCTCCAGCACAGGGGCTGGGCTGCCTTCCACCGAGAGACTCTTTTCTAAATAATCAGACATTTTGGTTACCCACCCTTTTGTACCTTTGACCTACTGCTTGCTGCATCTGGTTCTTCCCATCTTCCTTCCCATCCCCCTCCCCACATAACCCAGCTCAGTCTGCTCAAGTTCACTCTAGACTCCCTTGTGTCTAGACTTCGGCTATGCTCTACTACATATTTGTAATAAACTTTTTTCTCTATCATACTTAGAAATAGTCTCTTCCCCTCCTCCTCCCTCTCCTCCCCTTTTCTTCCCTTTCCTTTCTTTTTTATTTCTTTTTTTTTTTTCATTCACTAATGACTGTTGGGAAAAGGAGAATTAGCCTTTCCAAAACATGAGCCTCATTATTGGTTGCCCAAGGTAGGGAGCTCTAAAACTACATGTGGAAACAACAAAAGCAGACTCAGCAGGTCCTATTTATATATTTATGCATACATGTACACATATCTGCATGTATGTATGTAACAATATTAAAGACAAAAAGCCCATCAACTTGAGGTGGGGCGTGAGAGGGCTTGAAAGGAGGGCAAAGAAGGAGGAAAGTCATGCAATTTCATTTCAATTAAAAAACATATTTTACAAAGGACGAGGCCACAGACCTATGGGAAAGAGAATGACAACAGGTGCAAAGGCAGGAGCTTGCATTCATCGATGCCTAAGAACTGCCCACAGATACCACAGTGAGGAACAAGATACAGAGTGCTTTCTTCCTCCTAGCTGCCTGATGCAGCCAATTCTGATGAAATATTGATTTTTGACTTCTGGCTTCCTGGACTATGACAAAATAAGCCCTAGTCGCTTTAAGTCACCAGTTTGTGGTAATTGGTTACTGCAGCCCCAAGAAGCCTGTGCAGTCACTGATTGTTACCTCCCAAAACTGGATGCCTGAGAAATGGTTATCCCAGCCATAGGCACATCTGACCTTCATGGGAATGAGCTAGACAGGTCAGGAAACCACTCTGACATGATTGGTAGACAAGTAACGGAGATGCCCTCTGAGCGGCTCTAACAGGACCAAGCATGGCAAAATGGCACCTACAGGTTTTGCCCTCCCAATTTCCCTCTCTTGCTAAACATTAGAGTCCCCTAATTAGACACTTCCACATTTCTAAAGCTGGCCACCAAGGTCCATATCTTTATTTAGCTATTAGTTCATGCCTGACTCACTCCTGTTCACCATGGTCCAGAAATCAAAATTCTCCATTTGGCTACCCTGACTAACCAACTAACCATTAACTAAGAACTAACCAACTCATCCTAACTCATTCTAGTATGGACCTCCCCTTTTTGTCTCTTAAAGAAACCATTCCTGCAAAGCCATTTGCTGCTGTTTCTGCCTAATTCAGATCCAGGCCCCTTGTCCCTTTGCCTTGCATAGTAAAGGATCTCTTTGTGATAGAAACTGGTGCATGATCCCTCCTTGGTTTTAATAACTCTCAGTTAAACATTCTGTGCTGTTTCTGACTCCACCAGTATTTCTAACATAATATTCCTTTCTATGCTACCCTGCTTTCTATTACTGCAACCCAGACCAGGGGAAGCAACTGAAAGAGTCTATTTATTTCACAATTGTAGAAGTATCAGCCATGGTCAGTTGGACCTATTTCTTCTGAGGCTCTAAAGAGTGCTTAGTATGCCCTGGGACAGATATGTGCTAATTTACTGCTTTTCTAGTATTTTTTTTTTACATTTATTTTAGAATTGTTTTTATAGTTACCTCTTCCTTCTGTTATGAACTATTTGAAATATTTTTAAGCTTCATTTAAGTTTTCTTCTCTGCATTTACTCTTCTCATTCTCCCCACGTCCCTGCCCCCATCTCTGTGTCTCTTACAAGTGCAAATGTATAGCTTCCCCCAAATACTTGGTGTTCCTTAACTTCCATTGCTTTATTGATGCTAAGTAGGTAACTGAAAGCCTGTGTGAAAGGGTGGGACTTGTTGAATTTTAGATTTCGTAGGCAGCTGGGCATTTGTAGTCTCTAAGCAGAACCTTGCTGGGAGCAGTTCAGTTTTCCCAAGTGAAGATCTCTCCAGTATGATGCATGGGGCGAGCGCCAATGCTAAGGCTAATGCAGATCTAAGCCTGCTTGGAACTTTGTGTCACTCTGGTAGGAAACTGTGGATCTCATTGTAGAAACAGCTTTCTACTTAGGCCTCTGTTTTCTTTTCAACTTCTCTACCTTTCCTTGCAATATCTAGTCAGAAACCTGATCATTTCAGTTCCTCACTAGCCCTTCATCTTATGAAGGGTCATGGAGGTAAGGGTCTATAAACCCACAGGTACAATGGCTGACTTCTGACTTTCAAAACACTTTCCTGTTCCAGCCACCACCTGACTGCCAGCATCTCCAAAAGCAGATACAGTTAATACATTTAAATCTCCAGTTTGCACTTAGGGCTTCTGGGGAGTCTTCTGCCTGAGGAAGTAACTGGTCTATTTAGACATTGACCTTGACCTACTCCATAGTCTATGGTTTGGATGTAGATATTTTATTTATTGTAAGGCAGCTTGATCCAGGATGGAGGTTCAATTTCTGTTATTCCATGAGATGCTCAAATTTTCAAAAGGAGGATGTTGTTTTACATAATTATCTTAAAGCTGGAAATCCAGATAATAGATTTTAAAAACATGCAACTGACTTATAAACAAATGTTCACATTTATTAAAAATATAGCTAAATCTGGAATTTTAAGTAATTTAATTAATATTGTGTTGCTTTCTTATAGCATTTCTCATTGATTCCTAAAATTTTAAGATCTCTGAACATAGAACTCTTTGTTATTATTTCCCATACTACCTCTAGCATGAGACTGGGTGCAAGGAATATGATAAATCTCGTGTTTGAGGGAACTAAACTGTAGAACTCAACAGAGCCTGGCCATATTCACACTCAGAGAGAGAGAGAGAGAGAGAGAGAGAGAGAGAGAGAGAGAGAGAGAGAGAGAGAGAGAACAATCCATCTCCTTCAGAACCCTCTTCTCTCTCTCCCAAAGAAACAAACAACCAGTGTCTCATATGTTAAGTCCAAGCCGCCAGTGACTCAAGTCTGTCTATAAAAAGCAATTCACACTTCTTTCCATCCCTCTCAGAGTCCACAGGCAGGAAGAGTTTCTGGAAAAGAGGGAGAAAGAAAAATAAAAGCCTTTGAGGCTTTCAAAGATAATTAAGGAGCGTCTGAGCACGCTATATAGGTGTGCTTCATAAGGAAAAGCAGACAAGTTAGTGAACATGGAAGGGCAGAAGTTAAAAGAAAATACCCAGTAAATAAATATGATAAACCTGTCTGGCAAACCGTGAGTAAGTACTCTTTGGGAAGAGTAAAATCCAGTAGCATAAAGACTTGGAAAATTTTTGCAACCAACAGGTTTCCCCTGTAGTTTTAATCAGGTAATGGGCAAATAAACATTGAAAATATTTAGTGTGTACAAGGTGATGTTTGCTACTCCAGGCTGCTGCGTGACTGGCTTTCCTGAAGAAAGGACAATACAGTCATGCATGCATGACTATTCAGTGTAGAAAGGGAAGCCACTACACCCTGCAGTAATGATTGCAACAGTGTCCTGCTGAAGGGGAGTTAGAGGACGTGGTAGACCAGGAAGTGAATGCTGCCACCCTGAGATGGTGGCTTACTGTTCTCAGAAGACACTGTGAGGGCAAGTCAGGAGGCAGGACCAGGAAGGAACAGGAGATCAAGAACCTATAAAGTACTTCGGCTATGGCCTGTTGAGTGGACTCTCAGGCTTAGGCCTCTCCCATCCCGAGGGGATAAAGCTCTTCCTTCTTTTCTCCTCAGCACAGTCTTATGTCTTTCCTTGGTTATGAATTCTTTGTCCGAGCTAAAGAACGAATCCCTTGGATTTGGCAATCCCAGAATCCTGTTAATTGGGGTTAAAAACAGCAGTATGGGTGAAATGTTACTTACCTGGAGCAGGGATGACTCAAAAGCATTAGGTCATAGAAAACACCACCCACCATGGAGAACCTCACCCAATGCGGTGATGACTCACTCACAGTGTGTGTATTTGGGGGGGCATCTGGGGGTGGGGGGCTAAAGGCAAGCTCTTTGCACTGCTTGCCTGCTACTCGACAGCCAGCCATCTCTCCACTTCTGCCGCTCAGAGGTTCCTCTGAAAGAAGTTGTTCCCTCATTTTTTTTTCTTTTCTTTTTTTTTATATTGCTGGAGAACCACCCTCCAGAAATGAATAAGTTTCTGTTCTTCCAGACATGAAATAGCTTGCTTACCTTCTAAGTCTCTTGAGTATCCCATTCCCTCCTAAGGGAAATGTTTCAATTCAGAAGAAGCTGTCCTATAGCACATTGGGTATGAATTCATCGCCAAACTAGAACTAATACGTGTATCCCATATATATTTGTCATTTGTGTATATAACATTTTCTGTATTCTTTCTATCATGGTGGAGACCGTGTCTAACATACTGAAAGTGATATGAGAGTGCAGCGAGTTCTCTGTGCAGAAGTCTTATCTAGTTTATAGGTACCATTTTGTTTAGTATACAGCAAGTTTTAGTTTGCAATCTCATGCGTTTACATTTAAATTTTGTTGCTCTTTTAGAAAACTTATTGTCAAGAAAACATATCTCCTTGTGTTATCTTTCAGAGTATTTTTTTCTGGTTTAACTTTTCCTACTAGCATTTTTTGAAGAGACCAGATATTATACATTCTTGGTGCCTTTGTCAATGATGAGTTAAAGATCAATGATGTCAATGATGAGTGTTGGCTTATTTCTGGATTATTTTATTCACTGGTTTAACACAGTGGTTCTCAACCTTCTCAATGCTGTGATAATTTAATATGGTTCCTCATGTTGTAGTGACCCCCAACACTGAAATTATTTCATTGCTACTTCATAGCTGTACTTTTGCTACTGTTATGAATCATAATGTAAACATTTGATACGCAGAATATCTGGTATGCAACCCTAAAGGGTTCATAACTCACAGGTTGAGAACTGCTACTCTAACATGTTCTCAAAAACAAGTGGGCATGCTAGTGGATAGTGTTTTGATCACTATAACTTCATAAAATAGTTTTAAATTAAGGACTATGAGGCCTCCATTTGTGTTCTTCTTCAAGTTTATTTGTCTGTTCATACTCCAATAGTTCCACAAAAATTTTAGGATTTTTAAAATTATCTATTGAAAAAAATGGAATTTTGTGCATATTGTATTTACTGTAGACCTCTTATATAAAAAAATGTATGGATATTTGGTAGCACCAACACCCTGAGAACATGAGAGATCTTCCCAAGTATTTGTATTTTTGTATTCTTTCATTAATGCTTTCTACATTTTTAGTGTCCAGATATTTTACCTACTTGGCTAAATTTATTTCTCAATCTCTTTTCCTTTCTTGATGATAACGTAAATGGAAATACTTTATAATTTATTCTGGGGGTACTTTGTGTCTTTCAACTTTACCAATTAGTTTATTAATTCTACTCATTGTTTTCTTTAAGGGGGTCAGTTGTAACTCTGTTTTCTTGTACCTAGATTAACCTCAGAAAACAGACATTTTGAACTGATCACGGAGGTGCACACTGTTGAGCCCAGCACTTGCAAGGCAGAGGTAGGTGGATCCCTGTAAGTTCGTGTTAAATGTGGTCTACAGAAAAACTTGCAGTCCAGCAGAGCTCCACAGTGAGACCCTGTCTCAAAACAAGCAACAAAACCCAAATATTTTGAGTTGTTTATCAGGCTTTAAAAAAATATCCCTATGGAGCATTATAAGTCTGCCTGGTGATGCGGTGCTCGCCCTGTCCTTCACAGTCTATGTAGACTCGCTTTTGAAGATGTAAACATGTCTTGCTGTCTTGACAGAATTGTTTTGACAAATAAATATGTGCTCCCATGTCCTCAGTCTGACAGCACTGTCTCCTGGGCCACAGTTAAGTTGGGCTGGAGGAATGTCAGTGGCTGTTACTGGATTGGCAGTTAGCAGGCTATAGATGGAGACCTGGTCTTGCTAGATCCCTATAGAATAGAACTTGCTCTTGGACCCTGGTAGAGCAGGGCCACATTAGAGTTCACAGGTAGAAGAATTCAGGGGACTGAAGTAGATAGACTTGCCAGCAAGATCACAGATGTTTCTCTAGTTCCTGTTTGGCATGACTGAGAATGAAAATGAAAGTGTGTCACAGGGATGTCTCAGGGCCCACAACTGGGACCCAAGTCAGAAGGTCCAATAATGACAACATGGGTAGATGTGTTTTCCATCATGTGTGTATGTTATACCTGACTCTAGATTGAGCATCACTGTAGAGAGAACACAAGGCAGCTTCAGGATATGATGGTAGTGAGCCCCTTTCCATGACACAGAAGGGGACATCTCTCAAAACATCTCTGTGCAGGGAGCAGATTACCTCAGGATCTATGGTGGGACCCTTGCCAGTGGTCATGTAGCAAAAACATGGGCAGGCAAACACAGCCTCTCTTAGGTTCTCTGATAGATACAGTTGCTTGTAAGTCAAGTGAGGGTAGAGTTAAGTACATAGGGAAAGGCTGCTTTTGCTCTGTATTCAGAACTGCTTGGCCGGACTACCACCACCACATAGACCTGCCTTCTCACACCAGTGTTCTTCCCATTTTAGGCTTCATTAACATTTTGCATTTTCTTCTCTGGAGGCCTGGGAACATGGCTGAGTTGGTAGAGCACCTGCGTAGCATGCACAATGCTCTTGCTTTGGTCCTCAGCATTATAAGAAGAAGCCATGGTGTTTGTCGTAGGATTTTATTGCTGTTAAGACACACCATGTCTGGGGAAACTCTTGTTATAATGGAAGACCATTATTTAGGTCTGGTTTATAGTTCAGGAGTTTAGTCCATTATCATCCTGTCAGGAATCATGGTGGTATGCATCAGACATGGGGATGGAGACCTAGCTGAGAGTTCTACATCTGAATCCACAGGCAGCAGGAGAGACAGTGAGCCAGGGGCCTGGGCTTTAGCTTCAAAGCCCTCCCCTAGTGACATATTTCCTTTAATAAGGTCACACCTCCAAATAGTGCAACTCATTTTGAGCCTATGGGGCCATTTTTATTAAAGCCACTACAGTGGTATATACTTATAATCTCAGGATGAAGGAGGTTGAGTCAGAAAAATGAGGAGTTTAAGGTCACCCTCAGATATAGTAGATTAGAGGTCAGTCAAGGCCACTTGAAACCCTGTCTTAAGTACTATCCCTCATACAGGGAAGAGAAACTGAGTCACTGGGTTATCTTTCATAATTAGTAAAACTTACATCCTCATTGCTTCTAAAAAGATAAGCAGTCTCATGTGACACACACCAATTCAGTAAACTATTAACTTGAATACCTTCTTTGTACAAAAGGAAAAATAGCTTCAGAATTAGTGTAGGATTCTGTCAATTTTTATAAGATAGGCAATATTAGCTTTATGGCTTTTGAGTTTTAGTAACAAAATAATAATACATAACAACGATTATTTCTGCCTATTACTGTTCAAACTCCTCAACTGAATATTATATTAAATCCCAAAGAGATCTCTGGGAAGCGAGTAGCATTATTTTCTTTCTATGAACAAAGAAATACAGACAGCTGGAAAGTCACGACTCAAAGTCTGTGCGGCCCTTATGCTCCAGTCCTCCTCACTAAATTATACCTGCTCTGGATAGAATCCCTCAGCGTACTTACAGCATGATGATGTTTTATGATGACAAGCTTGAGAAGCTAATAACTGGAGCTACAGATAATTTTAGTGATTCCTTATTAAACACAAAACCTAATGGGGTGTTCTTCAAATACAATGTTTGCAGTGTCAGAAAAGACAGGCAGAGAGTGAAAGAGCCTTGCCAGGGCTGAGTCATCCACAGTGTGTAGTTCAAGTAACAGCTAGAGAGAGGAGGCCTGTCCCCTCTGTGCTCCACCCATAGCCTCTGATTATCACAGATTCTGCCTTCTAGCAGAATATGTTGGTGGCCTTGATTCTTCCCTTGTGCATTTCCTTTAGATTCAAAATAGTGGATAAAAGAGTTAATGCTTCTGGAAAATTTGCTACAAGGTAAACATCTTGTAAAAAAAATCTCTTTATCCTAATTTATTTTGCCCTTCTTATGTTTTCAAAGATCTAGTCTCACCAGTCACATTTTTCCAAAGAAAGATCACTGAGCATGGCAGTGCATCCAAGTTGAGTACGTTTCCAATAGGCTCCAATCAATTGAAGATGATGTGGAATTTCTCTGACATCCAGCTGTTAGATAATTAGAAGACAATTCAATCTTTGCCAATGTCATTCAAACTATAAGTTCTTTGCCATTTTGCTAGAATAGCCCTATAGTTTTTAAAGAAAGAGAATGGTGGAAAATATATTTCTAAACAACTCAGAAGAAACACCTGCTACCCCTTTTATCCACAAATGCAATGAGACAGATCAAGAATGGTCAGGGAAATTTGGGAGGCATATGCTAGAAGTGACATTGGGCACTTTTTTGTTTACTAAATCCATCTGCAGAGACTAACACTGTGTCCTCTGTGCAGTGCACCAGCCCAGGAAGATGTCAAGGGTGCGTTATCTCTGGAGTTGGGAAGATGGCTGATCATGACCATTCAGTGTTCTGGGTTTGATTCCCAGCACCCAGTGGCAAGCTTACAACAATTGGAGTCATCTTCTGGCCTCCAAGGTGTCCAGGCACACATACGGTTGGGCATACATAAGGCTTAAACAAATATTTTAAAATAAATAGAAAAATTTTAAAGGTGCATGCATGGAAAACCATATCTTTAATACTCAAACAGCATACTCCAAACATCTCAGAGAATCACAAGATGTTTCAGCTCACTAAGTGATAGACCTACCTTTTATGACTCTCCCAAGCATGTACCATGTAGGTTATCATGGTTATACAAATATATTAGTTTACTCTTGCTATTTTAATAAATTATTACAAACTTGGTAGCTTGAGGAAACTAATGTATTATTGATCTGGAAGTCAGAAGTCTAGCACAGGTCTCATCAGCTAAAATCATTTCTTAGAACTGCACTTCTTGAAGACTGCAGGTGAAGAAGTGCATTCCCCTGCCTGTTCCATTTCTGAAGGTTTGCAGCATTCATTGGTGATCGCTTCCTCTATCTTCAAAGCTAATGAAGAATGATGACATCTCTACTGGGCTGCATCATTACGTCACTGACTCTCCTGCCTTTGTCTTCCTCATTTACGGACCTTTTACGGTCAGTGGAATTTTAGGGATTAATATGCTGACATCCTTGTTGGCAGTAGAGGAAGCATTCTGTTCCCTCACCAAATTTACTTTTAAGTTCTTAGAGTTTGGGCCAAATCCTTCAGAAGTACATAATGTTTAAAACAGAAATGAGACTATAAATGAGAAAGAGGTTGCTTTAAAGATGCAGAGAGGACCAGAGATACGGAACGTGGTGCAAAGCACCTGCTTCCAAACTTCATGAGCCAAGTCCAACCTGGGGACCTACATTTGAAAGGAAAGAATAAATTCATGCAAATTGTCCTCTGATTTCACCACAGGCTTCATTGCATACACATGCCCCTCCTCTTCTTCACACAAAATAAATAAAATGCAATTAAAAAGATATACCATATGAAAAATTATCCTGTAACATCTCTTATAGTGAAGAACACTACAGCATGCAGAGCACTGTCATGTGTTAGCTTAATAATCTGCCTTTAAAATGCCAAGGTTATCCCCCAAAATTTAAACCATCATTCACCCTAAATAAAGTTGATCCGCCTACTGGAAAACAATGCCAAGGTTTGCTACCTACTCAGTTCTAGGGATGAGGAAAATAAGGCCTGGTGTAGGAGTCAATTATTGCTGGTGGAAGATAGCACTCTAACTGGATCTGCACAGTTTCTACAACCCACAGCTAGTCCAAAGACAGAGTCCCACCTTACAAGGTACATTTGTTGATGAAGGCCACTACTGATTCATTTAAAGCATGTCATGTAGAGTCAGGATATTTGGGAACTAATTATCAGGGCATCATTAACACTGGAAATTTCTGAGCCCATCTTCTGAGATAACTCCACAGATGAGCAACAGCTTTTCTTAGTAGGTCTGTTCTCTCTGGCCCTCACCTATCAAGAAGGCCCAATCACTTATTTTCATCTAAGGACAAATATATATTTGCTAGTGAAAAGAGGGCAAATGTCTCAGTTTGAAGATGACCTTCAGAAAACCAAGGTCATAAGATTCTCAATGCCAGGCACGGTTACCTCCCTTTGAGTTATTGATCATGGGGTCCCCAGAAGCATCCAAACGACACAGCTTATCAGTATCTCTCTTGGTTGCATTCTATAAATACCTGATAAGACCCTACTGCTGAAGACATCGCACACTTGGTTGCAGGAAAGAGAGACCTCAGTTCTGAACTAAATAGGAAACTCTCCAACTGGTTCACTTTGATAGTGCTAGAAAGTGCCACATATGCTGCTGGGAGAAAAAAGGCATCAATGGTCTTACCTGGCAATGCTATAATATACCTGCATACCATAATACTAACCTGGCAGGCAAGCTGTACCCCCTGCTGCAATACTAGAAAGACTGTTCATGGGAAAAACCAACTTCTCTCTTGATTGGACTTGGAGTCCACCTGAGACACTTCATGCCTGGTATAGTAAATGTAGAAAAAAATATAACTAAGGAAGTCATAGACTCTGTGGGATAACCCACTGATATATTTTACATCAATGACCATTTTGCCAAACTGACTTTTAAGTATTCATATCTGTAGCCATCAATTTGTGCTGCTCTCAAGTATCTTATTGCACTGGGAGTTGATGACCACAGAGACACATTGCTGTTCAACATGTACAGAAGAGTGATTGCAGTCTCAGCCACAAGTGATATATCTAGAGTAACCACTCCTCTGAAGGCCAGGGAACATTGCAAAAGAGGGATCAGAAAGAATGTTGGTGCTGGAGAATGGGGAGGAGTGCTGTGATGTGCTGTCTTCTAGATGTGACATGGCCATTGCACTCATAGACTCACAGCTGCTGTGGCTATTGCACATGACTTGGACAGAATCACAATAATGGACAAAGGTTCTGCATGGAGTAGGTTAGAGGATCTGAAGACCTCACCTCACATGTGGAGCTAGTGGCAGTTGATTGTTGCTCAGGGAAGGAGAGTTACTTTTGCTCAGATAGAGGGGTCAATGTTGGTCAGTTGCCCATATCCTATGCACTACCTGACACCCATGACCATATGGTCCCACTGTCTGAATTCAGTATTACCAAAAATAAAAAGAAAGAGGACATAAGGTTGAGAAGAAAATTATGGGATAGTTAGAAGTGATGATAATGTGTTACGTACATGTGTATAATTTCCTTTTTAAAAATTGAAAATAGATTTTTCATGTAATATATACTGGTTATGGTTTTCTCTGACCTGTTTCTTCACAAATCCTCTCCACCTCCCTACTCATCCAAATCCATACCCCTTCTTAGAAAACAAAGATACTTAAAAAAATAAGATAAAAATAAATAAACCAGAGTAGGACAAAACAAAACAACAACAACAACAAAAAAAGGCCAAAGAAAAAGGACAAGAAATGCAGAAAGATGCAGAAAGTTACACATGCACACACAGAGAAATCCCATTAAAACACAAGAAATGGAAACAATAATATATAAATAAAACACCAGTAAGGTTAAAAAAATTAAAGAAAAGAAAAAGCCTCCAAAAATACCATTGAATTCATTTTTGTGTTGATCATCTACTGCTGGGATCGACCTACCCTTAAATGTTTGCATACCAGTGAGAGTCCATGGAAAAACCCTAATTTTGCCTTGTGAGTGGTTATCAGTTGGAGATAGCTTCTCAGTGCTGGGGCGCCACCTAGTTTAGACCTGTGTATGTTGCCATAGTCTCTGTGGGTTCATATGTCCGTTGCTCCTGTTCTTTCTATAAGGCCTTGGCTCTTTGGTGTCTTCTATTCCATCTGGCTCTTACAATCTTCTGCCTCCTCTTCTGTAGGATTCCCTAACTCGGGAGGGAAGGAATTTTGTGGAGTCATCCCACTTAGGACTGAGTGTTTCAAGGTGTCCCACTTTCTATGTCTTGTCTATGTGGGTCTGTGTGTTTGTTCCTGTCTACTGCAGGGGAAAGCTTCTTTGCCGATGTATAAATAAGACACTAATCCATAAGTATAGCAGAAAGAGTATAGTAGGAGTCAGCTTATTGTTATATTCTTTGAGCAGAACAGTAGTATCTTGTTTTCCCCTGGATCTGTGGCATATCTAGGCGTGAGGTTCTAGGCCATCCAAGCAGTATCAGGCATGGGTTTCATTTCATGGAATGGGCCTTAAATTCAAACAGATATCTGTTGTCTACTCCAAGGACTTTTGTGCCATTATTGTATCAGCATCTTGTAGGCAGGCCACCATCTTATGGTTTGAGGGTTTGTAACTGGGTTGGCACTTACATTTTTCTTCTGGTAGTATTAAGAGTCACTAGGTTGGGGAAGCTCTAAGTAGGTACCAGCTTGACTTCTCTATGGTCAATGAATTACATACATGTAGTCTTATCAGTTTGAAGAAAGCAAACCACTTCAAAAATTCAATAAATAATAAGAATAAAAACTAAAATTTGAAAAGTTTGGGGGAAATTGTGACAAGCTGGTGACCCTAAAAGAGCAGAGGAAATATTTAAAAGCCCATCCTGAATTTGACCTGATATTCATTATAACATAACCACATTGTCCATTAAGTATTTTGTCATGGCTGAAATGAATATGCAGTCATTGGACTCATGTCTGGATCAAATCTGGTTTGACTGATAGAACAGCAGTGTTCTCTCTCTCTGTGTCCTCATCTGTAAGCTGAGCATGGGGATATTTCATCCCAGTATCAGTGTAAGGATTGGGTATGGCCATGCACATAAGCTTGAAGTAGTAACTATGAATCTCACCTACCTGTTTCAGTGATGTAAAGAATTTCTCTAATAAACCTGGGCAAGGCAGCATAATAATGACAATATGGACAGGTGATCACCCAAACTTTAATCCTCACAGCCTTGTTCAGATCAGGATCCCAGTTTCTCTACATGTTATTAAGAACAACTGAGCCTGATTTTTTTCTCTCACCATACCTCACTCATAAAGGATAATGACACTACTCAAAATCTTGTTCTTTCAAGAAGGAAATGAGACTATTTTAATTCTTCATATTTTTTTAATTTTGTATTATATATTTCTTTACTTACATTTCAAAGGTCATTCTTATTCCTGGTTTCCTGTTTATAAGCCCCCATTCCTTCCCCTCCCCCTCCCCCATATGGGTGTTCCCCCTATACATCCCCCTTATTGACTTCCCCCATATTCCCCTGCACTGGGCGTCCAACCTTGGTATGACCAAGGGTTTCCCTTCCACTGGTGCCCCGACAAGGCTATTCTCTGCTCCATATGCAGTTGGAGCCCTGGGTCAGTCCATGTATAGTCTTTCAGTAGTGGTTTAGTCCCTGGAAGCTCTGGTTGGTTGGCATTCTTGTTTTTATGGGGTTGCAAGTTCCTTCAACTCTTTCAATGCTTCCTCTAATTCCCCCCAGGGATGTCCTATTCTCAGTTCAGTGGTTTGCTGCTAGCATTGACCTCTGTATTGGACATTCTCTAGATGTGTCTCTCAGGAGAAATCTATATCCAGTCCCTTTCCACATGCATTTTTTAGCTTCATCAATCTTATTTAGTTTTGGTGGCTGTATATATATATGGGCCACATGTAGGACAGGCTCTGAATGGTCATTTCTTGAGTTGCTGCTCTAAACTTTGCTTCCATATTCCCTCCTATGAATATTTTCCCCCTTTTAAGAAGGAGTGGGAACATCTGCATTTTGGTTATCCTTCTGGATCTTCCTGTGGTCTGTGGATTGCATCTTGGGTAATTCCAGCTTTTGTGCTAATATCCACTTACCAATGAGTGCATACCAAGTGTGTTTTTCTGTAATTCAGTAATCTCACTCAGGATGATATTTTCTAGTTCATTCCATTTGCCTATGAATTTCATAAAGTCATGTTTTCGATAGCTGAGTAGTACTCCACTGTGTAGATGTACCACATTTTTTAATCCATTCCTCTGTTGAAGGGCATCTGGGTTTTTTCCAGCTTCTGGATATTATAAATATCAGTCCTAGCATATAATAAATACTAAATGTGAAACTGTACATTAGGACTTTCTGGCTGAGTGACATGGAATATGGATTTTATTAGTTGATAGTTTAAAATCTTAGGACTAGAAGTGTTCAGAGTCACCCTTGATACTAGCTGCAAATGCCAATGCTTGTCCAAACTGATCTCTCTTGTACTTTTTCCTATCCACTGTCTTTCCATCTCCTCTTGGTGCCATTTTCTTTCTGTGATGACTTCAATCTTAAGCAACCTTGATATGACAGAAGGATCTCAGTAAATTCTGATGCAAACAACTCCGAAAAACAAGGTTTGGGAAGTGACTTTCATTGAACACATATGTTTCTATGACAGTCCCAATGTCATTCAAAGCAAACAGGGTATCATGCTCACTGGTCAGCCTTGCTCACATACCCAGCTCTGGAGCTGATGAAAGTAGACTGCAGTTCCACATTGACAAAGAGCCATGGATATGGGTTTCTGGAGCTGAAATTAGAAGAAAAACAAGTGGACTCTGAGCATTCTGAACCTGTAGATGCCCTCTGATATTGCATTTCTATTAAAGCAGTATCTGAAATTTTTAAAGAAACCCTGCATAAGAAGTAAAGGAGTTCTCCAAACTGGCTTCTGACATAATATCTGATAAAACAACTGAAAAAAGAAACCTTGTCACAGGCTAGGTCCTTTAGGAAGCAGATGGGGACTGATCTTCACATGTAGGCTGTTGATATAAGGGAGCACTTAGGAAAGCATCTACAAAGAAAGGGAGGGGGACACACTGGATAGAGGGAAATGTCATTCTGCTTTGTAGGGCTAAGGATAGCTTGGGATGGCCTCAAGGGAGCCTGAGAGTTGAAAAGTTCCATCAGAGAAATCCTAAATTGGGCTGAAATTGGCCAACCCTTACAGATGCTCCTTGATCAGTCATTGGTGTCCTTGGTGTCCTTGGAGAGAAGGCTACTTTTTAAGCAGGACTTCTGGCAGCTGTAGCAATAACTTGAAGGAGGTTTTGGGTGGCTCATCATTGTGTATACACAGGCATACACAGAACACTAAACCTCATGCCTCAGAGAGAATTAGTAGGTAAGGGCTCTGACCTGAGGCCTTCTATAAGATTTCTGTGATCTTGGTTCCAATGCCTGTTTAAAACATTGCCTGTATGTATCTTCAACTGCAGGGAAGATAGGTTAAAGCTGGTAGGCACAGACAGAGTCTCCAGGAACCCAGACAACCAAAACGAATTCTGTCTTATAATGTTTTTGTAGTTTCTGGGCAGGCAGTCTTGTCCTTAATGGGTTTTTGCAGGAGCAGTTTGTTCTGAAATGCCTGGAATCTGGCCTAACACAGAGTGCACCAAGAGAAGGACACACTTCCCATTGCTTTGCTTCCTTGCTTAGTTTTGTGAATTTGGACCTCACAGCACAGAACTCCTGGACTGACTGTATGTGAGCTCCCCAATTACAGAGAGGTGCTGTACTCTGAGGGCTGCCCACAAGGAAAGTTCTGCCATCTCCTCAAACTGAGGCTCGAACTAGGTAACTTAATCACCCTCAACACTGTACAGGGGAAATCAGGTCAAGGGGATATCACAGAAAGGCCTGAAAGAAAGTAGAAGCGATCAGAGCAGAGCCTCATGGATGGGATTGGGGAAGATCTGAAGGCAGGAAGAGCAGCTTGGGTTTCCTTCCCTGAGAGCAAAAAGATGATCACACTGAAGAGTTCCTTCTTTTTTCGCTGATCTCAGACTTTGCCAGGAACTTCACGGTAGAATCAGAGAGACCTTTATTTGACAGTCCTGGAGGGACAGCTTTGGGCTTGCCACCACAGCAGCAATGTCAATCACTCAGCTAATATTTATCAGAATGCTGTGGGCTATCTAAGGCTAGAGTCAATCAAGAAACAGATATGAGTCTGTGTTCCCAGCAACTGGGCTATGTTATTGGTCATATACCTAACATGTGAAATTTGAATCCCAAGGTAAGGATATTGAAGTTAAGCGAAAACTCTTAACCAAGGTGGCGGTTCATCTAGGACCTTCTCCACCCATAGTATGTCTTCTTTCAGGATTTTACTTGCTATTGTTCAGAGCATCTAATATTCTAAGTTTTATTATATGTAACATTCATTGAAAGAATGCTAGAAATTTGGAAATTTCCAAGAAATAAGATGACTTCATGGGGTATCTTTGGAGAGAATAGAACAGTGGATCCTCCATTTTAGAAGCAGCCCTATGTACCTCTTCTCTAACTCCCTACATAATACTCAATCAATTTAGCAAGCATTTTCTTCAAGAGTCATAGAAAACTGGACATGGAGCACATCTGTAATCAGGAGACTGAGGCAGGAGGATTGTTGTTTATGAACAACCCATTGCCACACAATAGAATACCAACCTTAGCAATAAACAGAAGAATTATTCCTCTTTATTTTTTTAATGCACACCATAGTTCATGAAAAGTCCCGTCCATTTGGGGGTAACTACATATGGTAGACTTGTACTAACATTTCACATTTTTCTACAGCCTAGATTACTCTTCCTGGCCTGAACCCATGGTCTTTGAATCTCCTCTGGAAATATATACTGTCTTCCTTTCAGGTCTGTGAATGCACCAAGTTCTCTCTCCCTCTCTCATTCTCCCTATTTGGAAGGCTTGTCCTCCTCTCTGGGCTGTAATGACACCATTCTTCAGGTCTTAATTTAAATATCATCTCCATCAGAAAGTCTGTAACAAAGCCCTGAAATGAACCAGGATCATCCTTACTGCCATCATAATCTGTTGAGTTCCAGAAAGGTGAATGAAGTGACTTCTGACCATTGTCTTGATGTCACTGTTTAGCTTTGCTGAAGAAGCTTGGTTCTAGGCTTGTATGGAATCCAGTCCATTATTTGCAGAGATCTTATCTTGTCTGATATCTGATAATTTAATTATCTCAACTCCTACTATGTTTTATTACAAGCCAAAGCCTGAGCACAGTCTTGGTGCTGTCCAATAGGTGCCTCTTGTAGTTATATTTGATTCAATTGATTGCCAACAGAATGAAATTTAATGCGTGGTAGGAAGAGAATCTTTCACTTTGGTCAGCTGTGAAGAAAAGGAGAGATGAGTGGAAACAATGACAGAAAATCGATGTAGGGCTAATCGTCAGGAGCTGTGTGGGATAGGAAAGACCCATGCTATGTCAGCCATACCACTGTCATAAATGCCTCCAGGCAGTTTACAAACCAGCCCATTCCCAAGCAACATCAGAGTTTATCTTGAAATAAATACAGGTAGTGAGTCTGTGTGTAGGGATTACATACTCTGAATAACAATGGCTCAGAGCCATTTCCATTTTCTTTGCTGTTTTTTTTGTTGTTGTTGTTGAAAAAGTCATGGACTTTCTGGGCCTTTACACCTTAGATACAGAAGATATTGCTTTTTAGGGATTCTTTCTTTCTCCTCCTCACTCCTCTGTGTGTGTGTGTGTGTGTGTGTGTGTGTGTGTGTGTGTGTGTGTGTGTACATGCATATGTCTGGGTATACACATGTGCATATACAAGTGATAGAGGGCAAGAATCAACCTCAGGTACACTGCCTAACTTTATTTTTGAGACACTGTCTCTCACTTTGCCTGTAACTCACCAAGTAGGCTGGGCCTCATAGGTGTGTCCGGCTCTGCCTCACTAGTTCTGGGATTCTAATCAGGAGTAACCATGCCCATCCTTTCACAAAGGTTCTGGGGACCGAGTTCATGCTTGCATGGCAGCATTTTATCAACTGAACCATTTATAAACCATCCTTCAGCCCCTGGTTATGTCCTTTTTTATATTGGGCTTTTGTCTGTGTGGTTTAATTCCTTACAGAGTTGAGAGATTAATCTTATACCAAATGAAGAGCTAATAAATCCCTTTTCTCACCCTGCAAATCGTTGACTCCTTGTTCTTGTGATAGTTTCCTTTTCTGCATAAAACAGCCTTAGTTTTATATAATTCCATTTGATTATTTTTTGCTTTTGCTTTGTGTGCTTTATATCTGACCCCAGAATTATTACTAAACTGATGGCTTAAGGCTTTCTTCTACATTAGTGTTCTAATAGTTTTATGGTTTCAAGTTTGACCTTGAGGTCTTTGATCCATGTGTAGGTAGATATAGACATATAAACATGAATCATACATACACATGTGCATATATATGTATATACACACACCTGTATATTCACAGAGAGAGAGAGAGAGAGAGAGAGAGAGAGAGAGAGAGAGAGAGAGAGAGAGAGAGAGAGAGAGAGAAGACAGGGCAAGGAGGGAGGAATAGAGGAAGAAAGAAAGACTCTATTGTCATTCTTTGCATATGAAAACCATTCCCCAACCCCCTCCTCATACCACACAGTGAAGAGTCCATACTTTCTATAGTGTATGCACTTATAACACTTTTCAAAATACACCTTGATCTTGTACATGAAGAGAATAGAAAGCACTAGGCTAGGAAAGAGAGTAGAGATAAGGGCTAGTATAAAAATATAGTGAAGTGACAGGAATGAGTTTCAGTGTACTGAAGCCCAGTTCATATGCCATGCCATGCCATTTAAAGTACAACTCAATGGGGATACCTCAACGTTCTTCACAGCCTTCACGTGTCTCTGTACAACAGGCCTTGAGACATGCTTACAGTAAACTAAGGATTCTTATGAGCTATTACTATACTATACTACTATTCCTATTAATTTTATAATTCTATCATAGCACTTTCTCTGCATCCATCTTAAGCATTAGTTAGAAGCTGTGATAATTTTCTTTATTTGTACATTACACTGGCTTTACCTCTATTGCTCCTCATTCAAATTCAGTCTCCAATGAGAATTCCAATTGGGTCTTTCTTATATTCTAAACACGGAGAATTTCACAGTGCTCAACACATACTTGATGACTAGCACAGTGAATGCTTCCACATTTCACCTGCTTTCCTAAATGGCACATCCCTGAAGACAACTGGTTGGCAGAGTGATCTTCGTAGCCTGGCTGGTATTCACTGACTCAATGTTTACTCACTCTGGAGAAAAGACTTATGTATCATAGCCATGCTTTCTTCGTGATGCTTTAAATGAAGAATGTACAAGTGGCTTTGAACTGTCAATAGAAATTCTCAAGGCTAATCTTAGTGTTAGCAGATTAATTCCTTCCCTCCTCAACTCAGTCAGCTGTCAGGGCAGGTTTGGGGCTAGTAAGGTAGATAAAGATTGATAGCTGTGTAGGTGAGTCTTTGAGAAAAACCACTGCCTGGATTGTGGAGGATGGGCATCCTCCAGCTCCAGGACTGCTAGCCCCACTGTGACATCCACCCATTGCCATGCCTGCCTGTGGCTGTTTCAGCCAAGGACTGGGTACAGGGGAGGGTTCAGAGCCTCTTCATTTGTTTTGGTACAACTCTCATCCATGAATGTGTAGCCTCATTCGTGGAAGCCACAGTGGCTTTCCCAGGACTTTCCTCAAATTTCAGTGTGGCCTGATGCTTCTTTGCTTGTTTTTTGTCAACATGTATTGAGAGGTCGTCTGTTGCTTTGTATACAAATGCTAAATACTACACACTGGCTTTTGTCCTATAAACCTTGCTCCTCTATTCAAACCTGATTGGTTAATAAAAAACCTACAGCCTATGATTGGGTAATAACGAGAGGAAGGCAGAACTTGAGGATCCAGTAATGAGTCTCAGAAGAGACAGGGGTGGGGTTGAAGAAGCAGACAGAGAGAGGAGGAGGCCACCATGAGGCTGGATGGATCATGAGTATATGGCCAGGATAAATGCACCCTGAGGACAGTCTGTTGGAGCAGAAGCAGCCCGGTGAGACTCAAACAGCACGTAAGAAGGGGAAGGTGCAACCCTTGGGTAAGAGGTCTTGGGGGTGTACAAGAAAGCAGCTGGAGATAAACAACTTCAGCAAAGTGGCTGGGTATAAAATTAACTCAAATAAATCAGTAGCCTTCCTCTACACAAAAAAGAAACAAGCCGAGAAAGAAATTAGGGAAATGACACCCTTCATAATAGACCCAAATAATAAAAAGTACCTCGGTGTGACTTTAACCAAGCAAGTAAAAGATTTGTACAATAAGAACTTCAAGCCTCTGAAGAAAGAAATTGAAGAAGACCTCGGAAGATGGAAAGATCTCCCATGCTCATGGATTGGCAGGATTAATATAGTAAAAATAGGCATTTTACCAAAAGTGATCTAAAGATTCATTGCAATCCCCATCAAAATACCAATCCATTTCTTCAAAGAGTTAGACAGAACAATGTGCAAATTCATCTGGAATAACAAAAAACCCAGGATAGCTAAAACTATCCTCAACAATAAAAGGACTTCAGGGGGAATCACTATCCCTGAAATCAAGCAGTATTACAGAGCAATAGTGATAAAAACTGCATGGTATTGGTACAGAGACAGACAGATAGACCAATGGAACAGAATTGAAGACCCAGAAATGAACCCACACACCTATGGGCACTTGATTTTTGACAAAGGAGCCAAAACCATCCAATGGAAAAAAGATAGCATTTTCAGCAAATGATGCTGGTTCAACTGGAGGTCAACATGTAGAAGAATGCAGATCGATACATGCTTATCACCCTGTACAAAACTTAAGTCCAAGTGGATCAAGGACCTCCACATCAAACCAGATACACTCAAACTAATAGAAGAAAAACTAGGGCAGCATCTCAAACACATGGGCACTGGAAAAAATTTCCTGAACAAAATACCAATGGCTTATGCTCTAAGATCAAGAATCGACAAATGGGATCTCATAAAACTGCAAAGCTTCTGTAAGGCAAAGGACACTGTGGTTAGGACAAAACAGCAACCAACAGATTGGGAAAAGATCTTTACCAATCCTACAACAGATAGAGGCCTTATATCCAAAATATACAAAGAACTCAAGAAGTTAGACCGCAGGGAGACAAATAACCCTATTAAAAAATGGGGTTCAGAGTTAAACAAAGAATTCACAGCTGAGGAATGCCGAATGGCTGAGAAACACCTAAAGAAATGTTCAACATCTTTAGTCATAAGGGAAATGCAAATCAAAACAACCCTGAGATTTCACCTCACACCAGTCAGAATGGCTAAGATCAAAAACTCAGGTGACAGCAAATGCTGGCGAGGATGTGGAGAAAGAGGAAGACTCCTCCATTGTTGGTGGGATTGCAGACTGGTACAACCATTCTGGAAATCAGTCTGGAGGTTCCTCAGAAAATTGGACATTGAACTGCCTGAGGACCCAGCTATTCCTCTCTTGGGCATATACCCACAAGATGCCCCAACATATAAAAAAGACACGTGCTCCACTATGTTCATCCCAGCCTTATTTATAATAGCCAGAAGCTGGAAAGAACCCAGATGCCCTTCAACAGAGGAATGGATACAGAAAATGTGGTACATCTACACAATGGAATATTACTCAGCTATCAAAAACAATGACTTTATGAAATTCGTAGACAAATGGTTGGAACAGGAAAATATCATCCTGAGTGAGCTAACCCAATCACAGAAAGACATACATGGTATGCACTCATTGATAAGTGGCTATTAGCCCAAATGCCTGAATTACCCTAGATGCCTAGAACAAATGAAACTCAAGACGGATGATCCAAATGTGAATGCTTCACTCCTTCTTTAAAAGGGGAAAAGAATACCCTTGGCAAGGAATAGAGAGGCAAAGATTAAAACAGAGACTGAAGGAACACCCATTCAGAGCCTGCCCCACATGTGGCCCATACATATTCAGCCACCCAATTAGACAAGATGGATGAAGCAAAGAAGTGCAGGCAGACAGGAGCCGGATGTAGATCTCTCCTGAGAGACACAGCCAGAATACAGCAAATACAGAGGCGAATGCCAGCAGCAAACCACTGAACTGAGAACAGGACCCCCGTTGAAGGAATCAGAGAAAGAACTGGAAAGCTTGAAGGGGCTCAGACCCCATATGAACAACAATGCCAAGCAACCAGAGCTTCCAGGGACTAAGCCACTACCTAAAGACTATACATGGACTGACCCTGGGCTCTGACCTCATAGGTAGCATTGAATATCCTAGTAAGATCACCAGTGGAAGGGAAAGTCCTGGGTCCTGCTAAGACTGAACCCCAGTGAACGTGATTGTTGGGGGAGGGGGCAATGGGGGAGGATGGGAGGGAACACCCATAAAGAAGGGGAGGGGAAGGGTTAGGGGGATGTTGGCCTGGAAACCGGGAAAGGAATAACACTCAAAATGTAAATAAGAAATACTCAAGTTAATAAAAAAAAAAAAAAAAGAAAGCAGCTGGAGCCATCCCAGAGGAGCAAGCCAGTAAGTAACAGTCCTCCATTGTTTTTTTCAGTTCCTGCCTCCAGGTTCCTGCCCTGGAACTCTGCTTTGCCTTCCTCCCTCAAAGGACTGTGACTCACAAGGGAGTTAATATCAAATAAACTCTTCCCTACCCAGGTTGCTTTTTGCCATAGTATTTATTATAGCAATAGATACCCGTTTAATACAGTCCCCAAGCCAATTTTCCTCCTCTCCATCAGAAGAGGAGGAGGAGGAGGAGGAGGAAGAGGGAGGAGGAGGAGGAGGAGGAGGAGGAGGAGGAGGAGGAGGAAGAAGAAGAAGAAGAAGAAGAAGAAGAAGAAGAAGAAGAAGAAGAAGAAGAAGAAGAAGAAGAAGAAGAAGAAGAAGAAGAACCACCACTACCACCACCACCACCACCGTCGCCGCTGCCGCCGCTGCCACCACCACAGGACTTCATGGCTTAAGGGGCAGCTCACATTGAAAGTAAGTTTGATTCCTAGTTTTGCTTTTTAGCATGTGTTACAGACCTGTACATCAGTGTTTCTGGTACTCAGCACACTAGGGCCAGCAAGACCTGCTTGAGTCACAGTTTTCTCTCTAGACTTGGACAGCAAACTTTTAATTACCTATTATAACCAAGAAAACAATGAATATTAATCATACTGAGGGGCTATGGCAATGTCAGCAAAATGCTTGCTTTGCAAGCATATGGACCTGAGTTCGGATCTCCAGCACCCATATAGAAGCTAGGTATGGTTGTATGAATCTTCAATGCTAGTTCTGGGGAAGGCAGAGACTGGCAAGTCCTCCGCCCTCACTGGCCAGCAAGACTAGAGAATCTGGAATCTCCAGATTCAGTAAAAAAATCCTATCTCAAAGTTAAGGAACAAAGTGAGAAGACATCCAGCATCAATCTCTGCCCTCAACACACACATGTATTTCCATGAACATATGAATGACACATGTGCAATAGAAATTACACATAGACAAGTTATTAATGACGCTTGTGCACTGTGCACCTTGCCAGATACAAGTCTTCACAAACATGAAGTTGGACTAATGATCTTGGGAAAGGATGTATTTCCAGTCTTGATCATTGAACCCATTGAGAATATAAACTCTCAGGAGACAGGCACCATCTCATCTTGTTTATGGGTTTGATAATATTAGTTAGCTTGATTATATTCTTATAACATCTTATAACATCCCGCATTAAAAGGCATTCATTTTTCCAAGATCGGCTAGGCTCATTATTCAATCCTCTTGGGTACCACACATGCATCAGGGGTTCCATTAAAATTGCAGATGATTACATCTCAAGGAAGAAACAGAAAGTTTGAGGCATGCAGAGGGATAGCATAAGTGCCTGCATTTCTCACCACTGCCTCAGGTAGTTCTTATGTAAGCCCAGGTCTACTCTCGTTTCTGTCATGACTGGAGTCTGAAATCACCCCCTGGTATGTGAAAATGTCTCCCATTTTCCTGTGTTGATTTCAGTTCATCACACATACATTTCAGCATCAGGTCCATTCTGCTTGACATGACCACGTGACTGAAAATCACTTATCAAGAGTTTTTTTTTTTCACATTATAATGAAAGTTTTAAATGGGTTAGAGATGCAGGTCAAAGGAGGAAAACATAGTTCAGCGACTGATACATTTCTAAGAATATAAACCTAAAATTCTTCATTGTTCAATAAAATTCAAACAGAAGCTAATAGTTTTCACTTTTATTGCTACTTCCTGGCTCTACGTTAAACCTAACTTCTATCTTGACGCTTCTCATATGCATCTTGAAGTAACTTCCCAACTGCTCTCCTGCCTTCAACCTTCTCTTATTCTATGACTAACATGGCACACTGTCTCATCAAAGTGCTCTTTTCTGAAGTGCTGCATTGCTCACAGTTTAGTAGCCTCCAACACTGCATTCCTTCAAGCCTTTCTACCCTAAGTGAGATTGCCTGTAGACATGCAGCATTGCGATAATCACAAATCCAAGTTTCACTCTGGATCTTCTGAATCACAAGATTCATTTTGGTAAGGACCCCAGGTAATTTGTTTCCAACATGACGTCTCTGTAAGCATCTTGACCTGAGTTCAGATTTTCCTGGTCTGCAAAGCATCTTCAAAGTTGCTTCCTAACTCTCCATAGTTGCCCTACTCACCTTTAGCATCTGAAACTATCCAGAGTACAAACCCTGGGATGTTCTACTTACCTCCTTATAGATGCTCCTTCTGTATGACATTTCCTGAGGATCCTTCTCCCAAGGCCGCCTTGAACCAGAATCTTCCCAGGGGGGACATTTGTTCTCCTATCTGAAATCCTTCTGTGATTATATATATATATATATATATATATATATATATATATATATATATTACTGTATTGTGATTGGATTTTGTTAGATGGATTAGTCAAGATCTATTAGTCTAGAGGAACAGAACTTGAAGAATGAACACACACACACACACACACACAGAGAGAGAGAGAGAGAGAGAGAGAGAGAGAGAGAGAGAGAGAGAGAGATTTAACAGTCTGTGGTTCAGCTGGTACAACAGTGGCTATCTACCTATAGAAAGTGCAAGAACCCAATACTTGTCCAATTTGCAAGGTTGGATAGCTTAGCTGGTCTTCAGTATATGCTCTCAGAAAACATGCTCTAATGCCAGTGAGGGAATGGATTTGCCAGCAATAGTTCGAACAAGCAGGCAATAAGAGCAAGCCTCTTTCTTCCACATCCCTTACAGTGGCCGCCAGCAGAAGGTGTGGTCCTTATTAAAAGTAGATCTTCCCACTTCAAAACATCCAGATTAAAAGGGGATCTTCCCACTTTAAATGATTTAAGAAAAAACATTCCTCCCAGGTGTACCTACCCTTTTGCGTTTTAGTTACTTCCAGGCATAGTCAAGTTGACAGCTAAGAAATGCCATCACAGATGGTGACTAACTGTAGAGTACAGACTGCATTTATTCACAGTGTTTGCATCTGATACATAGCACTGTCTCTTGAATAGAGTGGAGCAAAATAAATACTCAATGTATGATAAATTGACTTGAACACTCAGGGCATGTGATGCTCCAGCACTCAATGAATGCTTTAGTTTTTGTCTTAACATGCTTCAAAAGTTCTTGTGGTAAAGGTCTAGTGCTCACATTGGAAGTTGCTGGGAGATAATAGAAGATCTTGAGTAATTGTGGACAGACAGTCCCTTAAAAAAGAATATTGTGTGGTCATTCTGATGGCACATACACCCACAGTAGGGCAATACAGAAACTTTCTTGGCTTCTGCATAAGAATGGCATGTTTACTTTTGGTTGCAAGTACTGGATACTCCTCCAGAGGACTCATGTTCAATTCTCAGCACCCTCCTAGAAGCTAATAATCATATGTAAGTCAAGTTCTGTGGGGTCAGATGCTCGCTTCTGGCCTCCACATGCATAGTACACATGTGGTGCACAGATTCATGCAAAAATACACGCAGGCAAAACATCCATATGCGTAAAATAAAAATTAAAAAGATTAAAAATAATCTTTTTGAAAAGTACTCTGAGAAAAGTAACTTAAAGGAGAAAGGTCTTATTTTGATTCTCAGTGTAATCAGACAATCCCTCATGGCAGGGAAGTCATAACCAAGGAGCATATGGTGTCTTTTCGCTTTACAGCCAGAGTCAGGAGACAGAGGAGGGTGAGTTCTAATGCTTGGCTCAAGTTCTCCCTTTTATTCTACAGTTAAGGTGGGTCTTTATACCACGATTCACCTTTTTAAAAGAAATCCTTCACAGATATGTCCAGAGGCAAACCTAGTCTAGATAACCCTCCACAGGGACATCCAGAAATCTGTCTCTTAGGTCAGGTTGACATTACGCATCCCAACAGGTAAATCCATGAAGCATAAGATATAATGGGCAGAGAATATAGTTGGACTTCAATGCACTTGAGTCTTCCTCCTTCCCCATTCTCCTTCCTTGCTAGTAACAGGTTTGCTCTGTTACACTCACATCAGCATCACATGCCTTGCCCAAAGCAGATGCCAGCTGATCATAGAGTGAAAACTCCAGACTGTGAGCCAAAATTCAGCTTTCTCTTTGTTTATTAGATGATTGTCTCTAGAATAATGTTAAAACGATGGAAAGCTGACTATCACAAAGGCCCCAAAAATAGAATCACTGCCCATGAATTTTAGATCTTCCATGACTTGCCCACCTTTTATAGCTACTTCCTGTTATAATGGAGTATTATTAGTCTTTCTATGTGCACATAGAATTTTCTTTACCTCTTGTTTCTTACAAACTGTGCTCATTCCTTGACTCTAAAATTAAGCATCACTTATAAGGATAGCGATACAAAATCAAAATATCTCAGATAGAGCTTGGCTTGGTAGCAATCTTACTTAGCTCCTTACATTGAGGCAGAAGTATTACAAGTTCAAGGCAACCTGAGATACGGAATAAGTTGAAGGCCAGCCTTGGAAACCTACTAAGATCCTGACTTAAGATAAAAAGGGCAAAAGGGGACTGTGGAAATGGTTGAGGGGTAGATTGTTTGCCTGGAATGTGTGAGGCCATTGGTTTGATGACCAGTATGGTGTAAGAAGCCACTCATAGAAACTATCCTGACTGGTTAAAGTTGAGTATTATTAATCAAAAAATTAACCAACTATAGCCTGGATGTTTTGTGAATTTTATCTAAAAATTAATGTTTTTTGCCATATAGTAGTTATATGGGATAATGAGACTCACTGTATTCATACATGTATATAATGTTATTTACTACCCTCTCTTGTCCCCTCCACTCCTGTTAATTCCCTCTTCTTCCAAAATCTGTTTCCCTCTGCTTTCCATTTATTCATATCTGATCATTTTTAATTAATTGGATATGTTCTTTATTTACAATTCAAATGTTATCCTATTTCCTGGTTTCCACTCTGGAAACCCCTTATCCTATCCCACTTCCCCTGCTTCTATGAGGATGCTTCCTCACCACCCACTCGCTCCTGCCTCCCTGCCCTGGCATTCTCCTACATGTGGCATCAACCCACAGGACAAAGGGCTCTCCTCCCATCCATGCCCTACAAGGCCATCCTCTGCTAAATAAATGACTAGACCATGGGTCACTCCATGTGTACTCTTTAATTTTTGGTTTAGTCCCTGGGAACTCTAAGAGGTCTAGTTGGTTAATATTGTTGCTCTTCCTATGGGATTGAAAACCCCTTCAGCAATTTCAGTCCTTTCTCTAACTCCTCCATTTGGGTACAAGTGCTTAGTCCAAAGGTTGGCTGTTAGCATAAACTTCTGTATTTGTCAGAATCTGGCAGAAACTCTGAGGAGAGAGCTATTATCAGGCTCCTGTCAGCAATCACTTCTTGGGATCTATAATCTGGGTTTGGAGTCTGTATATGGGATGGATGCCCAGGTGGGGCACTCTCTGGATGGCCTTTTCTTCAGTTTCTGTTCCACACTTTGTTCCTGTATTTCCTTTAGACAGAAGCTATTGTATGTTAGAAGTTTGGAGATGAGAGGCAGGACCCTTCCTGTTTCTGCCTGAGCCCAGAACTGAATGCCAGATGCCAGGAGAGCAGACCCACCTGAGAGCAGAAGAATGAATAACTCTTCTGCTTTGAACAACCCCCTTGAGGGACTCAGGACACACAAACACCAGAGCAGTCTGGGAGAAGACACTTTGGGTTTCACATGTGCCTAGAGCTGAACTAGTCCCACAGCACTCTGTACCCAAATCCCGTGGGGGAGAGAGATGGACTGTCAGAAGTGCAGACATTACTGAGAGCTCGGGTGACCTCTACTTCTGCTCACATTCCTGGTCCAAGAAGAACCTGCCTAGTCCCTTCTGGGCACAGGGAGCTAGGAGCAGTCAGGAGCAGGACCCTTCTATTTTCAGCCTGTACCCAGTACTGAAATCCAGTTGCCAGGAGCACTGACACAACTGAGAGCAGAGGTAAGACCAAGTCTTCTGCTCTGAGTGACCCACCTGGAGGCCTCAAGACAAAAACCCAGGAGAAGTCTGGGACAGGGCCCTTCCAATTTCTGCCTGTACCCAGAGCTGAACTAGTCCCAGAGCTCTCTGTACCCAGGTCCAGCTTTCAGAAAATGGGTCTACAGAATTGATGACACACAGGATTACAGGAGGGACAAGGCACTGTCAGAGACAGCAAGACAAGCTAACACCTGACACAACCTGATGGCAAGAGGCAAGCACAGGGACCTTAGAAACAGAAACCAAGACTACTTGCCATCATCAGAGCCCAGTTCTCCCTCCAAAGCAAATACTAGATATCTAAACACACAGAAAAGCAAGATTTGGATTTAAAATCACATCTCATGATGATGATAGAGGACTTTAAGAAGGACATAAAAAACTCCCTTAAAGACATACAGGACAACACAGGTAAACAGATTGAAGCCCTTAAAGAAGAAACACAAAAATCCCTTAAAAAATACAGGAAAACACAACCAAACGGGTGAAGAAATTGAAAAAAATCAGGATTTAAAAATAGAAATAAAATAAATAAAGAAATGACAAAGGGAGTCAAGAGATAGAAAATGAAGGAAAGAGATCAGGAGTCATAGACACAAGTATCACCAACAGAATACAAGAGATAGAAGAGAGAATCCCAGGGGCAGAAGATACCATAGAAAGCAACTACCAAAGAAAATGTAAAATGCAAAAAGCTCCTAACCCAAAATATCCAGGAAATCCAGGACACAATGAGAAGGTCAACCCTAAGGAAAATAGGTATAGAAGAGAGTGAAAACTCCCAACTTAAAGTGCCAGTAAATATCTTCAAAAATTGTAGAAGAAAACTTCAGTAACCTAAAGAGATATCCATAGTCATACTAGAAGCCTACAGAACTTCAAATTTCTCTCATCATATAATAGTCAAAACACCAAATTCACAAAACAAAGAAAGAATATTAAAAAAGTAAGGGGAAAAGGTCAAGTAACATATAAAAGCAGAACTATTAGAATTAAACCAGACTTCTCACCAGAGACTATGAAAGCCAAAAGATCCTGGATGGATGTCATACAGACCCTAAGAGAACATAAATGCCACCCCAGGCACTATATTCCAAAAAACTCTCATTTAATAAAGATGGAGAAACCAAGATTTTCCATGGAAAAAAACAAATTTACACAATATCTTCCCACAAATCGAGCTCTACAAAAACCAATACATGGAAAACTCCAACACAGGAAGGGAAACTGCACCCTAGAAAAAGCAAGAAAGTAATCTTCTTGCAATAAACTCAAAAGAAGATAGCAACATGAACATAATTCCACCTCTAACAACGAAAATAACATGAAACAACAATCATTATTACTTAATATCTCAACATCAATGGACTCAATTCACCAATAAAAAGACATAGAGTAACAGATTGGATATGTAAACGGTACCCAGCATTTGGTTGCATACAGAAAAAAAGAAAAACACATCAGTGACAAAGAAAGATGCTACCTCAGAGTAAAAGGCTGAAAAACAATTTCCCAAGCAACTGGTCCTAAGAAACTAGCTGGAGTAGCCATTCTAATGCCAAATAAAATCAACTTTCAACCAAAAGTTTTCAAAAAAGGAAAGACATTTAATATTCATCAGAGGAAAAATCCACCAAGATGAACTCTCAATCCTGACTGACTATGTTCAAAATTCAAGAGCACCTACATTCATAAAAGAAACCTTACTAAAGCTCAAAGCACACACTGCACTTCATACAATAATAGTGGGAGATTTCAACACCCTACTTTCATCGATGGACAGATCATGGATACAGAAACTGAACAGAGACATAGAGTAACTAACAGAAGTTATGAACCAAATGGATTTAACAGATATCTATAGAACATTTTGTCCTAAAAAAAGAATATATCTTGTTCTCAGGATCTCATGGTACCTTCTCAACAATTAACCATACATTCAGTCACAAAACAGGCCTCAACAGATACAATTAGTTTGAAATAATCTAATGCATCCAATCAGATCATGTTGGACTAAGGCTGGTCTTCAATAACAACAAAAACAACAGAAAGTCAACATACACATGGAAGTTGAGTAATGCTCTACTCAGTGATAAGTTGGTCAAGGAAGAAATAAAGAAAGAAATGAAAGGCTTGTTAGAATTTAATGCACAACATACGCAAACTTATGGGACACAATGAAAGCAGTGCTCAGAGGAACACCCATATCTCTGAGTGCCTCCAGAAAGAAACTAGTGAGAGAATACATTAGCAGTTTGATAGCACACCTGAAAAATCTATGACAAAAAGAAGCAAATATACCTGAGGAGTAGATGGGAGAAAATAATCAAACTCAGTTCTGAAATCAACCAAGTAAAAACAAAAAGAACTATACAAAGAATCAACACAACCAAGAGCTGGTTCATTGAGAACATTAGCAAGATGGACAGACCCTTAGCCAGACTAACCAGAGGGCACAGAGTGTGTATCAAAAATTAACAAAACCAGAAATTAAATGGGATACATAACAACAGAAATTGAGGAAATTAAAAAAATCACCAGATCCTACTACAAAAGCATATATTTAACAAAACTGGAAAATCTGAATGAAATGGACGTTTTCTCAACAGATATCTGGTACCAAGGTTAAAGCAGGATCACACAAACCATCTAAATAGTCCCATAACCACTAAAGATATACAAGCAGTTATTAGCAGTCTCCCAAGCAAAAAAAAAGCCCAGGACCAGATGGATTTAGGGCAGAATTCTATCAGACCATTATAGAAGACCTCATACCAATACTGTCCAAACTATTCCACAAAATAGAAACAGAAGAAACACTACCCAATTCCTTCAATGAAGCCACAATTATGCTGATACCTAAACCACACAAAGATCCAACCAAGAAAGAGAACTTCAGAACAATTTTCCTTATGAATACCAATGCAAAAATAGCCAATAAAATCCTTGTGAACCGAACCCAAGAACAAATCAAAATGATCATCCATCACAATCAAGTAGGCTTCATTCAAGGGATGCAGGGATGGTTCAATATACAGAAATCCACCAACATAATCCAATATATAACAAGCTCAAAGAAAAAAAAATCACATGATCATCTCATTAGATGCTGAGAAGGCATTTGACAAAATTCAACACCCCCTCATTTTAAAAGTCTTGGAAAGATCAGGAATTTAAACCCATACCTAAACATAGTAAAAGCAATAGACAGCAAACCAGTAGCCAAGATCAAACTAAATGGAGAGAAACTTGAAGCAATCCCACTAAAATCATGAACTAGATAAGGCTGCCTGCTCTCTCCCTACTTATTCAATATAGTACTTGGAGTCCTAGCCAGAGCAATCACAGAACAAAATGAAGTCAAAGAAATACAAATTGGAAAAGAAGAAATTAAAATATTTATTTGCAGATGATATGATAGTATACTTAAGTGCCCCCAAAAGTTCCAACAGAAAAATACTAAGCCTAATAAACAACTTCAGCAAAATGGCTGATATAATATTAACTCAAACGAATCAGTAGCTTTCTTCTACTCAAAAGACAAACATGCTGAGAAAGAAATTAGGGAAATGACAGCCTTCACAATAGCCACAAATAACATAAAATGTCTTGATGTGACTCTAACCAAGCAAATGAAAGGTCTCTATGACAAGAACTTCAAGTCTCTGAGGAAAGACATTGAAAAAGATCACAGAAGATGGAAAGATCTCCCATGCTCATGGATTGGCAGGATTAATATAGTGAAAATGGCAAACTTGCCTGAAGGAATTTCCAGATTCAATGCAATCCTCTCAAAATTCCAACTCCTTTCTTCATGCAGTTAGAAAGAGCAATTTGCAAATTCATCTGGAATAATAAAAAACCCTGCATAGTGAAAAAGATCCTCAACAATAAAAGAACTTCTGAGGGAATCACTATCCCCGACCTCAAGCTGTATTACAGAGCAATAGTGATAAAAACTTTATGGTACTGGTACAGAGACAGGCAGGTAGATCAGTGGAATAAAATTGAAGACCTGGAAATGAACCCACATACCTATGGTTACTTGATGTTTGACAAAAGAGCTAAAAATCATCCAGTGGAGAAAAAATAGCATTTTTAACAAATGGTACTGGTTCAACTGGCTTATGCTCTAAGATCAAAAATGATAAATGGGACCTCATGATATTGCAACACGAGTGGCTTATGCTCTAAGATCAAAAATTGATAAATGGGACCTCATGATATTGCAAAGCTTCTCTGTAAGGAAAAGGACACTGTCAGTAGGACAAAACTGCAATGACAGATTGGGAAAAGATCTTTACCAATCCTAGATCCAATAGAGGGCTATTATCCAATATGCACAAAAATCTAAAGAAGTTAGACTCCAGAGAGTCAAATAATGCTATTAAAATGGGGTACAGAGCTAAACAAAGAATTCTCAGCTGAGGAATATCGAATGGCTGAGAAACACCTAAAGAAATGTTCAACATCTTTAGTCATAAGGGAAATGCAAATCAAAACAACCCTGAGATTTCACCTCACACCAGTGAGAATGGCTAAGATCAAAAACTCTGGTGACAGCAGATGGTGGCAAGAATGTGAGGAAAAAGGAACACTCCTCCATTGTTGGTCTGATTGCAAGCTGGTACAACCACTCTGGAAATCATTCCGAAGAGTCCTCAGAACATTGGACATAGTACAACATGAGGACCCAGCTATACCTCTCTTGGGCATATACCCAAAAGATACTCCAACATATAACAAGGACACATGCTCCATTATGTTCACAGCAGCCCTATTTATAATAGCCAGAAGCTGGAAAGATCCCAGATGCCCTTCCAGAGAGGAATAGATACAGAAAATGTGGTACATCTATACAATGGAATATTACTCAGCTATCAAAAACAACGATTTAATGAAATTCATAGGTAAATGGATAGAACTAGAAAATGTCATCCTGAATAAGGTAACCCAATCACAAAAAAACACACATGGTATGCACTCACTGATAAGTGGATATTAGCCCAAAGGCTTGAATTACCCAAGATACAATCCACAGACCACATGAAGCTCAAGAAGCACGGCGAACAAAGTGCAGATGCTTCGGTCCTTCTTAAAAGGGGAATAAAAATATACATAGAAGGAGATATGGAGACAAAGTTTGGAGCAGAGACTGAAGAAATGACTATTCAGAGCCTGCCCCACTTGGGGATCCAGTCCATATATATATACAGCCACCAAACCTAGACAATATTGATGACGACAAGATGTGCAGGCTGACAGAAGCCTGATATAGCTGTCTACTGAGAGGCTCTGCCAGGGCAGGATAAATACAGAGGTGAATGCCAGCAGCAAACCATTGAACTGAGAACGAGGTCCCCATTGGAAGAGTAAGGGAAAGGATTGAAGGAGCTGAAGGGGTTTGCAACCCCATAAGAACAACAATACCAACCAACCAGAGCTCCCAGGGATGAAATCACTACCCAAAGAGTACACATGGCTCCAGCTGCATATGTATCAGAGGATGACCTTGTTGGGCACCAATGTGAAGAGAAGTCCTTGGTTCTGCTGAGACTGTACCCCCTAGTGTAGGGAAATGTCAGGGCAGGAAAGGGGGTGGTTGGGGTGGGGGGATACCCTCATAGAAGAAGGGAGAAGGGGATAGGATAAGGGACTTATGGGTGGGAAACTGGGAGAGGGAATAACATTTAAAATGTAAATAAAAATATGTCCAATAAAAAATTTGGAGATGAATGAGTGGCCCCATCCCACAACTAGGGTCCTTGTCTAATGTCTGGGTATGGTGTCTACAGGTTCTTTGTCCAGTTTGTTGGTCATTTCATCTAATCTCCTCCCTGTTGGGTCCTGGGAGGCTCTTGATTTCCTGACATCTGGGACTTGCTGGTCATTACTCCCCAGTTTCCCATCCCCTATTGCTACACACCTCTGTTCAAATTCCTGAAACTCTATATATCGTCCCCATCTCCTCTATACCTGATCCTGCTCCCCTTTCTCCTTCGCACTGTTCACTTCCTCCCAAGTTCCTCCCACACTCTACCACTGTATGTATTTTGTTCCCCCTTCTAAGAAAGACTGAAGCATCCACACTTCGGTCTTTCTTCTTCTTGAGCTTCATATGGTCTGTGAATTGTATCTTGGGTATTCTGAAATTTTGGGTTAATAGCCACTTATCAGTGAGTACATACCACGTGTGTTCTTTTGTGACTTGGTTTCCTCCCTCAGGATAATATCTTCTAGTTTCATACATTTGCCTAAGAATGTCAAGAGCTGATTGTTTATTATAGCCGAGTAGTACTCCATTGTATAAATGTACCAAAATTTCTGTATCCATTCCTCTGTTGAAGGACATCTGGCTTCTTTCCAGGTTATGGCTATTATAAATAGCTGTGTACTGCTGTGTACATAGTAGAGGATGTGTCCTTGTTATATGTTGGAGCATCTTTTGGGTTTATGCCCAGGAGTGGTATAGCTGAGTCCTCCTAGAGTACAATGTCCAATTTTCCAAGGAATCGCCAGACTGATTTCCAGAGTAGTTGTACCAGATTGCAATCTCACCAACAATGGAGGAGTGTTCCTCTTTGTCGATACCATCTCCAGAATCTGCTCTTGCCTGAGTTGTTGATCTTAGCCACTCTGACTAGTGTGAGGTGGAATCTCAGGGTTGTTTTGATTTGCATTTTCCTAATGAGTAAAGTTGTTTAAAATTTTTTTCGCTGCTTCTTAGCCATTTGAGTTTCCTCAGTAGAGAATTCTTTGCTTAGCTCTGTACCCCATTTTTGGGTTATTCAGATCTCTAGAGTCTAACTAATTGAGTTCTTTGTATATATTGGATATTAGCCCTCTATTGGATGTAAGATCTTTTCCAATCTGTTGTTTGCTATTTTGTCCTACTGACAGTGTCCTTTGCCCTACAGAAGCTTTGCAGTTTCATAAGGGCCCATTTGTCATTTCTTGATCTTAAGAGCATAACACATTGATGTTATTTATAGGAAATTTCCCCCAGCGCCCATGTGTTCAAACTCTTCCTCATTTTCTCAACTATTACTTTCAGTATATTTGGTTTTATGTGGAGGTTCTTGATCTACTTGGACTTAAGCTTTGTACAGGGAGATAAGAATGGATCAATTTGCATTCTTCTACATGCTGACTTCCAGTTGAACCAGCACCATTGGTTGAAATGCTATTTTTTTCTCCACTGGATGGTTTTAGCTCCTTTGACAAACATCAAGTGACCATAGGTGTGGGTTCATTTCTGGGTCTTCAATTCTATTCCACTGATCTACCTGCCTGTCTCTGTACCAGTACCATAAAGTTTTGTTTTGTTTTTATCACTCTTGCCCTGTATTTAGGTCAGGGATGGTGATTCCCTCAGAAGTTCTTGTATTTTTGAGGATTGTTTTCACTCTCCTGTGTTTTTTGTTATTCCAGATGAATTTGCAAATTGCTCTTTCTAACTCTATGAAGAATTGAGTTGGAATTTTGATGGGGATTGCATTGAATCTGTAGATTGCTTTTGACAAGTTGGGCATTTTTTACTATATTAATCCTGCCCATTTATGAGCATGGGAGATCTGTCCATCTTCTGAGATCTTAAATTTCTCTCTTCAAAGTCTTGAAGTTTCTGTCATATTGATCTTTCACTTGCTTGGTTAACATTTTATATTATTTGTGACTATTATGAAGGATGTCATTTCCCCAATTTCGTCTTAGCCTTCCTTTCAATAGAGGAAGGCTACTGTTTACTTTGAGTTCATTTTATATCCAGCTGCTTTGCTGAAGTTGTTTATCAGGTGTAGGGGTTCTCTGGTGGAATTTTTGGGGTCACTTAAGTAAACTGTATACAAATTGTGATATTTTGACTTCTTTCTTTCCAGTTTGTATCCCTTTGACCTCCTTTTGTTTTCTAATTGCTCTAGCTAGAATTTCAAGTATTAATTGAATAGGTAGGGATGACAACCTTGTCTAGTCCTTGATTTTAGTGGGATTGGTTCAAGTGTCTCTCCATTTAGTTTGATGTTAGCTACTGGTTTACTGTATGTTGCTTTTATTATGCTTAGGAATGGGCCTTGAATTCCTGGTATTTCCAACAAGAAATACCTGGTATTTCTTGGTATTTTAAGAAGAAGGTCTGTTGAATTTTGTCAAATTCTTTCTCAGCATATAATGAGATCATTATGTGTTTTTTTTTCTTTGTGTTTGTTATATAGTAGAGTACATTGATGGATTTCTGTATATTGAACTATCCCTGCATCCCTGGGATGAAGCCTACTTGATCATTGCAAATGGTCATTTTGTTGTGCCCTCTTGTTAGTCTGGCTAAGGGTTTATCTATCTTGCTAATTTTCTCAAAGAACCAGTTCCTGTTTTTCTTGATTCTTTTGTAGTCCTTTTTGTTTCTACATGGTTGTTTTCAGCCCGAGTTTGATTATTTCCTGCCCTCTACTCTTCTTGGGTATATTTGCTTCCTTTTGTTCTAGAGCTTTAAAGTGTGCAGTCACGCTGCTAGCATAGGCTCTCTCCAGTTTCTCTTTGGAGGCAATTAGAACTTTCCTCTTAGCCCAGCTTTCATTGGATCCATTAAGTTTGGGTATGTTGTGCCTTCATTTTCGATAAATTCTAAAAAGTCCTTAATTTCTTTCTTTATTTCTTCCTCTGACCAGTTTATTATTGAGTAGAGTATTTTTCAGCTTCCATGTATATGTGATCTTTCTGTTGTTTTTGTTGTTTTTGAAGAATAGCCTTAGTCGTTGGTGATCTGATAGGATGAATGGGATTGTTTCCATCTTCTTGTATCTTTTGAGGCCTGCTTTGTGACCAATTAATGGACAATTTTGGACAAGGCACTGAGATGGTTTACTCTTTTGTTTTAGGATGAAATGTTTTATAGATATCTTTTAAATCCATGTATTTCATAATTTCTATTAGATTAACTTTTTCTTTGTTTATTTTCTGTTTCTGTGACGTGTCCATTGATGGGAGTGGGGTGTTGAAGTTTCCTACTATGGTGTGAAGTGCAACGTGTGCTTTGAGCTTTAGTAAAGTTTCCTTTATGAGTGTGAGTGCCCTTGTGTTTGGAGTGTAGATGTTCAGAATTGAGAGTTCATTTGGTTGATTTTTTTCTTTGATGAATATGAAGTGTCCTTCCTTATCTTTTTGGTAAATTTTGGTTGAAAGTAGATTTTATTCAATATTAGAATGGCTACTACAGTTTGGTTCTTGGGACTATTTGCTTGGAAATTTTTTTCTATCCTTTTACACCAAGGTAATATCTGCCTTTGTAACTGAGGTGTGTTTCCTGTATGGAGCAAAGTGCTAGATTCTGTTTACATATCCAGTCTGTTAGTCTATGTGTTTTTATTGGGGAAATGAGTCCATTGATGTTACAAGATATTAGGGAACAATATTATTGTTTCCTGTTATTTTTGTTGTCAGAGACAGAAGTATGTTTTGTGACTATCTTCTTTTGACTTTGTTGAAAGAAGATTAATTTCTTGCTTTTTCTAGGGTGTAGTTTCCCTCTTTGTTTTGGAGTTTTCCATCTATTATCCTTGGTTGGGCTTCATTTGTGGAAAGATTTTGTGTAAGTTTGTGTCATAGAGTATGTTGGTTTCTCTATCTATGGTAGTTGAGAATTTTCCTGGATATAGTAGCCTATGCTAGAATTTGTATTCTCTTAGTGTTTATATGGCATCTGCCCAGATTTTTCTGGCTTTTAGAGTTTCTTTCTGGTGAGAAGTCTGGCATAATTCTGATAGGTCTGCCTTTATACATTACTTGACATTTTCCCTTACTGCTTTTAATATTTTTTGTTTTGTTTTGTGCATTTCATGTTTTGATTAATATGTGACAGGGGGAATTTGTTTCCTGGTCCAGTCTATTTGGAATTATGTAGGCTTCTTGTATGTTCATGGGCTTCTCTTTCTTTAAGTTTGGGAAATTTTCTTCTATAATTTTATTGAAGATATTTACTGGCCCTTTAAGTTGGGAATCTTCTCTCTCCCCTATACCTATTATCCTTATATTTGGTCTTCTCATTCAGTCCTAGATATTCTGGATGTTCTGTGTTAGGAGCTTGTTGCATTATGTACTTTCTTTGACTGTTGTGTCAATGTTTTCTATGGTATCTCTTGCCCCTGAGATTCTCTTTTCTATTTCTTGTATTCTGTTGGTGATGTTTGCATCTAAGGCTCTTGATCTTGTTCCCAGGTATTTTTGTCTCCAGCATTGTCTCCATTTTATTGTTTCTACTTCCATTTTTAGATTCTGGGTGGCTTTTTAAAATTCCTTCACCTTTCTGGTTGTGTTTTCCAGTAATTATTTAAGGGATTTTTGTGTTTCCTCTTTAAGCACTTCTACTTGTCTTCCTGTGTTCTACTGTTTCTTTAAGGAAGTTATTTATGTCTTTCTTAAAGTCTTTTCTATCTTCATTGTGTGATATGATTTAAAATCAGAATCTTCCCTTTCCAGTGTGTTGAGGTATCCAGGATTTTCTGTGGTGGGAGAACTGGGTTCTGATGTTGCCAAGTAGCCTTGGTTTCTCTTGCTTGGTTTCTTGCACTTGCCTCTTGCCATCTTCTTATCTCCAGTGTTAGTTGTTCTTGCTGTCTCTGAATGGAGCTTGTTCTTCCTTTTAGCCCGTGAGCCTGTGATCTTAGGTGTCAGCACTGTGGGACTTGGGTCCAGACAGCTGTGTCACAGTGTCTGGGGTGTTGATGAAAACCAGAAGAATCCTGATTCTAGCTGCTTCCCAGTTCCTGTGGCCCGTGGTATCCTGGCACATTCCCCTTTGGCCAGTTATTGTAGCAAATATGGTGGTGTCACCTGTGAACTTTGCAGTGGCAGCAGTCCTGATAAACCAGCTCTCTCTGGTCGGGATTTGGGCATAGAGAGCTGTGGCACAGTCTTTGTTCCAGGCCACAGATGAAGACTGGAAGCCCCTCTACTTTCTTGTCTTTTGTCTTTTCACATATATAAAACCTAGTTAGTTCTATACAGGAGCATAAATGAAAGAATGTTTACAGGAGCATGGGTACCTTAGCATTGCCTATACCAGGAAGTGACCTCAATCCTGTGGCAACCATTAACTGCCTATAGGCAGTCAGAAAAGTGTAGCTTTATTAGTCAAAGATTTATTTCTGCATGTATTACATGTATATAAAATAAACCCACAGATTTATCTCTGTGCATGTATGTACCACATTGATTAATAAAAGGAAGAGCTCAATCAGCAGTGACTTGGTCCTCCAAATGAAATGGTACTTATTAGAGTATAATTTCACAACAGATTGGCTTTTCCCAGTCAGTACTGGTACTAGTAAGGCAGAGACCAGACATTTACTGACAGACATCAAGATAAACTTAGTTCTTCTCCAAATAGCACACTGAGATATGAATAGTTCCCTCAATGCTTTGAGACACGCATATCCTTCCTCTCTTTCCAGGCTAGTCTCTGCTCAGTACAGAGAAGATATAGGCAGTCAGGGTCACTCTTCTAGAAAATAAACACTGGAATTCGATGATCAACTACATCACCAAAGTCAAGAAATTTATCTTTGCTTTCCTTCCTTTCCCTAGAAACCCAAATGCTTTGTGAGTATATGGATCATCTAGAGACTAAAGTAAAATGGACTAGACACAGAAGCTGATTGGAACACTATTGAAGTGTTGCATAAATTTATACCATAAGCTATTCATTATGAGATGATTATGGTAAACTGTTGGTGGCTTCCAAACAAATGGGACATTACTTTATTATGAACATAAAGTGGTATAACAATGTATAATGTCGGGTTTGAGTCTATTGCTTATCCCACCCAAACCTCAGTTTGCTCTTCTGTAAAATGGAAATAATGAGAATACCTGCCTCATAGTGTCCTCATGAGAATTTGAAGGAGAAAGTGTGTGAGTGTTTTGCACAGTGCTCAGCACATTGTGAGTTCTCAATAGTTGTTAACTATCATTACAGTGTTTTGTAAACATTATCTAGCAAAGAACTATCTGAAGCTCTAGGCACCTATGGGGAGGGGTTAACATTTCTCTTACATCATAATCCTAAAGCATACATGGTGGCTTGGATGCAATAATAACTCTTCAGTCCTAGCTAATTTGCCATCAGGGAGCTTAGAAAGAAAATACTTAATGAGACAATGCACAACCCGTCTGCATGTGTTCTTTTTAGACCAATTCTCAAGAGGCAAAAGCTAGCTCAAAATAAAAGTGTTTGGGGGGAGGAAAAAAAAACTGCAGAATGAAAGCTCCTGGTAGAATAACCAGGTCTCTCCTTCCTCTGAGCCCTTGATTCCGCCTGCAACAGCCTCTGTGTCACCCTGACTAAAGCCCTGCTACGACCTGAGTGAGGAGGAAGGAGCCCTCATCTCCTGTCAATGTGCAATGATATTCTGGAAGTCTTGACTAAACTATTTTGGCTTCTTCCTCAGCATCTTTGGTGTTTTCAATTACATTTCCAAAATAGATGCTCAAATTGCCAGAGGCTATTTTTAAACTAAGAGAGATGTATTCTAAATGATTTTCTTAATCAAGAATGAGGAAGGAGGAGAGAAAAATTCATTAACCTGAAGGAAAGCCCAGTGGCAATTGCCTGGCCAATTTTTATGCAACTTCTGCTCAAAGATCCAGAGAAAATTTACTTGGGTCCAATCATTGAGGGCATAAAACACATTAGTCCACTACAATGTAAAGAACATGTGTTTCGGAGATCTAGCCATGTTCATTCATTTGTTTATGTTTGTTCCATCTAAAATGCAGGAGCAGCATAGGGGAGAACTAAAATGCATCATTTTACTGACATGTGACATCTGGTGCATGTGCAGGGAATGAAAACTAAGTTCCACATGTGGTTCAAACAAAAAGAAAGACACATATCTGTTTGGAAGATTAAACAGAGCAGGAAGAGTGAGGCCATAAAAGAACAATGTCTATAAGTCTGTAAGGTAAAATGAACCCACTTAATGTCCTTTCAATAATGCTTACCAAGAAAGCTTAAAATTGCCTCACAGTAAAGGAGAAAAGAGACATATATGGTTTTTTAATATGCTGTTCATAATCCTAGAATAAAGACATAGGTTACTACAGTTTTATAAGTAAGCAGGCTGAGATTTAGGCAGGCTGGATGATCTGTTTGATGTCATATCAACTGGAGGAGTTGGGATTTAAGCCCAGATATTGCCTTCAGAGCATAGGTTCTCACTAGAATGACCTATCATCTCTGTGTGTGTGTGTGTGTGTGTGTTTGTTTGTTTGTTTGTTTGTTTGTTGTGTGTATGTATGTGTAATGTATACATATAATTGACTAGTCCATATCAAGTGAAGAATTACCACTATTTATTTTTCTTTTTGAGAGCAGAATTGTTCTGATAGCCATAAAAATCTTAGTGTGAGACTCTCTAAACTTCAGTTAAGAAGTGCAGCTCTGGCCGGCCTTGGTAGCACTGGCCTCCCTGCTTACTGCACCCACAGTACCTCTACCTTCCTGGAATCATTAATATTATCAGAACAAGTGACTTTGGACTAGAGTTAGAGATCTGGATGGTTGACCACACCATTCCCTATCCTGTTCAGGAAGTGTATTTTGTTTTTAGTTGGAAACTTCAGTATGCTTAACAGTAAATGTGTGACCTCCTTGAAAATGCTTCACTGTCCTAGAACATCAAGGGGAAATGTTAACAGGAGGCTTTAAAACTTCTGATTGTAGACACACGTGCATTTCTATCCAATTTTATGATTGTTACAAATGAAAGGTATTTAAGTCCATAGGATGCTTTTACAGACATTTAAAGCCTGCCTAAGCTTTGTCGAAAATCTCATTTTTCACCATTTATCACTTGATCACTGGACATTTGTATTCTGTTTTGAAAGCCCACAAAAGGGTCATTTTGTCCCCTGATAAAGTTTCATCCCAGGAACCTTGCTTTCTATGTAGCAATGCAAGTAAAAGTGACCCTGGAGAAATGCCATTTACGAAGGGCGAAGCCGGTGTGAACGTCCCTGAATTCCTTGTACTGCCTTTAGGCTTTGACATGTGTATTAGTTGCTGTTCCCAGGTCTTAGCGTCTGAATTTGTTAGTGTGGGATCTTTTATTGACTTCTACTTTTATAAAGTCAACTTTTTCTAAAACAGAAACTTCTAAATAACTCAGTAGATTGAAATGTTTTATAAATATGCTTACAACATAAAAATGTAGACAGTACATGAAAGTACAAAAATAAACCCAGCCACATTTCCACTCTCTAGAGGCAGCCATCTTGGAAGGTTTCTTTTCATACTCACATTTAGTGTCAAAATTTATCAAGGTTGTGGTGAATCTGTCAATACAGTTTTATATACAGCCTTTATACAAAATGACTTTTAAAAAATATCCATGAATATTTGCACTGAAAGGAATAATCAGAAGTTCTCAGCTCATAAGTATGGAATGTTTATGGGTTTCCATCCTTTGAACATGCCCTTGAGACCAGTAAATGTACCACAAAGCAGAACATTAGCATGTGCCAACACCAGCCCTGCCCAGTGTTCTGAATCCCCTTAATGTGTAGCCTTGAAGATTGATGGGTCTGGTTTACAACTTCATATCCATGGATTCCAGCCATGTGCATATTTTTTCGCCTATTTTTCTCCTACAACAGTTTTTGTGTGAGTTTCACCTACAATGCTGTATGTAGCCTTCACCTTGTTCTGCAAACTCTGCGGTTTAGAAATACTGGATGAGTCTGGAAGTTCCTCAGAAAATGGGACAGAGTACTACCTAAGGACCCAGCTATACCACTACTGGCCATATACCCAAATGATGCTCCAACATATAACACATGCTCCACTATGTTCATAGCAGCCTTATTTATAATAGCCAGAAGCTGGAAAGAACCCAGATGCCCTTCAACAGAGGACTGGATACAGAAAATGTGGTATATTTACACAATGGTCTACTACTCAGCTATTAAAAACAATGATTTCATGAAACTCTTACGCAAATGGATGGAACTAGAAAATATCATCTTGAGTGAAGTAACCCACTCACAAAAAAAAAAACATATGGTATGTACTCACTTATAAGTGGATATTAGCCCAAAAGCTTGAATTACCCAAGATGCAATCCACAGACCACATGAAGCTCAAGAAGGATGACCAAAGTGCAGATGCTTTGGTCCTTCTTAAAAGGGGGAACAAAGATATTCATAGGAGGAGATATGGACACACAGTTTGGAGCAGAGACTTCAGGAATGGCCATTCAGAGCCTGACCCACCTGGGTATCCAGTCCATATGCATACAGCCACCAAACACAGACAATATTGCTGATGCCAAGAAGTACATGCTGACAGGAGCCTGATATAGCTGTTTCCTGAGAGGTTCTGCCAGAGCCTGACAAATACAGAGGCAAATGCTAGCAGCAAACCATTGAACTGAGAATGAGGTCCCCATTTGGAGGAGGTAGAGAAAAGATTGAAGGAGCTGAAGGGGCTTGAAACCCCATAAGAACACCATACCAACCAACCAGAGCTCCCAGAGACCAAACTACTACCCAAAGAGTACACATGGACAGACCCATGGCTCCAGGTGCATATGTAGCAGAGGAAGGCCTTGTTGGGCACCGATGGGAGAAAAAGACCCTTGGTCCTGCCAAGGCTGGACTCCCCCAGTGTAAGGGGAATGTCAGGGTGGGGAGGCAGGTAGGGGTGGGTGGCTGGGGATGGGGAACACCCTCATAAAAGAAGAGGAAGGGGGATGGAATAGGGAAAAAGGAAAAAAGGAATACTGAATGAGAAGAGTGGTATTTTTGAATACTAGAGATCATAAAACTGATCTCTGGCATCATAAGATGAAGCATTGTTTTCCAGCATTCATAAGAATCTAAACACTAAGGATTAATTGAGATACATGTTGAAGTTAATACCTTGAACTATCTCTCCAGCATTTATTGAACAATTAATAGCAATAAATGACAATTAATTTTTCAAAGCAGGAGCTATACAAAACTAATTTTCAGACAATAATTCACATAAAAAAAGCATCAGAACAATGTTTGCCTTGGAGGAAAAAGTTAAAAACTATAGTTGACATTCCCATGCTGGACTTCAGTGATATATATGTATACCAGTGTGTGTGTGTGTGTGTGTGTGTGTGTGTGTGTGTGTGTGTGTGTGTATTCAAGAGTTCCTCAGATTACAGTATTCCATGTTCAAAGGAACTTGCTTTCTTAGAAGATACACGAAAAGTGAAATGAACACAGAAAATCAATGAACTCATATGAAGTTTCCTTTTCTGGTTATGTCTAGGGTACATTTATAACTCAAAGGGACTTGTTATCCCATGAACAAGTCAGTGCTTACAAAGAGCTGCACGTACTAATGGGGCACAGTGAAGTGGGTATGTCAGTGAATTATGCACTTTATCCAACACCACCTCAAACATTTACCATTTTGACCACTGAGAAGACTCAAGTCTGGTCTCTTTGATATTCTGATTAAGATGATACATTATGATTAGCTACAATAGCCCTACACTCAACAAATTTCTGCCTAACTTACTTCGTGTCCACTGACCAATACCCCCATCCCTATTCATCTGTTCCTGGCCCCCAGCCCCTAGAGGCCACAATCTTACAGTCTACTTTTCTGAGTTGTACGTTTTCCTATATGAGTGAGATCATATGATATTTGCCACTCTGTGCTTTTGTTATTTCATGTAATATCCAGAGGGTGTACTCAGCTTTTCATAAATAAATAGTTTTCTGTACTTATCCAAATACTACTTATTGTAGTCAATGTTTTTTAAAATCAATAAATGTAATGTATTGCTTTATCAAAAGAAAGAACAGAGCTGTGTGATCATCTCAGAAGAGGTAGAGAAAGAATTTCCAGAAAGACAATATCTCCTCCTGACAAAGTTCTCAATGTATTAGCTCTAAAGAAAAAGTGATTTATCCTGATAAACTTCAGACTTGAGGAGACAGAAACTTATGTCACACTGACCTTCCTTCTGAGGTAGAAAAGCACATTAAGACAAGGATGCTCACTTCTTACCAGTTCTTTTCAGAACAGGATGGAAGACTAAGGCAGAGCAATCAGAAAAGGGGTCGAGATGGTCGCTCAGTTCCGTGATCCTTGGGCAGCATCCTTGTCAGGAAGGCTTCTGGAGCCTTGCCCCTACTTTTGCAGAATCAGCATTTTTAAGCCAATGGAGGCATTATTTGCATTTTCATCTAAGTAATTTTAATATTAATTGGAACTTGAAAAGCCTTTTAGAGCAGGAAGTGGTAGTACAAACCAAGGCTTAGAGAATAACCCCATCTAGGTTCAAATTCAATACAGGGGTGTAAACCTTTGCTGTTTACTCAATTGCTCTGATCGTCTTGGTTGTGTATAAAATGTGTTTGCAGTTTCCATCCCCTATGGGGTCAGTGAATTTTCAGCAAACGTAATGCCCTTGAATTGGCCATCAAAATACTCAGTACGAAATTCTTTTTTCTCAGTGAATAGAGAAATCTTCATGAACGTCTTGCAGTCTTGCTTGGACTCCACATGGATGAGACAGTTTCAACTACCTTGACCAGGGAGACTTTCTTTGAAAGTTCCAGGCAAATCCTGGGGTCTTTCAGCCTTCACTCACTGCCTGACATGTGAATGTCAAGAGCATGTAAATAGAAAGCCCTAGGGCAACTTTCTTCTGCCATATGTGGAGATGGAGGTTCTGTAGGAGTGTCAAAAAGATAAAAGCCGAGATTCCAAAATAAAGAAAAATGAGAGAAGAAAGGTACTCCCCAAGAGAGCAAGAGAGACAGTGCAGAGAAAGAATTGAAGTCCAGCCTTTTCCGAGGCCATACAGTCCTCAACAAACCTGAGCTTTAAGCATGACTGTGTCTTCACACCACAATCTTTTATATTTCCACCTCTTTAAGGAAACATGTTAATTGTAACAAAAATAAACCTTGACTAAGGCAAAGTTCCGCTTCAGTGCTAACCCAACAAAAGGCCAATTCCCACCATTTTTTTTTGTACCAGACCTGGCATGCTCCCAGTCCATGAAATATTCAAGATGTTCCCATCTTCTTTTACCAGAATCTTTAAAAGAGAGAAGCACTGGCCATCTGTACCAGTGAGTACACACACACAATAGGGGGAATGCAATATTTACACATTCAGCAGAACCCCATAGCAGCATAAATCTCACATAAGCTTGTCTCTGATTCATAGAGAACTAATCTATTAACTTCTATAATAATGGAAAATATTTACTCCCTGGAGTTTAATAATATCAAAGTGGCAAATAAATCTGATAGTTAAACTCTTTTGAGTAGCTTGTTTTGGTAGTTCTGTAAAAATAATCCCCTTAAAATCTGAGATGTGTAGAAAGGTAGAAAGTGTTCAGGCATCATGAGTTTGGCCTGTGTCCCACCCCACCTCCCCACCCCCATCATCTTTGATAGCTGACCAAATGGAATACTGGAACCTAAATGGAACTTCATTTCAATTAATCTACGGGAAGATATTAATTATATAGTCTCTCTCACTGCTGTCACAAAAGAGCTGGCAAGAAGCAAGTTAAGGAAGGGTGGATTTATTTGGGCCTACAGTGTACAAGAATATGAAAGCTCATCACAGCTGGAAAGGCATGGTGGAGAAGCAGGTTGCTGCTGAGCGTGCCGCATTGGCTTTCAGAAAACAAAACAAACCAGCAATAACCTCAAGGCCTGCCCTGAGATCCAGTTCCTGCAGCAAGGTTCCACTTCCTAGGTTCCACAAACTTCCCCATATCATTTTGGGCACAGCAACTCAGAGTCACCATTAGGATATTTGTCTCACAGTAAGGAAAAAAAAATTAAAACACTTTTCCTTGGAGGATGTTTACCAAGAGCAAGCATGGGTTTGCATTCTCTACTTCTCTCTCCATGGGTCTTTTCTTTTCATTTGTCTGTCTGTACAGGTCTGAATTTATCCCTGCCTGAATGCTATCTGTTTGTCCCCACGTTCATGTGTCCCTAACAAGGTTTTGCCTTGTATATATTGAACAAAGGAAAAAAGAACACATTAGAGAATCTAACAGTGTTTTAAAGAGGATTAAGAATTGGCTCCAATTGACCCCAACTGATGGAGACAAAGAACTGTACTACAAACATGACTATTAACAGACTTATCAACCTATATCCATGTTGTATTAGGATGGACATGCCTTCAACAAATTGGATGCTTTCAACAAATGGTCATTACAACACACACACACACACACACACACACACACACACACTTACACATGCATTGCTCTCTGGATCAGGGCATGGAAGAGTACATATCACAAGATTGCAGCTATGCATTAGTTTAGGTGATAAACATTGATTACATGGGAAAGCCAAAACTATGAAATATTGGTTGTTACATTGCTCTTTTAAAGGCAGGTTAAACAAACTGGATGAGTATACAGTAGGATATTAGTCTTTTAAGTGACATCAAAATGTATTATCAACTTTGGCTATGAGGTCCAGCAAAATTTACCATCTCTTAGAATAAAAGATATTTTCATAATAATCATAATCATAGAATCAGTTATAGAACCTTTGCTCCTAGCCACTCCTTGTAAACGATCAAGTCAAGATTTGACTTGCTTGTCAATCAGACCTTCACCTAGGATTTTTGATCTTCAGCAGTCAACATGATGTAGCTGAGGCTGAAGGACATCCTCGAGTTACTGCCACCAGCCTCACTGAGAACATGTGACTCTCCCAGAATCTACAGCTTCAGCTCTTCTTGGTGCCATGAAAAATTCAGTGCTTTCCTTATTTTTCTATTTGGCTACCTATTTCTTGAATTGCCTTGATGTCAGACATTCATGGCAGTCATAGGATAGCTCGCATAAACAACATAAAGGAGGGATTATGTATCTAGGTTCGTGGCTTTGGAGGTGTGGTTCCATGACTGGCTTACTTGATAGACTTGTGGGGAGACATAAACACAACTATGACAGGGCAAGCAAAGGAGTCATCTCATGGTGGTCAGGATATAGACAGGGAAGTAACAGGAGAGAGTCAGGGCAAGGCACAGCCCCAGGTCACCTGCCTCCCCTAACATTGCCTCATCTTCTAAGTCTCTATTACCTTCCAATTTAATTCTTCCATGAATTAAGTCATTGATGAGGCCCAGGTCATCATGACACAATCATCTCTAGAAACACCCTTTTAGGCAAATCTAGAGGAGGGCTTTTCTGACTTCTTAGTTATCTCTCTGTCCAAACAAATTGACATTTGGTGTTAACTATCACAGCTTCTATAAAGATAGCTCTCTCTCTCTCTCTCTCTCTCTCTCTCTCTCTCTCTCTCTCTCTCTCTCTCTCTCTCTGTCTCCTATCAAGTATGGCCACAGTGATGGCATCTATGTAATGGACATGGTCCTTCAGATCAAACAGCACCTTTACATGAATAAAGAGGATAATGTGAATGAAATTACTTACAAAATTTTGGCAAGGTATTATTTTAAGTTTTGTTCTAAACCCAGGAGACTACAAAGATAAATAAAACTCAGGGTTGATTCTACTCTGTCCCAAACATCTAACTTTTTAGGGAGTTAGACCAGTATCTGTACACCATCTATACTGAGATAAGGAATTTAGAAATAGTGGGGAACCGTGAAGCGCACAGCCTGTGACTGTGGATTCTTGCTGTAGTTGTCCTATCAATCATACTGGCCTCGCCATTCAAGGAGAGGCATACTCTTGCTGGCTTGCTGCTTCTGCAGTCAACCAGCTTTGTATCCCAGAGCAGCTTCCACACATATCTTAAAACACAGAACTCCAGCTGATCAGTGTTGGTCCGAGGCAGGACAGCTGTGGGTAGTTTGGTATAATTTTATTCTTGGCACTGATGCTTACCAGGTTTTGAAGACTTTGCACCTCTTACCCACAGCTATATGCTTGGCATGAATTCAGGAAAGGGAGGCAATAAGACATACATGCCCCCTTCACTGCCTCCCTCAACATAGGCCTCTTTTACCTCAGACTGCCAGCGGAAGCCATCACAGGTCAGGGCGCAGCAAGAAGTACAGTGGATGGAGCCCTAGAGGAAACAGGCTGTTCCATGCAGTTTTGCCTCCTATCACAGCTGCTTCTTCAGAAGTCTTCAGGTAAAAAAGTGAGTGTGAACTTCAGCCTTCCTTTCTGGGCTAACAGGAAGGGTTAAACTTTACTAGACAACATGTTTTGTATCTCTTCTCTTCTCTAACTCCCAGGAGCCCTGTGATGTAAGCATAGCAGATCTGTTTTCAGCTGGAGATGTAGACTTTAATGTTCAGAGGAGCAGAACAGAGGCTCTATTTCCCTCCAGCCTCTGGACTCACGTCAAACAACGTGTGCGTGCGTGCGTGCGTGCATGCGTGCGTGCGTGTGTGTGTGCGTGTGTGTGTGCGTGTGTGTGTGTGTGCATATGTGTGTTTATAATGATTTATTATTTTTGATTTTGTGCATGCATGTGAGTATGTGTACATGGGTGCCAGTGTTCCTCCTATGGAAGCCAGAGGTATTGGATCCTTGGAACCTGGTTTTACAGGCACCTGTGAGGCACCCAGTGTGAGTTCTGGGAATAAATGCAAAGACCTACAGCCAGACATTATGCAAAGAATAAGAGACCTTGGAATACTCCATCCTAGATGGGATGTTTCCATCAAATCTCTCCCCTCAAAGCTCAAGGAGCCCCAAGGAAGAGGAGACAAAAGAGCAAGAGGGGATTGAGGATACTAAAAACACAAGACCATTTAAAGCAACATGAGCAAAGCTAATATGAACTCACAGAGACTCCATTAGCATGTTAGGGGCCTGCATGGATCTGCACCAGGTCATCTACGTATGTATTATGGCTTCTAGTTTAGTGTTTGATGGGATTTCTGACTGTGTGAGTGAGTAGATCTCTGATTCTTGTGCCTACTCTTGGGCTTTTCCTTCTGTTTGCTTGTCTTGTCCAACTTTTACATGGTAGTTTTTGTTTTATCTTATTATGTTTTATTTTGTTATAATTTTAAAAATTAATAGATGAATGAAAACCAATCTACTAGGGAAAAGGTTAATAACTGAATTGTCACATATACCTGCTGGGAGAGAGCAAACCAGTTTTCTCCAATGAAATGGCACTGGGTATGTCAGCTACTCCAAGGAAGGTCTCAATTTGAGGGGTAGTTGACCCAGCAAATAATGGACACTTTACAAAAAGATTTATTTTTAATTGTGTGCATGTATGTGGGTATGTGTATCCAAGTGCAAATGCCCCTTCCTGTGGAGGTCAGGAGTAATGGATCCTCGAGATCTGGTGTTACAGCAGCCACAAGGCACCAAATATCATTTCTGGGAATAGAAGTTTGGTACTTTGCAAACTGCAGTGTGTGTTCTTAAGCAATGCTTTCCAGCTCCTTAACATACTTTATGGATCTCTCTCTCTCCCTCCCTCCCTCTCTCTCTCTCTCTCTCTCTCTCTCTCTCTCTCTCTGTGTGTGTGTGTGTGTGTGTGTGTGCGCACACACACGTGCGTACGTAGTAGTAGTAGTAGTGGGGGTGGAGAATAACTAAATAACTAGAGATGAGGAAATAAAGTGAGCTCTACTTTTTCCTAGAGTAACAATTGCAGATGTGAGCATCCCCTGATCTGGGTGTGGCTACCTAAAGAGGAGAAACATCCCCCTTACTGTCCCACCATCAGACACTCAACTCTTGGATATCATACTAACGTTTTGAACTTTAAATGGTTTCACCTTCACACCCAGGGGAGTTTGGAACTTAATTTTCCTCTTCCTTTTTTTCTCTGAGGGGCACAAATTCTATTCAAGATTATTCAGTGAAAACCTAAATAAAACAGAAACAACATTCTTCTGAATTCCTGTTGTGTTTCTCAGTGTTGAGTATGCAGATTTTAAGTAGCTCATTTTCTGCTAGTCAACTAATAGAAAAGAACTAATCAGAACTGCAGGCTACAATAAAACGAATACACAAATGTCACCAAAAAAGTCCCCAGGAGGTTTTGGTTATGCTTAACATGAACTTCCCTTGACACCATGTAATTTTCATCTATCATAATTACTATCACTTACTAACTACCAAACCTTCATCAGAGACTGTGTAAAATGCCACAGAAGTGCAGCAGATCTTAAAAGGCTGACAAGAGGTAGACCAGGTGATTTTGTTAACTTGAGAAAAATGAGGAAGGAAATTTGCCTAAATCCATGGGAATATCAGCAACGAAATCCAGCCTGATGTGACCCTAAAACTGACATTGCAAATCACTGACCTCATTTTCTTCTGTCCTCTGGGGAGAAACTGACTTGCTTGATTCACAAACCATCCCACCTATGGGCTCAATGCCATGCACTTTACAAATATTCAGATAAATTCTACGCCCTCACTCCTACTTATTAGGCAATAAAGAAAGTGTATAAAAATATCCAGCTATACTTGTCAAACATTATCTGTTTTTAAAGAATGCTAAGTCATGCAGTAGATTTCCACTGATAGCAGCTGAGAAAATGATCAATTCTTCTGCAAACTCACCTTGTACTTAATCTCATTCACTTACCCTTGTAAATGATTTAATAGACTTTCTGGGAGCTGAAGTGTCCATGATACAAAAGATCAATGGAGAGAGAGAAGAGTAAAAGTTAAGGAGTCCAGACCTTTGGAAAATAAGCGTCATATCTTGTCATATAAGCTGCATGGTTTGATTAACTGGAAATCGATGTTCTACTAGATTCAACCCAGAGCATTCAGGGCTTTGAGCTCTTGAATAAGCAATAGTTGCTTGTCATAGGTCAGAACACAGTCAAAGATCTTTCTTCCACTCTTTGGGGATATAAAATGTCTTCAGTCTCTTCTCCCTGTGTGCCAGTGCAGCTGCATGGTCCACACAACTGCAACCCAGTGTCAGAGCCTCCAGGGTGTGTCTATTTTCTGCCCACTGAATTACAGCCCTGCCTTATAGTGCAGCCGAGAGCCTCCTCCATACCAGATTTTATATGGAACTAGTAGTGACAAATTAGGTCTTTTTGCCTATGTCACAGGTCACTTCACTCACTGATTTGCCTTCACAGCCCCTGAAAGAATTTTTAGAACCCATTTCTTCCAGGTAATCTGCCCCCTTTCCTTGAGATTCAAAAGTGTAAAGCTTCTATTCTGACTGTATTTTCTGTGAGACTGTATCTTCCCTCTAGGGGATCATATTCCTTCTTTGAAGTGGCTACAGAATGTAAGTAACCATTTTTGATATCTGAGGACACTGCATGCAGTGTCCTGAGAATCAGCCCTGGCTTATAGGTTCATTTCCATAGTGGCACTGTTGCAGCACTAGCCCACAAAACAGGGATGCCATAGTGAGTCTCAAATTAAAGATCATGTGAGATGATGACACTTCCCTGGCTTCCAGTGGCTCCATTCCTGATAAAGCTACCCGGTAATCCAGAATGGAAAGATGGCATCTTTGTTCTCTTTTTCAACTCAAAATCCAACCTAGTAGTTCCAGTTCTGATTAGAAAATTTGTAGATTCAAACACACGATCTCTTCCTTTGGAGGGAATGTTCTGGACTTTCCTCTGAAACTTCTTCCCCATTCAGCATGGCATCCAGAGTCTTCATCTCTAGCTTCTAGAAATTACAAGTCATGCCATGTGACCTCTTGAGATTTTCACTACCATTTTACACACCTGACCACTGTGATTGAATCAGGAATGATTTCAGATGCACAGGGCCACCTTGACACTATTCTTGCTGTAATGTAGCCTCTGTTTTAGGAAAAGAGGCACTGTTTCTCCTTGGACTAAACCTAAGTATTAAAAAAAGGGGTAAGTTCATGGTTTCCACATCTTTAGATGAACTGTATATTTAATCTGAGAGTGATGCCACCAAAGGTGGGAAATGAGTCAAGTGAGAAAGAAACTACTGGAACAACACCAAAATGCTGTGATGGATCACATAGCTTCTTCTTTCACTTTTAATTTGCCAGAGTCCCTGCTGATTCAAATGACAATTTACCAACACATAAACATGATAAACTAATATAAGAATTGATACAGCACAAAACCTGTAAAGATTTATTTAGCCAGGTTTCTTCCAAGCACAGGGAATGCCCTGCCCAGGCTTGCATCATGGAGATGAAAGTCTTCGGCTCATGCTCTGCTTTCTGACAACAAAACCCTCTTTAACAACTGACCCATGGGATCTCATTATAATGAATTTGAATGGGAAAACTCAACAGGAGATGTTTGATGGGGAAAACTGAAGATTAAACTATTAAAATGACCATTTTAAATGGTGGGGGACCAGGGTAAATTTAGTCCTCTTAGAATAAACATGCAAGAGGGGTGGCGACTCCATAATCAAACAGAACTCAGTCTGAGTAGAGAATATATTTAGAAAAGAGGAAAAATAAAAATAGGTAAGCCATGAGAATGAGAATAAAATTAATAGAAGATCATATACATGGTCCGGGAGAGAGACGGAAAGAAGGGGTAAGAGGAGAGATAAGGAGAGAGTGACAGAGACAGAGAAAGGCAGAGACAGAGAGACAGAGACATAAGGATACAGAAAGACAAAGAGACAGAGAAACTTTGAGAAGATATTCAGTATCTCTCATATTCCATGTCTCCCAAACCTCACTGTTTCCTTGCAACCTTGTTTCGGATTCTTGAACTGGCTAAGACACTGGCTTCCATGTGGTTCTTTATCATAATCCCAGCTCATGTATGAAGTAGCTTTTTAATCTTGAGCTAGTCATTAATTTTCCATTGTGTTCATCTGTACAAAGAGAATTATGGTGCTATTGCATAGGATGAATGAAGAAAAAGGTAATCCATGTAAGAGTCATGATTGTCTCCTAGTGTGCCCTCCATAAATGCTATTGGTTTTCAAATACAATGGTTTTTGTTGTTGTTGTTGTTGTTGTTGTTGTTGTTGTTGTTCTTTGTTCAAATATATCTGACGAGTCTAGTATTGACAGGTTGTCCTGGAACAGTGGTAATAAAATGGTAAGTGCAGAAAAATTGCTATGCCAAAGAAGGCCATACTGAATATCTATTTCAATAAGATTGCATGATTTTCTTTCTTCCTTATGTATCATACCTACATCATCCTAGTAACTCACTGTGTTGAATTGTCTCAGTGAAGAATATGTTCCTTGTATCAAAATGCATAACCTAAACCAGAACCCTGGTTTTACTCTGCCCATATTTCTATGAGGATCCCCAAAACATGAATGTTTCAATTTTCTGGACCATCATCAGAGCCTAGTATTCTCCTTGTGCTCAGCCATCTGCCCTGAGCGTCAGAATTGACATGTGACACTTCAGATGACAGTGGCTGTCAGAAACCATTGTATCTTTAAGTAAAAACTGAAGAAAATTCTCACTAGCTCCCAAGTAAGTGGGTCAGGTCTAACTATTATGCAAGAGGGGATTTTCCAAACAGCAGTTAAGGTAGAGATTGAAACATTCTAGAAATCAACATACTCACTGGTCAAGTAGCTGGTACACCTTTCTTTTGGAAGATCATTCATTCTTCCCAGTAAGGCAAAGCACTTTGTCTCTATAGCAGTGCATAGATTAGTCTAAAAAGAAGTGATATATTTCAGTTCTGTTTTTTTTTTTGCTAGTTCACAATACATCTACCCCCTTTTTAGAAAACATGCCTTCAATGATAGGCAATAATTCTCTCCTACATTGATATGATTTGATATTCAAAGAAGCAAGTCACAAACCTGACTCCTAAAATATGACATCCCATTCTCTTCACATTAGTAACTGGTCTAGAAATAGGGCCAAGCCAGTATTCTCAATTAAGGTTAACCCTAGTCAATATCCTTGGAAATACAAGAAATACAGATTTCTGCTTCTGAACATGAAACTAAGTATGAGACTTTTCTAGTCTTCTTGGCAAACAATTAGAAGAGTCCATTGAGGAAGTCAGCCAGCAATAGGCATGGGTTAGTGAAGATGTGGAAAGAGATGAGCCAGATCCAGGAGGGGATCTTCTAGAAAGCAGAGTGCCTGGAGTGGAATCAATCTTTTGTAAAAATTATCTTTAATTGAAATTTTAGTTTGCTGCATTGTCTTGAGGTTTCTATCACTGTAAAGAGACACCATGACCCTGGAACTCTTATAAAGGAAACATTTATTTGGGGCTGGATTACAAGTTCAGGAATTTAATCCATTTTCATCATGGCAGGAAGCAAGCCAACACGCAGAGAGACATGGTGCTGGAAAGGGAGCTTTGAGTTCGACATTTGGATCAGCGGCAGCCAGGAGAGAGAGATGGCCTGGTTTGAGATTTTAAACCTCAAAGAGCATATCTAGTGAAACACTTTCTCCAACAAGGCCACACCTACTCTAATAGGGCGACATGTCTTAATCATCAAATATAATGCCACTGTCTATGAGTCTATAGGGATCATTTTCATTCAAACCACCACATGAATGTAATAAAACAACAGATACAGAAGATTCACCTTTAGCCAGTTCTGTGATGAGGCCTTTCACACGTCTTTTCCCTCCTCCAAAGCTGATCTCTATTCACAGTATGACTGCAGTTGCACCTGTCTGACTGATTCCAAAGCTCACATATAACCATTCCACTGGACTTGGTATCATATTAGTTAACTTATTATTTATCACCTTGTTTGGTTTTGATTTTGATTTTTTTCTTTTTTGAAACAGGGCTTCTCTGTATAGCCTGGCTATTCTGGAACTTGCTCTGTAGACCGGGCTGGCTTTGAACCATAGATATTCAAATGTCTCTGCCCCCCAACTGCTGGAATTAAAGGTGTGTACCACTACACACACACACACACACACACACACACACACACACACACACACACATTCTTAAGAAAATAATCATTACAAAATAGTTTTCTAAATGGAAGAAACTTTCATTTTCCCCTATTCTGGTCAAATATTTACTCTAAAGCTGTATCAACAAATGACCATTCTCTTCTAGCTTCATGTAGATGTGTGTCTGAGAAAGCATGTTGCTGAAGTGCTCAGGAGCCTATGAGCTGACTCTGCTGGGGCCTGGCTAGTACCTCTATCCCTGTGTCACAATTAATTAAACTGTAAGCGCTTGCACAGGGTGCCACATGCCACATTGTTCCAACATATAGGCTTTGGAACTAGACACCACATCACAAACACCATCTCAAAAAACAAACAGAGTTTGGACTACTTGCTCAATCTTCCTAAGCTCCAGTAATCTCACAAGTAAAGTGAGTACAACAAAAGGACCCATGATATGGGCCTTTGGGAAGATTCAATGACATATATAGAGCTTATGAGAAAAGAAGAGGTCCATAGGCTGCAGCCATTTTAACACATACACATTATGCTTAAAGCTTTTGAGTAATCTAGTTGATTACAACCACACAGTGCATTGCCTTTAGTTCATGAGGGATGATAGGAGGTTTCATAGAAATGACTTCTGAGACTATCAACCATTGATCTGGTTGCATTGATCTGACCTACATGCAGAGTACACTCTTTTTCTTTATACTGAATGGATCGTTAGCAAGGTGAGCTCCTCTGTAGCTGGAGAGATCCAAGTGTTATCCCAATAATGACCCTCCTACTATATAAATACTAATATCTTAAGTGGTAGAGATGCATATGAATATATATATATATATACATACATACACACATATATATATATGTGTATATCACATACACAAACACACACACACACACACACACACACACACACACACGAGTAAAATACAATAATATTCAGGCAGCCTAACATAGGGAAGGGACAGCAGTCCAAGGTTGAAAATGATTTCTTCATCTTTGTCCCTGAAAATTGACAATATGATAAATGCATTAATCCATAATCTTGTGTGACCAAATATAGGGACTTCATGAATAGGCGACTTGGATATCATGACCCGTCTTGGCCTGTGTTCTCTTCCCCTACTCCATGTCCTGTGTCAGCTCCTGTTGCAGGACATTTGATCACTCTGTGAACCCCAAAATTGTTTTTTACTGCAAAAAAATAAAACAGTTTCTAGTTGTATTGTGGTTCAGCATTTAGTACACACCTTTAATCCCAAACAATGTAGGTAAAGTTTTAAAGTGATGTCTAATTGAGTGGAAGACAGTCAGAGTGATTGTGACAATCAGAGATAGATTTGACAGAATAGGATATGTCCAACACTCATGGGAAAAGGCAGGAAAGAGGGCCTACCTAAGAGGGAGCAGCACACAGGGAAGGAGGAGGCAGTTTTATCAGGACAGTTGCACAAAGATATTTGCAGAGAGAGAGAACAAGCTAGACATGGTTGAAGACAGAATGAGCTGGAGAATGAAAAGGATTCCGAAGATTAGACCAATTGCCAAAGTTAGTATGAAACCAAGCAGAGCAATTCAGGAGAAGCAGAGAGAGAGAGAAGCCAGTCAGCTTGGAAGTCAAGTTTGAGCCAGAAGAGCTGAGTTGACCACCTAGCCAGAGTTTAGAAAGAAAGGGACTTATTCAGCAGCAGGTCTCACTGGCCAAATCATTCTAGGCATAGATAACATTCTATGGAAGTTAGACGCTTCCAGGATTAGTCCTAGGTTAGCAGACTGAGGCAGTAAACTTCAAAGATGGCAAATAAACCAGATGAATAAAAGCTACATTTACAAGATCCTTCTCACCAGAAATATAACATATACCTAAAGAATCATTACAGCATTACTCATCATCTATTATGTTAGCCATATATGTAGAGCCATGTGTCTTTCATTTTGTCCCTAAGATACCTGTTACAGAATATTTAGTATATAGCACAAGATAAATTAAAATACAGGGGAAACTGTGCATTCATCCCTAAAATTAAAGACAAAACAACAAAACAAACGAAAAATCTCACATCCCCACCAATACATGTTTTATATGTGTGTGTGTGTGTGTGTGTGTGTGTGTATGTGTTTACAGTTTGTCTATGTAGATTTGAGGAACATACAGTACATTTTGGTGCATGTCTCATTACGTCATTTATAATCACACAAGCCAAGAACATCAGGACGTGTTAGTAGACAGAGAGCAGAGGCTTCCTGGGTTGCAAGAATACAACATACTTTTGCTTATCTCCCTTCACTCAACTGTAGACCCTGATCCTGCAGTCTTAAGTGCCAACATACTCAGAAGCCCTTCACCTGGGGTAGACCCAATATATAGACTCAATGTATAAAACCAACTAAGCAGCAGTGGACAGACTTAGAACTTAAGGGCTGTCCATATTCGAGCTACTGCCCTTCGATTTTCTAAGTCACTTTTATGCTCTTCAGAAAGTCCAGTGTGTCTGCTACTGTGACAAAAAGAACATTAGGCTTGACAAAGCATTATCTTTGCCTGGATTAGCTTTGATCCTCGTTCTGTTTCAGCTTTTAGAATAAGCATAAGTCATTAGATATTGAAGTTGTCTGACAACACCTCGGTTATTCTGTAAGCTTTTGTCTCAGTGGGAGGATGAGAAATGAGCAAAGACCTAGGCTTTGGGCAAGTGCTTAAATCAGAGGCAATGTGGTGATTTCAACATGTCACTGGGCTCTGTAGTCTCCAAATCCTGGTGGGAAGACAGCAAATTTATGGAGAACCCACTGAGAACATTGAATTCTATCTGACATCAAAATAAATGAAAATTTTTATTAGTCTAGCTTTATAAACCATGCTTCCAGCCTAGTTCTTTAGCCTTTGAAAGTATTCAATAACATCTATGAAGTCACATTATAAACTCAATGTGTCTAGGCCAATGTTTGGATTGCGAGTCCTATCAAAAGCAGCATTTTTTTCTGTATGAAAATTTATCTTTGATCATTATTCATTTTATACAAATGTCCCATTGTAATGAAAAGTAAGAGGTTGGTAAAGATTTGTGAGCCCTTAGAGAAACTACTGAACACCTCCAGAGGTAGATACATTTCCACAAGGACAGCTCAAATACAATCAAGTATAACTTTGCAGAGACAGCGTACAGGCATGACATCGTGCTAGAAGGATGACAAATTGGTTTTTTTGTGCTTTTCTTGTAGTACACAACGAGCTCTTGTTAGAGATGCTTAAAATACCCATACTTCATTAGCATCTGCCCACTCTAATTTAACACTTGTTTATTTAACACCTATGGTGGCCCTTTTGCTACCAAGGCAATATATGGAATGCAGCTACGAAAATGATACTTCTAAAATCCAAGTAAATAACACCCTGTAATGATCAGATTCCAAAGGAAGATCAAAATGATTATGTTTCAAGAAGAGCTGTCATGTACAGGCTGGAGAGATGGCTAAGAGCAGAGGACCGGGTTTGAGGTCCAGGTTTGGGTTCCTCACACCCACATGGTGACCTTTAGCAGTCCTTCACTCTAGTTCCAGGGGATCCAGCATCCTCTCTTAACCTACACAGGCGCTGAGCACATTCTGTGCCCATATATACATGCAAGCAAAGCACTCATATACATTAAATAAAAATAGTAATCACACCTATTTATAAAGTAAAGATGTCCTAGAGGATGCTGCAGAGTCAGGGGATGAGCAAAGTCATATACCTGGAGAGTTTCAAAAAACAACACAAAACAATAACAAACAAAACCCAACAAACAACAACAACAACAGCAGCAACAGCAACAGCAATACCCTAGGGGCATTTGTGCAACATGCCTTAAAGGATAGACAGAACATTGATGGGTTAGAACAAAAGACACTTTGATTACAATGAGTATCATGAGCCAGGCCTGATGGCACAGGCTTCTAACTGCAACTCCTTAAGACCCTGGGACTGGAGGATTAGTTCAAGGCCTGCTGGGGATACTTAGTAAGTTCAAAGCCACTCTACATACATTACATAGTGACTTCATAGCTTGTCTGGGTTTTTTTGCAAGACCTTGTCTCCTTGTGTCAAGCTAAAAAATTTAGTGGGATTTTAAATATGTCTTTTTTTATTGTGTGTATATGTGGGGTGGGATGCACAAGAGTTTCAGAGAGGCCAGGGGTAGGCACTAGATCTCCCAGAGCTGGCATTATAAGAGGTTGTGAGCCAACAGGTGTAGTTGTTGGAACCTGCAGAAGTCCTTTGCAAAAATCAGTATGTGCTCTTAACCACTGAGCAATCTCTCCAGCTAAAGATAACATTTTAAAAGGATATGGATAAGAATGATATGGCCCAACAGCAAGCAGTAGGATGCGTCCCTAGTATGCTAGAGAAGGGAGAGGGGTTCAACCTTAGTACCAAAACAAAATGGTAATGCAAGATACACAGAGATTTGCATTATTACAGTATATGAAAGGGCAAGTATCTGATTTTAGGTAAATCACAGTATATCTGGAAAAAATTGAACATAGTGATAGTGTGAAAAAATGACAATAATATAATAATGATAATGGTGATTTAATGACTAATAGTTATTGATCTGCATGTGTTTCTGTCTTTCTATATAATACAACATTGTGATATTTTGAGATAGGTGTATAGAACTGTGAAAAAATATATCAAGTGTGGTAACCCAGGCCCAGAAAGACAAATGATGCATCTTCATTCTCATATGAAGACCTTAGCTTAAAACATTTAGTTTGCTTTTGTTTAACTTGGAGAACAAGTGCAAAACAGGAAAGTAGGAAGAGGCCACTGTTTGGGTTTGCAGTAGAGGAGAGTGGAATAGAACACAGGTAAAATGAAAGTAGAGAGGTAGGGTGGTGGAAGGGCTCATCCAAGAGAAAGAGTGAGAGGGTGGGAGAAATGGAGGAATAGAGAGAGGGTTAACCTAATGAAGGGTATAGAGAAAAGCCATCTAGAAGCTACAGAGTGGACAGGGATGGAAACATTGCTTGGTGGTTAGGAGTGCTTGATGTTCTGCAAAACTGGAGTTCAGTCCTCATACCCATCCTTGGAAACTTAAACCTACCTGTAACTCTAGCTCCAGGAAATCCGACTCCCTCTTCTGACCTCTCCAGTCTCAAACCAAACAGAAAAATTCCCCACTGCTGGTGAATTTTCATAGTGCTGGAGGGTGCTGAGACAGAAGTTTTCTCAGTGGTCCCCCTGAGCTTCAAGCCATGCATGTTTCAGTATCATCCTGGAAGACAGGCAGATGGTTCAGTGAGGAAGTGCCTGCTGGCCAGGAAAGAGGACCTGCTTGAGTCCTCAGCACCTATATAAGATGCTAGATATGCTAAAACATACCTGAAAGCCCAGTAATTAACAGGGTGTTGGGAGATAAGTGGGCTGGGCTGGGGACTTGCTAGCCAACTAGTCTAATCAAAACAGCAAACTCTAGGTTTGGCAAGAGATCCTTTCTCAAAAAAACAAAATGACAGGTAAAATAACCACCTATTCCAACACTGACATATGATTATACCTACCCCCTATTTTCTTGCTTTCACACTCCCAGATGCCCCCAAATTGTTCCTGTTTCAACTTCTTGTTCTCTGCTTTCTAAAAAACAAAAAATGTGACTATGGTTTAGTAAGTATCCCAGGAAATTGAAGACTATAATAATATTTGCAAATATACTATGAAGATTCAATTATCCAAATCCTGAAGTATGGAAATTTTACATGATAAATTATCCAGTCTTTTCCACAGAGGCAAAGGATGGGTGTTGGGGGGGAGGGTTACTATCATCATCGTCGTTGTCATCATCATCATCATCACTTTTAAAATAACCCATTAAGTTCATTAATGCTGTCCCCATATGCTTGGACATGGGCCATCAACTGATTCACAGGTTACCTGTCCCTGTTTAGTGGCAACACCAAAGTAGAATGATTACCACTTCTCCAGCAGCTATCAGTAGCTAGGGATAGGGCCTGCTAAGCTTCATCTCCATCTATTCTGGAATTTTCACAGGCCTGATCTTATGCAAGTCTTAGGCCTGTGACTGACAATATCATCTGTGAGTGCATGAGGCAAATAAGTATATGACGTCTAGAAGACAGCATTCCACAGCATCCTTCTTCATCCCTCTGCTCCTAAGTTCTTTCTACCACCCTTGCAAGAGGCAAGAATTTGATGAAGACATCTTAATTCGGAGTGAAAACCCAGTCATTTATTTTCAACATTTTGACTACTTAAAAGTCACTGCCTGCTTTGACTGCTACCTACCACAAAAATGAGATTCTCTGACCAAGGTTTAGGGTAACATAACATAAATATTTAAATAATTTTTCAAAGTACAGCACAAGCTAAGGGTTAAAGTTTAAATAAAATGGCAAATTATAAGATAATGAGCTTGTGGTGGAGCAGCTGTAACATGCTCTGCTCTGGGTTTCCTGGGAGCCATTGGTATTTATCTAAAGGTGTTGAGGCTGCAGTGGATCCTCAGTTGTGGGAGCAAACAGCATTGAGACAGTCAGCTTATACAGGGCATTGTGAGCCAACAGATAAGGTCAGCTATGTCCTTCCAACATCCTGAAAATGAGTCCCATGTATAGATGATGAAGTGCCCACTAAGTAATCCTGATGGAATCGGAGGATTTCAAAGAACTTTGAAGGATGAGCAATCAAATGAAAGACTCTCGAGTAAACAGTAATCCACAGAGGAACAACAGAAGGGAGGACTCTAGGGTTCTCCTTTATTTTTTAAGAATGAATATTTCTTTCTTTTTAAGATTTATTTTTTTACCATTTTATGCATATATAATGTACTCTGATAATTTCCCTTCCTCCTGCTATGCTCTCTCTTCTCAACTAGTCTCGCTTCTACTTTCATGTCGTGTGTGTGTGTGTGTGTGTGTGTGTGTGTGTGTGTGTGTGTGAACACTTTTCTATTGCTATGACAAAACACTGTGGCCAAATCAGCTAATACAAGAAAGCATTTAACTTGGGGCTCATGATTAGTCCATGATTATCATGTCAAGGAGCATGGCAGTAGGCAGATAGTTGAGAGCATTGGAGCAGTAGTTGAGAGCTTACATTTCACCCCCCAAGTTGGAAGCAGAAGAGCTAACTGAAAAGAATGTGCGCTTTGAAATCTGAAAACCTACATCTAGTAATTTAGCTCTTCCAACAAGGCAATGCCTCCTAATCTTTCCCAAATAGTTACATCAATTATGGAAGAAGCATTCAAATATATAACCCTATGGGGGCCATTCTTACCCAAGCCACTACAATATATATGTGCATGAGTGCATGAAGCCACTGCATTTTGTTAGGCTTCCTTACATGGGCTTGGACCAGAGGTTATTTACTAGAGCAAGTGGAACTTATCAGGGGCTATACCACTGAAAACTATGACTCCCCCATTAACTATTAACTGCCTATAGCTCCCCGGGGAGGATAGGATAAGTCCCTCCCTGATGATGCCTGCGTCATCACAACACTAAGAACTGGGCATGGGCCTGTGAGATTTAAGAAGAAACACACACTTGGGTCATTCATGTTAAAAGAGTACATTCCAGGCTTTACTGAGATCTCCTTGTATACCAGAGGCAAAAGCTGTGGAAACTGACAAATTTTATTTCCAGGATACTGGTTATTAAATTGACTAATAGTGGAACATGAAAAAAAATGGACCAATCATCAAACATTCTAATCAAATTACTTACCTACTCTTGACCATAAGGTAAAATAGTCATTCTTTGAGCAGGTTGTGTAGTCAAGAAAGCTCCCATATCATGAAGAACATCCCTTCCCCATAGATTAACAGGAATATTATTGATGATAAAGGATTGAAAATATCCCATATGTCCTTCTCATCTTTCCATTTAAGTATTTTACTACATTTTTCAGGAGCTGTAGCCATCCCCACTCCTTGTAAAGTATGTAATGACTAATTACATCTGTAGTTGCTTCTCCTATTAAAGCAGTTGCAACCAGAAAGTCTGAAAAAGTGTCAGTAGTCACAAATAAATCTATAAATACCAGATTATTGTCTCTAGCTATTACTATTATGATGATATAAAGAATGAGATTGTCTAATTGTTCCTATGTAAGGCCCAAAATCTGCCTGGTATATAAATCTATAGTGATTTTGCCCTCACTAAGGGGTCCAGGCAATCCAGTCTGAATTCTTAAATGACTTATAAAGGAAGAGGACTCTTTTCTTAAATTGGTTGTATTAGCATAAATAGTTGTAAAATTTGAGGGTTAACAGTATCTAAAAAAGGAAACATTTTAATTAATTGCAAACCATAAGCTACACATTGGCTATCAGTATACAAATTGAAAGCTTGATTTTTTTTAACATTTTAAAAACAGTGACTACAGCATGTAATTCAATAATCTGTGCTGAAGCAGGGTGAAACTCAAGCAAATAAACGTGATACAATTACATGTGTTGCCTTCTCATTAGATAACCAATCTCATTGCTGTTTGGAATAAGGTATGTTTCAACAGGATTTTTTTGTTTGTTTGTTTTTGTTTTTTTTAAATACTTCCATGACTCAATCTTACAATTTTGTACATCTGGCCCTCGTTACTTTCTGGAAAACTATTCAGTCACTCCTCAGTTAATTGTCTAGGGGAATAGAATTTGTATCTCTCTTGGGAATATCAAACAAAGGCTTAATTCCTTCTGTGGTGAATTTAAGGCAAGGTCTTAACCAATTAAAAATCTTGGAAGCTCTTTAAAAATAATTTAAAGTAAACTATCTTGAATTTTCTATGCCACAGTTTGTTTAGGATATAACCAATGTCTCAAATATTGAAAAGGAATATTGAATCTTTTCTGGAGCAGCAGCTACTCCCCAAAATTTAAAGCACATTGTAAGAGTAAAGGCTTGCAGTAAAATTAAAATGTCTATATAATGAATAATATACACTGAAAGATTCAAGTCTTTTTGCATTGAAGCAGTGACAAAAATTTTTTACATAATGTAGGGCCGTAAGTGATTCCTTGAGGCAAAACTTTCCAATGGTATCACTTCATGGGCTCTCCAAAATTATAAGCAAGCTCACTAAATGAAAATCTTTCACAATTGCCAGGATGTAAACAAACAGCATAAAAACAATCTCTTAAGTCTATAATAATTCTATATTTATTTCTTAAAATAGCAATTGGCATAAGGAAACAGGCTGTAACGATCTTATAAGTTCCATAGCCTCATCAACCCATCGTAAATCCTGTTACAATCTCCACCTGTTTGATTTTTTCTTAATTACAAGTATGTGTGAGTTAGAATCCTGAGCCTATCTGTGATCGAACTGTAAAACTGTAGCCAGTGTAACACTGGCAATCATTAACCACAATCTTTAAGTTTCCTCTGTAACACCAAAGCACAACCATAACTTTGGAAAGCAAAACTCAACCTCCAACAAACCATCTATTCTCCAAAATCCAGTCTTTCCAAAACACCAAAGTCCATTCCTCATGCTTTAAAGTTTGACTGCCAAGTCTTGCATATGAACCAACGATGGTGCAGGCTCTAATACCTCAACAAAGAGACAGTTCCCTAAATTCTTTTATAAGTCTGGTTTCTATGATAAGAATTATATTAAAGTATTATCGCAATTTAGACCTGTTTCCTTGGATTGGCTCATGCCATGTGTTGTCTAGAATGACTCCATCCGAATTATCAGTTTTAAGCCAAATTATGTTACCATTTATGTTACCAATGTTACAAATTTTTAAACCATACTCAATAACTTAAAAGCCAGTAACCTATAACCAAGACATGTAGAGCATATTATACAATTAAAACCAATCAGAAACAAAAAATGAAGTGGCTACACATATCTTTAATATTTAGATCAACACCTTGTCACCAGTTGAATCCAATAATCACAGTTAAAGAGTTTTCTAAGAGAAACAGCCATCAGCTTCATTACCATAGAAGCTGTGAAGCTCCTGGTGCCTTTAGGATTGGCTAATGTAAACATTCAGCCAGCCCCCTGGGGGGAGCTTCCCTGGCAGACCTAGGCTCCTAGTTACCGATGCAGGGCTCCAAAAGCCAATTGAAACTGCTTTTTATTTGTTTCTTTCTTGAAAGGAGTTAAAACTAAATCAAGGGATGAATCAACCAGGATTTAAAGTTTTAACCATTTTTTTTCTTTTAAACATGAAACACAAAACATTCAAGCAACGAGAAGCAAAACTGACATACATGGACAGCTTGGTGCACCAAGGACAGACAATAGACATAGAGGTAAAGAACTAGGTGGCGTCCCACCAAAGGGACCCAGATATCCTACCTAAAGGACCCAGAACCAGAAATAAGCACTTCTCCAATAGAAGCCAGCAAAGAGGCAGGACGTCTCTTGCTCTCCTTCTGTCCCTAGGAGAGCTCTTTAAAAGTTTAAGCTCATTTTCCTTCTTTCGCCAAAGCATCTGTGGAGAGTCCAAGAGGAATGTTTTTCTCAAATCCATTCTCTCTCTGTCTAGGGTGTAAACTTTCTCTAGTCAGGGTCCAAAGACTAAAAGCATCTATGAGAATTCACTTCGCTTCTCTAGATTTTAGCATAACTCTAAAAGAACACATACACAAAAACATTTTACCATTATTACCTTGTCCCTTTTTACAAGATTTCCTCACCACTAGCCCAAGTCTTTATTTTTCTTTGCACATGCTTTCAATTCCCACGGTCCTTCTGTATCCTGCTTACTGGGATGTTTTCTGGCCCATTTTCCCCAATGTGTCCCTCTTTCTTCCCCAGTCGGCTTCCTGGGACGATCTCGTCATGTTGTCCTCTCTTTCTCGATCTTGGTGGGACTTCCATTTGATGACGCCTGTGTCATCAGGACACTGAGAACCAGGCATAGGCCTGCGAGATTTAAGAAGAAAGACGCTCAGGTCATTCGTGCTAAAAGAATGCATTCCAGACTTTACTGAGATCTCCTTATATACCAGAGGCAAATGCAGTGGAAAAATAATAAAGCAGGGGAAAATCCCCAAACAGGAAAACAGGAAAAATCTGCATCATGGAAAGTCCCGGCCCCAAAACAGGGGCATAAACACCTTCTTAACAACAACAAACTGAAAGGCTCAGCAAGGGGGAAGGGAAACACCCCAAGGTAGGGCCCAACACCTCCCCATCCATAATGGGGCATCACGGGGCTCAATCTTGTGTAGTTAGCTGTTATTGCTGTAGGCACGTGAATGCAGAATCTATGCAATGTGCAGATGATGTAATTTCACAGCTCTTCTGCCCGCCCTCCAGCTCTTATTTCTTTTGCCCGATTTCACTATGTTCCTTATCCTTGGAGAGAATGGTATAGATGCCACAATTAGGACTAAACACTCAATAACCACTAAAATTATTATTTTTATTTATTATCACATTTGAATGCAGTAGACATTATTATCTCAATAATAGAGTTGAGAGAACTTAAAACATTCCCAAGGTTACCCAATAGTTTGCATATTAAGTGATAACAAATAATTTTTAAAAATTACTGCTTGTTTTCAAGATAAAAGTGCCTTGAGTCCATTTAGGCACAGCTACCGAACAGGAAAGCCTACCCTCTGCTCCCATCTGTTAGTCTAACTATCCCCATGCAATCTATAAGTTTATAGTATAAAATTACTAGCAAATTTTGCCTCGCCAATGAGGATACAGCTAGACAAGTTCTTAAATGGAGAGATAAGCTCACATGTAATCTTTGTTGACAAACAAGGGACAGATGTCATATAAGATTGAACCATGCTGCTAACTCATCCATTGAGCAAAGGGAGGAGGGACCTACATTCACAGTTTTAAAAGCTGTTCTCTGTGCAGTCTGCTTTGTCCACAGTTTTTAAGGGTTAGCATAAACCTTTCATAAACCTAAACAAACAAACAAAATAATGAAACAAAAACCAGCCTCACTTTTACTACATAGTCTCACATGCTATTTAGTATAACATGGAGGATCCTATTTCTTCACAAGAGCAGCAAGAAGAGAATCACAGAGTGACTTCAGTTGATCGAAGAAGGGGTAGAATGAAATAAGCCTCTGTAATACATACTAAGTTCTACACCTTAGAGATAATCAAGCCCACTGTAGATTCTCTCAGGTAGTGATGTCACCAGGGGTGGTTATATTATTTGAACATATACCCCTTATCCCTTACAAAGGAGCACTTTCTCCTTTCTCCTTGCTATATAGTTTACCTCCCTCCCCATTGTTCCTGGTTGGAGTCACTCCTGTTCTACATCTAAGTACATCTAAGTTCTCCTCTTCTACTGTTCTGACTCATGATTGATAAGTGATATATTCTAGAATGATTTCATTTGTCTCTTCTCATCTTTCCTTCTTAGGTACTTTCAACTAAGCACACCAGCAAGGATAGAGAAGAGTGCACAAAAAGGGGTAGAATGCTAAATACCTTCAGAAAGCATGCCAAGGGTCTTGTTTTATGGAAGTCAAAAGCAGATTCTATATTGTCTCCCAACTAGTATCCTGGAGTCCATTCATAGAAGTTAAGATAAAATGGTGACCAGAGGTCTACTATGACCTTTAATTATTAGGGAGAGGAGAGATGAGAGAGAGAGAGAGAGAGAGAGAGAGAGAGAGAGAGAGAGAGAGAGAGAGAAGTAACCTATTACCAAAAAGTGATAGCATTGTCTCTAAGTTTCCTGTAGGGAAACCAGTTCAGAATGGCCTTTTTCCTCTCAAGCATCCATTCACTTATGCATTAAGCATCAACCATCTACTAAAAATCTTCTGCCAAAAAAGATACATAAGTTAAGACCCAACCTAGAGAGATCACAGGACTCTAGGAATAAATTCACAGATATAAATGTATGACACCATAACAGACTTGGAATTCTGGCAACTTCTGAGCACAGGTTGATGAACACTGTCAGGGAATGAGTTGAAACAGTTCCTCCTAAAGCTCTTGGAGGTGAAGACACAAGCGCATACACCTCAAAGGTGGAAGAAAAGTCTGTATTAGGAGCTATCAGGGCTTCATCGTAGAAGTGAGATAACATGGTAAGAAACTTGTTTTCACTACTTCTGAAATATAAATTCAATCAACAAACCCAATATCAGTACTCCGAGGAAGCAGAAAAGCAGACTAGAAAGAAGGATGGGATGAAAAGGTAAGTGAAAAGAGAAACAGACATGTCCCCACCTTTCCTGCATGTGTCTACAGAAATGTCCCATGACGACTGTATTACCTGCCTCCATGGTTGCGACTCCACATTCACAGCCTGTTAATGGAGGCAAGTCTACAATTACTCTAGGCTTGACTTAGTGCATGAGGACATGGTTATTTTCAGAACCAAAATTCTAATTGATGCAGTTGATCCCTATCATTTAAACTCCCATGAACCTATCCCCTAACACAACCTATCTCACCAATTCAATCAGAGAGGCCCAAATAGCCTACACTTCGGTTTCTACATCTTCAGTTATTTCCTCCTTTATAACATAGAGGATAAAAATGTCAGTGAGAGATAGGACAAAGAACAAGTAAGAAAATATGAGGATAGGATGAGAGAAGGGGTCAGAGGGCAAACTCATAGCATTTAACAGTAGAGTTTAAGGCCCTTTTCAATAAAAATCTGTCTCCAGAAGGCTCTTGATATGATTGGTGGTGTCTCCAATCTGGCAGGAATTGGAGTGACAGCAGTAAGTGAAACCAATCCAAGGGAGTACTGGTCATGTCAAACCCAGCTCTGCCACACTGAGCCTGCGCATCTAGAACAGGACTGGACCCCTTCACAAAGGTCATACAGTAGAGGGATGTGGAGAACAGAGCAACTGCTGGCGGGCCTGTACCTCTCACCAGGTGTTTTGGTTTTGTATGGAAGTAGTCCACAATGTTCTGAACATGGAAAATGATTGGTTGTCATTTGAGAGTGTGGAAGAAACTATTAGTCTATTGAACATTCAACCATGATTAAAAGTTTTCAAATATGGAAAGAATATATTTTTTCCATTTTTTTTGTTTGTTTGTTTGTGCCGAACACTGTAACATCTCCCATTGTGATACACCTAGTGGTTTTAGTATTTTATTTTAAATTTTTATAGCACTTAATATATTTACTTTGGAGAGTGTTACATAGGTTACATATAGGTGCCATAGAAGACCTTTGGGGGTCAGTGGACAACTTGTGAGAATGAATTCTTTCCTTCTACCATCTGGAAGGACCAGACTCATGTGTTCGGACTTGGCAATAGGTCCTCTGACTCACTGACTCACTGACTCACTTTGCTAGCCTTAGTTTCAGTATATTCTCTAAACTATCCTAATTTCAATAAGAAAACAAACAAATAAACAGGAGCTCAAGCCCTGATTGGTAAAATTTTACAGTGCAATATTCCTATGAGTTCTTATTTTCATCTATGAATGTGCTGCCCTCCTAATGACATTGGAGATAGACGTATCTTAGCCAACTATTACCAATTCATTATAAAGGAGCATTAGGCCAGGAGAGAAATCCGGTAAAAGAATGAAGAAACTCTCTACTTTGAATAACATTATCTTTGTTTTTAAATATAATTTATTTAATTGCAGGATTATGTCATTTAAGTTGTAATAATGACTGTGTCCAGAAACCAGCTTACAAAAGTGCTGAATAGCTTAGGAATCATTCCCTAAAGGTTAGTGTGAACTGACTTCAGTACACCAACTCTCTCTTCTAGCTGCTATAAAAATGATTTTCATTTTAGTATTTAACAGAATTTAATACTAGGGCATGCATTTTATACTTTATGCCTTGATCCCCATATACCAATGGGATAGATGCTCAAAAGAACAGCAGCCTAGCTATTTTCTGTTATATTCCCAGCACCCAGAGTAATTGTTGGCATTATGCAACATGCTTAATAATATCTCCCAATAATTATGTAAGAAGACAGCCAGAGTGAGCTACAACAAAGAAAAACTGTCCTTATTAGAACTTGTGATACTTTGCCCATGGGTAGGAGGGGTCTTTGTTTCACCACAACTCCCCATGAGAAGATGGAGTTTATTTTTAAAGAATCATCCTCAAATATGATTGCCTACAATGGTTTTTGACCCAGGAGCCTCCATTCTGTGTTTTGTATGTTTAAAACAGTTTAGATGCCTGATTCTGGTAATTCAAATGTGTCGCTAGAAAATCACAGTTAATAGAGATTTAAGGCCAAATCATGTCTGTGCCCTCAGCTGACTGTGTGATTTTAGCTAAATTCACATCATATCTGGTTCGCATAGTTCAACATCCACATAGGATATATATAAGTGAAGTTTAAGTCAGGTCATGTCATATTCTCAGACTCAAGCCTGGCAAGTTGTGAATGACCTGTTGAATTAGGGTTGCTGTTCCGCCATTAAAGATCACTTTAGCCAAAGCCTGAGAAATGCATATCTTTAGAGGCCTGGGATAAGCTCATAATGCAAAGGAAAAGCCAAATGATGAGATGAAATAATTACTCCAGCCCGGAACAGTGGTTATATTCAAACTAGCATGATAGTAACCGAAATTTAGTATTTTATATATCTGTAACATGTGGTACAGGTTCTTGTCTCCTCCCAAAAAATAACACTCTCCAAAGCTCACCACAGGAAAAGCATTGCGGGAGCTGTTACAATTCTGCAACGCATAAAGAAATCTCAAGTGACAGGCAACTTCCAAATGATTTCTCCAAAGTGTGGGGAAAATGGCCTATTTCCACTTCAAATCCTTCTCTAGTCAAGTAAAGCCAATTCTAAACAGAAACCGAGGTCATCAGGGGAAAAAAAATCTAAAGGCACTGTTGTGATCAAACTGGAGACAGTTGACCAAATGTCCCCCATACTTCAAACTGTCACATCTGGAGAGCACTGTTCACAAATTGAAACTGTAACAGGCTACATTTCAGACAATGGTGCTGAGCTGCACATAAAACCTTACACAGTACCACAGAGCTGTACAGAGATTGTTTTACTTTTATAAGTGAGATCAGGCTTATTTTTCTGCTACTTATTTTTCAATCCAGAATTCTATTTTTGAGGACCTTTTTCCTTAAACCATATAATTATTATTCATTTTATTCATGCCTAGTTTTCCTTTGTATGAATTTATTGCAATTCTGTACTTCTTTTTTAAAATAAAAAAAGAGCTATGTCCAGTATTTGTTACTATAGGTAGTTTGGCAGGACATTTCTTTATGTATGACAAAGTAGTACAGAAAAGCCAGAGAAAGATGAAACCAGATGGAGTTGTGGTTCCTTGTGGAGACAAAGTAAAGAAACTGGTGTCAGAGAGAGGGATTCAGAGCCATAGTAGATATGACAATATTCAGCTTTCTTCAGATGAGTGTGTAGATAGGGTTTATTGTGTATGTGTATATGTACACACATACATATACATGCTAATAAATATGTAAACATATGTGTTTTTTTATGTTGGCATAATTTCAAAATAAGTCTAGGGTATGATTTAGACAGAGCCCATTTACCTATCTCTAGATTTCTGCCATGGTTATCATATTATGTTACTATATAAGCAAACATTGCAATACAAAAATTGATATTGTGAGCTAGAGCCTTAATTTGAGTCTCATCAGATTTCCTTGTGTGTGCACAAACTTTAATGCGAGTTTACACTGAGTGTTGGTTTACCCAACTACTGCAGACTTTGCCATTTAAAAAAGAAGTTCTCCTGAAATCAACAAAATAGAAACAGAGAGAACAATACAAACAATCAGCAAAATCAGAGCTGGTTCTTTGAGAGAATCAACAAGATAGATGAAACCCTAGCCAAACTAACTAAAAGGCCCATAGGCAGTATCCAAATTAACAAAATCAGAAACAAAAAGGGAAACATAACAACAGAAACTGAGGAAATTTAAAAAATCATCAGATCCTACTACAAGAGCCCATACTCAACAAAATTGAAAACAAACACCAATGGCTCGTGCTCTAAGATCAAGAATCGACAAATGGGACCTCATGAAATCTATGGTTTTCTAAACAGATACCACATACAAAAGATAAATCAAGAGCCCATATTCCATAAGGAAATAGGAGAAGTCATTAAAAACCTCCCAATAAAGAAAACCCAGGGCCAGATAAATTTAGTTCAGAATTCTACCAGACTTTCAAAGAAGACCTGATACCATTATTCCTCAAACTATTCCGTAACACAGAACAAAAGGAACACTACCTAATTCATTCTATGAAGCTACAATTACGCTGATACCTAAACCACACCAGGACCCTACCAAAAAAGAGAACTTCAAACCAATCTTGCTTATGGATATCAATGCAAAAACACTCAATAAATTGTTGCAAACCAAATCCAAGAGCCCATCAAAATCATCATTCACCATGATCAAGTAGGCTTCATCTCAGGGATGCAAGGTTGGTTCGATATACAAAAATCCATTAACATAATCCACTATATAAACAAACTCAATGAAAAAATCACATGATCATCTCCTTTGATACAGAAAAAGGATTTGACAAAAACAACACCCGATCATGGTAAAAGTATTGGAGAGATCAGGAATTCAAGACCCATACCTAAACATAATAAAAGAAAATTTACTACAAACCAACAGCCAATGACAAATTACTTGAAAAAATCTACTAAAATGGGGGATGAGATAAGTATAGCTCTCTTCCCATAGCTATTTAATATAGTACTCAAAGTGCTACCTAGAAAAATAAGACAACGAAAATAGATCAAGGGGATACAAATTGACAAAGAAGAAATAAAGGCATCATCACTATTTGCAGATGATATGATAGTATATATAAGTTACCCCAAAATTATATCAGAGAACTTTTCCAGCTGATAAACAATTTCAGCAAAGTAGTCAGATATAAAATTAGCTCAGAAATTGGATATTAGAGTTCTATCAGCTGTAAGATTGTTAAAATATCTTTTCCCATCTGTTTCTTGCTGTTTTGTCCTATTGAAAGTGTCCTTTGCCTTACAGAAGCTTTGCAATGCTATGAGGTCCCATTTGTCAATTCTTGATCTTAGAGCATAGTGTTCTGTTCAGGAAAATTTCCCCTGTGCCCAGGTGTTCGAGGCTCTTACCCACTTTCTCTTCTGTTAGTTTCAGTGTATCTGGTTTTATGTGGAGGTCTTTGGTCCACTTGGACTTGAGCTCTGTACTAGGTGATAAGAATACATTGATTTGCATTTTTCTACATGCTGACAGCCAGTTGAACCAGCACAATTTGTTGAAAATGATATCTTTTTTCCAGTGGATGGTTTTAGCTCCTTTGTCAAAGATCAAGTGACTATAGGTGTGTGGGTTCATTTCTGGATATTCAATTCTATTCCATTGGTCTACATGTCAGTCTCTATAACAATACCATACAGTTTTTAGTACGATTGCTCTAAAATATAGCTGGAGGTTAGAGATGGTGATTCTCCCAGAAGTTCTTTCATTGTTGAAAGTAGTTTTTGCTATCCTGGTTTTTTTGTTATTCCAAATGAATTTGAAAATTGCTCTTTCTAACTCTGTGAAGAATTGACTTGGAATTTTGAAGGGGATTGCATTGAATCTGTAGATTACTTTCAGCATGATAGCCATTTTTACTACATTAATCCTGCCAACTCATGAGCATGAGAGATCTTTCCATCTTATGAGATCTTCAATTTCATTCTTCAGAGACTTGAAGTTCTCGTCATAAAGATCTTTCACTTGCTTGAATAGAGTCACACCCAGGTATTTTATGTTATTGTGAAGGGTGTCATTTCCCTAATTTCTTTCTCAGCCTGTTTATCCTTTGAGTAGATGAAGGCTAATGATTTGTTTGAGTTAATTTTATATCCAGTCACTTTGCTGAATGTTGTTTATCAGGTTTTAAGAGTTCTCTGGTGGAACTTTTGGGGTCACTTAAGTACAGCATCATATCATCTGCAAATCGTGATATTTTGACTTCTTCTTTTCCAATTTGTATCCATTTGACCAATACTACATCTGATAGATGGCAAATATCCAATATATACAAAGAACTTAGCAAGTTAGACTGCAGAGAATAAAATAACCCTTTTAAAAAAGGACTACATAACTAAACAAAGAATTCTCAACTGAGGAAACTCTAATGGCTGAGAAGCACCTAAAGAAATGTTCAACATCCTTAGTCATTAGGGAAATGCAAATTAAGATAACTCTTAGATTCCACCTCACACCAGTCAGAATGGCTAAAATCAAAAATTCAGGTGACTATAGATATTGGCTAGGATGTGGAGAAAGAGGAACACACCTCCATTTTTGGTGGGATTGCAAGCTGGTACAACCACTCTGGAAATCTGTCTGGTGATTCCTCAGAAAATTTGACCTTGTGTTACCTGAGGACACAGCCATACCACTCCTGGGCATACACCTGAAAGATGCTCCAACATATAACAAGGATGCATGCTCCACTATGTTCATAGCAGCCTTATTTATAATAGTCAGAAGCTGGAAAGAACTGAGTTGTCCTTCAACAAGGAACAGATACAGTAAATGTTGTACATTTACACAACGGAATATTACTCATCTATTAAAAACAATGACTTCATGAAATTCTTAGGCAAATGGATGGATATAGTAAATATCATCCTGAGTGAGGTAACTCAATCAGAAAAGAACATACATGATATGTACTCACTGATAAGTAGATATGAGCCTAAAATCTCAGAATATTCAAGACACAGTTTATAGACCACAGGAAGCTCAAGAAGAAGGAAGATCAAAGTATCAATGCTTCAGTCCTTCTTAGAAGGGGGAAGAAAAACACCCACAGGAGGCAATATGGAGACAAATTGTAGAGCAGAGACTGAAGGAAAGGCCATCTAGAGACTGCCTCACCTACGGGATCCATCCCATATACAGATACCAAACCCAGACAATATTGCAGATGGCAAGAAGTGCATGCTGACCTGCTGTAACTGTCTCCTGAGAGGCTCTGCCAGATCCTAACAAATACAGAGGCAGATGTGCACACCCAACCATTAAACTGAGAAATGGGTCCCCAATGGAAGAGTTAGAGAAAGGACTGAAGTAGCTGAAGGAGTTTGCCACCTGATAAAATGAGCAACAATATCAACCTACCATAACCCCCAGAACTTCCACAGATCAAACCACCATCCCAAGAGTATACAGAAATGGTCCTATTCCTCTATCTGCACATGTAACGGAGGATGGCCTTGTAGGTCATCAATGGGAGAAGAGACCCTTGGTCCTTTTAAGGATCAATGACCCAGTGTAGGGGAATGTCAGGGCAAGGAGGTGAGAGGGACTGGGTATGGGGGTGAGGGAGCACCCTCAATGAAGCAAGAGAGGGGGAATAGGATAGCAGGTTTCTGGAGGGGAAACAAGGAAAGGAGATAACATTTAAAATGTAAATTAAAATATCCAATAAAAGAAAAATGCTTAAAAAACATTGAAAAGATAGAAAGTTAAATAAAAGTTGTATTAAATTTCACAACAACTAGGTCAAACAAATCAGTAGCCTTCCTTTATACAAATGATAAACAGGCTGAGAAAAAATTAGGGAAACAACTCCCTTCACAGTAGCCACAAAGAATATAAAATATCTTGGGGTTAACTCTACTCAAACAACTGAAAGATTCATTTGACAATAATTTCAAGTCTCTCAAGAAAAAAAATTTGAAGAATATCTAAAAAACTAGAGCTATCTGCCTTGGATTGGCAGAATTAACATAATAAAAATGTTCATCCAACCAAAGGCAATCTACAGATTCAATGCAATCTCCATCAAGATCCTAAGATAATTCTTCAAAGACATGGAAAGAGCAATTCTCAAATTCATCTGGAAATTCAAAAAACCCACAATATCAAAAACAATTCTTTACAATAAAAGAGCAGCCGAGGGAATCACCAACACTGAACTCCAGCTCTTCGACAGAGGAAGAGTGATTAAAAAACAAAACTGCATGATATTGGTACAGAGACAGCCAGGTTGATCAATGGAATAGAATTGAAGACCCAGAAATAAAACCACACATTTATGCACACTTGATCTTTGACAAAGAAGCCAAAAATATACAAAGGAAAAAAAGAAAGCATCTTCAATAAATGGTGCTGTTCTAACTGGCTGTATGTATGTAGAAAATTGAAAATAGGCCCATATTTATCACCTGGCACAAAGCTCAAGTCCAAGTGGATCAAGGACCTTAACATAAATTGAGATACTCTTTTGAACTCATTGGCACAGGTGGAAATTTCATAAACAGAACTCCAATGGCTCACATTGTGAGATAAAAAATTGACAAATGGGACCTCATGAAACTGGAAAGCTTCTGTAAGGCAAAGGACATAGTCAATAAGACAAAATCAGCAACCTACAGGAAAAAAATCTTCACTAACTCCACATTCAATAGAGGGCTAATATCCAAAATATATAAAGAACTCAAGAGGTTAACCACCAAAAAGCCAAACAGCCCAATCAAAAAAAAATGGGGTATAGAACTAAACCAAGAATTCACACCAGAAGAATCTTGAATGGCTAAGAAGCACCTAAAGAAATGTTCAAAGTCCTTAGTGATCAGAGAAATACAAATCAAAATGATCCTGATATTTCACCTTATACCATTCAGAATGGCTAGGATCAAAACCTCAGGTGACAAAACATGTTGGCAAAGATGTGGAGAAAAAGGAACAGTCCTCCATTGCTGGTGGGATTGCAAACTGTTACAACTACTCTGGAAATCAATTTGGAGGTTCCTCAGAAAATTGGACATAGATCTACCTAAAAACCAAGCAATACCACTCTTGGGAATATACCCAAGAGATTCCCCACCATGCCACAGGGGTATGTGTTCCATTCTGTTCATAGCGGCCTTATTTGTGATAGCCAGATACTGGAATCAACCCAGATGTCCCACTACAGATGGGATACAGAAAATGTGGTTCATTTACACAATGGAATACTACTCAGCTATTAAGAAGGAGGACATCATAAGTTTTGTAGGCAAATGGATGGAACTAGAAACTCATCCTGAGGTAACTCAGACCCAAAAGGACATGCATGGTATGTACTCACTAATAAGTGAATATTAGCCAAAAAAAGTACAGAATACTCAAGATATAGTCCACAGAATTCAAAAAGGTCAACAAGCTGAAGGGTCCAAGTGAGGATGCCTCAGTCCCATTTGAGAAGGAGAGGCAAGCAATCACCAGGGGGAAGGGGGAATTTGTGAGGAAAAGGGGACTGGTATTGGGTGGGGACAAAAGAGTTAAGCCATAAGGGCCAGCAGAAAGAATATAAGCAGGTGACCTCGGGAGGAAGGAGATTGGGAGGACCCTCAAGAATGTACCAGAGACCTGGGAGGTGAGAGACTCTCAGGACTCAAAGAGGGGTACTCTAGATGAAATGCTCTACAGTGGGGAATGGGAACTTGTTGAGCCCACCTCCAGCTGAAAGATCAAGTGAGTGATGGGGTTGCTATCTCACAGTCAAAACTCTGACCCATAATTCTTCCTGTCTAAAAGAACTGCAGGGATAGAAATGGAGAAGAGCCTGAGGAAGGTCCAACAACAGGTCCAAAGTGGGATCCAGCTCAAGGGGAGGCCCCAAGACCTGACACCATTACTAAGGCTATGGGGCCCTCACAAAAAGGGACCTTCCATGACTGCTCTCCGAAAGACCTAACAAGCAGCTGAAAGAGTCAGATGCAGATATGTGCACCCAACCAATAAACAGAAGCTGCTGACCACTCTGGCTGAATTAGGGAAAAGCTGGAGGAAGCTGAGGCAGAAGGTGACCCTGTAGGAGGACCAGCAGTCACAATTAGCCTGGACCCCCAAGAGCTCTCAGACACTGGATCACCAACTAGCCAGCACACACCAGCTGATATAAGAACCCCAACACCTACAGCAGAGGTCTCCTGGATCTGGGTTCAGTTAGAGAAGATGCACCTAACTCTCAAGAGATTGGAGGCCCCAGGGAGTTTAGAGGTCTGGTGGGGTGGGAGGGATGGGAATATCCAGTGGAGACAGGGGGACAAGGAGGAAGTATGAGATATGGAATAGTTGGAGGGTAGACTGGGAAGGAAACAAAATCTGGGATGTAAAAATAAACAAATAAATGAATAAATAAATAAATGAATAAATAAATAAATAAATAAATAAGAAAAAAGTTCTTCATATTAATGTTCCATAACCATAGCTACTTTCTCCTCCTCTTTGTGACCCCAAACAAGGAGTGAGGTGGTCTACAGTTCTATATTATGATCATCTCAAGAATGTTTTTAAATGTGACAGGAAGACAGAAGAGAGGTCTAGTTAGTAGGGAGAAGGAGACCACCACTTTTGTGGGAGAGAGCAGTGGGGAGGAAGAAGTAGGACCATGTTATAGTCCACCTAGCCTTCAGGCAGCCGCAGGCAGCAGTAGGTAACTGACACAAAATGAACTGAATGGTACCTTGGAGGTTCTTTGTCTCATGAAGTTCAGTCAGGGCTTTCCTTTTTTTGAACCGTATAGAACCTTTGCATATGTAATATGGTTTCTAGTTTTATGTTTGTATGGGATTCCTGTGAATGCGTGTGTGTGTGTCTGCATCTGTATGTGTGTCTTGTGTTTTTTCTTTAGCTCTTTTCTCCTGCTTGTTTATTCTGATTTGTTTTCATTTTATTTTATCATTAGCCTTTTAGATGTCTGGTTTTTTTTTATAATGAGAAGCAGAAAGGGTGTGGTTCTGGATGGGAGGGGATGCAGGAATTGGGGGAGGGAAAACTATAATCAGAATATATAGTATGAAAAAACTATTTTCAATAAAAATAGAAAAGATAACAAGTTATAACAAATACTATAGTGAAACCCACTACTTTGAAGGTTACTTTTGTGTGAGTGTCTATGTGTGTGTGTGTGTGTGTGTGTGTGTGTGTGTGTGTGTGTGTGTGGTTTGTATGTATATGTATGTATGTATGTGTGTTTGTATATATGTATATATGTGAGTGTTTATGTGTGTGTGGTGTGTGTGTTGTCTATAACTCACTGTAACTCCCTTTAATTGCCATGTTGCTTTGTGTATTCAGTCAGCTGTTTTGTATTACTAAATACTATTACTACATGTATGTATGTATGTATGAGCAAGACTTCCAGACATTCTTTTCAAACAACACATTTTAAACCAAAAATGGATAATTGATTATGTAGAAATATGCGAACAATAAATAACTATATTCTTAGGAGTGTAACTCAATCTTAACATGCAATATAGTCAACATATCATATGGGCTATCCCTTAAAGTCAGGGAGAAATACAGAAATAAACAATGGTGTTGATCCAGCTGAGTTCACACTCTGGGATGATTTCAGAAAATCAGGCCAGTAAACATATGAGCTAGAAGCCTTGCTGCAATTTGAAGATCTTGATAAGATATGAAAACCAAGGGAAGACAAAGTTCTCTGAGGTTATGTCAATGCATCATTTTGATTTGTTCATACAAGAACTCATCCATCCATTCTCCATGCATGTCCTGAAGGTCTAGTGTGCACCAGAACTTGAATCTGACTTTTTTTCTTAGTAGCTAAGAGCCTAATGCAAGAGAGTCATTCAAACATTTGCAATTACGCTATACCAGTTTTAGCAGGCACTGGTATTTCTCCTTACAGAGAGAAAAGCAAGACATGAAGGAGGGAAGCTGTGTATCGGGTCACATAGATGACGCTATGGGTCATATGCAGCACCAACGCAACAAGGCAATGCAGCAGAGGGGGGAGGAGATGACTCAGCTGGTAAATCGTTTGTCTTTCAAATATGAGGACCTGCGTTCATATCTAAGAACTCGTGGCAAAAATCTGGACATGGTGGCATGTGCTTATAATCCTAGCAATAGGGAAGTGGGGACAGAGTGGGCAACCAAGCTTTCTAATTGGCTAGCTCTTGTCCTGAAGAAAGACCAGGACTCAAACAAACAAACAAGCAAGCAAAAAACCCCAGAACAAACAAGGTGGATAGCTCAGGAAGAGCACTAGCCAAGACAATCCTCTGGCCTGAACACCCCCTATCACACACACACACACACACACACACACACACACACACACACACACACACTCACACACACACACACTCACACACACACACACTGTGATGATAAAATTTTCATAAAGATTTGCTTCTAAACATGGGTCTTCAAAACCATCAGATTAATGTAAAAACTGAATTTCTGGGGAAAGTTGACATTTCCATCTTTTTTATATTTCCTAGCATGGACTCCCAATCACTGGATTGTTTTCTCATTAATCCATTGATGAAAATACATTTCTTTTAATGGCGTATGGCAATTGCCTTAGGTTGCTTTATTGAATGGAAGGAATGAACAAGGTAGCACAGCCCCTTAGGTTGTTCCTTTCTCCATTGCCCTTTTGTTTCTTTGAACTCCTCCTCAATAACATAAAGAAATAGCCCTGCTCATCTTTACTTGGGGCACCAGGCTAGCCCAGTGCCTAAGGGATGGACATGGAAATAAAGATTCCAGGGTAGCAATGATAACAAGTGGATATTTAAGGTTATTTAGAACAAAACCTTCCCAGGTGCTTGATATCTCTCTTCTCGTTCCTTTCTAGCTGTGCCTGCTCCAGAAAGGAACACTCTAGGTCTCGACAGGCTACGCAGAGAAGACGTCTGCAGCTGCATTAGTTACTTGTCCTGTTGCTATGATAAAATAACTGACAAGAGCAACATAAAAATGCAAAAGTTTATTTTGCCTCACAGTTTAAGGGTATGTGAGGTGAGAACTGAAATAGAAACATGGAGGAACACTGTTTACCAGCTTAGTCTCTGCCTTGCTCAGCTACCTCCCTTGCCCAGGGATGGCGCCACCCACGGTGGGCTGGACCATCACATATCAATCGGCAGTCAAAAAAAACCCAAAACAACAACAACAAAAACAAAAACCACCCCCACAAACATGCTCACAGACCAATATGATGCAGGCAATTCTTCACTTGAGGCTCCTTCTTCCAAGATGATTTTAAGAGGCAGGAGCAAGGGATTAGTTGCACCTGTAGTCTGGAGGCAGCGAGATGAGGAATGCTGGTAGCCAGCACATTGTCTGCTTTTATTAAGTTCTGGACATGAAAGGGTACCATGACCCTTTAAGATAGGTCTTCTCACTATAGTTAACCTAATCTAGATATGTCCAACAGACATACCTAGATGTTTATTCCCATGATAGTTCAAAACCTATCCAATGAATATTAATGATTAAAGATGAGTTTGTTTTTAAATCACTTCTGAGTCTTCTGAGTGACTCAATGACAGCTTCAATGGTGTCTGTGTGGAACAGATACAGGCAGATACAAAGGGCCCAGGCCTCCCGCTTTGCGAATCAGCCTGTCACAGAGTATCAAGCCCCAGAGCAGACAACCCAACTTATTTCTGCATTTGTGGTGAGAATATTCTCCTCCAAACGCACTGCCTTTTTTTAACACAAGTATTTCTTCTCAGTTACAGAAGAAAATGTCAAGGTACAAAAAGGATATATAATTCAGCCAAGGCCATTATTAGATGGAAGTGATGAATCAATTCATATACCATGTATTAACCTAAGACATTACATGACTGCCTATAGATGCAAGCCAGAAAATGAAAGAAATATCACCTCCAACATTGTCTTCAAAAAATGAAGAAACAACTATTCTAAGATGTTGAAAAGCTGTTTAAGTGCCAGTGACTTTCAAATCTGGTTGACATTAATATTACTAGGGGGAACTTAGAATCAGCGCAAGCAAAGACGAGCAAAATTCCTAGAACCCAGGCATAAGCACTCACACACCAGCTGATGTAAAAAGCCTGGGTATCCATGTTTTTCTCCCCTGAGCAATTTGAAAGTGAAGTCCAAGACCGAGAAACACTGAAAGACACTGAAGAATGTTAGTATTTTAGGATCACTCAGAACTGCCCTAAATTATGAGAATTTATAATTTAGTGTTTAAAATAGGGTCAGAGAATTTGCATTTGCAGTGTTACTATATGATGCTTATACTACTGGTTAAAATTGTCTAGACTAAAATTCTAATTCTTGAGCTGAAGAGTTAGCGCAGTTTCTGTGATACACTGGACGAGCATGCACAATACACGGGGTACTCCAGTACTGAACAAACCGAGTTCATTCCAACAGCGGAATCAAGAGTTCAAGGTCATCTATAGCAACATAGCAAGTTCCAGCCAGACCGAATAATACCTTGTCTGCAGAACAAAAACAATAAGTAGAGACTAGACAGATGGCTTAGCAGTTTAGAGTGCCTATTGCTCTTACAGAGAATCTGAGATCAGTTCCCAGAATCCATGTTTATTGGCTCACATTATCTATAACTTCAGGTGATCTATTACCTTCTTCTGGCCTTCTAAAGCACCTGCACACACATGCATATACTTATACATAGACACATACACATATTTAATTGAAAATGAAATCTCAATAAATCTTGAAAAGAAAACACCAAATGAATAAAATCCTACTTCTGCTACCTTCTTCCTGAGACATGATGGGAGGATTATGTAACAGGGTTTATTCTTTCCATTCATCTTGACCTCAAGGAAACATCCAGGGCTATTTTTCATTTACCTAACTGACAACCTGTCAAAACATGGCTTCTTGGGGACTGAGGCCTGGACATCGCTAAATGTCTGCAGTGCAGATTATCCACAGCAAATAAATTTCTATCCCCGTGCCAGGAGTGCGAAGGTAGAGAAACTGTGCTCAGTGAAACCAGTTCTGCCAGATACAGAACTGCTAAAGATTCTTTTAAAAAGAGACAGAGGGACATACCTTCCTTAAAGTAGAAGTGACATGAGTCCACCCAGTGGCAGGGAAGGGAGAGCAGGTGCCTCTATATAGTAACTAAGGAAGGTGCATTGTCTGGGAATTATAAACACATCAATAAACTACACAGACATTATTATGGTTTTTTTTTAAATTATTATTACCAAATAGCAGAACAATGTTATTACCCAAATAAGTTCTTTTACCCCAGGGCATCTCATTTCCACAGCCTCTGTCACCCCTATACTTCTGTATATAGCAACTTACTAAGAATGAGGTACTTAAGTGTTTTTTGGTTTTTTGTTTTTGTTTTTGTTTTTTTTTTTTTGGTTCTTTTTTTCGGAGCTGGGGACCAAACCCAGGGCCTTGCGCTTCCTAGGCAAGTGCTCTACCACTGAGCTAAATCCCCAACCCCTTAAGTGTTTTTTTTTTTTTTTTTCTTTTCTTTTTTTTCAGAGCCGGGGACCGAACCCAGGGCCTTGTGCTTGCTAGGCAAGCGCTCTACCACTGAGCTAAATCCCCAACCCCCCCTTAAGTGTTTAATATAGGCAAAACATCCCAATATTTCTGAGAACTATCAAAGGCTTTTGTAGGAAGTTTTGTTTGTTTATTTGTTTGCTTGTTTTGAGATAGGATCTCATATATCCTAGCATAATCTCAATGGAGCTATGTAGCTAAGGATGACCTTGAAGTTTTGATTCTCCTATCTTTATTCCACTCTCTGAAGTAAGTGATAAATCAACATATGCAAGCCACCATGCCCAGTTAATTGGGTGTTGTGGATTGAGCCCAGGGCTTCATGCATGCAGAGGGAAGAATTCTACCAACTGAGCTCTATCCCCAGCACAAAGGATGTTACAATGTCCATAAACACTTTTTGAAGTAGTAGAACTGGACCTGAAGAAGGGGTTAAACTCTCATATTCTTCTCACAGCTATAAAGCTTTTCAGAAATGTTCTGTTGGTACAAACTATACACAAGGAAATCAGAGAAACAATATCTTAATTCTAGTGCATTAGGTTTTTTCATGTCAAAAATTAGAATAATCCAATATAAAGGAAATATCTGTGTAATAATAACATACAGAAGTTTTTAAAATGTAGTAAGTTGGTGAATCCTAGTATGTCAGTGCCAAGATTTGGTTGACCAGATATCCCCAACAGTAGATCAATAAATGTTGATTAATGTGATTGTTCGTTTCAAGTTAAGCACTGCAAAAAGTCTTGGCTTCTACAGACTTTTGTCACTGCTTTTACTGGCAGAAAGCAATGTCTGTCATTTCAATCTCAGACTTTATTCAAATGTTATGAAGGACACTTGTCCTGGTTGGTTTTTGTTAAGTTGACACAGATCTAGACATATTTGAGAAAATGCCCTCATCACTTTGTCCTCTGAGCAATTTATGAGACATTTTCTTATTCAACAATTGATATGGGAAGGCCCAGTCCATTACAGATGATGCCAGAACTGGGTAAGTGGCCCTGTGTTGTAAAGGAGCATATTGAGCAAGCCAAGATGAGCAAACTAGTGAGCAGCATTCCTCCATGGCTTCCATTTCAGTTCCTGTTCCCAAGTTCCTTCCCTGAGTTCCTGGCCTGAGTTATAAAGCTGAAATAAATCTTTTCCTCCACAACTTCCTTTTGGCCATGACATTTTATTACAGCAAATAGAAACCCTTACTTAAATAGCTCTTATCTGAAGTTAGTCTGTTTTCAGGTGAGGAAACACACTCTGCCTCCTTTTATGCTGAATAATGACTCCAAAGACTAATTTCACAGATAAAAAGCAGTATCGATCCTTCTATTTTAAGGTTTAATACAAAGGTACTAGAGCAGGAATTGGAGAGATGCAGCTCCAGGGGAAAATAATTCAATCTCCCATGGAAATGTTCTGCTTCTAAATTTGCTCCTGAAGATAACATAGGAAAATCAAATGGATGACTCAGGCAATACTGTAAGCATTATTTCTCAATCATCCAAACAGCAGATTATGTTATAAGGAAAAGGGTTAAATCCAGGGCACTTACCCTTTAAGGGTTGACTGCAGATGCCCCCAGTGACACTGAAATTCTTTAAAATATGCTATCAATTTTGCTACTATCTTCAAAAGCAGCACACAGCATCTTTGAGGTACTTTGGGGTTTAACTACTGATATTTAGTTGTGGAATTCTATATCACAAAATCATACTCTTTGGTGGTAACTGGCACATTCTGTCACTTGTGCTAAGGAGCTACAGATTACTCACTCTGCTCTTGTGTGTTCACTGTTGATTTTGTCTTCATTATTCTGTGATGCCTCTGGGTTGTTCCTGGTGGCCTTGATTTCCACTCTGTTCTTCTAAGATCTTCTATATTGTTCAGGCATGCAAATTAATATAAAAATGCTTGCTTAAATAGTTATGGACATACTCATGAGCATGATGTAAATGAAATGGTGTAGCATTCACAGCTCCATAAGTCATGGTGACTTCACACACACACACACACACATATATGTATATATATGTCACACACACACATATATATCTATCTATATCTATATATATATATATATATATATATATATATATATATGTCAAAACCCACTTCCAGGTTTGAAAATTTACCAGCCTCCCCCAATTCCTGAGTTCAAAACCTCACCAATCCTGGATCTTAATGAATCCATAGGCTTGCCTTGAAATTCCATCAGTTCCCACCCCAGAAATCTCCACCATGGAAAACTCTATCACCAAGAAACCGGCATATAGAAAACTGGCATCCCTTTCAGTTCCCAGCTGGTTCTCTGTCCTGTGAAGAGGCAGCCATTATCCCTGGTTTTTCACTACCAGAAAACCTATTGTGTAAGGTTTGTTTTGCAGTGTGACTGTAGTATTCCTTGGCTCCTGACTTCCAAGATCCTCTTCCCTTCAGAGCCACAACACTGCACTTAGAAAAATCTTTTTTCTCACAGTTGCAGCACTTAGAGTAATGGTGTCAAGAGGTTAGTTTTTGAGAGAAGATTGGAATTAGATGAAGTCAAGAGAGTGGGTTCCCTGATGGCATTAGTAGCTCTACGAGAAATGGAAGACAGCCTTGCATTAGTAACCTGTCGTATCTTACCATGTGATGTTCTTTATTGTGTTATGGTACAGCCATGAGGCCTTGACCAACTGCAGAGAAGATGCCAACACCTTATTCATGGGGACTTCAACTTCCAAATCTGTGGGCTAAATTGATCTCTGTTTTATAAACTACACTGTTTTCAGTATCTAATTACAGAAAGACATGCACTAGGATAGCCACCCCGCACACCTTAACAAGAAAGCATGAAAATGCTGGGTGTAGTGGCATGCACATATAATTCCAGCACTTTCAGTGCTGAGAAGGAGAAAAACCACTTTAGGGGCATCTTTAACCACACAGCGAATGATCTGCCTCTTAAACTTCAAAATAAATAAATATGAAATAATCTAGGTCACATTATTTTACTTCTGGGTATTACACTTAGCATCAGATTTGAAGCACAAAGAATTCCTGAACCAGTGAAATAGATAATCAAATTGAGCGTCTTCACATAATGGAAAGATGATTTGCTGAAGCAAGTGAGTAAATAGATCTAGAGAAAGATGCTCCAAATTTACACTAGAGAACCTGTGGCCTCATCATAAACTAGTTACAGCACGATATCTATGTCATATGCCTACACATTGGCATTGTTTTATATTTTTAAAATAATGCTATTGGGTACCATTTTCAATGGCATGAAAATCCATTAAGTATGTATAAAATAACAACAATAATAGGTGCCCAAGATCATTTAATACTGAAAACTGTAAAAATGTTATAAAAACTTAAGTAAATATATCATCTATATATACGAGAAGGAAGACTCAATATGCTTAATATATCACCTCTCCCAAACTAAGCTACTTGTTCAATGCAATCCACGTCAAATCCTCAGTGTGCTATTTTTAGTACAAACTGACAGGCTGATGCTAAATTTATAATGAAATGTGAAAGTCAAGAAAAACCAAGACAATCCTGAAATAGAGCAGATCTGTAAGGGCTCACCTTATATAACATGAACCTAGTAAGTGGAGCCAGTACCTCTTGTAAGACTGCACACCTAGAAGAGGACAGAGGACACCAACACACACACGTGCATGAATGACTAAGACAAAGCAATAGTGTGATATGGCAGACAAAGACAGCTGAGGTTGGGTCAACCAGATATCTAAATGGAAAACAGTTGTCACCTATTAGGTTGTATGTCATTATGAAGGTGAGGGCTGGCAGAAGTTAGATAAAGACCATGACTGGACAGTAAAAGAATAAGGCAGAGACAAAGTTTTTGTAGTGAGGGAGAGAAGGAGAAGGAAGGAGAATCAAAAGGAGACTGAGAAGGTGACACAGATCTGGGTGATCCTCAATTGCCAAGGTAGCTGGAATGGATTTCTGTAGGCAAATTTATCTTATCTAGGTTGTCGTTTATATCCTTATCAATTGGTTGTAAGTTTATTGTGTGGACATATTGTAGATTGAGAATTTAACACATAAACCTGATTGTTGGGTTGCAATTTGTTGAATCTTAATGTTACCTGGTAGCTGGGACCAGCTAGCCAGGGCAACGGAGAAACCTCTAGGGCTAGAAGATAGCTAGGCTAATGTGGTGTGGAGTCACACTGAAGCCAGCCACCGCTGGGATAAATTAAGGTTAGTTCTATATGGCCCTATGGTGCCAGAACTAATGCCAGGGAGTGACCACCCAGGTCCAAGAGTACCAGGGGCCCAGTGTGGAGTCGTGATGTGATGGAACCGGTAGTGCCATTCTTTAGTAATATCACAACAACCACTAACTTCACACCGTACTTAAGCTACAATGCCAAACTCACTATGTGTCTATATAAAGAAGGGAAAAATAATGATTTTTTTAAAAGGAAAAATCATATATTCATGAGCTTAGCAAAGGTAAAAATGACACACTCAAAGAAGAACCATAAAGGAAAAATTTGAGCAACCAGAAAAATATTAAAATTAAGAGCATATGATTAATGATTGTTAAAATTGCATTAAATGAAAAGGAATACTCAAGAGTGAAACAAACATTTAATACATGTATTAAATAAGAACTTATATGCAGAGTATATTGGGACTTCTATAAAACAAGAAATGAAAGGCAGAAAATATAAAAATCAAGCAAAAGACCAAAAGCATTAACTTTGAAACAGTAATCTGGATGATTAATTGACATAAGGAAAGATCATCAACTGTATAAATTACCAGGGGCCGTGGTCCTTAAAACTGCAGGGCAATACCACATGTTTGCAAAACTAAATGATAAGGCCACATGACATTCCGTCATTACATGGGAGTGATGTTTTCAGAGCGACCCTAGAAGCAAGTGCACACACTGGTGCAACCAATTTGGGATTGACAATGACTAATGAAGTTGTCATTGTAGCTCACGGCTTCTGTTCCTTTTTACATCAAGCAGCATTTTAAGCATGGTCCCCATAGTCCTGCTGAGTCTAGTTAAAAACAGAAAAGGAATAGTTGTCCTAGAATGGACAGCATTTGTATTCAAACATCCAAACACTGCAGGTTGATGTCATTTTGCAGGTAAAGGCAGACAAGATAAAATGAGGCCTGCCATTGGACTAAAAGGAAGGGAGGTAGAAACAGGGGTTTTAGAAGGGAGGGAGAAGAGGAGAGAAGAGAAGAAGGAGCTGAGAGAACATGGCTGCAGATGTTAAGATTATTCTTAGCCCTTAGTTATAGGTTGTTATGACTATTCTTAAGAGATTGGTGTATACGGGATTTTGTGTTGTCTAGATGGGCAAATTATACCTCATCAGTTGGATCAGAGGATATTGTGTGGTGTGTTCTTTCACGTGGCAACTTAATTGAGTTTGAGAGAGTATATGCTGGTGGGACACACTGGGCCTGCAACAGAATTGGGATAAGTATGCCTGGCGTGGTAACAAGCTGGTCTGGGAGCTAGATGGGTAGAGAGAGTAGCTGTTGGCAGTGTGAAATAGGATGGAGGTGTGAGTGAAGGCAGGGTGCAGGAGGACTGCCCAGGTCAGAGGGAGCCCATGAGAGAAAGTGCAGAGAGGTAAGTGTGAGAACTGGTCATGTGCTTTTTTATTCTTACTGCAACAAAACACTAAGAAGAGCATGGATATAGATTCTGATGATACATACAGTGTGTGTGCATGTGTGCATGTGTGCATGTGCTATATTGTACAACGTATAATAAATAGAAAGTGCAATGATTCTAGCAGGAGCCAGAATTGAGACCTCCCAGCCTAGAGCTCAGATCAGACTTCTCTCTTCCCTTTCTTCCTTTTCTCCTCACTGCATCAGCCCTTTCATTTGCCTTTCTCTCACTAAGTATCTGCCTCCAAGGTACCATTTATTTTTCTGGGTACAGAGGATGTGGAGGGAGAAGAACTATCATCATTGGAGAATGATATTTTCTTGCCAAGTAGCTGAAGCCTGCATCCTGACACCAGCCTGCCTACACTGTGGTAATACAAGGCTTGCACTAATGACAAACTTGACACAAATTCCAAGTGCAAATGCCCCTGTGATCTTTAGGATTAACTGCAGTAAAGGCATGAACAAACTCTGCCATAGTTTACTAACCCAGGATGGTGCTCCCATTTTGCCCCAGACACAATGAGGTATATAATAATGAGCATAGTTGCCCCAGGTTCTAGAATATGTATATTTCACTAGCACCTGACATAAGAGCCATTTACACCCAGTCCTATTGCCAATCGATATCACATCTTGAACGTTGAATTACTGCAACCCCTTTGCCTAGCCTGTCTTTTGTAGTTGGAAAATTGGGCTTTGTTCTGTCCTTATTATTTTCTCTGGTGCCATCAACACACTTACTCTCCATTACATAAAGAGATATCTCTGCATAACTGATGCTTTGTGGATTCCTGGAGCAGGTCTCCATGGTCCTATCTTTGTCCGCAGGCATTTCCGATAACCAAGCCAGTAACTGACATAGACAGTCAGAGCAAATCATCTTTATCTTCCACAGCACAGTCTGTCTCTTAAGCACAAGGCCATTGATTATCCTCCATGGCCATTATGCCGGGGTTTGCTTTCACAAATAGAAATGCACTAACCTTGGCCTAAATTCTGCCTTTGTTCATCTTTCCTCTGAGTGTTCTCTAACTGGAAAATCTAAAGGCTCAAATCGCACAGAGCCTTAAGTCACAGTGGATTTGCTCTGGGACACACACTCCCTACATCTGCCTCCTTCTGTCCTTTAGCATGGATAAGATGCCTGGGTAAAAACACTTGTAATGTCTCCAACAGAAAGACACTGATTTGTGTAGTGACTCTATCTTACCCTTCAGATCTCAGACTAAAGGTCTCCTTCCAAGGAGGCCCTGTCTAATCCTTCAGAATACCTCAGTGTCTAAGTTATGTTATAAGAGCTGTTTCTTTTTCCTTTAAAACCAGCTCATTTGCAACTGATCAGTTCTTCTGATTATTTATAACACTCACCAACATGTCTCTAGCATTCTGGGTACAGGGCGTGACACAGAGGAGATGCTCAGTATGCTTAGCACATAGAAGTGGTAGGATGAAGATGTAAGAATTAACAAAGACCCCTGGACTGAGCAAAGCCATGGCTGCTGCTGTATTCTGCATATATGTCCTCCTGTGATGGCTACACATAACAAAGAAAGGTAGAAGGATACCAAGTCAAGGTGAAGCAGGAGCCACAGAGAAGCTGGCCAAGGTTGTCTCCTAACCCTACTCTTCAATAGCCCTATCTCAAGCCTTATAATGGCTCCTGCAGTGCACAGACAAAAGGTCCTTAAAGGGAAAGAGAGAAGATCTGATGCTGGCAGTGATGGGAGCAACCCTATAGAAAGCAGAGAACCTGGAAAGACCAGGTGTAGAGAGGTTGACATGCTGCGCCCAAAGACCCTTCCACCCTCCCAAAAGCCCCATTGCAGTAAACAAGTCCTTATAATGGTCTTGGCCTGCTAGCTTGACAGTGACAGCCTATCTACATGACAGGGAAAGGTCCTTAAGTGTGGGAAAGAGAGAGAGAGAGAGAGTCAGGGGAGAGAGTCAGAAGAGATAGAGGTCAGAAGATTGTATCAAGGTTCCTGAGTAAAACTGCTTGAAGAAGATATCCTGTGGTCGTGTCTTCTTTGCTGGTCGAGGTTGGGCGCGGCAACCAGGTACAGAAAACAAAACATGGCATGCTGGGGTTGGGGGAACCAAAGGAAGTGTGAACATTTTACTAATTGTGTACTTATGGTGAATGTACAGTTTGAAATACTATTTTATTAAGCTTAATAAAAGTGCAGAATTGTGCATTACTGGGTTTGTTGTTGCTATTGCTGTTTTGTTTTCTTCATTTGCTATGTTATTAGCCCATGATGCAGTGGGCTACTAAACTATAGTTATGCCATGTCATGAAAGTATTCCTAAAAGTATTGTAAGTGCTAAAACTATCTTGGGTAAAAGTGGTCTCTGGATCACTCCTAAATCCCTATACAATGTGACTCTGAGCTAAAGGTTGACCATAAATACTTGACCATTCAACTGCTATTGTTCTGCTTCTGTGAACAACGTTTGCTTGCAGCAAATTTCCAGAGATACTTTTCTGAATTTGAGATAAAAAAACTTGAACCAGGAGGTTGAGTCTCCTTCTCACTAATCTGCATAAGACAATCCCTCTAGGGATTAATAAAGACCCCATTACACATACTCTCCTTAGGTAGCCTAGAACAACAGCACAGCACTTTATCTTTTGGGTAGGAAAGGAGCATGCGTCCTGGAGGGAATATCTTCTGAGCTGGATTGTTGAGAATGACAGCCCTTCAGCTAGCACGAGGCGGCACGCCCTGATTTGGACACATTCCCTGGAATTCATTTTTATGTCCACTCCTCCCTTTCTAACATTAACATACACTTATTATCTTAAAAAACTAGGACCTGCTAGGACTTGACCTCTAAAGCTGGCTTTTCCTGTGTGTCAAGGGATATGGACCTCACCACGATGTCATCTAGATCCTGTTACTCAAAATAGCAGCTGTTGCTTTTCAACAAAATGTTCTGGATATTTGTACTGATAATTCTGCAGTTTTCATTTTGTTTCCTGAAAGTCAGCATTGGCTTCTGAGAAGTCAATAAACAGCACACTCACACTCAGTGTGAACTGGCAACCCTCACTCTAGACTTCCTGCTCAAAGCACCAAAGGAAGGCCTGTTAGATTTTATAGTTGCTTTCTGATTTGGGGTGTTCATACATGAATAGAGTTGGAAAGCTGTTATGATAAGAATCCAGTCCTCCCTGAAATTTTATTTATGAAAAGTATTCTGTTCAGCAAAGGAAATAATCAGTTGAGTTATGAGTAAGCCCATAGACCAGAAAATAATTTTTTCCAGCCATGTGTCTGATAGAGGATTCATATTCAGTACATACAAAGACGTTTTATAAAATGTCAAGAAAACAAATGATGCAATGTAAAAAATAGGCTACAGATCTGAACAGGGAGTTCTTAAAAGAAGAAATATCTTTCAAAGTATTAACATACTTAGCATTTAGAGAAATGCAGGTTAAAACTGCTTTGAGATTTCCTCATATGACTGTCAGGATGCCTAAGATCAAGAAAATTGGCAAAAATGTGCTAGTAAGGAAGGAGAGGAAGGGGAACAATCATCTAATCCTGGTGAAGATGAAAACTGGTGCTACCACTACCCCCAAACCAGAATAGATTTACCATACAGCCCAGCTATGCCATTCTGTGACATAGGCCCAAAGAGTCTACATCCTACTCCACAGATACCTGTATGGTCATGTGATATTTGCATGGTCATGTTCATTGCCACCCTATTAACAATAGGAAATGGAGATAACATAAATGTCCTTCAACTGGTGAATGGACAATGATGTGGTACATAATCCACTATGAAATATTATTTAGCGGTAAAGAAAAGTGAAATTTTGAGATTTGCTGGGTAGATCTAGAAAACGTTATACTATATAAGGTCACCCATGCCCAGAAAGACAGACATTACATGTCCTCTTTTATTTGTGGCTTCAAGCTCCCAAACTTTAGATATGAGCATATAATCTGAAGTAATTGCAGATGCCAGGAAAGTAATAAAGGAACATGGGGAGAGAGAAAGGAGCTCTAAGGACAGGATAATAAGGCATAAGTCTCATGAGGGAGAAAATGGGAAAAACATGGGAGGACTTTATATGGGAAAATACTCAAGAAGAAGGAAAAGGAATAAATGATACTAAAGATATTTGAAAAAGCCATATGGGAATACATTTACTTTAAAATACTATACAAACTCACTTCCTCCCTCTCTTTCTCTCCCTCTCCCTCCCTCTCCATCTCTCTCCCCCTCCCCCTTCCCCTCCCCCTCCCACACATATTGAAGTTATGCCATATCTGGGGACTGTACTGGAGGACTGTATTTGTGTAAATGACCAGACCAACCATTCCATCAATCAAAATTAATCCAAAACCTATCAGTGCATTAAGATCATAAAACCCCTAAAAAGAAGGGCATATATATATGTATTTTATAGAGGTTTAATTATGGTAGAGCTGTGAGAGATTCTGACCACCGCCCTTCCATGGTCCCTAATATAACTCATCACTAGCAAAAAACGGTACAGCCAGAATTAATCAAGCTGCGTTTTCCTATTTATATCTCTGCAATCTGGAGTTGCAGTAGGTACTGCCTCCTCTGGAGTTTCATTTCAGCTGACTCACTTCCGGGGTCACTAACACAAAAGTCAGAGTGGTTCTACTTCCATCTGAAGCCTCAAGAGTCGCTGCTGATCAGGAGAGGCACATTGGAGAGGTTAGCCATATGCATCTGAGTCTCTGAGGCAGTGCTCTGGCAGGTCAGTTGGGCTCACGCTAGTATAACTCAATGGTTGAAATGCTGCCAGGAACAAAGTTGCCATTCCGATCCAGTAGGGAGCTTTACCTGTAGAAACTTTGCATTAAAACAGAGGTGAGAGTGAGGCCCAGCTCTGTCACCTATGAGTTACGAGGCATTAATTCTGCTTCTTGACTCCTTTGTCTACAGCACAGGTATAAGAGTGATAACTCATGACTCCTGTGTGTAAGGCACTCTGCATTTAGCACAAGTGTGACACCGTATTAACGATTCAGCATGTTTCAGCCAAGGCCATTACTCATCAGCATCTCGGGTTTCTTCCTTGCATTTATTATCATGTCCCTGCTCACGTTTAGCCATGATCTCGGTGAATAATAACCTTAGTGTACCTTTAGAGGGAAGCTTTTGGAGAGAGGTAACTGATCAGTCCCCTTTTAAATCCTCAGTCAGACTGCAGGGGAGATGCGGACACCAAATTCACAATTAAATTCTCTTTGCCATACAATATTTAGCTTTCCACAGCAAACCAAAATTCAGTCCCTGTTAAAGGCCTGTTAAAGAGTGTAGCTTTCTTCTATAAATCAGCTTCACAAAGGTACGTGTGTGATATTCTAGTTAACCTCCCCACGAAGCAGACACTAATCCTCTGAAGAACTCCCTGTCCAGGCCAACTTGGGGACCAAACACCTTGGCTTCCAGTCCTGGCTCTACTATCAAGCTGAGGGATCATGAAAGAATGAGTTGAGTTCTGTGTCCCTGCTTCACCAATCTGATTGTGATGATATTACTACTGGAAATATAGTCAGAACAGCATATTATCAGTATCTGGGAATTACTAAGTGCTATGTGCACTCTAGGAAAGTCCAGCCTCGTTTCCTGCTATGGGACCCTTATTCTTATACTCCCGTCTTTGGTGATGGCATCCACATCATTCAAGACTGGAAAGAAAAATTATGTTGTGCCACTTTTCCCCCTCCTTACTCCACTGTAATATAAAACCTCTAATCCTTTGATAGAATCTACATTTCTTTCATCTCTTTGAATATAATAGATGCCTAGCAATTCATTTCTTACAGCTGTGGTCTTTGAACTTTTTGGCAACACTTAATAAGACCTTTATAAGTTCGGACTTTCATCTACTTTGCCAAACACAGGGCTCCATCCATAATAGGCACTCAATAAATATTTGTTGAATGGATGAACAAATGCATGCAGCCAAGACATGCAAAAGTAATCATGGCATTAAGCTAAAAATAAGGCAGCTTTGTTCCTCTGTAGACAGGCATTGGGGCCAAATTACCACATCCCCTTCAAGGAATTGTTCTGAATCAGTCACTCATAAGAAATTGTGCAAAGCTTTCTTAATCATAATGCAACTATAAAGCACAACCGAGACTAAGGGGTGTCTCCTCTGCATCCATTGTCTTTTAATTATTACTCTGGACCAATCTCCATGTCATCTCCATAGAGCCAAAATCAAAGAAAACCTACCCCAGCACTCACTACCAGGTGTTTAGGAGAGGCAAATTGTCAGAAACCCAGCTAATGGAGAAGCCCACATACTGCTAGAGACGCATCAAAACTGTCCAAGGAGAGCCTTTAATATTTAACTAAAACTCAGCTTCATCAGCACAGAGCAAAGAGCCCCACTGGGTTCTGCCTCCGTTCTGACAAGGCCTTGTTATGAACCCAGGCTGGGTTCAGTCTCAGCATCTTTAATAAGTTTGAGACCTAGGAAGTCACCTAGCATGAGTTCGCTCCATCTTAGGAAATTACCTAGCAGGTGTGTTTTCTGTCCTCGAATGCCTCGTTTTCTGTCACTTATGCAGTCACTCCCTCTGTGGACCTTTCTTGAATTGTCAGAACATTCCACCCATGGTCTTGTCTCCTGGAGTTGTCACTTGTCTCTGCTCTATGCCCAAAGCTTTCTCTCTCCTTCTCTACCTGTCTGACTTTTCCTTTCCATCAGGTCTCAAATTAATGATACTTCTTCAGAATAATTCTTCCTCTTCCACTCCCAGTGGTTAATGTTTCTCAAGTCAAAGGTAGCTACTTGCTCTGTTTTCCTCTAGAACACGTATTAAATCCTGGGGTTCTGTTTGCACTTAATTTTTGACCATCCTTTCCCATGTCTAGCAAGTTTTTCTACCTTCTTAAGACCTAGAGGAGTGTATGACACATGGGGCTTCAAAGAATACTGGTCAAGAATTAGGGTTTCTATTGCTGAATGAGACACCATGACCACAACAATTTTTTAAAGGACAATATTTACTTGAGGCTGGCTTACAGTAAAGAAGTTCAGTCCATTCTCATCCTGACAGGAAGCATGGCACCAAGTAAGAAAACATGGTGCTAGAGAGGTGGCTGAGAGTTCTATATCTGGATCAGAAGGCAGCCATACTGGGCACTTAAATAAAGGCTTAAGCCCTTAAGATTCAAAGCCTGTTCCCATAGTGACACACTTCCTCCAACATGGCACTTTCTATGGGCTTATGGGGGCCATTTTCATTCATACCACCACAATGAGTCACCTACAAATGTACACTGGTTGTATACAATGTATAATTGTTAAAATGCAAATTCTGAGTCAGTAGGAGATAGTCCTTAAGATTTCTTTTGGCTAAGAAATCCCCAGGCAAAATGCTGATATTGGTTCATGGGCAACACCTTGAGCTGGGGGAGGTCTATTATATTAGGGGAGTGGTTGGCAAACACTTTCAATCGAGGACAGGAAGTAGGCTGAGAGTTGAGGATCTTTCAAAGGCCATTTGAGCCAGCTTGGGCCACAGATCAAAGAGAAAGAACTATCCATCTTTACACGCCACATCCAAGTCAAAAGGATAAGCCCAGATCTTCCTGAGTCATTTAAGTGGTTTTGGCCTCAGTACCAGATCTCCACTGAATGGGGACTGGCAACATTTCTCATATTAAATTTGCTTTGAAGATGCTGATTCATCCACAAGGAACCAAAGTGCATCTGTTCTTAGTCCTTGTTAAATTCTATTTCCCTTCCTTTCTCCATTCAATTGCACAGATCTGAATTATGATGTGCTCTGTCCCTCATTGTGGTGGCCCTAAAAGACCCCAAGCTTCTGCAGAGCCACAGACAAATCATTCAATGTAGTATGGTGCAGACCAACCCCAAAGCAGCCCTCTGCCTTGTAACTAACATACAACAGAAGCAATGGAGACTTACAGTATGCGCAGTGATTAAGCACTGTGACCGAGAAGTTGTGATTACTCTTTAATTTCTGTGTGACCGTGAGCATGGCGATACACTCCTAATACTTACCATTTTTCCTCATAAGTGGGTTGAAGATAGTACATGACTCATAGACTATACTAACTAAGGGAAGCAATTCCTGTAAAGAACGGGATGGAGGGCAGAGCAAAGCTACACTGTAGAGTATTGTCTCTGTTGAAATTTACTTTACACTCCAGAATGGATAAGATGACTTTGAACATAATAGCAAACATAATTAATTTAATGAGATACTTAAAAGATATAAAAGGCTTACTGTATATTAGGTAAAGCATTAAGTGTTGCTTTGTTTTATTTAATCTCAAAAAATAAAATTGAAAAGTAGGTATTAGGGTCTCCATTTTAGAGATGGAAAAACAGCATAGTGACCCCGCCTGCTCCTCCCTTTTGGTTGATGTCATTCATTTGGAGTAAGGTTTTGAGCTCAGGTCTGATTGCCTTAAGGCTCTCACTATTTGGCTCTCTGCTGTGCTGACTGTCTGGTTTTTCATACATTAAATGGGCACTTAAAAGTCTTGGCTACAAATTTTGAGATCTTTCCAAACAGAACACCATCTCCATAGCCTTTTGCTCTCAGGTGGTGACAATTTAGTTGAAGATCAGCATGCAGAGTCCTAAGGTAATGATGTAAGGTTATGAACTTTGACAGTATTAATTTTCTTGTTTATTTCCTTATTTTGCATCTGTAGAGATACCTCTTTGGCAGATTTTTCTTCCCACAAATATAATGGTTTTAAGCCTTGAGAATGTTTCTCAATGTCCTTGATTTCATCGGGATAATCTCTGTTGTCTACTGACAATTAATAACCACACAGCACTCAAGGATATAGACCAATTCTTAGTGTCAAGGATTCCAAAATAGCAGAGAAGGTCCAACTCAGCCCGCAGGAGCTGGGGCACACTGAAGAATACAATGGCTGAGAGATAGACCTTGGGACAGGAGTTGTGAGGCAGCATTTCACTCACTTGCATTTCCACAGTGATCTGGTGATGTGGCTTCCTATAGTCTTGGGAGATGACATCTGAAATGTGTTGTCCTATATGGGGACATGTAGAGAGAACTAGTGCTCTCAGTCTTTGAAGTCATGTGATAATTTTTTATTCATGCTCTATGCACAAGTGGGAAATGGAGAAATCCCCAAGCTCAAGAGAAGGAACTAGACTACTTCTAAATTTAGTAAGTATGGCCACAGTACTGACAACTATGTAGGATGAGACAAGCTATAGTGTCAATCTTCAGAACATGCAGGTGTTTCAACTTTCAGCTCTACAGTTTCTGTATTCTATGTACCTCAATGTAAAGAGTATTGACCACCTTCCTAGAAGTCAAAAGCTTCTCTGATTCTCTCAAATGCCAAGACAATAAGAAAGTAGAATTTAGCCAAGGAGGTCTTGAGCATCCCCATATGCAGTGCACTTCTAAGGCTGAACTTTGAAAGAAGATTTTGAGACTTTCCAACAGTCCCTCGCTAGGTGAAAACCAAGACAGTCTTAAAGTCCAAGTCCAAGTGGATCAATGACTGCCACATAAAACCAGATGCACTGAAACAAATAGAAGAAAAAGTGAGGAAGAGCCTTTAACACATGAACACAGGGGAAATTTTCCTGAACAGAACACCAGTGGCACATGCTCTAAGATTGAGAATCAACAAATGGGACCTCATAAAATTGCAGAGCTTCTGTTAGGCAAAGGATATTGCCAATTAGACAAAACAGCAACCAACAAATTGGGAAAAGATCGTTAGCAATCCTACATCCAGTAGAGGACTTATATTCAATATATACAAAGAACACGAGATGTTAGACTCCAGAGAATCAAATAGCTGTGTTAAAAAATGGGAGACTGAGCTAAACAAAGAATTCTCAGCTGAAGAATACTGAATGGCTGAGAAGCACCTAAAGAAACGGTCAACAACCTTAGTTATCAGAGAAACACAACCCTGAGATCCTGCCTCACACCAGTCAGAACTCAGATCTGACTCAACTCATTCAGAACCAGATCAAAAACTCAGGTGACAACAGATGCTGGAGAGGATGGCCACCCAGAGTCAGACACCAAACTACTAAGATACAATCCAGAGACCACACGAAACTCAAGAAGTTGAAAAACCAAAGAGCGATGCTTCAGGCCTTCTTAGAAGAAAGAACAAAATATTTCCTGGAGGAAATACAGAGACAAAGTGTGGAGCAGAGACTGAGAGAAAGGTCATCCAGAGATGGTCCCACCCGGGGACAGATACCAAACCCAGACAACATTGTGTACGCCAAGTACATGCTGACAGGAGCCTGATATAGCTGTCTCCTGAGAGGCAGGATGGGGCGACAGGAGAGATTGGGGTGGGGAGACACTGTCATAGAGGTAGGGGGAAGGGATAGGGGGGATTTCAGAGGGGAAATCGAGAAAGGAGATAGCATTTGAGATGTAAGTAAAGAAAATATCCAACAAAAAAGAAAATGTTCATTTTTTTAATTAAATATATTCTTACAAAGTTCTTCTCTTAGTATTTATTTAGGCCTCAAAGTCTATTTATGTAAAAGTCACTCTGTGTTCTCTGGGGCAATACTTAGACTGAAGACAGACACTGCAAGACACAGGACATCTTTCATCCATTCAGCCAGTAGTGGAGCAGTGACTTTGATCCAGTTATTTCAGACAACCACAGGTTCAATTTTCTTTGCATATGACTTAGTTTTAAACTCATTTTTATCATCAAAGTCTCTTTGTTTCTAGTAAAAACTATTTTAGAAAGTTGCCTGATGAGGGGTAAGTCATGTCCATTGTAGGAGCTACAGTCACAGGTGGATCCCAGAGCATGACTAAGAACTGTGGAATGTGGGATTGGGGATTTAGCTCAGTGGTAGAGCACTTGCCTGGCAAGCACAAGGCCCTGGGTTCGGTCCCCAGCTCCAAAACAAAGAAAAAAGAAAAAAAAGAACTGTAGAATGTGCCTCTTTTTCTCCTTTGATCTTCTCTGTTTCTTTCTGGTCATTAATATGTAGACACTCCCCATGAGATGATAGAAAGCTACAATCAGGTGAGGTCTAAGTGAAGTCTTCACAAGCAGCTTGGATTGCACAGTGGAACAGGTAATAGATGATTTCCTAACAGAATCTCAAGGTGAAGCATCCAGTGGAAACTTAACAGAGACCAGACAGGCAGAAACATCAGGTGCTGAGTATGTCCTCATTTTGCAGATGTAAAATCCTGTAGCTGGCGAGAACAGATCTTTGTTCCATTTTTATCCATTCCTTCCCCCTGGCTCTCAGTGTTCTATGATTGCATCTGTTCCTCCTTCCTTAGAGGAAAAGAGTTGACAAATTTATTCATACTAAAGTGTGAGTCACTCAATCACCAGGAATCCTTGCATTCTAGTTTCTATAATGAGCATTTGCCTATTTGACTGCTATCTGCTGAACATTCATATGTGAAGGGGATATATATATATAATCAGTCATGGGTGAAATAAAACAATCACATCTTACATATTTTAGAAGTGTTAATGTAATAAAAATAAGCCATTTCCACATTATAGGAAATATAAGGTTACCAGAGAGAAAAGAAACACCTAAGTATTTTCGAATTCAAAGAGCCCATAAAACTGAAGCTATTTTCTGTCTTCTGGGCTCCAGTGCCCTAACTCTGTGGTGTGAAGCAAACCCAGAATTATTATTTTTATTTTGCTGATAGTTCAAGAACATGAATTTGGTCACTGATTAAACCTGAGGTGATTGTTCTATAATGTCTACATTTTCAAAGTCAATGAATCTCTTGGGAAAGAACAAAGTCTTGGGACAAGCATGACCTGCCCTTCAAACCACTTTCTAATAGGCATTACTCTGCCCTTTTATACCCCACCCCTATTTCCTAGATAGTCACATGACTCATCATAGCAGATTTGTCTGGTACTCTGTGTATATACCATTGGTGAGAATCTCCTCACAGTAAAGGCTGCCTGTCTGAGGAGGTTTCACCTAGCTGTGTGGAAACACACTCTTGCAGGTCCAGACAGAAGGCTGGAGACTGAATGCCTTCAGTGCAGCCCTCGTCCAGTGTCAGATGACCTTTGATGAGTACCAATCTCAAGCTCTTTCCACATTGCAGGACCTCTCCCATCATGTGATGCATTTGCCAGCACCATATCTCAGAGTTCCTCAAGGATACGGGGATCCTCTGCCTGTATAGAGTGTCTGAAGGTGTATCTTGTTGGCTTTCTTACCTACTGTGTCTTACATCTCACTCTTCTACTAGTGATTTCTGTCCTGTTTCCATATAAATTACAGCACGTTAACATTTGTCTAAAGGCCTTCTGCTTAGAAAACCCAAAGTGAGTCCTTGTGTGTGTTTGTTTGGACTGGTCCTAGACTGCTGCCATGTTTAACGTTGATCTTAAAGAGAGTGCTAATACTTGCCTTCAGATATTTTGCCAACAAAGAGGCTCCAAATAAGTGTCTAAAGAATTAAACTAAGGACTCCTCCATATCTATGACCTGTAAACTTGACCAAGTGCTCTTGCCTAAAAATCAGGAGATAGAGACTTTATTACTATATCTTTACCATCACTCTGAGACATTCACTCAACCCAACTCATGGCGAAGAAGAAGGCGGTAGGGAAGGAAGAGACTGAAATTAAAATGTTATTGTGCTAAAACAGTCATAGAGAGTGCAGAGTGTGTTTATTATGCGGAACGCATCAGAGCAAGAAGAGAAATTCTATTCTTAGGAACAAGACAGAAGTGGAAAAAGCCCAGCCAAACCCAGGCAGACCTGGAGGTTTACGCCACAAGAGAACCAGTGAGAAATGACTTGGGGGGATTTAATTCCCATGCTCAGTCTCTCCCTTCTTCATCTACTCTCAGATGTAACAAATCCTTCTGATGATAATTGCAATGTGTGTCTATTTACGGTGATCTGATGGGGGTGTAGGGCATCCTATTTTGGATTCTATTGATCACTCTCCATCCTGATTAATAGGCTTTCAGAAGAGCCAAGAGAGTAAATAGAAACTCCAATACTTTGCTCCTTTCACAAACAGAGAAAGAAAAAAAACTGTTGAAAGAATGTATTTATTTCCAGGTTTTTTTATAATAAAGTTTTAATTAAAAAGAATAGAAATAAAATTCTAGAAATAAAATAGAAACAAAATTCAAATAAATCTGGTGCATAACATGACTGAGGGAGGGAAGGGAGGGAAGGAAAGAGGGAGGGAGGGAGGGAGGGAGGGAGGGAGGGAGGGAGGGAAGAGGGAGGGAGGGAGGGAAGGAGTTCCTATAGATGGATGCTTGGATGCTCTTCTCCGTTGTGTTCTTGGGAGTGCCAGAAAAAAATTACAGTTGGGAATACACTTTGCTCCTAAAAACAACTTTCTGTGCTTTTTAAAATTTAGAGTTATTTATTTTACTTTATATGCATGTGTCTTCTACCTGGATGCATATATAAACGTCCCGTGTACGTTTGCTGCCCACAGAATTCAGAAGAGGGCTTCAGATCCCCTGGCAGTGGGTTGTGTGTGGTTGTAAGCCTGGTAACTGAATGCAGGTCCTCTACAAAGTTAACAAATGGTCTTGACTACTCAGATTGTATCATGAAACTCATGGCCTCAGTAGATGGTTCGTGCCCTACTGGGTGGCTCCATCACCATGATCATAAGGGCATGCCTATTTGGCTTCAGAAAGTTATTAATAACAGTTTTATAAAAGGACTTGAACTTTGGAGGGAAACAGGGTGGGGGCACTATTGGGTTGGTGGTAAGACGTGACAGATTTGATAAAAATAGATTGTGTATATTTGGAATAAAAAAGCCCTTTGTTTAAAAGGAAACCAAACTAACTACTTGATTTGGGTGCTGAGTTGAAAGCAACAGAAAATCGATTGTTAGAATTAAAGGCAAAGCTAAAGAATGAGACTGAAGGAAAGCTACTGGATGCAGTGATGCTCTGGAGACTGTGATGCAGGATCAAATTGTCAAATCCATGAACTACCACACTTGCAATGAATGGGTTTTGCCACCGTCATGTCATTTCATCAAAATCCAGACATGTTGAGACTGAATATTGAGACATGTCACGGTCTGAATCTGAGTCAGGGACAGCAGAGTATCCAAAGGTAGAATTCAGATGGGAAGAGATAAATCCTGCAAAGACAAAGTAGGTGAAGAGCAAAACTGAGTACCAGCCTGGAGGCCTTGAGCATTACACCAAGAATATCCATGGGCACTACCTCACCAGATACTTGCCCTTTTGATGCTTTGTCTACGCTATCTTTTCTGAAGCTTCAATAACCCTCACATCAACGTTAATTCTTTTTGTTTAGAAAGGTACCTCTCTCCACCCCTCTCTTCAGTAACCTCTAGTTGGACCCTCTCTCTATTCAGCTCTGTTCCCAAACTCTGAAACACGGCTGTCCTTTCTTGGTTATATATCCCTCCAAATTCTAAACAAAGGGGCAACTCCATCAATATTCATACTATACATAAAAGACTTATTTGTTAAAGCTTTCAAAGTTGTGCAGGAATGTAACCTATATGCTAGCAATTGGGCAGTACAGGCTCAGTGGTAGGGGTTTTACATTGTTATTAATCTGTGCAGGTGAACCCAGCAATACCAAGCAAAATAGAGTAAAGGTAATGCAACAGCCATTGTCTGTTGGGTGTAATAAAACACCCAAACACACTGCTTCCAATTGTTTTTTCCCCACAAATGCCATAAAGCGTGACTGAGAAACTATAAATTATCCCCTTGGTCTTTAATGATTCTATAAATATGAGAGTAAAGTCATTAACAAAGCCATTAGAATAACTACTAGCTGGAGCGTTCACTAAAACATCATAAATTTATTTGTTTTTTTGTTTTTTTTTTTGTTTCGTATTAGAGAGCGCAGAAGTCTGACTCATTGCTGAACACTGCAGTCTGCTTCTATGTCTCCAATACAAGGATGCATTTTGCAATAAAGTGCCTTAGTTTTTAAGGCTTTCTACATCCACCGAGGCAGAATACCTTGATACAGTCCTGGATTCCCTGTGGAACCTGGCATTGCTTATTTATTCAAATCCTGCTCTCCTCATTTGGAAAATGGAGTAAGACAGTAGTTCCAGATGACAACTTGTTTCTTGTTTTAAGCACTTAGCAACATATCTGACTCTTTATAAAACTCAGAACCTGTTAGTTATTAACACCACTTGGTGGCATTGGAAATTGATGTCCCTGAGCTTCATTGCCAGGCCTAGATATGACCATATTATAATATTTAAAATGCAAACATTAGGTAAGCAGGAATTTCTGCAGAGATGTACACAGAGAAGAAACAAAACACCATGTACTGTGAATACCAGATTCTCAAGTCCTGCACACTGGGTAAGTAACTTGTTCCCACAATTTGTAGTCACGACTTAGCAAAAATAAAAATAAAAATAAAATCCTTTTTGTATGAGCCTTAAGCTCTCTTGCCATGTAAATAAAAGAAATAATAACCCCAAACGCACCAAGCATGTGCTTTAGAATTGACAGATTAAGTGCCTAGTAAAAGAGTAAACTTCTAGAAAGAGTGCTGAAGTGCCACCTTCCTCGGCAGCAGTGGGGGAAGAATACTAAAGTCCACAACAGAGAAATTCAAACATCACAGCAGCAAGATGCTGTCCAGGAACCTGCAACCTATGAGGTCACTTATAAGAACCTCGGGGTATTGATTCTCAAGATGATTAAAGAGTTATGATGGCTGAAGCCATCTGATAATAATCCCCTAGTGCTCCCAAGGAAATCCAGCAAAGTTGTTGAAATGGAGGACATACCTGAAAAATAGATAAGAAACTCACAATGACCTGTTCTTATTGGCTTTAAAAAAACTGTGGGGAAAACATTCCTAGTACAATCTGTGTATTATGTGCATAGTAAAAGCTAACTGATGACAAAGAAACCGTTCTCCCAAGTTTACAACCATACATTAGAAGCGCTAACTTCAGTATGAAGTTTTCTCTGACGGAGCCTGTGGTCTGTGGAAATGTAGGAGAGTTTATAATGGCCCCCAGGAAGACTTGTGACTCCGATTAAACAAAGAACTGAGAGATGTCAGATACATAATTCTCTTAAGGACTCTGCTAAACCCATGAGGCCCAGGAAATGCAGCTGCAGGTAAATATATTAGTGTTCACCTCGTTGCAATGCTACACAGGAATATCATTCCATTACTTCCCTTGATCTAGGACTAAATTATTTTAACCACCTCAGGTATCATACTTAGCATGATGATCCAGAGTCCCTACAGCTAGACACCACCCTGTCAAAGTGTGGGACACACAAGCTTCCTACCACACTCAGCCTTTGGAGTAACCGCCTTCCTCCCCTCCTCCTCCTCCTCCCTTCCCCCCCCTCCCTGTCTTTTTTTCCTCCCCCTCCCCCTCCTCCCCCTCCCTCCTCCTCCTCCTCCTTCCTCCTCCTCCTCCTCCTCCTCCTCCTCCTCCTCCTCCTCCTCCTCCTCCTCCTCCTGGCAGTCCTGTAAGAGAAAAAGCCTATTGGGAGGGAGTAGGACTTTATTATTATCACTCCCCTCTTGATTACTTCAGGCCACCAGAAGCCATGACAGTGCCAACAATGCAGACACACACATTTATACAAATACATATTTGTCTGGAGTAGGGAATGACTCCCTGAGCCAAAATGACACTGCTGAGTTTATTCAATGAGCTCTGAGAAAATTCTCATCTACTTGGATGCCAAATGTTCAATAGTGATTTGAAGTGGGGAGGGGGTTGTATTCAGCAAGTTATTATTTCCTTCCCTCCCTATTCTATGTTATTATTAATATTCTTAACATACAAAGTGTTGTATATTTAGAAATCTATACACATACCATACTTCAGTTTTACTCACTTCTCCCCTTTAAAAGGCTTTTTTTTTTTTACAGATTCACCTGTTGATAGACATGTAGACTGCTTGGCTATGGTCAATAGTGTGGCAGTGAACATGGGTACCCAGGTTCCACTGAATTGTGCTGACTTAGTCCTTTGGGTATGTGTTCAGGAATATATATATATAGGTTGTTCCATTTTTAACGTTTTGAGGTACCATCATACTCCCTTTTACAGTGGCTACCCAAGTTTGAGAAGTCAGCTACAGTGCAAAATTGTCAGCATTTGCTCTTTGTTTTCCTGATGATAGTCCTTCACTCTGACTTTCACCCAAGCCGTGTGACTCATCAAGTACAATATGTCCCTGAAGCAGCAGGCAGCCTCTCCTGTGATGCATAGTTGAGGTGCTGTCTTCCTCGCCTTACTCCTATAATGGAACCTTCATAGGGTGGCTCTGGTCCAAAGCAGAACACACCTGTAGTCTCAAATGACCGTCCAATGTTCAAGCTGGTACAGAGCCACTCTAGTTTAACAACAGCTCCATGATCTCTCTCTCTCCCTTCCTCCCTCCCTCCCTCCCTCTCTCTCTCTCTCTCTCTCTCTCACACACACACACACACACACACACACACACAAGACAAACAAAAACCACGAAGCTTTAACATTGCATGCTACTAGACACCAGTCTGAGAAGCACTTTGCTGTGCAATGTATTGAAAAATTATTTTTAGAAATTGAACAAAAGTTAGGGCACAATGTCAACAGCTCAGTTCGAGTTGAGCCTCTCAACTTATGGCAGAAAATGAACTAAAGTGTTAACCTTTGGGATTTGTTTAAATTCATAGATGACTTGAGGAGATGAGTGTTAGACTCCTGGTAAAACTGCCTAGCGACTGCTCTAAAGTAGCCGAATTGGGAAGTGCCAGATGGGACTGAACTTCCGCTGCTGCTGCTGCTGCTCTTCTCTGTGCTGGAGTGCATTACTAATGCTCCTTGGAGTCAGAGTGGAAAAGCCAGAGCTACTGTTCTGCTCTGCCCTCATCGTGAGTTCAGTTGTCTCTCTCTCTTTTTTTGATGATTCTTTTTTATTTGATTATTTTATTTACATTTTAAATGTTATCCCATTTCCCAATTTCTCCTCTAGAAACCTGCTATCCCATCCCCCACTCCTGCTTCTATGAGGGTGCTCTCTCACCCACCCATCCACTCCCTTCCACCTCCCTGTCCTGACATTCCCCTAAACTGGGAAATCCAGCCTTCACAGGACCAAGAGCCTCTCCTCCCATTCATGCCCTACAAGGTCCTCTGCTACATATGCAGATGGAGCCATATGTCCATCCTTGTGTTCTCTTGGGATGGTGGTTTAGTCCCTGGGAGCACTGGCGGTTCTGGTTGGTTGATATTGTTTGTTGTTCTTCCTATGGGTTGCAAAGCCATTCAGCTCCATCAGTTCTTTCTCTCAATCATCCATTGGGGACCCTGTTCTCAGTCCATGGTTGGCTAAGAGCATCTACCTCTGTATTTGTCAAGCTCTAACAGAGCCTCTCAGAAGACATCTATATCAGACTCCTGTCGGCATGCACTTCTTGGCATCAGCAATATTGTCTGGTTTTGGTGTCTGTATATGGATTGGATCCCCCAGGTGGGGCAGTCTCTGATGACCTTTCCTTCAGTCTCTGCTCCACACTTTGTCACCATATTTCCTCCTGTGAGTATTTTTGTTCCTCCTTCTAAGAACGTCTGAAATATCCACACTTTCATCTTTCTTCTTCTTAAGCTTCATGTAGTTTGTGGATTGTATCTTGGGTACTCTGAGCTTTTGAGCTAATATCCACTTATCAGTGAGTGCATAACACGTGTGTTCTTTTGTGATTGGGTTACCTCACTCAGGATGATATTTTCAAGTTCCATCCATTTGCCTAAGAGTTTTATGAAGTCATTGTCTTTGATAGCTGAGTAGTAGGCCATTGTGTAGATGTACCACATTTTCTGTATCCATTCCTCTGTTGAGGGACATCTGGGTTCTTTCCAGCTTCTGGCTATTATAAATAAGGCTGCTATGAACACAGTGGAGCATGTGTCCTTGTTATATGTTGAAGTTCATCTTACATTAATAACTGTATGCCTGGCATGATGGTGCAGGCCTGTAATTCCAGTCATTCTGGGTTAAAAATTTGGAGATCAGTGGGTGGTCCCATCCCCCCAACTGGGGACCTTGCCAAACCTCTAGATATGGTCTTTGCCGGTTCTCCCTACCCTTTGTTGGGCATTTCAGCTAATCTCATTCCTGTTGGGTCCTGAGAGCCTCTTGCTTTCCTGGCATCTGGGACTCGTTGGTGGCTATCCCCAGATCACCATCCCTCATTGCTACACACCTCTCTTCAAGTTCCTGATTCTCTGTATATCATCCCAGTCTCCTCCCATAACTAATCCTGCCCCTTTCCCCCTTCCCTTCCTCTCTTCCTCCCAATTCCTGCCTACCCTCTACCTCCCATGAGTATTTTGTTCACCCTTCTAAGAAGGACTGAAGCATCTATATTTTGGTCTTCCTTTTTCTGGAGGTTCATATGGTCTGTGAATTGTATCTTGGGTATTCTGAGCTTTGGGGCTAATGGATATTTATCAGTGAGTTCATACCATGTGTGTTCTTTTGTGATTGAATTACCTCACTCAGGATGATATTTTCTAGTTCCATTCACTTGCCTAGGAATTTCATGACGTCATCGTTTTTAATAGCTGAGTAGTACTCATTTTAAGGAGTTACGTCAGGATTGAAAACAATTCATGGCAATCTGATCATCCTATGCCAGCAGCTCCAAGTAGTCTTGGCAGTGTGAGCCTGGAGAAATCTGAAATGACTTCAGGGAAAGATTTCTCTTCCCGATCAGAAGAAACAGTCTTCTAAGGGAGGCAGTTCTCATCTTACATAATGAGGTAGCTTCGGTCAACACATCCATAGAAGATGCCTATATGGCACCCCATAGACTGGAAATGCCCACTTCTAGATGCCTTATTAAGGAAGCCATAACTGTGATGGCTATCATTTGTATTCAATGTGGTAGGTTCTAGAGTCACCTGGTAGAGAGGCTCTAGGCATTCTGTTACTCAGGTTAGGAAGATCCACCTTGAATGTGGACGGTACCATTCCATGGACTGGGGTCCCAGACTGAATAAGAAGAAAAAAACTTAGGGCAGCTGCAGCATTCAGTCAAGCTATCCAGGACTGGCACTTGTCACTGCTTGCCCACAGACACACTACTGCCAGTTGCCTCAAACTCCTGCTGCTGTGCCTTCTCTCCCCTAATGACCTTCCCTTGAAATGTGATACAAAACCAATCTTTCCGTCTTTAAGTTGCTTTGCTCAGGTGCTTTGTCCCAGCAGCATGTAAAGCAATGGTCATAGTATCCCAGTGGGTTAAGCTCTTTGCAGTGGAACATATCTCTGAGGGCTCTGTGTCCTAGCTAAGGCAGCTTGGGCTTCAGCTCCATTGACAAACTCACACAGAAATGCATGCTGGGCTATGCTAGTTTCCAAGAACCTCGGATGGGGATTAAAAATCAATCAATCAAAAAACAAAAGAACCAATCTCTTGATTTTTAAAATACTACCAACTCAACCATTTTTTTGTCTTATGACAATGCACATATCCAATAAATTATACCTCAGGTCAATTCTGCACACTGCAGTTTTGAAGCTCTTTATACCCTTTACCTGGCTTTTTAAAGCCGCAGTTTCCTGGCTTATTTTAGTGGAAGACGTCACAGGGACAATTGACAGGCAGTGCCTCTGTGAGCAGAGTTCTGCAGCTATAAGAAGCAGATTGGCCTGCCAGACTCCAGAAGAAAAGGAATGGCTTAGATTTGAAAAGGAAGTTGAAGCGCTTTGTCACAGAGAGCACTGAGTCTGGGCATTTCCATTGGCCTCCTTTTCCACCTGATTGCTATTTCTTTGATAAGCTCTCAGAATCTGATTGTTGAGCTCTCTGTCACTCCAGCATCATTCAACTCTCATCAAAGATTCTTCCTCCATGCACTTGTCAATAATCAGACAAGGGAACTTCTGATTATCTCAGCTTCCTTCTGTGGCTTCCAATATTTCCCCAGAATGAAATTATAATAGCAGCGACAGTGACACCAATAGGAGCCCATCAGCCTCCAACAAGTCAGCACTGAAGGATACTTTTGTTTTGGTGTTACTATAGGATAGTACCCTTCTCTATCACTGAGATACCAGTGGAAACATTGATGTCACTATAGGACACTTCACTTTTCTGTCTCTTATGATACTGATGGAACCGTAAATCCTAAGGCTGTGAGAACCTTGTTAGAACTTAACATATGGTGTCCCTTTACAAGAGCTGATAGGAGACCCAACATTCTACACCATAAAGAAGAACACTCTGTAATACCACATATTTCTAACATGTGAATGCGTTAAACCTCTCTGAAAAAGAAAACAAGGCACTTGTATGCTACCCACAGTGAGGACAGTAGGATAGCTCAGAAAATAATATTATATTCCTGAATCTGGGCGAGTACTATGAATGAACCTGAGTTCATTCTCTGGAACTCACATGGTGAGAGTAGAGAGTGAACACTCATGAATTGTCCTATTAACTCCACCCATTCACTATGGCACACATATGCGAAATATGGTCACACATCAATCAATTGAACGATCGATCAATCAATCCTATTTCCAACTGTGCCTGAAGGAAGTTGGCCTCCTCTAAGATATTCCAATGAAGTAAAACAGCAAACCCCCAAAACAAACAAACTAGCTTTTCTCAGTTGCATCAGTAAGTTAGCAAGTATTTCTCTGAGTAGCAGACTAAAAGCATTTGTGTGTTGAAGACATGTAGCAAATGGATGTAGCTCCTATTGGCTATGTTGGATGATGGATGGGTGACCAGAACCCATGTGGCCTGATAGAAAACTCGTAAGGGAAGAGTGGAGAACACCTTTGGAAACAATGCAAACTTATGGAAATTGTAAACAGAAGAGAAGCAACCTAGGAGAATTTGTAAAACCAATTTCCTTATTCTTACCAAATGCCATTTTTAATTATATATTTATTTCATAATATTCCCCTCTATCTCCTACTAGCTCAGGTTCTGCAGGCACAAGGGGCATTGTCCCCAGGGCTGTTGCTCCACATATAGGTTTCTCACAGGTAGGACAAACCTGGTTGGCACTTTTGGTCATTTTTCTGTCCCACTTATGGCAGATCCTGGGAGGAGCAGCTGCCTCCTTTTTTCTGAACTCAGGTTAAGGATCTGAGGACTTAGCAGTCTCATCTTTGCCCACACCCAGCTGTGATGCTCAACTAAGTCACTCAAGCCTCAGCCTTCCAGGTATGGGGCTCTTGGGCTCTCAGTGAGCTCACAGAGATATACTATGTGTATCAGTGATTAGGGCAGCATTGGATGCCTGTGTGAGCTCCCTTGAGAGCTGTTGACCTCTGGGTTTCTCCACCATCTTTCCTGCTGTCAGATTGGCTTGAAAAATCTCTTAGTGTTGTGACAGTGGTGATGTTTATTTTATTCCCACGCCAAGACTCTCTCTGAGTCTGTTTCGTTTGCTTTACAGAATAGTGTGAGGAACACTACTTACCACACTTGTACCAAGTGCCTACACTGTCCCCAGAGCTTCCTTGACATTTAGCTGTCTGATAGGAACCTCAGACTTAACACAGACAAAACAACACTCTCGTTTCCTTTCATAGGCTCAGTACCCTTCTTGCCTCAGTCACACTCCCTGAGGATATGACACCACCATCCATCCCCAGCCTGAGTTCTTTCTTTCCTTTTGTTCATTTCCCATATCTAAGTTGTTTCAAAGTCCAGCTAGCCCTCTCCCCTAGAGTATTGCACAGCCTACATTCTCTCAGTCTAGTCAATGCAACCTTTCTACTAAGACACAAAAACACACACTGTTCTCCTCAGAGCTGCCCTGGGATGGTTGTCAGGAAGAAGTTTCTGATGAGGCAGAAGTGATTTCAGGAGAGACTATTATATCCTTAAACACTTTCAAAATCTTACTCCATGAAGCGAATTTGTCACAAGCTAAGAAGTCGAGGCTGGCACCATGAATTTATTTTTCAGTACAGAACAAAGTCCAAGAATCATTAAGAACCAGAAACTGGAGTGGCCAGCTAGAAAGGAAAAAGATGCTCTCACCTGACACTGATTAACAGACCACAGTGGCCTGGTGGAGAGAAGAGCTGGCTTCAGTTGCCACTGGGTCACGTCTTCTTCCTGGGACATCAGTTTTCTAGGGTTATTTTCTCACGGCTATGCTGTGTCACCAGAAGGGAAACCAGGTTCTTTAAGCTTTGAGAAGCTTAAGGGAAAACTGATGGATTAATTAGAGTCCTGAAAGTTTACTTGGTCACTGCTCAAAGCCCTGTAGGAGAAGCAATTAATCTCAGGTTTCTGCTGCTTCTACAAAACAAAAGCATCCCAGTTACTAGGTGAATAAACACAGAATTTCAGGCTGGCCTTATAGGACAGGGAGGTCCCACTGAATTATATAGAGTTCACATTTTTCTAGATCAAAAATAAAATATTAGCTTCCATTATTAACTTAATAACTGTTCATTATGTGTTATATTCTAGTAATCACATTAAATATGTTGTCATATAAGAGTGCTTAGCTAAGTTAAAGACATTAATAATAATTGCTTATAGTAATCATCATAGCCAATAATGCAGCCCTTAATCTCATAAATATGCTATAGAGAGTATTACCATCCCATTTCACAGACAGAACAACTGAGTGTTGAAAAGTCTTACTTACCCTGTCCACCAACCAGCAAAGGTCAGGCATAAACCAGCATCATGTCTCTCACACTGATATCCACACCTAGTGACCTGTTGAGAAACTGTCATGCACTAGACACATGGAATATACATGAGATATAACTTGTATTAAAGTGGGAAAAACATGAAGATTATTTGCATTTAAAGAAAAGGAAATGTCCTATAAGAGGCCAAGGGTATCAAAGCCAGACAGCACAAGACAAAACTGGAACTTCTAATCATACATGTTGTTGTGTCATTTTCCCAAGTGTACAATGTCTCCATTAACCAACACATAGTTCTGGACTGGAAGAGAGGACCTAAGCTCCAGATCTGTTCTAGATAAAGTGCTCTAAAGACTCCAACTAAACTTCCAAGCTCTTTACTCTCCCTTGAGAATGCCGTTCCTCTTTCTCTCCTCTGTGGAAGCCAAGGCCTAGAGGTTGGGTGGAATGACTCACAGAATTGTAAAATGAACAGATCTTCCTGTAGCTGTCAGCCAACACAGAGAAACTAGGTACAGTCAACTGAACGGAACTCAATTCATCTATATTACGACTATGGGGATGAGTCAACTCTGGGAAGCCCCAACCCTTTGTCTCAATTAGTCCAAATTTTAAACCATTTAAATTCAACAAGCCACCCACATCCTGCCATAAATATTCTTCTCCCTTCCTCCTAACTGGCTTTATGTTCTCTACCCTCCAAAGTCTGACAGGAAGCCTTCGGCTGGGTCTCTCCCCCTCTTCTGGGTGGACAGAGAGGCTTACAGTGTCCAACATTGTACTTCTGTTAGCCTAGGGCCTTTTTTTGAATACTATTCTCACTAAAGAAGTCTAGAGTTAAGCATCGTGGCAAAGGATGAAGTCAAATGTGGATTGGAATAATTTATTACACTCTGAATAAATGTATAGCATTACAGAATTCTCTTATACATTTTGTACAGATGTTTATTCCATTTTAGTAGTCCTAATGTAGAGGTCAAGAGCACAAACCCTAAAATCAGGCAGAACTGGGTTCACATTTTGGCCCTGCCCTTTGTTAGCTCTGTGGACAGTCACTCTACTTTAAAATATGTTGCTTCATTTCTTCACCTATAAAATAAAAATGACATCAGTTCCTTGAACAATAAACAGAGGGTGTGTGTGTGTGTGTGTGTGTGTGTGTGTGTGTGTGTGTGTGTGTGGTGTGCCAGGCATGGAGAGGGAACTGAAAGGGAGACAGCTTCAAGAGGGCAGCTCGCAGACCACGTGACAGAGTAGCTGCCAGAGTGAGCTGATGCAGCTTGTGGGAACTGATAGAAAACGTCCCTTCTTTAATTTTTACCACAACATTACCCAAATATTGGTCTCTAATCTTAGGGTAAACAGCAGCAAAAGAAAATCAATGTAAACACGTGTTAAGAAAAAAATTATGTAAAATAAAAATATTACAATTGAAATCAAGGGCATACATAACTTACATGTTAGAGAGTAATTAGGTTCAGATCTAACTGGCTCAGAATCTGAACATGGTGACTGTTATTTTACCTGGGGAAAGAGAATTTCCCGTTCCCAGTTGTTCAGAACAGCTAGATGTTTTACATACTAAGAATCACACCTACCCATTTCTCTAGTGATGATGGCTCTTGCCAAGTCTGGTCCTTGGTCTCATCCCATCTCAAAGACAGTAGAACAAGACTACTGGATTCCCTTGGTCTGAAAAGAGGAGAAAAAGGAATCCTCCAAATTATCATCAGATGACATCATCAGAACCAAGAGGAATGACAAAAGTTTCACTCTAGGTCCCCAGGATTTAGTATTGGCTTGGTATATGCAGCACAACACAGGTTTGCTAATGTTCATCATGTATAGGTCAGACATTTGGGCTAGGGCAATGGCTCAGTGGGTAAAGTACTTGCTGTGCAAGTATGAGGACTTGAGTTTAGTTCCCAGAACCCACAAAGAGCCGGACATGGCAGAGTGTGTCTGTAACCCCGTGCTCCTCAGTAAGCTACAGGATGGAGGCAGGAGATTTCCCAGAACCTCCCTGGCCAGGTAGCCTGGCATATGAAGCACTGAACTGAAAAAGAGAACCTGCTTTCAACAAGGTGGAAGGGAGGGACCTATGTAGCGACTCTATTCTCTATCCTCCACACATTGTGGCACATGTGTACTACACACACACACACACACACACACACACACAGAGAGAGAGAGAGAGAGAGAGAGAGAGAGAGAGACCATGTACATAACCACATGAGAAGAGTTTTTTAAAAGATCATCAGACATTTTTGAAGATGGTGCCACATCTTGCATAAGCTGCCCTACATTCTGATTCATTCTCAATACTAAGGGTCTCACTTTTCCTTGGGGGTGTTTGACCACCAGCCAGCTAGGACAAGGGAGCAGAAGAAGGCAAGCAGGGTTCATATGGCTATGAGAATGACAGGAGGAATTCTGGAGAGCTCTGCATTGAGATAACTCTACCGTATTGTTCCAGGGATAGGGAATGTAAGGGCTTTTAAGGGTACAGGTGGAGTAGACTGATAGGTCATAACACAGAACCTAATTATCATAGGGGCAGAAGCTAGAGCAGGACTTATGTATTGAGTTATGCAGCATTTGCAGAGCTTTGCCCAAGGTCATTGATCAGACAAGGCCAAGCGCCTGTGCTCAGGGACACTCTCCAGAAAAGGTCAGGCAGAGAAAGGAAAGCCCCCGCTGAGAAAGGGAGTCCTCCATTTTGTGCCAAGCTCAGAGAGCTATCTGGACATGGGGGACTGCTGCCTTAATAGCAGGGTTCTCCAACACAACCCAGCAAGTCCAGTGACTGCCTATGTGTGAGGTATGATTGGCCCCATATAAGATGGCTTCTACAGATCCGTTAGAAGCACTGAGGACACAGTAACATCTGAAGAGACAGCTTTCCCTTGGGATAAGAGTTAGAACCTGCTTCTCATGCACATTTTTAATAAATCCTCAACCCTGAGATGTACCTATCACCATTTTACAGATAATAAAATTGAGGCTCAAAAAAATTGCATCTAATATTAAAGCTCTGGGGACATGAGCGTGGCCTGGCTGTATTTCTAACCCACATCTGTCCAGTTTCAAAGACCATGCTACTCCGACAATGGGCTGTCACCTTTCTCAGTGGGATCCATGAATAACTTCCTCTTTTTTCTTTTGCTACCTTTTCAATATTTGAAAGGCTTTGTGAAGAAGGTGGAATGGTCCAGAAAGCCTCTGACAGTCTCCACAGAGGTGTGCAGTCTTTTGTAATGACACTGAGTACAGGTTGAAAAGCTATTTCACAATAGCTGAGGCGCTGCCAGTTCCAACAGCCGCTCTCTTCAAACAAATGTCTCACTCCTTCTGCACTCAAGGGTGGGTGTTTTCAATACGAAAGGGGAAAACCCTTTCAGCCATTTTGAGTCAAGTAAGTACGTGAAAGCAGACACAGGCTGTTCACACGGAGAATGTCTGATATGGGTCTTTTCACTGTGTAAATCCCCTCTGTTGTATAGTGCTGGAGGAAGATAGTTCTGTTGTGGTTTTCCACAGCTTTTGTAGTCCTTTATTTCAACTTCATTCTGCAAACACAATGTTCCTAGGAATTTTCAAATAATCTTGGGCAATTTTGCAGATTAGAAGTATTTCTATTCTTGAGTTATGTATCTCAAATGTGGTTTATAAGAGAAAACTACAAATCCTGAAGGGTCTCAAACATGCCATCTCATGAGGTAATTTTTTTTTTCTGGCTTTTAACTGGGATGTGAGATTTGGAGCTAAGTTTCCTTCTTCTGGGACTGAGGAATATTCCAGAAAATGTCCTATTACAGTTGTCACTTTGGGAGTCCACAGAAGGGCTGGTCAGGACACCCCCCCCTCCCACTAGTTACTCTGATAATTCCTTTCCAGTGTCATTTTGCAGAGAAGGATTGGTCTCTGCTGAGTCTGGACAAAGAAACTGAATTTATTAAATTATCCTTTAAGGAAAGAAAGAAGAAAGAAAGAAAGAAAGAAAGAAAGAAAGAAAGAAAGGAAGGAAGGAAGGAAGGAAGGAAGGAAGGAAGGAAGGAAGGAAGGAAGGAAGGAAGGAAAGAAAGAACCAAAGAGAGAAAGAGAGAAAGAAAAAGGAAATGTCAGCAGTTTGATGGCACATGTCTATAATCTCAGCATGTGAGAGGATTGGGAATTCTACATCAGAATGTGCTACAGAGCAAGCTCCAGGTCAAATTGGAATACATAATGCAAAAACCAAAAAGACAACTACAACATTATTTTTCTTTGAATAATTTTTGTGTAGGTAATTTGCTTTCTTCGAGTGTAGCATCTTTCTTTTTCTGTTTTCCTCTTACTATACATTTATCTTTCAAACTCTCAAATATATGTTATGCAATACAAAGACACACTTATGAACACAGAGATATTCATCTCTAAGAACCAGTTTGCTATTCAGACGTCAGCTAGTAAACCAGGTTAGAGCTAACAGTTTATGCAAACTGATAAATCTCCATGCTTTTCTCTGAAGCCTACAGTAAACAAGAGTGATAACGAGAATTAAAATTTTCCATTTTTGGGCTGGAGAGGAGGCTCAGCTATTAAGGAACACTGCTGCTCTTATAGAGGACCCCGGGTTGGTTTCCAGAACAAATGTGACATCTTACAACAATTGTACCCCAGTTCCAGGGGATCCAATACCCTCTTCTGACCTTCCAGGGCATAAAGCATGCATTTGGTCCCCATAAATGACATGCAGTTAAAACACTCATAAATTTAGAATATATATAATTATATAATATATATATATATATAATTTTTTTTAAATCTTAACTTCCCCCTATTCTTTCTTCATCTTAAAGCAATACACAAAGGGAAGACACTGACTCTTACAGTAAACACAAGCCTGTAGACAGACATTAGTAACTCAAAGAAACAAATATTAATTGAAAAAGAACAGCGTACATGGGTGTGCTTCCTTTGGGTGTGTACCTTTGGGTCTGGAAGTTTCTTCTGATGCTGCTGAAATGTTTAGGTTTTAGCTTATGAGCAGTTCTGAGGAAAAGGTTAACACTGTAGTGAAGTGAGCTCATTTCTGAGCAACACTGAAGAGAGGAGTGAGATCAAGGCACGGAGAGAGCTAACACAGAGGGCATCCACAATCAGGTGGCCTTGTGGGCAGCCAGTGACCCTGGGAGGCACTGCAGAGCCTTCTCTCAGCCTCTAAGCAATTAGTCCTGCACTGTCCTGTTTGTAAACCTGTCTCACTTCTGTGGCTTCAGAAAACCCTCAGAGCTGCAGGAATTTAGCTCAGATTCTGTGCACATAGGCATGCCTAAATGTCTACTGTAGCAAAGCATCTCACGCTGGGCCAGCCATGCCCATACCCTGGTGTCCCCATCTGTATAATACTCTTCATTTAAGAGTAGGCTTAACCTAGTGACTTCCCTCTAAGGACAGAATGTAGCAGAGTGATTGGATGTCATTTCTAGGATTTTTAAAAGACAGTCTTGCCCTCTTTCAAGTCTGGAAAAGATGGCTGTCCACTGAGCAGCAGGAAGTAGCTCATATAATATTGCAATTGGCTGAGGCCCACAGACCACAAAGATAAGAGCCACCATCAATGCCATTAACCCTGTAAATGAACTTAAGTGTACATCTATCCGCTTCAATTTAGCCCTGTAATGACTGCAGCTCAGAGAGAGATGGTTGGTCTCCAGCCTGCAGGGACTCTGAGCTGGAAGTAGTTAGTAACATCAGAGCTAGATTCTTGACCTATAGAAACTGGGATGTCTATACACATAGACACATACACATACAGGTACATATCCTCATACACAATCATAATTATACACATCCTACACATACACTTACCAATAGTTTTACAACTGTTTTAAGTTGCTCTAAGAAAACACCTCTCTTGCTATAAATAGGTATCTATAATAGGTCTCTATCTATGATAGATGCCCTAGTGTCTACATATTTCCACAGGAGTGGAAAAAGCCACCATCGTATCAGATACAAGGCACAGCTTCCTTTTTCCAGATTTCCTTTTTCCTAATTTTGAATTATTATTTGAGAATTGCATACAGTTTGCTCTGATCATATAGCCCCCTACCCCAACTTCTCGAAGACCAATACCCTTTCCCTATCTACTCAACTTTTTGTTATGTCCCAGTTGGGGCTGAACCATCGCCAATCACATTCTCTGCACCTTGGCCAGGTGGGGGCTCTATGTCAATTACTATACCCTGTGATGAAGATTGAGAGAGGCAATAATCTGCTCCAGTCACAACAGCCAAAAACCAGAACGAGCCTATCTGCCCATCAGTTGGTATGTGGATAATGAAAATGTTATATATTCATACAATGGAATATTAGCTCTTATGAAAAAGAAAATCGGAAAATTTGAGGTGAAAGGAATGCAGTTAGAAAAATCATTCTAAGTGAGGCAACTCAAGTCCAGAAAGACACACAGCACATCTCCTCTTATTTGTGGATGCCAGCTTTACGTCTTCAGACATCTAAAGGAGCCAGGAAATTTCCCAGACTTCTTAGCTCCACCTGCAATGAAAGGACTCTTTCCTAGAGCATTTAATTTCAGCCCCTCTGGTTCTTTGTGAGTGTCTCTGTTTCTGCTTGATGCCCTTGACTTCCAACCCTTCTCCTTGGCGTGATTAAGGGACTCCTTGCCACCTTCTACAGCATGGTACCTGAGGCCCACAGAGAGAAACTTGGCCAAAGACGTCGTAGTAAAGGCATGTGTACATGTGTAGACTGTATTATGGATGTGTGATTTAAGCTGCTGTTGGGAAGATATGTTTATAAACAAGAGTGCATTTATTTTATTCTACCATTTTCATTTTAAGATAGGTTGGTCCAGGCTAGCCTAAAGCTCATGCTTTAGTCAAGATTAGCCTTGAACTCCTGTTCTTCCTGCTTTCACTTTCCAAGTAGCAGGAGCAGGTAGGAGACATGGCCTGACAACCAGAAGTGTACTTCTAGCATTGTGGCATTAGAAAGTCCAGATGTTTTAAAATTTTGTAATGAATAAGGAGGGAGAGTTAACTTACCTTTACTATTAAGGGGCACTGCCAATAGTGAAGATTGTTTTGCTTAATTTTCTCCATGCATCTATTGTATGCTATTGTATACATGCTCATACACCCCATAATATAGATAATAATATGTATTGTATAATATAAACAATCTAGAAACCACAAATGAGAGAAATATATTTGTCTTTCTGAGACTGGTGTAATTCTCTTAATTTGATTTTTTTTTCAGTTTCATTTCTTTTCCTACAAATGACAAAATTTACTGCCCATAGTTTCCAAGTAACTTTCAAAGAAAAAATGAAACTGGTCAGTAGAGAATTTGGCCAGTGTTTACATTCTTCTAATTGAATTCACTGAGCCCAATTTACCACCTAGAACACTGACTCATTTACTGGGCACAGCTACAGAAGGTTTAATCTGAACAAATATATTTAAACAGAGGTGGGCTTCAGTCAAGTGAGAATCAATTAACTTTACACAATTGATTCCTGACTCCTAGGTTTATTGTATTTGTCAAAGCTATTGACTGAAACTCTGAGCTCCCCTACGTTTATTCCAGAAGTAACTAAAGTTATCAAAATACATGCTTTATGGCATAACGTCTGTGTACATTTGATCCTAAAGTACAATTTGAAAATTATAAATTAAGAACCACTCAGGAGTCTGGGGTGTGTGTGTGTGTGTGTGTGTGTGTGTGTTCATGAATGTGTGTGCAAGTATGCCCATACACATGTGTGCACATGCACATGGAGATCAGAGGACATCATTGGCTGTCATTCCTCAGGTACCTTCCAACATTTAGAGATAGAGACTCTTATTTGCTTGAAACTCCTCCCAGTAGGTTAGACTATATGGTCAGCAAACTCCTAGTGAACCACTTGTCTCTGTGTCCCATCTTGTCTTTGTTGAGATTATAAGCACACACAGCTGTGTTAGTGAGTCCTGGAAGTCTGATGTCCCCAGCAGCAATATTTGTTTTCTAACTTAGCACATGGCCTTCATAGAATATCTCAGACTCAGTGCAAGGTCTACCCTTCTTCCTTGCCCTCAAAGACTGTACTTTATAATCCAAGTTATTTCGTGTGGAATGTGCTTACTCTGGGGCTCTCCTCTTCACACTGTGAAGGGAGAGATCCACATTTTAGGGGTTGGAGGATGGCCAAGCACAAGCCACTTGGTACTTGACAGAAGACACTGACAGCACTATGCTACTCCATGTACTTTTCAGTCACAGGAGGCCATAAAAGATGCTGGGAGGCAGACTTTGTGCTATGGCTCTGGATCCTTGTAGGGGTGTAAATTGGTTTGTCTGAATACTTGTTGTTTATTAGGAAACTAAAACCAGGTATTCAAGTCTAGTCAGGGATTATACCTGGTCCATTCTGTGAGAAAGGTTTAAGGAAGGGATACCTGTGTACAGAAGGAGAGCAGGGAGGGTAGCAGTGCCAAATCTTATCACACCCTTGGGAAACATCCATTGGAGTGGCCTCAGAATCTCCCTTCAGAGTTCATCTTGAAACGTTAATGTGATAGGTGGAGACTGTAACTAAGGAAGGCTTGAAATAATCTATGTGTCCTTTACTTGAAGATTAGTGCAATAGTTACAAAAGGAGATACATTCTATTTATGTGAATTCATTTCCAGAAGCCCTTTGGGAGCCCAAGCCCACAACTTCTTCACCAAAGGAAGCAATGAAGGGACTTGGCTTACCTTAGTGTCCCAGGAAACCTCTTTAGTATTTGTTATACCCCCAGACCCCTTTGACAGTAAAGCAGCTTTGCTTCCAAAGCCAGGTAGGAAATAGAATTTAAGAACATATCACATGGGACTGTACTTGGTAGCAAAGAAGAGTATGGCTCACTTCTTTTAGCACATCTCCCTCCTTAGTTCATAAGATAATGAGAGATGAGCTTCAGTACTGCCCCCAAGAAAGATGTCCTTAATTGGGGTGCGACACACTTCGGTTATATGGCCAAAGAAACAGGGACCCAGAGGAGCATAGTATTGCTAATTGGCAGCTTGAGCAATATTCTGTCTGGACACTTGACAACATGCTTAGAGGAACATGGTGTCAATGCTAGGGTGATTTAATTGGAGTTCTGGTTGTCGTCTTTCTACCAAACTTGTCACAGCCAGTAAGTGATTTTAAATTTTGGAGCCTTGTTTTTTTCATCTGAATGAAAGCCTTGGAAAAGTAATATGTTTTTACTGTTATCAAGGTAAAACTAAAAATGGTAAAATACCCACAGCCAATATAATTGAGTTAGAGCTGTTGCCTGGTATGTGCATGACTTTGAATTCACTGTACATACACTATACAAGAGAGCTTAGGAGCATTCATGCCATAAATAAAACATAGTAAAATGCCCCAATACCCATGAATTCACAAAGGCATATCACAGGAAAGGCACTCTGGCACTCTATTAGAACATGGAAACAGTAATTGTTTCTCTTGTAACATTGACAATTTCTTCCCATGTCTTTGAAGATCACTCACACAGTGGCATAATGAATACTTATTTGATTTCAATTCTTTCAGTCTAAATGTGTCTAGAACTAGGAAGCAAAGGCAGATGATATGTTGATGGATAGATAGACAGATTGCAATGGATCCAGAATCATAGAAGCTCAAATACTTTTTACAGCTGTGTAACATTTTGCAGTTTGCTTCCGGAGAACTGAAAAATTTCCATCAGTGAATAGTGGCTGTGTGCCTACTGTGCTGTGTCAGGCACATTGGTCGGTCCCAAGGGCACAAAAGAAAGGCACTCTGCTAACCTCATTCAGTTTCAACCTTAGTGTGCAAGTATAGAGGCTACAGAGATGAAGAAGTGAAGACACAAGGCTGGGGAGGTGACTCAGGGATTAAAAGCACTAATTGCACTTGCAGAGGACCTGGGTTTGGTTCCCAGAATCTGCCTGTAGCTCCAGTTCAAGGAGATCCAATACCAGCATCTTCTTGGCTCTGAAGTTATTACACACAAGCAATGTGAAGTTCATGGATGCAGTCAACACTCAGACACAAAAGTGAAAAACAGTTAAATAAAATTTTATTGAGAAAGAGGTGATAAATGAATATTTGTCCAAGAGTTAGAGAAAGAGGATTGGTGGGCAAGAGTAGCAATTTAAGATAGGGTGGGCAAGGAAGGCTTTTCTGAGCAGGTGACATTTAAACAAAGACACGAAAACCTGAAGAGATAAAGTGTATTCTAGGCTTCAGCAACAGTAAGCACAAAGGCCCTGAGGAAGACACTAAGTGGTGATGTTGGCTTTCAGGGAGAGCAAGGAGGTCAGTGTGGGTGAGGAAAGTGACCTGGAGTGAGGTAGTAACAGAAAAAGTCATGGATGAACATCAAGAGTTCACTGTGAAGGTTGGGCAGGGCCCTGTGAAGGTCTAAGGGGCACAGTGGGAGGGCTTGGTAGCACTGTGTGAGGTCTCTGACCCCTGTGCTAAGGGAGGAAAAGGCTCTGACAGAGTGACATGATCTCTATGTTGCTGATAGCACAGATCTCAGAGAGAAGGAGAGGGAATCAAGCAGGCATTTACTGTAGATGTGGCATGAGATATCCACCAGAGAAGACCACTTAGATGTGAGTTCAAGCCAACTATACCAGTGTTTAGGACCCCAGTCCAGTTCCAATCCCTTCTAGGGTTGTCTTTTAAGCATGAAACCATGTACTGGGTTGATCCACCCCAGTTACCAAGAACAGTTAGCCAGAAGCAAAACTATAGAAACCAAAAAGCAAGGTTAATACATTTAGGGAATTTCCCGTAACAGTGGACTTGGATGGAGTAGGTCTTTGTTCTCAGTTTTACAAGTCTTGCTGCCTGCATGCTGGCTTCCAAAGCTTCAATGTTACTTTTATGATGGCTTCAGTTGTCCTAAGGTCTCGGTATTTGTTACAGAAGTCAGGGAGAAAGAAGGTTGGCTTATCTCATAGTGACAACAAAATAGAGCTAGTCATAAATTCGATGATTCTGGAAATGTTTTGAAGAAATAATCATTAGGCCATGTTTAGAATGACGGGGCTCGGGAAAAAGAAGAGTAGCACTTTTTGGCTGAAGCTGCTAAAGGGGTCTACAGCAACTGTCTGTCAATCAGCAAATGTCTGGAAGTAAAGGTTCTGTCAACTTTTTTTCTGTTTCTTTATTATTCTCTAACTATTCATTCCATTCACACTATTCATTCTGAGTGCAGTTTTCCTTCTCCCAGTGCCCCCTGCCACCTCCCTTTCCCCCAGAAACACATTCATCTTCCATTTCCATCGAAAAAAAAAAAAAGAAAAAGAAAAAGAGCAGGCCTCCCCGTGATAACAACTAGACATGGCATAGCAACATGTAATAAGACCAGGTACAAACCCTCATAGCAAGGTGGGATGAGCAACCCTGTAGAAGGGGAAGGGTCCAATTAGCAGACAAATTATCAGAGACATTCCTACTATTGGGAATCCAACAAAACTTCAAGCTAAACAACCTGTATGCAGATGGTCTAGTACAGACCCATGCAGGTTCCGTGGTCTCTGTAAGGCCCTGTGAGCCCAGCTTAGTTGATTCTGTGGGCTGTGTTCTCCTGGTGTCCTCTATTTTTCTTGCTCCTATAATCCTTCCTACAGTTCCTCTGCATTGTTCCACCTAATGTTTGGCTTTAGGTCACTGTACATGCTCCCATCGACTGCTGGAGGAAGCCTCGTGGATGGCAATTGGGCTGGGCACCCTTCTACAGGAGGATAGCATGGGGAATCATTTCGTCGGCTTTTTTAAAGCCCGGTTTGGTTCTATCCAAGGTCTCTGAGTCATCCAGCTTCCTGATACTGATCATCCAGGTAGTGTTCGGCATTGACTGCCCTTGTGGCTTGGCCTTCAAGTTAGACCAATCATTGATTAGCCACTCCCACACACCATTGCTCCAGCTCATCCTGGAGAGGACAGGTTGTAGGTTAAAGGTTTTGTGGCTCGGTTGGTGTCCCAGTCCCACTCCTGAGAGCCTAGCCTAGTAACAGAAGATAGCCTGTTCAGGCTCCATATCCCCCATTACTAGGAGCCCTCACTAAGGCCACCCTCATAGGTTCCATGAAGTTTCCGTTGCATTAAGTTTCCACATTGCCCCCCTATGCACACCTGTTCTAGTCTTCACTCCTCATACTCTCTCCTTCTATTCCTCTCTCCTATACCTGATTCTTCCTGTTACCATCCCTACTGCCACCAGTCGACCCACAAAATATTTCTACTTTTCTGTCCCTCGGGGATTTATGTACAGCATAAATCTTCAGCCCTCTCCTCATTATCTAACTTTATCTAACCCCAGGGGGGTGGGTCTGTGGATTGTGGGGCAGTTGTCCTTTACTTAACATCTAAAATCCACTTATAAATGAGTACATATCACGTTTATCTTTCTGGGTCTGAGTTGCCTAACTCGGGATGGCTTTCTTTCTAGTTTCATCCATTTGCCTACAAGTTTGATGATGGCACGTTTTCTAACAGCTGAGTAATACTCCATTGCATAAATGTACCACGTTTTCTTTATCCACTTTTTGGTTGAGGACATTTAGATTGTTTCCAGTGTCTGCCTATTATGAATATTGCTCCTTTGAGCATAGTTGAACAAGTATCCTTGTGGTAGGAAAAAGTAAATCAAAATACTTTGATATTCCACCTTACCCATGTCTGAATGACTAAGATCAATTACACCAATGACAGCTCATGCTGACGAGGATGTGGAGCAACGGGAAGACGTTTCCATTGCCAGGGAGAGCACAAACTCGTACTATGGAAAACAATATTGTGGTTCTTCGGAAAACTGGGATCAACTTTCCCCAAGATTCAGCTATTCCACTCTTGGGCATATACCCAAAAGACACTCCATCTGTCAACTTTATAAGTCTGAAATCTGTGTGACACCCAAGAAGTTTCCAAGTAACAGTTGTTTGGGACTCTGGACATGGACTGAAAAGAGATTTAAATCTGAGAATCAGGGAAAGAGCTCAGAGGATTCCAGAGCTCTGGCAGAGTAGGGGATGGGGGAGTGACAGCACTAATGCTTGTATTTGTGTGCCTATTATGCTCTCTGGAGATCTTAGGGCTTAGAGTCTCCCTAAAAATACATTCTTCTCTAAATCTCTTGTCTGCAGGGGTAGACAGGGATAGGCCCAGATGGGCAGCCTAGCTGATAAAGAATGGCTTTCGGGAAAGACAAGGGTGAATTCCAAACACCTTATGTTTATTCTCTGCAGCCCAAGGTAGCTTTAAGCTCCCATGACTTAACTCGCCTCACTCAGAGCCCAGAGGACATTTATCTGTTTAAAGTATTGACAGGCAAAAGTAGCACCTGCTAGCACAACACTGTTGCTCCACAGTGGTGCTTGGGACTGCTTGGAGTCCTAGGTATTTTTCCACTAGTGGATGTGGTGAGAAAAACTCCTTCCTAAGGGTGACTCAGCTGTTCTGGTCTCCTGCCAAACTCATGTTCAAGAGGGAGTAGAGAGAGGTTCCGGAGGATGTGGGTTGGGTGTGGGTGGTGGTAAGCCTGTCGAGGTGGGGTCCTCTGCTCTGAGCTTCCACTTTTATCAACCAGCCACACCGTGTCACCCTCATCCCTGCAGCAAGTGTGATGGAGGAGGAGGGCAAAGAGAAGGGAAGTGTCACCAGGGACCTCCTGAACCTGGGCTCTTCATCATGGCAGAAAGCCCCAGAGCCAGCACCTCAGTGTGCTAGATTCTGTCTGACAGCTCCCGGAAGGAGATCTTTCCTTTGCCTTGCTTTCTCCTGAAACCTTGGTAGAAAGCAAGAGGCTTATGGCAATAACCAGCTAGCACTCCTAGGCAAAGAAACACTGTTCTGGCAAGGAAAAGGCAGAACACAGCCCTGGATAAGTCGTTTGTCGTGGACAAAGCTACCTTGTATGTAGAACAGAGTAGGAGCCAGGAGCCAGCTTGAATTTTGTACTCAAAACATAGAACATGTAGATGTCAGATGAAAGCTTAGGTGACTGCCCTCCCTTTCCAGCTTGTTTGCGACAGAATCTCTTGTTCTTCAGTGTTTTGTGTATCCTGCTAGTTGGTTTGCGCAGTTCCCCGGATTCTCTTCATTACCTCCTCCTATCTCATTGTAGAATCACTGTAGCTGCAGATGTGTGTGGCTGTGCCTACTGTGCCTGAGTTCTGGGGATTCAAACTAGGATACTTTTACTTGCCCTGTAAGCACTTACCCACTGATGCATCTCCTCAGCCCCGAATGCTTTTTTTCCTACGAAAGAAAGACCAGTAGGTCACCTGCCTAAGAAAATTTATATGTTGATCTTGACATGTATGTTACCATTTTATCTGGAATCCCCAATGTATGTAACTGCTGTCAGAAACACAGTGCATCTCTCAGGTTATGACCACCTGCCTTTGAGCCACAGGGAATGCAGAATCTTCCTGTGTGTGACTTCCAACTGTCCCTGTCACTTCCAGAACTCTAAGCCACACTCCTTCCACATCCAAAGTAAAGATTTTTTTTTTTTACCAGAAATGGGAACAATGTTTCTGTATTTTTAAATCCCAACAAGGCAGACACATCTGCTCATATTTATACCAGTTCTGTTTCGGCTGCAAAATTACATATGCTATTTTGATGAAACTTTATCTTAATTTCATTACCAGCCTGAGTAATCATGTGATAGTTGCCTGATATCCAAGTAACCAAGAAAAAGTGATGTTTAGCCTTTTTGTTTTGTTTCTTATTTTAGGCTCAGAGTTGCAATGAGATGCTGCACTCCTCACCTTTCTAAATTGAAGTCAAGATAATACATTTTTCAAGCTATTTCAGTGTCTGTGCTAGGAGCAAATGATGTTTGAGCTTACCTTAAAGACATGGTCATTGCGGTCGTGGAGGATTGACAAGTCCAGGCAGAACTAGGTCTAGGACTGTAGCTCAGTGCTAGGATATTTGTATGACAAGCCTGAGGTCTTGAGTTCCAGTCCCAGCAACGCACAACACACACACACACACACACACACACACACACACACACACACAACCAGAAAAGAAAGAAGGTACATTTGAGATGAGTTGAAAAATAGCTCTGACTCTCCAACTACATGGGATGGTGAGGTAGCAGCCATAATGCCCTCTAACTAGCTAGCTGCACTATTTTAGGCAAAAGAAGACACAGCTCTTCTGAGCCCTATTCCCTTACCAAGTGGCCAGCTGCATTTCATACCAGTAACTCTCATCCCTCAGCAACCATCAGTCAGGCTAGGAGGAGCAGAGCTTCACCTGGGTTGCTCCTTCCCTGTTGAAGATCACATTTGGTAGGCTTGGATTGGCCTGGGGATATGCATTGGTTGGAACTTTTCCAGTAGACTCCTGTTGCTTGTTTGAGGATTGTTTTCAGTTTATGTATGCTAGACAAGGAGACAATATCCTCTGTACCTGAATAGCCTCGTGCAAAAATACATGGGAACATTCAGGTAACCCTCTGTATACCACTTGCAGTATGCCACCTTTTCAGTGTACAGATTCTCGGGGTTATTCACTGGAGGAATAGTCCCTAGGTCCCTCCCTGAGTACTGTCGGGACAATATATGCACACAGAAAGCTTCCCAGAAGTTGCTCGAGCACCTACATAGGCTCAGCTACTTTCAATTCAAGATCCAGAGATAACCAGCAACTACTACTAACCACAATGCCAACTAAGTCTCATCAAGCATGTACTGTGGGTTGGGTAGTGTGCCAAGGCTGTCCTGAATCATCTCCCTGGCCTAACACTAACACAATGAGGTGGGTGTTTTCATTATTCTCATTTGATGGAAGAAGAAAGCAGACCCAAGACAAACTTGAGAGTCAAGGAGCCAATGAATGGTGCATCAAGGTCCAAACCCCACATTTATTTATTGTGTTTTACAAGCTCTTGATGCTGCCATTGGCACAAAAGAAATGACAAAGCTCAGAGAGACATTCCTCTAAGACAAAACAGCTGTGACTGATTACATCCAATTGCAAGCCACACAGAGCAGTGGCTCCCTGACACTCTCCATTTCCCTGTTCTCAGTCGAACACAGGGTTCCGGCGTGTTCCTGTGTTCCTGTTCCTTTCATTCACTTCCTCCTCAACACTGTCTGAGCGACAGATTCTTAGAAATCTCCATAATTTAATCACAATGCTTGCCTTCTCTTTAGTCATTTTGCTCTGTCTCCCCTCACAGCTGCGAGGATTCCAAGGAAGAAAATGTGACTTCTGCTTCCTTCTATATTTCTGTTAGGAAGACTTTGGAAAGCTGGGTGTGTTTGCCTTGTCTGAAATTCTACCGTTTCTAAGAGGAAACCCATGGGTTCAAAAGAAAGAACAGTCGGCACATTCAGCTTCAAGATCCCCCTCCCCCCAAAGAGAATGGACTAGATTCCACTGAAGGCATCAGAATGTTTCTGACCCATTTGTGTATTTGATAAATTTCTTTGAGTACAAAGAGCATGAGTCTTTGATATGTTTATTAGACTGCTGTGGAGAAAAGAAGCATCGGTCAGCTAACAACACTGACTGATGTGAAGCCCTGATAGCTATGCAGAGAGATCTATCAGTTCCAAAAGGCACAATTAAACAAAGACCTAAACACATCAAAGGGCAGGGAAGCTTTTTACTATAAGAAATGTACCTGGTGAGCTGGGGTCAAGACTGTGTGAGGCAGATACATCAGTGTATGCCCTTTGGGTAAAAGAGCTGAAGTAAAAGGAGAGCAGAAAATGAGCAGTCTAATACAACTGAAAAAAAAATCCAGGGCACAGGAGTGTGTGTTGGGGGTACTCAGTGAAGTGCTTACTTATACTAGCATGAAGACCTGAGTTCAAGCCCCAACATCAATATAAAAAAAAATATGGCCATGTGTACTTCAAGTCCCAAGGCTGAGAAGGGAGAAATGGGAGGATCTCTCAGGCTCACTTGATACACACACACACACACACAACACACACACACACACACACACACAAATCACACATACACACCTATACACATGCATATAGGCACAAACATATACAGACCACACATACAGACCCCATTATACACACACAAACTAAGCCAGATTCAACTATGTAGAGAGGAGGTATATTTTTATTTATTTGTATGACACTGAAGAGCATTAACTAGGAGAATAATTGATAGAGAACAAGACTGTGGAAGGATCTCACAGCAGCACTGACATGCGAAACATACTACTGTAGAAAGAAAATGTTCATTATCTTAGCTTTTGTAAACAGTGACCAAACCTTGGGCCATTTTGTTTTTGGAAAGGCAGATCGTATGTAGACTTCAGTGAAGTGACCTCGAGGATATTAATTCCCAAACTCCTTACACCAAGTTTGCCCATGGATGCATAATCATGATATTATATTCTTAACAAAGAAAACGTAGCCACTTAAGTTCCTGAGACTTAAAAACACCTCAGCACATATCATCTCTGTTTCTTTCATTGATCAAATCTCTCAAAAAATATCTTCTCAGTATTTCTACATTCACACGTTAAAAAAAAAAACAAACCTGTAAGTGGCTATGAGTATGCATGTGAGTGTGTATGTGTGTGTTTGTGTGTGTACACCTGTGTCCGGGTACATGTGTGTGAGTCTGGATGTGAGTCTGCATGTGAGTGTGTATGTGTATGTATGTTCATGCACATGAGTATGCATATGTGTTTTGGTGCATGGATGTGTGGCCATGTGAGTGTGTGGGTAGGCATGTGTGTACATATGTGTTTGTGAGCATGTTTGCCTGTGTGTGTGTGTGTGTGTGTGTGTGTGTGTGTGTGTGTGTGTATGTGTGTGTGTGAGTGTTCATGTGTGGGGGGAGAGGACATCTGTCAGCATCTTTCCTGAGGAGCCATCTCCTTATTTTTGAAACAGGGTCTCTCCTTTGACCTGGGGCTCAAGAAAGTGAGCCTGGTTGATTGGTGAGTTCTAGGGATCTGCCTGCCTCTGTCCTCCAAGTACTTGGAATACAACAGCAAGTCACACCAGCAAATCCGGTTTTTCACGAGTGGATTCCGAGGATCAAACTCGACACCTTATGAACAAATTTGGTACCTACTCTGCAGATATCTATGGGTATTTGCCTGGTGTATGTAATCCTAGTCAAAAGCCCATGACTATGGAGGCCACAGAATATAGGGTAGAACGTGTGATTGCAGTTTTGCTAAATGGACATGCTGTAAAATCTTCTTCTAAATATTTATGCTTCAACTATAGACGTAGGACACTCTCAGCCTTGGTCAGAGAAGCTTTGTTTTGCAATGTTCAGCAGGGAACTGGTTAAAATATTGAGGGTACGCAACTATCTTAGTTTTTGATCAACTTGATATGGGCTGAAGTCTTCTGAGAAGAAGGAACCTAAATTGGAAACAATGCCTTCATCTGACTGGCCTATAGGCAAGCCTGTGGGAATTTTTTTTTAGATTACTAATAGGTCCCAGCCTATTTTAAGCGTTAAAATCTCTGAGAAGGTGGCCTTGGGATGTAAAAGAAGGCAAATTGAGCAGCCCATGAAATAGCATCACTCATGGCTTCTTCTTCAATTCTTGGCTCCAGTTCCTGCCTTGGCTTCCCCTAGTGGACCGTGACCTGGTATATATAAACCCTTTCCTCCCGAAACTGCTGTTCCTTGTGTTGTTTTATCACAGAAATAGAAACCAAACTATGCTGGTTCCTGTGGTGCTGTACCAAATGCTGCTTTCCCCACTACCTCCTACTCCCTCATGCCTTGAGTCTTGGGAAACATGAAAAGAGGAGGCAAGCAGGATGTAAGAGCTGGAAAAGCAGAGCGATGCTGACTGCTCAGCATGATGTAGCCACTGCATCCATGAGCGTACAGCATCGAGAGTCATCTGCACAAGACCTGCACAAGAGCAAGCCGGACAAAATTCCAGCACAGACAGGGTGAATTATCTCCCAAACCTATCACCAAGAAGTTAATGGCAATAAATAATCAGAGAGGGGATCACTGTCTTTTCTGAGGATGTGGCCACTGATATAATTCCCACTGATAGAATTCCCACTGATAGAATTCTGCCCCTCTGTACAGAACACCAAACACATATGGGCAGAACGAGCTGTACTAAGTAGGTTATTTAAAAAAAAAAAAAAAAGACATGAAGTTGGAAGGCAATATCCTGGAATTGGAGGAAATTGAAAGAAGAAATGAGAAGTTTAATCACTGTACACAGATATGAAATTCTCAAGAACAAATAAAATTTAAAATATATTGGATTGTTATGCAAATAAACATTGCATATTGTCCCATTTCAAGCTTTCATAAAGACGATATCGCATACTGGCAATGTTAGTGTGGCTTGCATGTTTTCTGTATTTCCTGACTGTAATCATTTCCTCACTTTTAAATCTAAGCTTACTTTACTCTAAAGCACAAATGACTCATAACAGTGAGGCCATTCATAAAATACACTTCACAAATCTACAGGATGCTCTTCATGTAGCCAGAAATGCTTGTCCCTTTCAAAAGAGACCTTTCAAGTATGCCCTGCATGAGTCAATTACCATCCGCTGGATCTGATCTGATGGACCTGCAATAGAACACAGAGCCATCAGAGCTCACCCAATGTGTGTGGTCTTTCTCATATAACAATGAAGCTAAAGATGCAAACCCCTGCCCTGGGTCTGCATACCTGATGTACATAGCTCTGCAGAGCTTAGTAGCCAGGTTAAACTGCTATTCTTCCTTATGCAAATGAAGCATCCCAGCACCCTAACCCTGGCCAGAAAGGTACATTCACCACTAAAGTCTCTACCTGTCCCCAAATGTTTGAGTAGTCTTTGTTCCCCCCATTAAATGAGCTGTTGCACTGAAGCTGTCTCCTGTGAGTCTGTTCATATGCTCACTGTGGCCTTTAGTCTCTTCCACTCCTGGCCATTCTGCTTCCATTCCCCTTCAGGATCCACCAGTTGAGGTTGAGGGCCAATTTAACAGTTGCAGATGGGGAAGCAAAGACTGAATGGTACCAACCAATGTATTTAATATTTATATTGATTCATGACTTTCTGCATTATACTACTATAAAAACTTCATGACATTTTTACTACATTACAATACAGGTTTAGGGAAACTTGAACTTGTGAATCTGAACCAGGGCCACTCATATTTAGTTCCAGAATATTCTTTTACTCCCTTTTAAATTTTTCTATGAATAACTTGAGACCTCAGGAAAAATTTGGAACAGATATGTTTGATTGTGGATCAACATAAAGAAGGTTGTGGGCAGAAATGAGGTATACTTTTTTCACACATATATTTATCAGTAATTCAAAGTGCTAAAAATAATTAGGTTTTAACCATACTAGGATCCATTAGTTCAGTAGACAAAGCTGCTGAAATCTAGGAAAAACCCTGGATATTTCTAACTCTACCCAGTAATTACTGCTTGTTAAGTTGGGTTGTATGCATGTCGAGATAAAAAAGAATGAGTTTGAGTGGAACTAAACATAGAAGGCTGGAACGAGATTCCATTGTGTTCAGATTCCACATGACTCAACCAATCCCCATAGGTTGACAAGTAGTCTAATTTTAAATCTACAGCTTTTGTAGTAATAAAAGATTTTCCTAATTAGGCAAAGTTTTTGCCTGTCATTCTGCACTCTTGGTATCATCAAAAGAAAGTCCTTTGCCATTTAAATTCAACATTTTCTGTTTCCAATTTTGATCCAACCCCCACTTGACTTCCAGGAAATGGTCTAATTGTCTTAGGCTAGGTACAATAAGTAAACCATTGTGAGAAATGAGGCAAAATCCCAGTAAACAGAGCCTTGGCTAAAGTTAACACAATCAACTGTCACTCATGCTGACCAGATTGCAAAGGGATAAAGAATGACAAAACCCGCTTAATTACCATTTGTTCTTTGTGAGAGTAAAATTAATATACATTATTTAAAAGAATAATCCATCATGGGGAATCTAAGTCTGTAATATTAAATAATGTTGATTCAAGGCTTTATGAAAATTATAATTACAGAAAAAAAGGATAAAGTTTGTTCTCATAATACCAGTGATGCTTCTCTTCTTGTTCCAATCGCACCAGTACTGGCAGTTCTTCACTCTCTTTCAGTGCAAAGAGACACCACAATTTTCATTAATATTTACTTCAAACCAATGTATGGGGTATTTGTTAAGGGCCTGCTATGCTCGGTGGTTCCCATTAAGCTCTAGTGTAGAGAACAATAGACACATGGGAACTCACAATTTTATCCTTTTTTAAGAGGGGTGAAACTAGGAAGTTGTTGTCCTTATTTCACCCTAAGAAAATGTGCCCTTGATTCTTGAAATTTCTGCTTCCCAAAGCTAGAAGTTGTTTAAAAGTTTGCCATTATCAGAATCTCAAGCTCTAGCTTTGTGTATTGGGAAATTAGATGTTTGACTCCAGTATTAGTAACATTTCTTTCCTATTGGGCAATGTCTTCTAAATCTACAAATGGGACTGCTGAAGCCAGCACTAATGGACAGCACTAATAGCTAGGCACAGAACAAGCAGACCTTGACAGGAAGTAACTGGGGAGAAGAGCTTAGACAAAGCAAGCACTGTAGCAGAGCAATTGGGGACCAGTGCTGGGAACTCTAGAAGTTGAAGGTGTGAGGGGAGGTTTTAAAGGACATATGAAAAATATATGATAGCAACCACAAACACGAAAGATACCGAACCACTGAAGATTTGCAAATCTTAATTGGGCATGATACTGAATGCCTATAACCCCAGCATTCTGCAGGTAAGAGGATCAAGTGCCCAAGGCCATCCTTGAGGACAGCCTTGGCTATATGAAACTTTTTCAAGGAGGAAATAGGAGATGGGCTGTGATTAAGACCTAAGTTGGGACCACAGTTCTATTATCCCCATGTTCCTGTAAATAGCCCATCATTCACATATCTGTACAAACCCTACTATACTCATTGAGTCTCCCCCAACAAAACGAAAGCTTTAAAAGTTTCTCCTAGGACACCCAAAACTGATGCATGGATACTAACTAAACCAATCCGTTGCAGGATATTTGATCATATTGTGAACCCCAAGATTGTGTTATTTACTAGAAAAATCTACTTATAGTTGTGTTGTAGCTCACCTTTAGCACACACCTTTACTCTGACTGACTGGTACATAGACATGCCCTTGTTACACACCTTTAATCCCAAGCAATGAATGTGAAGTTAGTTTGTAGAAGAAAGCACCCATGTTTAAAAGTAATGGCAAACTGTGTAGCGATAGAGTGACAAATCAGAGAAAGACTTGACGGAAATCACAACTCTCACAGAAGAGAGAGGGAAGGGGAGCTACTTAAGGGAGCAATGCAGAGGAGAAGGGAGGCAGTTTTACAAGGAGAGTTTTAAAGTGACAGTTTCAGAGAGAGAACAATCTAGATGCAGGTGAAGACAGAACAAGCCAGAGATGAGAAGGAGTCAGAAGATCAGAACATATTGCCATATTGTGACCAAGTAGAGCAATCAGGGGAAGGAGAGGGAGCTAGAGAGAGGGAGGGAGAAAGGGAGGGAGAAAGGGAGGGAGGGAGGGAGGGAGGGAAGGAGGAAGGGAGGGAGGGAGGCAGAGCAAAGTGAATTAGTCATCTTGGGGAGGAGTTTGAGCCTGAACAGCTGAGTTGAACCAGCCAGCCAGAGTTCAGGAAGAACTAGGAAGGGGTAAGCTTATTTAGCAACAAGTCTCAGAGGCTGAAACCATTCTAGACTTAGATATGATTGTATAGATGCTAGAAGCTTTCAGGACTCGGCCTAGGTTAGCAGACTGAAGCAGTAAGCCTTGGAGACAATTACATCAGGCAAATAAAATTGACATTTACACCAAACCCAGATCAACCCCCAGATCTCACGGTCTTAGTCATTGTTTTCTAGGTTTCACACATCTGACATTGACCCTGCCTGGATCATGATGCATGAGATTAGTGTGTGTTCAGTTAACAACTCAGTTTCCTGAATGCAAAAGCTCGAAAGTAAACCTTACATTACTCTGACCTGTCATTTACTCCCAACTTCTACCTGCAAAATTGCATCATTATCTGGCCACTATTGTCAAGTTCATTCTTTCTCCCAAATCCTAAGGCCATCCTCTCTTTCTGGGACTACCACCATGATCATTAGGAGTTCATCTTGCTTCCACTTTCAAATCCCTTACTGATTCTCTTCTTAGAACATTTTTAAAAGCCACGGAGGTCGTGATCATAGCATACGTAGTCCTCCTTGCTGACTTCATTGCTCTTTGGTCGGAATCTACAGTCTTTAGCACAGACCACCATGCCCTCGGCATCTCATCTGTGCACCATTTTTGATCCCTCAGGAATGAGCCCTCCTTTGTTGCATTTTTACTTTGGTTTGTGCACTTCAAGACATAGCATCCAGGCTTTTAGGTGTGCTGGAGAAGCATAGTTTCACCACTGAGCCTCAGCTCTGCTGCCCCTACACTTTCAAATAGTCCTACTGAGAAACAAATGATGGATTTAGGGCTTACTCAATGTCTTTTTCCTTTTTTTACTATGATTTAAGGTTCAGTCTGCCCTCCTGGAAGGGTGGTTAGTAAGCTATGTTTGTTGGTGTGTAAGACCCTAAAATGGTATAAAGCCATATTGCAATGACCAGAGGCTTTCTGGCCTGACCTCTGTTTACATCTCTGACTTCAGTATTCCACTGTTAATTCAGCAAGTTCAGAGCAAAAGGGATCACTATGCAGACATGAGGGGCAACTGAGCCATATTCCCAACTGGGGAGAATAGAAGTAAGAGTGAGGTCTAGACATGTCCAAACACTGAAAATCCCATCTTGAGACTTGCAGGATTTAAGACTACTTCCTCCTGTTCTGGGCCTGCATGCTCTGCATGCAATATGTATCCTCACCTCAGTTCATACATGATCAATGATTTAATTTTTATTATTTCGTAAATCAGAAGACCAATAGTATATCCTGATGCAATTCAATCACTTGGATTTTAGTTATGCTACTCAAGATGGTGTCCACAGTCCTATCTGTCTTTTATGTCACTGTCTGTCTGTCACTTGGCATATGGTAAACAGTTAATAATGTTTCTGAATGGAACTAGAAAGAAATAGGAAAGAGGGAAGGAAGGGAAAAAGGAAGAAAGGTGGATAGATTACTCATGTTTGCTTATCTTATAATTCATATTATTTGTGCTTTTAAATTGTTAATCACCTCCCTGCCCCCAAGTGCAACTTATCACGGTCTAACCTGGTAGGGTTCCTCTATTAGACAAAGTCAAACTCCTACTAACTGTCTCCTTTTCTGTTTCTCAGTTTAAGTTAAGAGACTCATGTTGACTATTCCCTTTGTTTTAACCCTGTCAGATCAAAGGGTATTTTTCAATGAACTCTGTCTGTAGCTTAATGTTAAGCTCATCCATTATGTTTAGATTGTGTACACATAAGTTATTCACTTTGTAATCTCTTGCAGACATAAATGTAATGCTATGAATGTAGGTTGATTCAATGGCATACTACTTGTTAGTGGTAACATCTCAGTGCCATATTAGCCAATGTATTTTTTTAAAGGTAGATATATCAGAGAACAAAATCACCTCTTCACAATAATAGTAGATAGAGCCAATGAAATTCATTATTTATATAGTGTGGGAGATTGATCATGACTCATTCCAAAAACCCTGTCTCAATGGGAGTGCTTGCGAATCCACTCCTGCTCTGTTCTTCATGCTGTCACCTCCATGTCAGTGAGTTATTACAACCCAATGTAATCATCCCTATAAGAAAATCCCAATGTGAATATGTACTCTGTCCTTTATAAAGAACTTTGTTTGCTTCGTCATTTCACCAAGTACAGTCTATTCCACTTTCCCCATGACTCTGCCCATTATCGCTAGTAAAGAGAACCTAGCATGAAATAGTTTCCCAAGAGTTTACTTTCCTTTGTTGGATAACAAATACACAGTGTATTGAGCCATAATTGGGACGATGTGAGTTCTTCCTAATCTTTCTCTGTTTGCTGTGTCAAAGTGGAATTTGTGATAAGGATGTAGAAAGCTGAGGTGATGCACTGTTCCCTGTGATAATATCATGGTCTGTGCTCAGCACCCCCTGCTGTATCTACCTCTCTCACTTCTTGGAAGGTTACCAACAATATTCTATTTATTTTCAGTCATTCAAGTATCCCTAGAGAATTTGACTATCAACTCAAATATAATTACATAAGCACAGGAGGCTCCCTAAGAATGCATGTGTTGTGCTTACACAAAGATACATCTTCACTGCAATGCAGAGAAGGAAAGGCATATAAAAATCATTTAAATACATTACAGATAAAAGCATTGGCTTTAAACTTGGATGCATAGATCTTAGCAAAAGGAAAATAATGGTTAAATATAAGAGACGTGGTTTTAGCCTTATTGTAGTGGACTACCCCAAAGTAAGCTCTCTGCCTCTAATGAAGTTCTCTCCACTCCAGTGTTCAGTAGCATACTTACTTATTCAAACCCTAGACAACTAACTTCCTCAGCACCAGGCAATGCAATGGCCTGAGGGTATAAGGCAGTCTTTATTTATTCATTGCATTTCTGTAACATCTCTTTTCCAAAGAGCTCCAGGCACTCAGAGAATGTTTAACTATTGCTAGATTCTAGTTTCATGAAAACTAGAAATGAATCTATGTCTGAGGAGAAGTGACTGAAGAAATCAGGGAAATACAGTAAGAGAAATGGAGATGCTTATAACAGGGGAAGCCAGGATCAGCCCTAAAGTACCAGAAGTCAAAAAGGAGCCCAGGACCATCTGTCCTAGGTCCACAAAAGAACAGATGACTAAAGGTTTTATTTTTTGAGTCTCTCCCTTAGAAATGTTCATCCAGTGAGGTCCTATCGCTCTCATTTAAATAGCTATGTTAAATGGTTATGGTATATTGCCGAAGATACTTGATGTTTGAACTAAATTATGGCATCCTACTACTTAGAGACAGACACTTTTTGTTTTATGGTCCATAGCATTTGAAATGTACTGGAAAGCAAAAAGCAGCAGGACTCATAGATTTGAAGTTTTGATAGGCTGTGGCTTTGTGTCATTCATTGGAACCTCCACCATGACAAGTGCTTGAAACTTCTCAACCAAGAAGATGAGAGGATTAGAGGTGGGCAATTTGTCAGACAGTGGCTGTTACCATGTTTCTATGACAGTCCCAGAAACTCACTGAGTAGTGGACTGGTAAGGTGTCACTGTGAATGTGTCACAGTTGATAATGTGCCTGCTTTATAGACATGAAGACCTGAGTTCAAATACTAAAACCCACATTTAAAACAGTCTATGTCTGATAGTTTGCACAAGTAATCCCAGTACTGAGAAGGCAAAGGCAGGTGGACCCTTGAGATTCTCTGAGTGGCTAGACTAGCCTACTTAGTAAGGTTCAGGTCATTGAGAGGCACCATTTCAAAATTAAAATTAAGGTGGATAGCACCTGAGGAATGATGTCCAAGGTTGTCTCTGACCTACAAACACACACATACACAGACACAAACAGAGAGACAGACACAGACAGACTGAGAGAGAGAGGGAGAGGGAGAGGGAGAGGGAGAGGGAGAGATAGAGAGAGAGAGAGAGAGAGAGAGAGAGAGAGAGAGAGAGAGAGAGAAATCTCACAGATCCAGCTAGATTCATGCTGATTTCAACCGTTACAGTAATGGCTTACTATAAGATCTTAGGCTATGTGTAACATTTTACGATTTTCATTCTGTTAGTAAATAGAAGATCAAATAGTATATACACTTTATGCCTGTGTTGATGTTAAACATAATTACTTATTAAAACAGTGATAATCAGCAGCTTTAAAGAGTAAGCACTGATATTCCCACAAATTATGTGTAAGTAATGAAGGCTCTAGCTGACAGGGAGGAATTGGGAGGATAGATGCTAGAATGTCTCCCTTAATGAGAGCTTGGATTGTGCGCAGTGAGCACATGTGCTGGTATACAGGATCCCTGACTTTAGAGAAGGATCCAGGTTCTTTTTTCAGACTTTGGGGAATCAGGGGAAAGCTAGCTTCAGGTGAGCTTTCAAATCAATTTACTCAGCTTCACTCAGTATTTGCTGGACAGCAATGTTGAAAGCGAAGATGAGACACATCATCAGCCGTTTGATGGGTGGAAACCATGAGTGACGTTAGAGCAAGGCTTGCTATGCCATATTATAGGAATAAAATTCTCTCACCATTTCTTTTACTCTCTGTGGCTTTCAAACTGTATCTTATCAAAATACTATAAAAAATCAGTAGAAGAAATTTTCCTGCTGACTCGGATTTTTAAGTAGCTGAAAAACTTTTTAAGAATGAGAACTTCACCATTTTTATTTATTTATTTATTTTTTAGAACATAATTTTATCTTTATTGTCTTCTGGGGGGTAAAACCCTCATTTTATTTCAATAAGTTCATTCTCACTAAGCAGAATTAACCAGCAGTCTTTAATCTCTTGGCATTGAATGCACACTTTTTCATTAAGTATCTGCAAAGAACTGGCTGAAAAAAATAAGTGTTTAAGAACACTGATGGTAGGCCTGCACCCGGAGCTAACCTAGTCCCACAGTTCTCTGAACCCAAATCTGGTGGGGAAGAGAGCTGGACTCTGAGAAGTGCAGAAAATGCTGAGAGCTCAGGGGAGACCACAACTTCTTCTCACATTCGTGGCCCAAGAGGAACCCATCTGGAGCACTCTGTACACAAGAACTGAGGAGCAGTTTGGGACAGGATCTTTCTGGTTTCCACTTGCACCCGAAGCTGACCCTGTGGCACATCTCTGTGTACCCAGATCACTCTGAAAGGAAGCAGGTCTCCAGGAGTGCTGACACACGGGCTTACAGGAAGGTCAAGTCACTGTCAGAGACAGCAACCAGCTAACACCAGAGACAACCAGATGGCAAGAGACAAGCACAGGAACCTAAGCAAGAGAAACCAAAACTACTTGGCATCATCAGAGTCCAGTTCTCCCACCAAAGCAAGTAGAAGACATCCAAACACACTGGAAAAGCAAATCACATCTCATGATGATGATAGAGGACTTTAAGAAAGATATAAATTACTCCCTTAAAGAGATACAGGACAACACAGGTAAACAAGTAGAAGCCCTTTAAGAGGAAACACAAAAATCCAATAAAGAATTACAGGAAATCACAAACAAACAGGTGAAGGGATTGAACAAAACCATCCAGAATCTAAAAGTAGAAATAGAAACAATAAAGAAGTCACATAGGGAGACAGCCCTGGAGATAAAATACATAGGAAAGAGATCAGGTGTCATGGACACAACCATCACCAACAGAATACAAGAGATAGAAGAGAGAATCTCAGGGACAGAAGATACCATAGAAAACATTGACACAATAGTCAAAGAGAATGCAAAATGCACAATGCTCCTAACCGAAAACATCCAGAAAACCAGGACACAATGAGAAATTCAAACCTAAGGATAATAGGTATAGAAGAGAGCGAAGATTCCCAACTTAAAGGATCATTAAACATCTTCAACAAAATAATAAAAGAAAACTTCCCTAACCTAAAGAAAGAGATGCCCATAAACATATGAGAAGCCTACAGAACTCCAAATAGATTGGACCAGAAAAAATTCCTCCTGTCAAATAACAGTTAAAACACCTAGTGCATAAAACAAAACAAAAAAAGAAGATGTCATTCAGACCCTAAGAGAACACAAATGCCAGTCCAGGCTACTATACACAGCAAAACTCTCAATTAAAATAGATGGAGAAACCAAGATATTCCATGATAAAACCAAATTTACACAATATCTTTCCACAAATCCAATCCTTCAAAGGATAACAGATGGAAAACTCCAACACAAGAAGGGAAACTACACTCTAGAAAAAGCAAGATAGTAATCTCCTTGCAACAAACTCAAAAGAAGAGAACCATACAAACATAATTCCTCCTCTAACAATAAAAATAACAGGAAACAACAATCACTATTCCTTAATATCTCTAAACATAAATGGGCTCAATTACCCAATAACAAGACATAGACTAACAGACTGGATATGTAAAGAGGACCCAGAATTTTGCCCCATACAGGAAACACACCTCAATGAAAAAGACAGACACTACCTCAGAGTAAGAGGCTGGAAAACAATTTACCAAGCAACTGGTCCCAAAAAACAAGATGGAGTAGCCATTCTACTGTGGAATAAAACTGAATTTCAACCAAAAGTTATTACAAAAGATAAAGAGGAACACGGGGAAAAATCCCCCAAGATGAACTCTCAATCCTAAATATCTATGCTCCAAATGCAAGGGCGCCTACATTCATAAAAGAAGCTTACTAAAGCTCAAATTACACATTGCACCTCACACAATAATAGTGGAAGACTTTAACACCCCACTCTCAGCAATGGACATATCATGGAAACAGAAATTAATCAGAGACACAGAGCACTTAACAGCAGTTATGAACCAAATGGATTTAACAGATATCTACATAACATTTCATCCTAACACAAAAGAATATACCTTTTTCTCAGCACCTCATGGTACCTTCTCCAAAATTGACCATATCATTGGTCATAAAACAGGCCTGAACAGATGCAAGAAGATGGAAATAATCCCATGCATCCTATCAGATTACCACAGACTAAGACTGATCTTCATTAACAACAAAACAGACAGAAAACCCACATACACATGGAAGCTGAACAATGCTCTATTCAATGATAACCTGGTCAAGGAAGAAATAAAGGAAAAGATTAAAGACTTTTTAGAATTTAATGGAAATGAAGGCACAACATACCTACAGTGGGACACAATGAAAGCAGTGCTAAGAGGGAAACTCATAACTCTGAATGCATCCAAATAGAAACTGGAGACAGCATATTAATAGCACACCTTAAAGCTCTAGAATAGAAAGAACGAAATACAACCAAGTGGAGTAGATAGCAGAAATTAAGTAAACTCAGACCTGAAACCAACCCACTAGAAACAAAAAAGGACTATACAAAGAAAAAACAAAACAAAACCAGGAGCTGGTTCTTTGAGAAAATCAACAATATAGGTAAATCCTTAGCCAGACTAACCAGAGGGCACAGAGAATGTAACCAAATTAACAAAATCAGAAATGAAAAGGGAGACATAACAACAGAATCTGAAGAAATTAAAAAAATCAGGGGTTGGGGATTTAGCTCAGTGGTAGAGCGCTTGCCTAGGAAGCACAAGGCCCTGGGTTTGGTCCCCAGCTCCGGAAAAAAAAAATCATCAGATTCAACAAAACTGGAAAATCTGGAAGAAATGGACAATTTTCTAGACAGATACCAGGTACCAGAGTTGAAACAGGAACAGATAGACCATCTAAATAGTCCCATAATGTCTAAAGAAACATAAGTACTTATTAAAAGTCTCCCAAACAAAAAAATGACCAGGAATAGATGGGTTTAGTGAACACTTCTATCAGACCTTCACAGAAGACCTAGTACCAATACATCCAAACTATTCCACAAAATAGAAAAAGAAGGAACACTACCCAATTCATTCTATCAAGCTACAATTACGCTTATCCCTAAACCACACAAAGACCCAACAAAGAAAGAGAACTTCAAATCAATGTCCTGCGTATGAATATCAATGCAAAATTACTCAATAAGATCCTCAGAAACAGAATCCCAGAACACATCAAAATGATCATCCATCATGATCAAGTAGGTTTCATCCCAGGGTCGCAGGGATGGTTATATACAGAAATCCAACAACGTAATATATTACATAAACAAACTCAAAGAAAAAAAATATGATCATCTCATTTGATGCTGAAAAAGCATTTGACAAAATTTAACACCCCTTCATGCTAAAAGACTTGGACAGATTAGGAATTCAAGGCCAATACCCAAACATAGTAAAAGCAATATATGGCAAGCCAGGAGCTAACATTAAACTAAATGGAGAAAAACTTGAACAATCCCATTAAAATCAGTGACGAGACAAGGCTGCCCACCATCTCTCTACTTATTCAATATAGTAGTCCTAGATAGAGCAATCAGACAACAAAAGGAGTTCAGAGGGATACAAATTGGAAAAGAAGTCAAAATATCACTATTTGCGGATGATATGATAGTAAACTTTAGTGACCCCAAAAACTTCGCCAGAGAACTCCTAAGCCTGATTAACAATTTCAGCAAATTGGCTGGATATAAAATTAACTCAAATAAATCAGTAGCCTTCCTCTACTCAAAGGATAAACAAGCTGAGAAAGAAATTAGGTAAATGGCACCCTTCACAATAGTCACAAATAACATAAAATATCTCGGTGTGGCTCTAACCAATCATGACAAGAAATTCAAGTCTCTGAAGAAAGAAATTGAAGAAGATCTCAGAAGATGGAGAGACCTCCCATGCTCAAGGATGGGCAGGATTAATATAGTAAAAATGCCCAATTTGCCTAAAGCCATCTATAGATTCAATGCAATCCCCATCAAAATTCCAACTCAATTCTTCGTAGAGTTAGAAAGAGCAATTTGCAAATTCACTTGGAATAACAACAAACACAGGATAGTGGAAACTATCCTCAACAATAAAAGAACCTCTGGGAGAATCACCATCCTTGATCTCAAGCTATACTACAGAGCATAGTGATAAAAATTGTATGATATTGGTATAGAGACAAGCAGGTAGATCAATGGAATAGAACAGAAGACCCAGAAATGAACCCACTCACCTATGGTCTCTTGATCTTTGACTAAGGAGCTAAAATCATCCAGTGAAGAAAAGATAGAATTTTCAACAAATGATGCTGGTTCAACTGGAGGTCAGCATGTAGAATAAACCCATTCTTATTGCCCTGTACAATGCTTAAGTCCAAGTGGGAAAAGGACCTCGACAAACAGATATACTGAAACTAATAGAAGTAAAAGTGGGGAAGATCCTCAAAAACATAGGCACTGGGTAAAGTTTCCTGAATAAAACACCAATGGTTTATGCTCTAAGATCAAGAATGGACAAATAGGACCTCATAAAAGTGCAAAACTTCTGTAAGGCAAAGGACACTGTCATTAGGACAAAACGGCAACCAACAGATTGGGGAAAGATCTTTAACAATCCTACATCCAATAGAGAGCTAATATCCAATATATACAAACAACTCAAGAAGTTAGACTCCAGAGAATCAAATAACCCTCTCCAAAAATAGGGTACTGAGCTAAACAAAGAATTCTCAGCTGATGAATACCAAATGGCTGTGAAGCACTTAAAGAAATGTTCAACATCCTTATTCACCAGTCAGAATGGCTAATATCAAAACCTCAGATGACAACAGATGCTGGTGAGGGTATTGAAAAAGATGAATATTCCTCCATTGTTTGTGAGATTGCAAGCTGGTACAACCATTGTAGAAATCAGTTTGGAGGTTCCTCAGAAAATTGGACATAGTACTACCTGAGGATCCAGCTATACCACTCCTGGGCATATATTGAAAAGATGTTCCAACAAATAACAAGGACACATGCTCCACTATGTTCATAGCAGCCTTATTTATAATAGCCAGAAGCTGGAAAGAACCCAGATGTCCTTCAACAGAGGAATGGATACAGAAAATGAGGTACATTTACACAATGGAATATTACTCACCTACCAACCAACCAGAATTCCTAGGAACTAAACCTCAACCCAAAGAGTACACATGGATAGATCCATGGCTCCAGCTGCATATGTAGAAGATGGCCTTGTTGGGCACCAATGGAAGGAGAAGCCCTTGGTCCTGCCAAGGCTGGACCCCCCAGTATAAGGGAATGTTAGGGTGAGGAGGTGGGAATGGGGGTATTGGTTGGGGAGGCAGAACACGCTTATAGAAGAAGGGAGACAGGCATGGGATAGGGGGCTTATGAATGGGAAATCCAGAAAGGGAATAACATTTGAAATATAAATAAAAAATTCCAATAATAAAAAGAAAGAAAGAAAAGTGCACACAGACATTCCCAGCACCTTTGCCAAACCCTAAAGGCTTCTGTAGTAAAGGTGGAAATCCTGGCATCTGCCTCACTCAGTTGGTGTCCAGACCCTCAGTATTTACAGAGCATGTTGAATGAAAAATAATGCCTTTTCGATTAGAATCCTGTTAAATCTGGTATAGCACCCATATTGTAAGCTTTGAAACAGTAGGTTCTCATCCTATTAAATGCACTCTGATGCCATATGGCCTTCATCTCTTTATTATTATTTTTTTTCTGGAGCTGGGGACTGAACCCAGGGCCTTGCGCTTGCTAGGCAAGTGCTCTACCACTGAGCCAAATCCCCAACCCCCTCTTTATTATTTTAAAAACTAATTCTGTATCACCATCTCCCTTCTGCTTATTTTTCTCTTTTGTCAAGAGTACCTAAATGAATTAAGTAAGCTAAGGTCACACCTTGAGAGTGCGAATCGATCCTATTTCTTTAAGCAATACAGGCATTGATCTTTTTATGGCTTCATGTAGGCTCTCCAATGTTTCCATCTTTCCCCATTCACCTTCTTTCTTTCATTATGGAAGCTTATAATTCTACCAAATTTCCTGGCACAAAACTGTGTCAAAGCCTCGAAAAACACCAAAGAATTTTACTTGTTATCACTTGGAATGGACACTCAGGAAATGGTCCAAGATCTGAAGTCTAGTAAGACCTCACTCAGCGACCCAGGGTTAACCTAAGCTAGCAGTTCTCAACCTGTGAGTTATAACCTTTTTTGAGTCAAATGATACTTTCACGGTGTTAACATATCAGATACCCTGAGAACCAGATACTTACATTACAATTCATAACAGTAGCACAATTGTAGTCACGAAGTGGCAACACAAACAACCTTTGTTATTATATGATTACCCCAACATGAACTGTAGTGAAGGACTGCACTATTAGGAAGGTTGAGAATCACCAACCCAGACAATTCTTTTGCAAATTTAGCAAGTTATCTACATGTAGAATTGTTTTCCTTTCTCTTCTTCTTTTTTTCTTTCAGAAATGAACAAAAATGCTGGTTTTGAAGACTCTCATGAAATTCATAATGCATACAAAAGAGAGACTAGGAATGAGATGGAGAAGGGAGGGACTAAGGGAAAAAATTAAAAAAGCAAGAGAGATTAAGGCTGGAGGGAGGCAAGTTAGTAGACCATAAACACATGAATTTGAGGAGGAGCTCAATGCAGACCTCGGTCAAGTGAAACTTCTTTGAGTAAGCCCTAGTCTCTGTGGTTTCAGGGGCTGGAGAGATGGCTCAGCAGTTAAGAGCACCGACTGCTCTTCCAGAGGTCATGAGTTCAATTCCCACTGGAGGAACTTTAGCGTTCTGTTTAAATAATTACATATGTCTGCTCTATGTATAAAATTTTAAGACTTTGCGGTATAGCATAGTTCTGTCCGGCAAGGTGTGCTCACTGGCACCGTAGTGCTAAGACTGGTTATGGGGGTAACCACTGCCTCCCTTGAATGGATTTGAGGAATGCTGTACATGGGTATTCATGCTTGATACTGTAAAAAATTGTCAAAAATCATGGCTAGGTCTAAGGGCAGAAACTATTGATACTGTGTGATAAGCCGTCAAGCTGTCTTCTAAATATTTGCGTTTATATCCCTAGATATGTGTTGCTCTGAATTTTTGGCAGAGAAACCCGTTGCAGTAAGTTAGTAGTTAATGCAGAGACTTATAACTGTTAAAAATACTGAGAGAAAGTGATCGTATGTGCTCACTCATAGAAAGAATATATGTATCAACCCTCCATCCTCAGGTTTAGGAATTATAGTACACAAAGTAGCAGGGGGAAAAAAAGATGATCTTCAGAGATAGCTCCATGGTTAAAAGTACTTCTACTCTTCCAGAGAGCTCTGGTTCAAGTCCTAGCACCCGTAATCTAACTTAGAATGTGTACACAAGTTTGAAGGGATCTGATTCCCTTGTCTGCTCTCCACAGGCATCAGGCATGCAAATGATACTTGAAAATACACATATTTAAGGCCCCCATACACATAAGATAAATTTCAAATTATAACAATGTAAAAGCCAGAGGACAGGAAGTGGTGCTGGGAGACGCTGTCTTCTCTACATGGCTGTTGCACACATGAACTCTTAGCAGCTGTGGTTACTTCCACAAGATCTGCAGAAGAACAAACCAGTTAAAAATTCCATAACGTGGTATGGCTTCCGAGGCCTCCACCCCTCGAGAGGGAGCCATTGGAAGTTGATGGCTGCTGGGAGGAAAGCCATGTCTCTTTGAGGAATTGAGTATCTGTAGGTTTCCCATGCTCTAGTGAATGACCCCACCCGCTGTATATGGATAGCACTTAGTAGATGGAGTTAGCTACTGTCTTCCAAAAGGAGAACATGAAATCACTCCACTAGAAAAATGATTTTGGTGGAGAGACCCTGCAGTGTGGACTGGAAGCACGCATTGTGAAGGACTCAGAGATCCTGGAAAGGAGCACCAGCCTTCCTTCATGTACAGAATCCAAATTCAGAATGCAGTGTAGAAAGCCGGTTTTGTTCCTCAACGCTAGTGAACTTTTCTAAAGAATCTGAACCCGAGAAAAATGAAAGCCATCACATGAGGGACACAGTGCATGAAGTTCTTTCAAAGATGAATCTTTCATCTGCTTTCTTCTTGGTTGCTTTGAAATAAAATAGCTTCAAACCTGTGCTTGCTTGGTTGATGTTGAAAGTCAACATCTTGTTCAGCTTAGGCTAACATGTTTACAATGGCCCCTTCATCATGCAGCTAAGTGGTGACCGTCTTTGAGATCCCTAGGTGTCCTGATGTACTAGCTATTTGAAGAATCAGAAGGATAGAGTATCATAAGGAGTGAGAAAAGAAATTCCCTAGAAAAGAAAGAATATTTCCCCCTTTACTTAACATTTAGCATCTTGAATTTCTTTGATGAATAATCTCTTCCTCGCTGAAGACAATATGGTTTGAGAAGAGCAGGCACTATACAGCCCCTCCAGTCTAGCAGAGGTATATCAACAGAGGGCTGCCCAGCAAGCACATCCCATCACCATGGGGACAAGCATTGCTTTGAGAATTGGGCACCTGGGCCAAGTTAGGCCAATGAGAATCAGCTCTGGAAAGCCTGCAGTTTAAGCCAACAGCAAGAGGCTCGTCTTTCTACTAGTGTCACTAGCAGATGGGCTAGGAAGATGAGGTATACAGCAAGCTATCCTGCATCATTTTAGGGGCAGCCTCCTTGAAAACAGTGTTTGCAAGGGAGATGTGGCATTTCATAGCAGAGAAAATGAGATGGCCTCCCTGTTCCTTAATAAAATAGAAACAGTAGAACATGGGTATCAACCTGATACCATGCAACATCTCTTTATATCAGGCTTAATTTCAAAATAAACGCAATAACAATTTAATAAATCTGCCTAACATTGTATAGCTACACCATGGAACAAGCAAGAACATAATAATTCATCTCCCAGGATGGATGGCAAAGTCCCTGGAGAAACGCATACTCACTGAGATCTCATAAGCCAAACCTGACATTACAGACCTACCAGGACTTAGTTAATGATATTAATTTCATCAGGGTTAAGTTCCAGTGTTAAGTTCCATGACAAGGAATAGTAGCAGAGAAAACCCACAAATACCTAAAGTATCTACATGCATATTTGCATATATGTATGTACACACATATGCGTGTGTGAATACACAATATGTTCTTCATAAAATAGGACAGAAACACTCATCACAACTACAAATCTTGTTTCTGTGGCTGGTCATATGGCTTTAGCTGATATTTATAATTACCTTCTTCTAGTACTTAGTCTGTATTTCTTTCACATCCAGTAGAATTTAGATTCTGTATTTTACCTTACGGGGTGACCCTGAATCTTCATTCCTGAAGGGTCTGGACCATTTATCATCTTGCTTGGATTAAGTATCTAGTATCTCAGTAACCTTAATTAACATGGGGCAGGGCGTAGTAAGGGATCTCCTCCATTTAGAACTTCCTTGCCTCCACTGTGGAGTAGTAATTTAAATTTCCTTCTACATCAGTTACCTGTGTTAACATTGTAATTTCTTTTATAACCTAGTGACTTAAGGGCACGAGGAGACCAACAGGGACAGAGAAGAAGCTGAGTTACCATAAGACCTGTCCATGAGGGGAGCACTCCAGTGTCACTGCTGCTGAAATATTTGGTATCCAGCAGCCAGAATAGAACACCCAAATAAGGAATGTGCTGATTCCAAAATCCAAACATGTTCACTCAACATTATGTGCCTTCCCTGGTGGTAGGTGAGACTTGGTACAACAATGGAGCCTTAGCATTAGAATGGAGAGTTCCACATGCTCCAAATAATACCTCTTTGTTCCTTTTCTGGTTCTACATGAGACTCTTATCATAGTGGTATGTGTCATGGATCTCACCTTACATCTACCTCTAACCTTCCCAAACTCTAGAAAGTTTGTAACACTTTACAGGCTTCATGACCCGATTGATAAAAATTCAAGCCACGTTGCTTCAAGATAATGGAGAGAGTAGCCAACAGCCCCAGCAGAATCTCATTTTCTTGGGAGAATAATAAAAAGCAGCTGTGTACACAGGGTAAAATGCAAGCTCATTTCCCAGATTTATAGCACTAATTCCCTAGAGAGGACCCAAGCTCTCCTAAGAGGCTGATGGATTCCATGATGCTGTATTGACAGCAATAACACAGGCAGGCATCTCCATACACAGTAAGTAGTTGTGGCTTACAGGTCCCTTTTATCATACGGAAGGTGACATAAGGATCATTGATGCTATTGAGGAATGGAGAGAACAATTAGAGATTGTTTACACACCAGTTGGCTGTTCAAACAGAAATAAGGAGAGCTATGATTCAGGTCTTTATTATGCTTACCCTGGCCTTCAGATGGAGAATGAAAACTAAATTAGATTTGGAAAATAGTCTGTTATCCTCCCCCCATCAGAGAGAAGAGCGACTTGCACCTGGCTTCGGGGAGTCAGTGTCCCATGAGGAACTTCTAAGGAAATCATTTAGTTGCTGGGCAATATGACTCACTGTGATTTGTGTAGACATTCAGTTCTATTAGTTTTTGAAAATTGTTTTATTGCTTTTAATATTCTGGGGTGACCTGCATGTAACTACAAACTAGGCAAGAAGAAAGGTGAGACTTAGAAGTCTGTGGAATGCAGGGTTCCTTCTTTTGTTATGTGGTTTAAATTAATTTGCTCGTTCAATATATAGGCATTAGACTGGAGATCATAATGCAATCTCAATATCCAGGAGTCTTAGCAGAAGAATCATGAGTATGAATACATACACCTCCCCCACCCCTGCCACACACACACACACACAAATACATAAAGTCTTGAAAATTTAAGAGGCACATTGATAAAAAAAATTGATTTATTCAGTTTCAACAAATCAGGTAAAATAACTTCTAGTTTCTCTCTGCTTCTTTTGCAGCTGCGTGTGTAACCAATTTATAACAGATAGGATAAGGGGGGGTGCAGAAAATGTGTATTTGTTTGTTTGTCTCAGCAGAACTCCTCCAAATCTCTTCCTGGGAGGCAATTTCTTCCTCTGGGTGACACCAAGTCTTTAGAGGCTTCCTTTCCTAGCCTGGGGTTTCTGGGGAATTTTAATTCTTTGGTGATCATTGTTTCAAAAATCCGATGGCGGAAGACAGAGAGCCCAGCTGTCTTTCTTAGAATATTCTTTCTCTCACAAGGACACTTACAATTCTAGCATCTTTGTTTTTATACATTAGCCTTGCAGGATTGGGGATGATATGCTACACGCTACACTCAGTATGGAAACAACTGAAATACATGCTGCCTGAAACAGACACCATAGCAGAACACATGTAATAACGAATCTTAGAGTTTGTTAATATGTATCAGGTAACCATACATAAGAAATATGTCTGTCGCCTCTCAGCTTTTTCTTTTGGAAGGCTAGCATACATGACCCCACTTTCATGCGAAGGCCCGTTAGCCTCACACTCAGTGTCCTCCTGATTTAGCCTCTCAAGTGCAGGAGCTACAGGCATGAACCATGTCCAGTGTGAGTTGACTTCATTCTGACAACCCCCCTTTCATTGTCTTTGAATACTTTCCTCTGAAGACATTACTGATCAACTATCTGAGAGCTTGATTTCCACAATCCGTCCTTACAAGGATGACATCTGTCCTGATGGTGTGATCTAATTCCACAGAGGGGACTCAGGGATTGTACATGACAGATGTGCACGACTCCATGCCAGCAAACCTCCTTTTTATTCATTGCAAGCAACAGATGTAAATAAATAGCACTTAGGATGACCCCGACCTAAGGTCCATTCTCAAGTTTAATTCCTGGGTGTAACATCCTATCATAAAAAGACAATAAAATAATTTCATTTAAGTCTGATAGCACTTGTCAGAGTAATTTTCATGAATTGGCCTGTAAATTCTTTAGAGAGTGAATAAAACAGCGGATGACAAAAGACCCAGCCATGCCATGGTTGGAATTTTGCAGAAAAATTACCAATCTACAAACAGTCTAATTATCTTTGCTTGCATATTCCAATCCTAATGAGGGACACATGAACCTGAGCCTGGGAAAGCTAGAATCACTAACAATTCAGTTTGGAGGACTAAGCGCATTTTGGAGGCTTATATACTTGAGGAACATGGGCCCTACAAAAATCATCATTATAGCTACATGCATATGAATTTAGCTTTTACTTCTGAAGCATATTACAGCCCTTGGCTTGGTATAGTAGATCAACAGCATAGACAAACAGTAGGACTTTAGAGTCCAGATCTTTTACAGAGTGCAACAACAGCACTCATGATCACAGATGAACTCTTCTTTTATGGAGCAAGTACATCTCATATATACAAGAACAAAACACAGAGAAGTCAAGCTGGAATGGAGCCGGCAGCTTCCTTTCCAATGGTAAGCATTCACAGTTCTGGGAGGTGCTATACAGACTCTGGGGGAAAAAAGTCATCAGTGGTGGACCTCATGTGGACCATCCATCACCAGTGTGGACCTCAGATGCCACAATACTGATATACCAAGCAGGAAGTACTTACTTGTACAATAGCATCATGACTGTTTGGGGAGGTTGCTCTCTGATGACTTTTCAGCCTTATCTACAAAATGGAATACATGCCTAGTACTATAAATCTACTCAAAGGCCCATAGTTGGGGATATCTCAGGCCCTAGGAGAGATCCTTCCATTGATGTTTTATCAGATGGGCATGCAGTCAAACAGCCTTGTAAATATGTGTTTGTACCTACAGACTAGTGCTGGTCTCAGTCTTTGTGAGAAAAACTTCTTGTTGCCATGGGAAATGGTTAATATAGAAGCTCGTAATTTGTCCAGGTGCTGAAAATAGGTGATGATTGAGTACCACGTCCCCTAAGACCCAAGACACACCGTTAAAGAGAGAGCAGAACTGACATCATAAGGGCTAGATGATGATGAGGAGTGTTGTAAGACCATTGTCTGGACAGACAGGACATGACCATTGTAATCATGAATGCACAGTAACTGTAAGTACCTCAGAAGACATGCACAGAAAGGACATGACAGTGGGAGGGGCAAGGAGGAGTGGGGGAACGATAAGAGGGCAATTTGTCGGTGAGTCTGACCAAAATAAATCACAGACATGCATAAAGTTGTCAAAATAAAAAGGGAAACAACACACGACATGAAAGCAAGAGTCATAAAATTAATTATTAGATCAGTAAATCCTATTGAGTACATCCTGGAGTACAGCCAGGGCAGTCTTGAGTATAAAGAAATTCTGATCATAGAATACCCAATAATTATGAAACGCTCTCTCTTTTCCTCAATTAGTTAATAGTCAATTAATTAATAATTTTTAAATTAAAGAGGAAATTTACATCTATAGCCATCAGGGAAAACTGTCTATGTTTTGGTTGCTGTTGTGTATTTATCTGGCTTTGTAGAAAAATCTCTGGTGTTACGATAACCAAATTGTCAGGCCCTATTAAGCCATTTATTCTAATAACACAGCAAATGACACATTAAAAAGTTACATTAATTCAGAGCACTCTCAGATCCAGAAAGGGCTTGTCATCAAGATTTCTCCCAGAGGGTGTGTCACCAAAATATCATAAATTCACTATTTTTCATTCCTACATAAATTATAATAGCAATCTCTCAAAAATTTACTCAAACTCCATGAAAGCTGACAGATTTTCTAAAAACATACTTTTTATTCCACAACAAAGGCAGAACCTAATGTCTTTTTAAACCCTACATCCCTGCAATGTGGATCAAGGTAAATCCAAATAGCTTCTACTCTTCAAACATGGAAGGAAAGATTAAACCGAAATCTAAGGGTGAACGGCCACCCCAGCCACACAGAAAGGCAAATAAAGTGAGTGCCCTACCAAACAAACCATGAGCCCTGTTTCATAGTCAAATGGCCACTCAGAAAATGGCCCAACTGAGTCTCCACAATGACAGTCACCTTGGTCATGTTATCTTCACAAATTGAAGCCAACAGTAGGAAATAAACCAAGACCTAAGTCGTAAAAGGTTCTGAGGAACGCTCAACTTCATAAATCTGAAATAGCGAAGTAGGTTGCATTTTTAGGGCCATGTCAAAATCCCAACACCCATTTTGGTCACTTCTGCCCCAGTATGTGTTCAAAGGCAGCAAACAAGGGTGAAAGAACCGGGGAAAGTGGCCTTAGTGTTATCCCAGGGACAAAGAGCAAATAGTCACAGACTTGCCCTCTGAATAGCCTCTCCAAAGCTGTTAGGAAGGGCTTGCAAATTCATCAACCTTTGTTTTTCTTAAATGAAATGAGGAGGGAATATTGATAAAGACTTGTCTACAGTTTGGCCAAACCTTAGAAAAAGATTTCTGGTTTCCTTCTGCCTTCCTTTCTGCAGCAGTCAATATTTCATAGAAAAGATGAAACTGAAGCCAGGAAATGTGCGTGTTTGTTTACATTGTGAGAACTACGAAAACCCTTTCTGAACGCACGTTTTTACTCTGGATGGAAACGTTTCAGCCTTTCTCTTCACTTGGCCTAGAGTTCCTGGGTTTTAACTTGAGGATCCATCATTTCAGTAGTTGAATAACTGAATGAAGATGTCCTAGTTAGGATTTTTATTGATTTTTATGAAACATCATGACCAAAAGGCAAGTTGGGGAGGAAAGGGTTTATTTAGCTTACACTGCCATATTGCTGTTAATTATTAAAGGAAGTCAAGTCAGGAAGTTAAACAGGTTGAGATCCTGGAGGCAGGAGCTGAGGCAGGAGTCGTGGAGGGTGCTCCATACTGGCTTGCTTCGCATGGTTTGCTCAGCCTACTCTTTATAGAGTCACCAGCTCGTGAATGGCACCACCACAATGAGCTGGGCCCTTTGCCATTGATCACTAATCTGACATCGATGGGAGGGGAGACCCTTGGTCCTGTAGAGGCTTGATGCCCCTGAATAAAGGATATGCTAGAGCGTGAGGTGGGAGTGGATGCATGGGAGGAGGAACAGCCTCATAGGCAAAGGGGAAGAGGAGGGATGGGATGGGAAGTTTGTGGAGGAGTAACCAGGAAGGGGGATATCATTTGAAATGTAAACAAATAAAATGATTAATAAGAGAGAGAGAGAGAGAGAGAGAGAGAGAGAGAGAGAGAGAGAGAGAGAGAGAGCTCGATCTCTTGGAGGCATTTCCTCAGCTGAAGCTCCTTCATCTCTGATGACCCTAGCTCATATCAAATTCACACATACAACCTAGGCAGTACAGAAGGAATGTATGGTTCTCTTTTAGCCAAGGTGGTTACATTTCCTACTCTAACTCTATGTGGTTCGGAGTGGGGGATACTACAGTTCTGAGATGGTAGAAGCCTGGCCAGGGCTTGGGACTCTGTAACAGGCCAGCTCTTCATGATTTAGTTATGCTGAGGATTCAATTTCCCAGTGGCTCAAGTGTCACCCATGTTCCTTTAAGTAACCAAACAAATGCCTTGGTTCACCAACTTAGATTTTCATTGAATCCTGTGGGAAGTAGGAAGGTCCTTTACCCACAGATCACCAGGAAAACCAAGAATGTTAAGTGCACAGGATTATCCTCTCTAAGGAAGTATAACCTGCTTTTTCTATCCAGAAAGCTGGGAATTGGAGGTGACTAACAGCTTGTTGACTGTATTAGCTATTGGGACAGGCAATATTCAAGCTCCCACAACCTGGACCACAGTTAGCTAATAACCCCAAAGGACTTGTACACTAGTTTTATGACCAAGACCACAGCATATCATTCCCTAGGCTCTTAAGTTAATACAGGTAGCTTATCTCTAGACCCCATCACCTTGGAAGAAATCACATATATTTTTGAGTTGAGTTTCAATATAATTATGCCTCCTTGAGCACTGGGGATTTTATTACACTAGGAGACTTTTATCCAACTTGTACTATGCCTAAATATGCTGGCAATAAGCCACTTGACGTCAGACTCAAAAAGTTTAATACAGTTTGATTCAGTCAGCCTGCAGCAAGTTTTTATTCTCTCCTCTTTAGGATCATTTCTCTGCCAAATGTGAATCCTGTAGGAGCTCCTACAGAATCCTCCTTTCCTTGGTCTGTAAGTACCTTATGCGGGATGAATAGATAGATCGGTTTTGTTGTTCTTGTTTGTTTACTTCTTTCCAAGGAAAGTAATACAACATTTAAAAATAGTTTGATATACCCAGGCCCCAGCTAGGTAGGCTGGCTAAAATTGGGCATGAGAGGAAAGTGAGGGTGGATATAAAGACATTAGGCAGGAAGAGGCTATTGCTCTGATCCAGCCATTAATTAGACAATTGGGTCTCAGTCGAGGGTAATAGCAATGGAAGAGGAGAAAAGAAAACTACATTTTTCCATGCCCTGATTTGCCAGCCCCAAACCAATACCAACCACTGAGCACAAAAAGTCTTCTTGAAAATGTGTGTGAAAGCTGAAGAGACAAACTGAAGTTGTGTAGGGAATAAAGAATCACAGGAAGCAGGAACTAAAGCCACACCAGGACAGAAGACATGCTCACCCCGTAGATCTATGAATTATATTCTTTCCTCACTGCAGTCTTCCTATGAGCGCGTTTCCTCTGTCATTCTGTATGTCTTTGGCATGATCATCTGAATGGTCTAACTCAATCAGAGGCAAGTGTGGTTGTATAGCAAAGTGTATCCCTTGGCTCCTTGGCTCTGAAAGAGAAGCCAGGCTCTCCTTCCCACTTTGTTTCAGACCAAGATTCAGCACAGGTAACAATCACAGTGAAACTGAATAATGCAGATATTATCAGTATTTATTACCTAAATACTTGGAATTCAGAATCAGGAAATTGCCTAAAACATCCTTTTTCTTAGGGATACACATAATTTATAGAACACATAAGATGCGGAACAAAGCTAAAGACAATTAAATGGGTATTTTTATTACATTTTAAAAATTAATTTTCACAATTTTATGTGTTACATATAATGTACTCTGTTTACATCTTCTCATTATCATCTTTACCTCTCCAAGTTTCCTGTATTTTGTGTGTATGTGTGTGTGTGTGTGTATATGCTTGCATGTGTAAGTGCAAACATTCATGTGCTTGAATGAATACCATGTTGTAAGTATAGAGCAAAGAAAAGACTTTGCAGGACCAGTTCTCTCCTTCTGCCATGTGGTCTTTGGCATGGAACCCAGGTCATCAGGCTTGGTAGCAAGTGCCTTTACACAATGAGAAATCTCACTGACCCTCTTATATTCTTCTGGCCCCTCTTCCATGTTTCCTGAGTATTGGAGGGAGTGATGTCATGTTTCTGGCTGAGTCAATAGCCACTTATTCTTAGCACCCTGGCTAGTTATGAGCCTGAGTTAACTCTCTCCCACTGTAAACAAAAGCTTCTTTGACCAAGGCTGAGATCAATATGAGCATATAAATACAAAAACAAATATTTAGAAGGATATTTAAGCAGATCTTAATAAAAACAAACCAATATGTTTGTCAGCAAAATCATACCGTTTACATAGAGAAAGAAGAATGTAAGATATAATGGAGACCAAATGGTGGCTTGTCAACATAAGCAAAGTGTAAGCTATGACTAAGGAGATGCATTAACTCTCTGGAATGAAGGCGAGAGCAGACATGGGAATGAGGAGGGAGCACATAGTATGGAAACTGAGTTGGAGTCTCAACAAACTTAGGCCTTTCCCAGAGTTCATCTTGTGGTGACACATGACTGTAGTGTTGTAGCCATGTAAGAGGACCAACCTTCTCTTTTGAAGCTGTCTTAGGCAGTGAGGCAAGGATGAAATTGAAACCACAAAGTGAAAAAAAAATCAATTCCTGGCTCTACTCAGACTGGGGTTGGGCATGAGATGCAACTGAAGGGCTGGGTTAAAGGGAAGGGATTCACAGAATCAGGCTGATGTGTTTATAAACCATGTCATAATACATGGACATAGTTGCACAGCACATAGCAAATGGCAAGGGCTCCGTGAACACCAGCCGTTCTTTCTGCAGATAGCCTTACACTGCATCTAGGGGATCCAGGTATGCGTCAGGACTGGCACCCTCAGACCCATGAATACATGCTTCCTGAGATGCCACATTTGTTCAGAATTGCATGTAGAAAAGAATAACCCAATACAATGAACCTGAATGGAACCAAGGAATTTGTCTCCTACGAGTAGAACATTCTCTTTCTTTCCCAGGAAATATTAAAAAAACACCTTTTTTTGTGATTCCACTATCATCTGTTTGAATTCCATAGACACTGGAATTAGATATAGACGAGGTAAAAGTCCATGTTTTATTTGGCATTGCCCATGCTCTAGACCAAACTTTGTTTCTACAGTATTTCTAGTCACTACCCTTTTCTACTACGTTCCTAGAAATCAGAATCAGGCAGTCATCAAAAAGACCCATGGTTTCTCCTCCCCTGTTCCAGCTCTCATTTATGGGACTCCCCAACAAAAATGCAAATTGAAAATGTCAGGGATATTTTATAATCTGCAGGGCCCAGAATATTTGGAGGTTATTATAAACCTGTCATAAACTTAGTTTCATCAGTTCAGCTTGATACATTTCCATTTTCCTTAACTTTAGAAGAATTAGTAATGCTTGTCAATTTTTTTAAAAGAGAAATCAACTCTGGAGAAGGGAAAATTTTTAAACCTGGGACCTTCCCATTTCAGTGGGGAGAAAAACCAGCTTGAATTGAATAGGTTAGAGCACGTCAAATACATATACTTTTTGACTTTTTTTCAATAAGGACATGCTTGAATTAGTTATATTTTCTGGAGAGTATCCCATAGACCATCTTTAGTGTCAGGATTCTTTGTGTCTCCCATGTTCAGTTAGGGCATTGATGTCTCTGCAGGGCCCTTTGAGGAAACTAATAAACTTAATTTCTTCCATTTCGAAGGAGCAATTTGAAATCAACTCTAAGAAATATTGCATTCCCATTTAGACAGAGATGGTTTTGTTTCTTTTGTAGTAAGGTGGTTTCTAGTGGACAATAGGTAGTTTGAATGCATTCAGCCTGTTTGTTCTTAAGCTGCAGCTTTTCTCTCTATTATAATGGCTTCCTGGCTTTTTGTTTCTTTGTTTTGTTTTTCATTAGTTAATTTATTAATTCACTTTACATCCCGATATCTGCCCCACCTCCTCCCTGTCCTGTACTCACACAGACCCACCCCCCATTGCCTTCTCCTTCTTCTCTGAGAGGGTATAGGCCCTCCTTGGGTATTCTGTCACCCCGGTACATCAAGTCTCTGCATATCTAAGTGTATCCTCTGCCATTGAGTACAGAAAGGGCAGCCCAGTTAGGGGAATGGGATCCACAGGCAGACGACAGATTTAGGGACATCCCTGCTCCAGTTGTTGGAGAACCCACATGAAGACCAAGCTGAACATTTGTCTATGTGATGGAGGAAGGGGAAGGGGGCAGGCTAGGTCCATTCTCTGTATATTCTTTGTCTTGGAGAGCCCCCAAGAGTACAGTCAGATTGGTTGACTCTGTTGATCTTCCTGTGCAATTCCTATCCCCTCCTGGTCCTTCAATTCTTCCCCCAGCTTTTCCATAATACTCCCCAAGCTCCATGCAATGTTTGGCTGTGGGTCTCTGCACCTATTTCAGTCATTGTCTGTGTGGGGCCTCTCAGAGAACAGTTATGCTAGGCTCCTGTGTGCAAGCATGGCAGAGTATTATTAATAAGGCCAGGGATGGGTGCTTGCCCATTAGATGGGTCTCAAGTTGGGCCAGTAATTGGTTGGCCATTGCCCCAGTCTCTGCTTCATCTTTGTCCCCTGTATTTCTTGAGGACAGGACAAATTTTTGGTCAAAAGTCCTGGCTGGATTCTTGGGATCTCCACTGAGGGTTCTGCCCAGCTACTTCTTGACTCAATATTCTCCCTGTTAGGAGTCTGAGGTTTAAAAATCCTCACCTCTAGGAGTCTCGGCTAAAATCACCCCCATAGACTTCCTAAGAGCCTTTCCATTCCAGGTCTCTAGGCTATCTGTTTTTAATTGAGATATAATCTTTGTACATCTTTGTGTGGGGTGTGTGTGTGTGGGTGGGTGTGGGTGTGTGTGACCAGAGGTCAGTCTTGGTTGTTATTCTTTAGAAACTATCTACTCTGTAGATAGTTTTGGACAGCATCTATCGCTAGTCTGTAACTGTCCAAACACGTTTTACATGAACTCCAGGACTGAGCTCATGTCCACATGCTTGCATAGCCAGCATATCACGCTAAGCTATCTCTCCATACTCTTATGTGTACAACTTTAAGGAGAACATTGTGGAATCTTGATACATAAATACAATCTTCAATCAGCAATCCAGGATGATCAACATTCCATCTCTTCAAGTGTTCCTTTGTGTGCTGACAATCTCATACTGCTATAATGATTTGATAGACATCATGTGATATTTTAAGTAGTAATTACTACTCTGTTATAGAAAACTAGTCTAAATGCCTTGTCGTTCAACTACATTTTGGCAGTCTTACTTAATTTCTTTCTCCCCTATAGCCCATACATTTCCCAGTCTCTGATGACTACCATTCCATTCTTTCTCGCTGAGATTTTTCACTAATGAGTGAGGACCTCTACTATGCATCTATTTCTAAATTATCTTGTATGATATGATATGATATTATATGGTATGATATGATATGATGATATATGACTTCCAGTTCCATTGTATGCCACAGGTGGTAGAGGCAGGTATGTGCATGGAGTTTCTTTTGAAGGCTCTTGAGTTGGTTTCCTGCATAAAAACAAAACAAGACAGCAAAATAAAAACATTAAAATGTTAAAAAGCCAACATGCATGGTGTGGACCAAGAGGCTGTCTGTATTCTCCATTGACTTGTTCTCCACTCTAATTACCCTCACCACACCAAACCCCAGTCCTTGCCTAGGTATGACATCCCATGCTCAGCCTCCCTCTAGTAGGTCTTCCTGACCCTTTTACACCTGCACCATATCCAATCTCCTGGCCTAGCCAAAAATCACACATATGTGTGTGGATCCAGCTTGATTAGTCCATGGAACCACTCTCCCACCTCCACCCCCAACCCTGGCCAACAATAACTCCAGGCCTTTCCTGGGCTACACAGGCTTTATGCAGGCCTAGACTAAAATCATCTTCATGCATCATGCTCCTGATGTGACCTGTTGGGAAGTGTACTCCTTGCACGGGCCCAGAATTAAATCCTAGGGCCATATGGTGGCAGTGATCAATCACTATGAGCTCTGGATGAAGAGCTGTGTTTGTCCAGCCAGTTCTGACATTACTTTTTCCTAGAACCTCAGAAATATCATTGAGGCCATCTCAGTTTCTGTACCTGTTTTTCTGAAATAAGAAGGTGAAAGCATTTTCTAACTTGGACTCTCCACTTTCTCACCAATGATGTACATTAATCACATCTTTATACGCAGACTTGCCAGGTCCTCCCTAGCAAAGAGCCAGAGAGTAGACTTTGAAGTCTAAGCCTTATAGCATCACTGTGGAAACAGAAGCCACACCCTCCTAAGGATATGATCAAACCAGCACACAGATGTGAATATGGTGTAGGATACAGTCTGTGTTTGTGTATCTCTCCATTTAGTTGACAGTATTCATATATCTTGAGATTTATTCATAAAACGCATGAGTGAATGATTCCTTTTACAAAATGAAAGGATTTAGCAATATTGAGTTACATTCCCAGATGCCGATAATTGGCTATGCATGTGAAGTCTTTCAAGCATCAACTCAACCAAGTCCCCAGGGTTCTCACTAATCTCTTGCCTTAGGCAGGTTTCTTCCCTTCTTTCTCTTGCTTGCCTTGAAGTGAGGAGTTTGTGAGCCCTGTACAGAGCTGAGACAGGTTTATGTGTTCGGAACTGTGTAGATGGGAAATGGAAGAGGAGATATCTTTATACAGAGCATGTGAGGGGCTTGAACGTGCTCAGTTACAGAGAACATGTTTAGCATATGGAAGAAACCAGATTCAACCAAGGGCCAAAAATAAAATTATAATGATGTCAAAAATAAGAAAAGAAATAGACAGCATCACAGATATGTTTTCTGCTCAATGAGTAGGTAGCTAGTTGGGTGTTTTAGTCTTTGTGTCTCTCAATGGGCAAAATAGAACTGAAATGCACTTCAGGGTTAATTTTTATTTAAGTTACTCAACAGAGCCTTGTAAACATTTTCTCCTTTTTCCCAGTATAATAACCAATTTAGATACAACACATACCGAAAGAGAAAAAACCTTGTTAGTAAGAAATGAGATATTATTTTCTTAGTAAAGAAAATAAGTAAGTGTAAAAGAAGATCAGGCAGCTAAATTGGATCATGCCCATGGGCTTTAAATATCTAAGGGCAGTGTTCTCCTCTCTTTAGCTGTAATCTCTCTCCTCTGTGTGCGAGCCATGTTCCCTACAGGCACAGGTAGTACTTTACTCTTGGTTCATTTCACCAGTTTACTACTTAATTTTTTTTCATTTTTCTACTTTTCTTTGTCTCCGTGAAAAGCAGTATATTAATGGGGAAAACAAAAAACAGTGAAACCAAATTTCATTCAAAAGGTGTCAACATGAAAATTAATTCTAATAAAATTTTTAATAATTAAAAGAAAGCTGAAACATTAATGCTTTCTATTAAAGATTGAGAGTGCAAGGAGGAGGAGACAAAGCACTGTCTTCCCATCTGATCTCATAGCTCTGCACATTTCCCTGCTTATGCTAAAAAGTAACCTGTAATTGGGCTTTATTCTCTTATATTTGTATTAACCCATTTAAGAATTTCATATATATGTATAAATATATTTTATCATATCTCACTCTTCCCACTGATTTCTAGACCTATCTCCCATTCCCAACCTCCTCTGTCTCTGTCTCTGTCTCTGTCTCTGTCTCTGTCTGTCTCTCTCTCTCTCTCTCTCTGTCTCTCTCTCTCTCTCTCTCTCTCTCTCTCTCTCTCTCTCTCTCTCTCTCTCTCTCTCTCTCTGATAACTCATTGACCCCAATTTGTGCTGCCCATACTCATAAGTATTGGTCATCCACTGGAACCTGGTTGATTTACTGGGAATCACAATCCTGAAAAAATTATTCTCCCTCCCGTAGAAGTCATCATCTGTCACTATCACCTCTGCCAGGTTTGGGGTTCCTTGTAAATTCTATGCTCGAATGTAGACTGGTTTGATCTTGTGTGGGTCTTTCTCAGGCAGCCATGACTGCTGTGAGTACAAGAGTGCCAAAAGCCATGTGTAAAGACCACCTTGTTGTCTCCCTAACCTCTGGCTCTGACAATCTTTCTTTGCTCTCCTTTGTATTGATCTCCAAGTCTTGGGAAAGAGGATATGATACTGGTGTCTCTTTTGTGGCTGAGCATTTCACAGACACTCTCTACTTTGATAAATTGTTTCTGTTTTAACCAATACACAGAACTCAAAGAAACTTCTCTGATGAGATCTCAGAATTGCCTCAACTATGGGCTCTTGACCAGATTTACAGCACTAGGCATGTGTTTTCTTCTGTAGTGCCAGCCCTAAAACTTTTCAGAAAACTTTGTGGTCCCCATAACACCTGTGAGAGTTTTTGCATACATATGCATATCTTGCCACAACAGTCATTATTGCCTTTAGAGTTCATAGCTGGATAAGACCGTGGGTTACTTTTCTCTCAACAAAGCCTGCATAGCACTTTCCAGTACTGTGAAACTTAGCAGTTGGAGAAGAAGCTTCTGATCAACCTCAGTTTGATTTCTCCATCCCATGTGACAAAAGTCTGAGGTGTCCTCAGCAATAGGAAGTTACCATTAAGTTGTAGTTGACAGCCAAGAGATATGGCCACAGCCTGTAGGATTTGGGGTATCTCCAAGATAGCCTTGACCAATCAAGGGATGGCATTTTACACCTGCCATTGAGACTTTATTTGGTAACCTATGACTTCTTAGAGAAGAGTTATCTACTATGTGAAGTAACACCAGTACACACACACACACACACACACACACACACACACACATGCACATATGCACATACAAATATACATGCACACAATATAGATGAGATAGCTTAGTTGGTACATACATAATACATATACAATACATACATAATACATACATGATACATACATAATACATACATAATACATACATACATATGTGTATGTGGATGTCTTATAAAATAGTAGTGTTGTGGCCATTTCAAATATCCTTGGTATTAGTTATCCATACCTTAACACCCTCCATTGAACTACCTTCTCACCCATCTCCCCACTAAACCTCACTTCCTATTATTCTCCTTTTCCCCCATGCCTACCACTTAAAAGGTTCTAAGTTCAATACCCATCCTGATTAAAGGGCTGGGTCTGCAACTTAGTGATATAGTAAATTTTTTTTATTAAGTTGTTTGAAGAAACTTAATAAACCATAATGTGGAGTCCTTTCCTATTCAATAAAGTTTTCTGCTGAAGGTAAAGAACAGACTTTGAAGTCAGTATACAGTTTTTCCAAATTATGGTTTTTATTCTGAGGTTGAGAATTTCTGCAAACTTCATGCTAGGTCTTAGTGTGTCCACAGTTGTTCCTCAGACCATGTCTTAGTCTGTATCCATTTTTAAGTTTTTTTGTTTTTGTCTTGTTTTTCCAAGAAGATGTAATTTCCTCATAAAAAGAAATAATAGCACTTTAAGACATTTAAGACATTTATCCATAGATAAAGAATTTATTCCTATTAAATTTCTTTCCTTTGGTAGCTGAACCCGATTTGTACCTTGTGATAATGATTGGATCAAGACACCCAGTCTTAGATACAGAGCAGTAACAGACTCACCAGGAGACACCAGGTAATATTTCACAGGAAGAAGGTGCACAGATCATAAGATGAGAAACAGAATGATGATTGGAAGTATTTTAGGACACATGACCTTTGCCACTCTGCCTGTCTACGTGGGACACACAGTGGTGTGTTCCTCTCATCCCACAAACAAGCAATGCTTGGGTAGATTAACATACACTAGGATGAAATTCAGAGAATATGATTTTAAGATTTGGGAGCTCCAAAAACTGATAAACAGCTTTAGTAATGTGGCTGGATACAAAATCTACTAAAAAAAAAAATCAATGACCTCCTTTACACAAATGATACATGGGCTGAGGAAAAAAGCACCTTTTACAATAACCACAAATAATATAAAATACCTTGGCATTACTTGAACCAAGCAAGTGAAAGACCTTTCTTAACAAGAACTTCAAGACTCTGAAGAAAGAAATTGAAGAAGATATAAGAAGATGGAATGATCTCCTATCCTTTTGAAATGGTAAAATTAACATACTGAAAATGGCCATCTTATTAAAACCAATTACAGATTCAATGCAATTTTCATCAAAATTACAACACAATTATTTACAGACCTTGATAGACCAAATTTGAACTTCACATGGAAAAATCCAGGATAGCTAAAACAATTTTGTACAACAGAAGAATTTCCAGAGGTATGATTATTCCTGTTTTCAAGTGTACTAGAGAGCAATAGTAATAAAAATGACATAGTATTGGGATAAAAAGAGACATGTTGGTTAATGGACTAGAACCAAAGACCTAGTTATAAATCACACACATATGAACAATTGACTTTTGACAAAGAAGCTAAAACTATACAAAAAGCATCGTCAACAAATGGTGCTGGTCTCCCCGGATGTTTGTATGAAGAATGATGCACATAGACCCTTTTCTATGCCCTTGCACAAGACTCAAATACAAGAAGACCTCACCATAAAACTGGACACACTAAATCTAATAGAAGAGAAATTGGGGGAATGCTTTGTACTCGTTAGCACAGGAGACTAATCCCTGAACACCAAGAGCTTTTGCAATAAGTTCAAAAATTAGTAAAGGGAACCTCATGAAACTAAAAAAGCTTTGGCAAAGGTTAGGGCACTGTCACTAGAACAAAATAGTAGCCTACAGAGTGGGAAAAGACTTTCACTAACCCTACATTCAACAGAGGACTAATATGCAAAATATATAAAGAGCTTGAGAAATTAGAGATCAATAAACCAAATAATCCAACTTTAAAAATGGGCTAGAGAGCTAAACAGAGTCTTCTCAACAGAGGAATCTTGAATAACCAAGAAGCACTTGTTCAAAGTCCTTAGTCATCAGGGAAATCCAAATCAAAACAACTCTAAGGTTCTGTCTCAAACCCATCAGAATGGCTAAGATAAAAAATCTCAAGAGATAGCACATGCTGGTAAGGATGTGGAACAAGGGACTGCTCTCCCATTGCTGGTGGGAGTAAAAACGTATACAACCACTTTGAAAAGCTATTTGGAGATTTTTCAGGCAATTTGAAATAATTTTACCTCAACACCCAACTCTACCACTCCTGGGCATATAACCAAAGATGCCACACAAGTCCACAGGAACTCTTGCTCAACTATGTTCTTAACAGCCTTACGCATAATAGCCAGAAACTGGAAGCAGTGTAAATGTCCTTAAACTGAGGGATGGATAAAGAAAATATGGTACACTTACACAGTGCAATGCTATTTAGCTACTAAAAACAAAGACATCATGAGGTTTCCAGGCAAATAGATGGAACTTGAGAATAACATTCTGAGGTAACTCAGACTCAGAAAGACACATATGGTATATACTTACTTATAAGAAGACATTAGCCACAAAGTGCAAGACAACCATGCTACAATCCACAGACCCAAAGAAACTGGATAATAAGGAGAACCCAAGGGAAGATGTATGAATTTCACTCAGAAGGAGAAACTGAATAATCATTGAAAGTGGATGGAGTAATAATCATTGGGTAGGTGTCGGGGTAAGGTGAGTAGTAGTGGAGGAAGGAAGATGGGAAAGGGCTGGGAGTGAGAACAGAAATTGGTGAGGGGCATCTCTGGCACAATCTGGAAACTTAGAATGGAGGAGGATACAGGGAGTCTATGGGGTGACTCTTGCTGAGATTCTGATCAGCAGGGTATATAGAGACAGAAGTGGCTACCTCCTGTGACCAGGTAGGACTTGCAGTGAAGGAGAGGGGAAATCAACCCAAAATTTGTCCTACCTACAAGATGTGCAGGGATAAATATGGGAAAGAGACTAAAGGAATACCCAACCAATGACTGGCTTAAGTTGAGACCCATTCCATGGGAAAGCACCAACCCCTGACACTATTGATGATACTCTACTATGCTTGCAAACAGGAAACTAGCATAACTGTCTTCTGAAACACTTCATACAGCAGCTGATGGAGACAGATGCAGAGACCCACAGTCAAACATCATGCAGAGCTTAAGGAGTCTTTTGGAAGAGTATGGGGAAAAATTGAGGGAGCTGGAGAGGTCAAGGACACCACCACGTCAACTAACCTATGACTACCCTTTTTCATAGAGACCCACAGAGACTGAACCACCAACCAAAGAACATGCAGGGGCTGGACCTAAGCCTCCCCCCAACACACACACACATTTGTAGCAGATATTCCACTTGTTCTTCATGTGCATCCTCTCAGAGTTGGAGTGGAGGCTGTCTCTGACTTTATTGCCTGTCATTGCATCCCCTTCCCCTTCCTGGTTGGAACTCAGTAGGAGAGGAGGTGCTTGGCTCTGGGGGACTAGCTGTCTCAGGCTTCCCTTCCCTGGGGGGAGGGATTTGTAATGGTAGGAGCAGAGGAGGAAAAAGGTATCTCTGATTGGATTGTAATGTGAATAAAAGAATAAATAAATTATGAAAAAAAAGATTCGGGAGCAGTATCATGTCCTTTCTGGAAGTTTAGATAATTCAAAGTATATTTATTGTCAAGATAGAAGTAAAAACAAATTCAGAGTCCATGTTGCTAATAGTAAATGATATAAATATAATACTTATCAAGGTCGATTCATAAGGTGATTGTGGTTTCCGGGACACTAGTGCTCTAGAGTTTTACTTTCTGTGAAAGGCCTATGATTAGTCAGTGTTAGGTCTGAAGAGACTGCTCAGTGGTTAAGAGGACTGCTCTTTCAGGGGTCCTGAGTTCAATCCCCAGCAACTACATGGTGGATCACAGCCATTTATAATAGAATGCGATAACCTTTTCTGGTGTATCTGAAGACAGCAACAGTGTATGTACTCACAGGCATAAAATAAATAAATAATCTTTTTAAAAAGAATAGTTTTAAAGTAGTTTTAGAACAGGTATTAGAGACACTCACAGCAACTGAGAGGATGAGGTGGGGAAAGACTACGTTTGAGGCCGGTTTGGGCTACGCGATAAGACCTTATTTCAAAAATCCCCAAACAATAATGATGATATAATTAATAATAACAATAATTAATAAAATATAAAATACAATAAGATTTTATTATATAGAAATGGACACTTGTAAAAAATTCTTTGAAATTTAATTGTTCAGAATCTTGATTCGCACAGGTGAGGACATGCTATATTCTAGTTGTCATCGGATGCACTAAGAGTCAGTAAACCAAGCTCATTTAGTTTTACACATCTGTTATTACGTCCTGTGTCATGTGTTACATAATCTCCTTTATATCCTTTATTATGCACATGTATAAATGCATGGGCTCATGTGGGTGGGTGCCCACAGCTGCCAGATGAGGACACCTGATCCCCTTGAGCTGGATCAACAAAGGTGGAGTTGCTCAACAAAGGTGCTTGGAAACACCCTCAGGTCCTCTGTGAGAGCAGCCCATGCTTCAACCACGGGAGCCCCTCTCCAATCCCGCTGTATTCACTTCCCGTTCTCCCTTTTAACCTGTACTGATTGAGCGCCTCCCAGGAGTAAGAACGTGAATAGAGCTGAATCTCTCCATCTACATTATTTGTACAGTCCGTGGAGACGTAGAAAGTAAATATTTCTACAGTGCAGTGTAAACCCTGGGTTTAAGAAAGCACTATTTGGTGGTAAGGAAGAACACAGAAAACATTAAAAATATCTTAGGGATGACATCTTGTTATACACAAAAAGAAAAAAATGTAAAATGGAATCTGATATCACAAATTGGAAAAAAAAGAGAGGAAAACAAAAATTTTCCAGTTATATAAAAAGAGTAAGGTGCATATCAAGATTCTCTTCATGAAATATTCCAAATCATCTTCCTCCTGATCATAGATCCAGGCAAAATTATAAATAGTAATTGTTTTACAGTTCATCTAATAGTCTTAGTTAGGAGTTTCCTTCATGTCAGACATGGTGCAAAGCCTAGAAAATAGAGCTCTGAACAAAACTTAGACCTTGGCCCAAATGCAGGCTTCCCACACATGCTGTCCCATCTGTGCCCAAGTCTTAGGAGCCCATTTGTACAGATGGGGAACACATGCCCTGGGATTATGCAACCATACCCCATGTATGGGTTCCCCACTTACGAGTCTTCTAATTAACGGAGCGTGCATAAGGAAAGGGTGTGCACACAAGCTTAGGAGAGGCAGGAACTATGTGAGTATCCTCTAAAGCAGGGGTTTTCACCTTTCCTAATGCTGAGACACCTTATAGTTTCTCACAGTATCTACCCCAACCGTAAACTAATCTAGTTGTTATTCAGTTAATGTTATGAATCACAATGTAAATATCTGGATATACAGGATATCAAATATGTTATCCCTGTGAGTGGAGCATTTGACACCATCAAATCGGTAGCGACCCACAGGTTGAGAACCACTGATTTAATCCTATCTATAACCCTAATCCCAACACACACACATACACACACACACACACACACATCACGTACACACACACACGTGTGTGTGTGTGAGTGTGTATTTATGTATGTATATGTGTCTGTACTTACAATTAAAAATAGAAAATATGAATTTGAGAAAGAGTAAGAAGGTATAGTCCACGGAGGAAGGAAAGGAACAACAGAAATGATATAATTAGATTTTGATTTCAAAAACAAAAATTAAAAATGTAAATAAGAAATACCCAATTTAATAAAGATGGAGAAAAAAAATCTCTATAAAGCAATGTAATTTCCTTAAGTTGTGCAATACTGGGAAAAATTCACATGGTGGAAAATATTCCTTCACTGTCCTAAAAGAGCCTTTACTTTATAGTTAAGACCCCAAACCTCAGCAGGGATCAAAGAAGCAGGCCTAGTGGCTAGTTAGGTCCTAGAATTCCTCAGAGGATCAAGAAGTTCAAGGCCTGCTTGTCTCCAACAGAGGGAAAAAGAAGGCTGGGGGAAAACACTGTGCTGGAGAGCCTGCTTAGTATGCATGCAATCCTCTGCAACATACACACTCACACACACATGCACATACACACACACACACACTCACACACACATACACGCACGCATGCACGCACACGCACATATACACGTGCACAAAAAAATTAAATAAAAATGGTTCCTGTGACAGTGAAGAGAGTGAAAACAGTATACTATAACCCCAGTATTGTTACACATATTTCAGTTCAAGCTGATTGTATGAAAAAAGTTCTATTTTGCTGGGCGTTGTTGCCCCATGCATTTAATCCCAGCATTCAAGAGGCAGAGGCAGGCAGAGCTTTGTGAGTTCAGGGCCATCCTGGTCTACAAAGTGAGTCCTAGAGAGCCAGGGTTATTACACAGAGAAATCCTGTCTCAAAGTAAAGAAGAGAAGAGAGAGAGAGAGAGAGAGAGAGAGAGAGAGAGAGAGAGAGAGACAACAAACAAACAAACAAGCAAACAAACAAGAAACTTCAGTCCATTCATTTGGTCTGGCCCAGCAGCAGTGCTTATAGAAATGAAGGCCCACCATCATGCACAGCAGTTATTTGACAGGGTAAAAACTAACCCTTTAATCTGAGGGAGTGTCAGTCTTTACTGAGTACTGTTTTCCTATGACCCATTTCTGAAGTTGCAAGTGATGACGTTTCATCCAAGGCCATTGATATAGGGTTTAAGGTGGACAGCAGAGTATAATGGCCTCAATTCCTGAGAAGGGACAGCGTTCCCTGGTGGGTAGGATGCCAGTTCATGTTCAATAATGCATGGTGCCTAAAGTACACGATGGTTTCCTCCAGAAAGTAAAGAATCGAAACACACCCAATGATGACAAGACCTATTCTTAATAATTTAGAAACCTAGCGTATATCGTTGTAGTTTAGCCAGTGCTACCTAAGTAATATGTTCTACCATACCATAAAGACAGTTGCTTAACTATGCTCATATCTGCTTTCTTTGTAAGAATTAAAAACTGGAAGCAACCCACATGTCCCTCAACCAAAGAATGGATACAGAAAACGTGGTTCCTTTACCACAATGGAATACCACTCAGCTATTAAAAACAAAGACATCATAAAATTTGCATGCAAATGGATGGAATTAGAAAATATTCTGAGTGAGGTAACTCACACCCAGAAAGACTTGAGTATATATTCATTTGTAAGTGGCTATTAGCCATAAAGCACAGGGTAACCATGCTACAATCCACAGACTCAAAGAAGTTAAGCAAAAGGAGGGATTAGTGAGGATGCTTAAATTTCACTCAGAAGGAAAATAAAATAAACATCTGAAGTAGATGGAGAGAGGAGAACTGGTTAGAAGAGGAGGTGGGGAGGGAAATTGGGTTGGGGATCGGGTGTGGGGAGAGAAGAGGTGGAAGAGAGCTGGGACAAAGAAGGGAAATTGTTGGGAGGAATCTCTAAAACAAACTGGAAAGCTGAGATGGGGAGGAACTGACCCTAGATGAGACTCCTAGCATCTGAAGTGGCCACCTCCTGTAGCCAGGCAGGACTTCTAGTGGAGAAAGGAGACAACCACCCACCCACAAAACCTTTGAGCCAAAAATTGCCCTGCCTACAAGATGTGCAGGGATAAAAATGGAGCAGAGATTGAAGAAAAGGCCAACCAACGATAGCCCAACTTGATACCTACCCCATGGGAGCCAACCCCCGACACTATTAATGATACTCAGCTATGCTTGCAGACAGAAATACCTAGAGTAACTGATATCTGAGAGCCTTCATTCAAAAGCTGACAGAAACAGATATTGAGATCCACAGCTAAACATTAGGTGGAGCTCTGGGAGTCTTGTAAAAGAGTCTGGGAAGCACGGAGGGAGACAGAGAGGTGAAGGACACTACAAGAAGACCTGTCTCTGACTTGGACACTCTTGCCTGCTTTGTATATCTTTCTCCTAGCTGGGCGAGCTACCTTGTCTGGCCTTGGTGGAAGAGGATGAGCTTAGTTTTGCTAGGATTAGCTGTACCAGGGTGGGTTGGTACCGGGGGGTTGGGGGGGGATGAGGAAGGGTGGTGGAAGGATGGGACTAGGAAGAGAGGAGGGAAGGGGCTGCCATCAGAATGTAAAGTGAATAAATAAAATAATTACTGAAAAAAACAAAAACCTAGGGAGCCAAAGAAGTGTTTCAAGGTGAAAGTGCGAACTCACACCCACAAGGATATAGTCAGTGGAAAGAGTAGTGGTGCAGCAGGATGAGAATGGAAGGGAAACATCAAAATTAACATGAAAGTAAGCCAGTCGACTATCCAAGACCAGAACGCTTCCCTAAGACAGTACATTCAGATCAGTTTGCAAAGGAAGACCGGAAATCCTTTCCCACCTAGGTTTTTTTTCTAATAAAAGGAGAAAAGAGACACACACACATACACACACACACATACACACACACACACACACATACACACACACACACACACACACACACACACTCGTGTGTGAGAGGTAGGTATTATATGTGTCCCATAAAGGTTCAGTTCTGCAAGACCAGGGCTTGGAGGGCTCTTCCCCAGCTCACTAGTGCTCAACTCCTGTGTGAGTGCTTTCTGTTTGTTCCTAAGCAGTGTCTATCTCTAATTCTAACCAACTGTCCCCAGGGTAATCCTTTCCCCGAGGATAGGAGAGCATAGAACTGGGTATCCACTGACTCAGATCTGAGGTTCTTTTTTTCTGAGTCTTCATTGTCTTTTTTTCCTCTCCTGCTGTTTGGCTGTTGACTGCCTTCGGTTACTAAAGACACTGCTTTCTCTCTTCTCCATCTCTCCTTCCTTTGCCTGTCTCCCCCCACCCCCTCAAACCCTAATAAAATTGTCCTTGAGCTTCCTTCTGTTTTTTTTTTTTTTTTTTCAAAATCTTGCAATGAGATGTGCCCTATTCTGAACTATTCAATATTATATAACACTGTGGTTTTTCTGGCTGTTCCTTGCCCTAGGAGACTCCATGTTACAAACAGCTTTTGACTCCCTTTGAAGTGAAAACTGACTGCAGGCCCCAGGTGGACACACACACCGTTTCTTCTGTCAGGTATATCCTACCCAGTGTAGATAGAAAAATGGTGCATTCCTCAGAGAAAGCGAGCCACCTGATAAACGTTAGTGTGAGCTGAGCCTGTACAGGTACAAGACTTTATTAAAATCATGCCATGGAAGCAAGCCCAAGAATTCATTAGACACACAAAACCGACACCATGAAGTGATGGAAATCTAATAATGCGATGGTAAGCCCTCACACCAGTGACTAGATGCACAGTGATAATCTGATACCTGTCATGTGCATCAAGGACCAATCAGTTCCTTGACTGTCCCTAGAATATCTTTGTCTTAGTTACCCACTGTTAACATGGCCTACTCAACTGACTGTAGGTCTAATTGTTAGTCCATCTTGGCTATTTCCTGCTCCAGATCCAGTTTGACCTTTTACTGCAAAGCTAGCACCATCATTCTCAAACCCCCATCTAGCAGCACCCTCCAAAACATAGCCCCTTTTGATATCTCAGCAATACAAACTCAGCCCACACCTGAAACCTTTTGAATTCTGATACAGCCTATTTTACTTGTATTTATTCTGTAAAAAGCATATACACATGAGTATATTTTATGTGTGCTGTGTAGTATGAGAACCAACACTAATAATTAAGTTTGAAATAAAGGAATCAAAGAACCTTGGCCAGACTACCAAGGTAGGTGGGTTTTTATGACAAATTACTGACATTAAAACCAATAAACATTGATAATTTATTGTTGTTAGATGAATCCTGATCTGGAAAGACATGAAGATGTTTATCTATGTTCCTGGTGTAGCATACTCATGATTAAGACGAGAAAATCAAAGAAAACCCCAGTTTCCCCAGGAACAATTAGGACTTAAGAACCACAAGGGAAAAGTTGTTTTTTAAAAAATTATATATGTCAATTTTTAAAAGGGGGCATGGAGAAATAGCTCAGCATTTAAGAGTGCCGACTGCTCTTCTGAGGTCCTGAGTTTAATTCCCAGCAACCACATGGTACCTCACAACCATGAGATCTGATGATCTCGTCTGGTGCTGTCGGATGACAGCTACAGTGTCTTCACTGTACATAAAATAAATAAACAAATACATATACATAAAATAAATCTTTAAAAATTATGTATATATACATGTACATATACATATGTATACACACATATATGTATGCATATGGAAACACAGAAGGAAATTAATCACTTTAGAAGCATTTGCATTTGCATTGGCTGTATCTTCTTCCTCTACCTCTCTTCCCCAGGGACCCACTAAGCTTCTAGTGTGGCTAATGGATAGGTTCAGAATTTATCTGGCATTTCTCTGGAAGGCTCTACAAACATTTCCAGCTATAGTGGTGATGACAGCCCTGGAAAAGGAAGCAAAGGTCCCCTCTTAAATTCTGCTAAGTGCTCATCATTTTTATTAAGAGAGACATGGTTCAGCTCTAAGAGTCCTACACAAAGTAGCCTAAACACAGTGGCCAGCATCTCTAAAACCTTTAGCCTGATTAGGCTGATTCTCAAGGGAACTCTAAAGAAGGAACTGAAATTATCTTTTTTTTCTCTCTCTCTCTTTCTGAAGTACTCTGTGGACTCAAGCCCTAGATGCTTTATTCTGTCCTTCACTATATGTGTTTTGTTGATGTTACAAAATGAGGGTAATAAGTTCACTAGAGCTGTAATAAAGTCCTGATCAGCTAAATCAAAAGCAGAGGTTGCCTCTGTCTCATGCATCCTGCAATTGCCTGTAGTTCATTAGCTAGTAGTGGGTTCCTAGCTAGTAGTGGGTTCCTTCTCGCTGTGTTTGGATGCTATTGCAAAGATCTTACCCTTTCTGCACTCAAGTTCTGTGTTCTACATTCCTTCGGTCATGTCACCTTTGTCCTATTTCTTGTTTATTTGTTTCAATGGAAAACAGTTCTTCGTTTTCCAAAGTAGAAAAATTACCAGGGTAATTATCAGGTTCAACAAAAGTGTGTATATCATTTGCTTGCATAAAATACTAAGTATACTGAGTCACCACCCCTTTGAACCATCTGAACTTGTTTTATTCATATAATCCAACTATTGAATGACATCATGAATTCTCTGGGCCCTTGTATTGGCATCTGTTAGATACTATACCCAGTCTTCTCTTTGAAACCTCAGTTATCTATCATGTTTCTGCTTACTACAAGTAGGATGATACTGAAACATTTTTTTCTAAACAAGTAGGGTTCAATGTCATAAGCATGATCTTTGTCTCAAAAGGTCAAAAAGCCTCTAGTCTTTCGCACCTGGAGGAATCTACTTCTTTATAAGCCGCTGTGTTTTGTTGTGGGTTATTTCCCAAGGCTTCATGTAGTGGATTCTTGGTCCTCAGTGTTGGGTTATTACAAGATGATACAACCTAGTCTGGCCTGGAATCCTAGCTAATAGAACGCTCAAGTGGGAGGATAGTAAGTTTGAGACCAGCCAGATTGTTGGGACAACATTCCCTCACATTATATGAAGATGTGTTCCTGTATTTTCAATTCTTAATTCTGCACCAATACAGAGCTAAAGCTGGCAGAATTTTGGTATGTCATTTCTGACCTATCACCAACTTTCAATATGTAAATATCTGCCCAAGAGATGATTCTCTGAGATTATCATTAAAAAGCAAGCTGTCTTGGAGGTCAAGCAGCCCTTAATGCCTAATGGCACCCCTAGGAGATGGATCAGGCCTTGTCTTGCTGCTGATTGGTTCAGACTGGAATTGTAATATCTGTATAATAAAGAGCTGACAGCCGGAACTGGGGCAGGAAGTATGGGGGGTGGGGCTTCCAGGCACCAGAGATGTGGAAGAAAGATGTAGTAGATTCTAAAAGACACAGAAGAAGGCAGAGGGGAGATGGACAGAGCTGGAAGCAGGCAGTGAGAATCACATGGAGAGTCTGGGTGGCGGATATGTTAGGATATGGTTAGATAGCTAACTGAGAGACTGCCCTAGCAAAAGGTCAAAGCTTTACACTATATCGATGCCTCTGTGTCTTAATTAATCATCAAGAAGGATCAGTGAAAGTCCATCAATACTGGACTCTACAGAGTTAATGTGTTTAAGCCAGTGGTGGTGGTGGAGAGAGACAGATGAATCTTGGAGCTCACTAACCAGCCAGCCTACCCCAAATAACTAAGGCCAAGGCAGAAAGAGACCAAAGCAATTTGGAGGAGGAAGATTTTTCTTTTACTTACAGATTGAGGGTAGGGTCACTTGTGACAAAGAAGTCATAGCTTTAGGAACGTAAGTCGGATGTCACACCCACAATTGGAAAGCAGAGGGGAGTGAATGCTGATAGATCACTTGCTCTCTCCTCTGTTTTCATTCAGGGACTCAAGTTGAAGCTTTCAAGGTTTCAAGGTGGGCTTTCCCTTAGCTAACCTTTCTGGAAACATCCTCACAGACAAACAGAGATGAATTTCCACAGCGATTTTAAATCCAGTCAGGTTGACGATGAAGATTGACATCACACTCACTAAGGTTGCAAGGAAAATGTGACTTTCCAAACAATGACTGGAGCATGTCCTGTCAGGTCATGAGGCAGAGAAAATATTTCAAACTCATTCTCCTTCTGTTCACCCTCTCCCACGGACCTATACCCAGACATCCATAAAAGAGCCATGGGCAAAGAATGGTTAAGTGTTACAGAGCACTGCCTCCTATGGTACAGAGGGAAATAAAAAGAAAGGAGGACTAAAAAAATTAACCACAATGGAATAGAATGAGCGAGGTCTGATAATGCCAGATTGTACTCCTTTATTTCTGTATTATCATTTAAGATAAACATTCAACTGGAGGGTATAGAAATCAGTACACAAGAAATTCATCACCATAAAACTTTTCTAAGCAAGCGGGTGTTTCTTGGGATAGAACCATCAAAGAATGTCTATCTTACAGAAAGACACAGTTGTCTTTTAAAAATCCAGTAACTAACATATTTCCCATGAAAGGCCATTCCTCAACAAATTCTGCTATAATGAGATTATACTGTGCAGTATTTTATCAACTTCAAGAGCGCCTAACAATCGTGGTAACAAACACTCTAACAAGATTGCACCAACTGCTGGAGTGCCTGTTTGAGACATTCAAGATGACAGGCTATGGAAACTGAAGCTCTGGCTTATCCTGGATAAAATGAAAATTGCCTTCCGGCTAGTCTTGCATGCATTTGTATTCAGGTAATAAGTGACAAGATGAATTTTCCTTTCCAATTAAGTAATTTGTCACCCTTCAATCCATCTTCCATTATTTGTGCTATCTTTAGCATTCGAGATACATTTCTATAAATATACCAAATTATAGGAATCTACTTAAGGGTCAGAAGAGAAACTTCTTTTCCTGGTTTTCTACTTCCTCTATGCCTATACATATGAATGCATGATTCATTTCACTTCAAATAAATTTCACAAATTAGCTAGCACTTATTCAGTACCCATTCTATTCAAGGTTTTGATATAAATTGCATATACCAAAACTACTTTGAAATGCTTATAATTTATCTAACATGTACCTAACTTAACAGGAGTGATTCTTTTTTTCTGGATTTGAAGCTCTTTATCACATTGGCTTTTTCTTTCTTTTTTTAAAAGGTTTTATTAATTTACCTACTTTATATCCAGACCACAGCTTTCCCTCCAACCTCTCCTTCTCCTGCCTCTCATCTCATCATTCCCCATCCTCTTCTCCCTTTCTTCTCAGAGAAGGGAAGGTCTCCCATGGATATTAACTAGCCTTGGCCTATCAAGTTGAAGTAAGACTAGGTGTTTCTTCTCCTAGTGAGTCTAGACAAGGCAGCCCAGTTAGGAGAAAGGGGTCCAAAGGCAGGAAACGAAGTCAGAGACAGCCCTTGCTCCAGTTTTTAGGAGTCCCAGGTAGAGACATAGATGTGTGTGTGTGTGTGTGTGTGTGTGTGTGTGTGTGTGTGTGTGTGTGTGTGTGTGTGTGTGTGTAGAAGACCTAAGTCAGTCCTTTGCATGCTCTCTGGTTGTTGGTTCAGTGTCTGTGACCCCCAATGGGCCCAGGTTAGTTGATTGGTTGATTCTGTAGATTCTCTTTTGTTGTTCTTAACCCCTCTGACTCCTGCAATCCTTCTTCCACCTTTTCCATAAGATTCCCTCACTCCCAATGGAGGAATGTTGATATCAACCAACCCACAAAACCTTTGACCCACAATTTGTCCTGCCTACAAGATGTGTGGAGATAAGCATGGAGCAGAGATTGAGGGAATGGTGAACCAATAACTGGCCCAGCTTGAGACCCATGCCATAAGAGAGAGCCCACTTCTGACATTGTTAATGATATCCTGCTATACTTACAGACAGGAACCTAGAGTAACTGTCCCTGTGAGCCTTCACCCAGCAGCTGATGTAAACAGACCCACAGTCCTTTCTTAACTAATATTACAGAGCTCACAGCTCACAGTTATTAATAAAATTTCTTTTCTTTTGTATATTAAGATAGCATCTCTGCTTATTTGACTGGTCACTGGGTCAAACTTTTTAGAACTTAGTCACTTGTGCAAAGGCTTTAGGGTCTTTCCCCATATTCTTTGCATAGGTCTTACCAAGGTGCATTTGAGAAATGCAATGTTGGCCTGCCAATTTAGGATGACTGCGGTTCCAGAAGTCAGTGCATGGTGCTCTGTGTCGTGTACTGTGTAGGCAGAAAGATGAGAATTATGATGTCTCTTCACTCAAGAAGATCCCACTTTAATGTATAAGGAAGGTAACATGTAGTAACCGAAAACACAGAGAAGGTCGCAAATTATTTAAGCAGGGAATGGAGTTAAGTTTGTAAGCTATCAAAGAGGCTAAGTGGATGAAGTGACATTTGAATGTGACCTGACAAGATGGAAGGAAAGAAAATTTCAATTTTCACAGAACCAAATTCAGCACTAGTGAAGGACTAGTGGCTTCCTATGCTCAAAGTGTTTCTCCTGAGGTAAGGAGATGGTTGGGAGGTATTGGGTGGAGAAAAGCTAATAGGATAATGTAAGTATATGTTAGCCACCAACTGAGACCCTTGGATGACTTTGAACATGTTATTCAAGTTCTTTAAGACTGAGTAACCTTATCTTTTGAATATGAAAGTCATTCAGTAGCACAGGATGTCATGGGGGCTAAGAGAATCAAGGCAGTCTTTCATCCTAACGCCATTCCCAACTTGGCTTTTATTTGAAGTCATTAGATCACTAAAGAAAGCAAAAGCTAAAATTGTATTCTGATTTTCTAGTAGGCCCAGTAACAATTTGTATCTAACAGTTTGTATCTACTGATTGTTTCATGCATTCAGGACGCAAAGCTAAGTATCCCAAGGCCTCTTCTTCATGTGACAGAACTTCTTATCATATTCACTTTGCATTAAACAAAACAAAACTGGGATTCATAGAGCTAAAGTAATGCCCAAAAGACTAGGATGTGGGAGGGAACTGAGGTGACAGAAGTAGCCCAACTCTGTGGCTCAAGCTTGCAAGTAAAGTCCATCTGTTTTCTTCAACATAAGCTCATGGCGTTCATACTACATGCTCGAGACTGCCAATGAACCAAAGAGGCAATGAGCTCTGTCCTTCTGAACTCAGACCTATGCAAGGTTAATGCAAGTTAACAAATAAATAAGTTGTAGAGTTGTAAAAAGTTACTAATGTGCTACTTTAATTAAATATACACATTAGTATATTTAAGCATGATATTCTTATACATAAGATGTATCCAGCTTCATTTTTTCCACAGATCAAACCCGACCTCCTTTTCTCTACCATCTACAAATTCTTCACACTCTTCTCAACCTGCAGTGGTCACTAGTTTTACTTTCAGGTCAATTTTGATTAGATTCCATGTGTTGGAGAGAGCCTGCATGCAGTGTTGCCCTTTCTGTATCTGCCTCATATTTATTTAACACAATGTCATCCAGTTACACGCTCTTTGCTACAGATGGAGGATTTCATTTTCTTTTTGGGTAAATTATACCACCTTGTGTCTAGGTGTCATATATTATTCACACTATCATCTGTCAGGGACCACCTGGACTGGTACCACATCCAGTTATCATGCATAGCACTGCAGTCAAGACGGGCGTACAAGAGCCTTTTCACTTGTGACCTCATCTCCTTTGGATCTGCCTTTGCTTTTGAGAACTCTTCATGTTTTCCCCGTAGTGGCTGCAATTAATTTACACTCTCACTAATATGTTAGTATTTATTATCCTATGTGTTTTAACAATAAGTTCTTTATTTATTCCTCTCTTTTTTTCTCTCCCTCTCTTTCTTTTTCTCTCTTTTTCTAAGACAGTTCTTTTCTGTGTGGCCCTAGCTATCCTGGAACTCACTATGTAGACCAGGCTAGCCTTGAACTCAGTAATTAACTTGCATCTACCTCCTAAGCACTGAGATTAGAGGCATGAACCTCTACTTCCAGGAAAAATTAATATTTCTAACTGGGATGAGATAGCTTCTCACTATAACTTTGACTCACATTTTTCTGCTGGCTAACAATATTGGGCATTTAAGAATATTTTGTTTTTATTTTTAATTATGGGTATGAGTTGGTGAATGTGAGTGCAGGTGCCCTCACATAGGACGCTAGAGGTCTCAGTTGGCCTGGAGCTGGAGTTACAGGTAATTATGAACTGACTAAAATACATGGATGCTGGGAACAGAACTCAGGTCCTCTGCAAAAACAATATGTTCTTTTAACGAAAAAACCGCCTTCCCAGGCCTTCATACACAGTAAACATTACATTGTAATATTTAAGTTTTGTTCTTTTAAAAAATTGCTATGCCTTGATAAATCTGCTATTTGTGCCTGGCTTTCTCGTAACATTTAATTGTTTATCAGTATTCTTTGACATCTTACTGAGACTCAAATTCTTTACCAAAGATTTCATCTGTATCCATTTCTTTGGGATGCTGGCTAGAGGGTTATTTGTTTGGGACCATCACACTGTGTTGGTTCTTCACATTTCTCACGCTCCTACTTTGAGATGCATGTATCTAGTGGACATGGCACCTCTGTCAGTTTTATGTGATGGGCTTTGGAGTAAAAAGATTTCGTCTGAAGATGTCTGGGGATAGTGGTTTTATTTCCAACTGCATACCAATGTATACTGTCCCTGTGGCCTCTTTGTTGTGTTGAATGACAAGAGCACAGAAGATACTGAGACAGTGTCAGAAATACCACTCTCTCTGTAAACCATACAATTCAGGCCAGACTGGTGCACTCAGCATTGGATATGGGATGCTTCCTGCAAAGTGACTTCAACGGTACATGTGGTCACACTTATCCAGTGATAGTAGGTTCTGTGGCACTTCTGAAACTGCATTTGCTAACAACAAGAGCCACCGGTGCTGGCATTTCTGGGAGTGGTGAGGTGTCTGAAAAACTTGCCCTCCAATCTGTGAGTGGTATGAAACCAGATGCTATACAGGGGGAGGTGATAGCCTGAAACATAGAATTCCCTCTGTGGTGTCACACAGTCATGACAGTAGGGTGTGGTCAGACAAAGCGGTAGTGGGATCCTCTAGGTGGTTATGCTACAACTACAGTGGCACTCTGGAGTCACTCAAGCCTACTCGGAGCCAGCACATTACTGTGGGCCAGCAGTTGTGGAAACCAGCCTCCTGACAAGATGAAAACAGGTTAGAGTGACAGCCATGGAAGAGGTAAGGACACACAGGAAGAAAACTGAGCCAGGCGAATTTGTTGGTGAGTCCACATGGAACATGAGAGAAACTACCAGTGCGAGATGCCAGAGTTCAGTGTCACCTTGATAAGCTTATGGCTCTGTGGCATCCCAAATGAATGATCTTCCCTGTCTCTGGCTTCCTGCTCTAAGAAAGGAACACTCATTCTCTTAGGACTGTCATATTCAACGTAATGATTAGGGACAGTGAAAATAAGGAGCAGAGAACACAGGCAGAAAGGCCAGCATATCTCTGAGCACACAGGGGAATTCCTGCTGCTTCTAGTGGCAATAGAACAATAGGCTTCTCCAGGCTCCCAAGCTCACACAAAGCTGTTCAGTCTGAGGGGGAAGTGGGAGTCGCTGATAAAATGAGGAATGTCTATCTTGGGAGTTTTGCTACCACTTTGCTTTAATTATTCTACATTTCTTAAGCTGCTGAATCTATAAAGGCTTACCCACTCGGCTGTTTCTCCTTCTGTGTCTGGGATAAAGCCATTTTCCCCCTTTCCAGTCTGTCTTTCTCTACAGTGAATGAACACATTTTCTCTTTGTGAAGGAGCCTCTCTATCTATGAGTAAATGATATGCGGCCAGACCCATTGTACTGAGCAAGATGATACAGCAGTGATCCATGATCCATTGTGAACCAGGCCATACAGATCATGAAATACATGTACTCAGGGTCTGTATACTCAGACTGTCCCCCAACTCCTTGGGATGTGATGTAGGCCAAGTTATCACCTGGAAATGCTCTTCATCTGTTTCATGAGAAATGTTGATATCACTCAACAGCTAAGAATTTTACAGAGAACAAAATAAAATATATAAAGTTAATATTAACTTGGAGTCTGGCTCCAAAGGACTCACGGTATATTTGCTAATTTGCTATCATTTTGACATGGTTTATGATTAACCTCACTAACAGGAATTGCTAAGGAGCTAGAATAAAGTAGACAATCGGGGAATATTAAGCAACATCTCCTTTCTAAACATAATTGAGTTCCGAATCAGATGGAGAGATTTCTAATCTAGGGTAGTAAGATCGGGTAACTAGTGAGAAAGTGAAGACAGGCACACCATGCAATTCCTGTTCGGCCTTCCAGACAATGCCCATGTGTATGTAAAACCAGCCATCTCTTGTCATAATAATGTTGTATAATAAGTCCATACATACCCTCTGGGAGGGCACTTGCCTAGCAGATAAAAGGTACCAGGTTCAATCCTTGGCAGAAAGGTGGGGGCAGGGAGAGAGGGATTATGGGAGGTGGCTCAGTGGCATATAATATTAAATTTTGCTCACAATCTGACTGACCAACCAGCAAATATTGCAGATCCAAGCCTGTGCTTTCATCCGGTACATATTTCTCCCTACCACATTCAGTTGGCCAGAGCAAACCAGGGACAGCCATTTCCCATGGGGCAGACACAAAATAAACAGTTTTACAATAGATCTGGAACATCCGTTAGTTTATGGAGGTGAGTCCGTCCTGACCTCAGCCACATGATACCGCAGCAGATTTATGGCAGAGGGGACTGCCATCATGATAATTATTTATATCCTTTCTGACGACTGAGAAAAATTAGTTTCAGATCCATGAATTCAAGCTCCCCACTTAATCTCTCTCCTGCACTCTGCAGAGGGAATCTGGGAAACTGTGCAGAGCACGCCGCTGTAACCGATCCTGCTCCCCCAGAGATGTGGGGGTTTGTCCTTATCATTTCTAATTGACCTTGGCCAAAGATATAACTCTGCTCTCCCCTTACCTCTCACTCCCAAACTTCTCTGCCAAGCTTATTTGCATTAATTAATACTTTCAGCTAATGAAATTTGTTTTTTTTCCTGAAATAGCACAATGACAGATCCTTGCTTAGATCTCTCACCTACTTTCTGGGTTAGTTTTGTGCGATTGACTTTAATGGGTGTGCCCTGGACATTTGTATTGATGAGCACAGAAAACAGAATGGCTGCCTTCACCACATTTCCCATGAGGATTTCAGTTAGAATAATCCAAAATAACATAATTAGTCTAATGAGCTGATGCCTACTGATAACCTAGCCAGGCAATTCTTCTGAGCAGACTAGCTAGGCAGCCTTACAAGTTCTACCATAAGGGGAAGAGGCACTGGGCTACCTTCTCTTGATATCTGAGGCTGAGAGTGACCAAGGGGTTTATGACAAAATTCAAGTTAACTCTGAACTTGTCCCTCTTTGGCTCTAACACAGGGCCCTGCTTGCAAATGAGTGTTACAATACACTCAGAGATAAACTAGACACACAGACTAATATCCAACCTTTTAGTTGTTCACTCATTATGCCTGAAATTATTCTAAGCATTTACACTGTTTTCACTTCCTTTTCATCGTCTGTCTTCTTTACCTTTTTTAAAAATTTCGGGTCTGTGAGATGGCTGAGGCAGGGGGAAGTCTTTTGTTCCCAAGGCTGATGACCTTAGTAAAATTCCCCGACCCTACTTGATGGAAACAACCAACTCCAATAATTTATCCTCTGATCATGTGCCCACATATATAAATATAAATGAATAAAATTAATGTAACTGAAATATGTATAATTATATACATATTTAATTTTCTTTCCATCTTTTTTTCTCTTCTTCCTTTCCTTAATTTTCCTCTTCAATACAAAGTAACATTAATATTGTTAGAACCAAGATACGAAGCAGCACTGTTATGGGCTAGAAATAGCCAAGTAAATTTGGCCTCCCTTGAGCCTGGTACACCCACTCTGTGAAGCATTACTTAATACATCCTGACTCAAGACTGCTTATCTTTTGTTTTTCTTAGGGCCAGCTGGTCCCTCAGGAGCAGACCATTTGTCCAAATATGTATTTTTCATATGTGTACTATCCATCTAATGTCAATACCATATTCTCCAACCACCCCCCTCACTTTGTTCTCCTTTTCTGGGCCAATAGCTACCTCCCTTAAGAACTCCCAGGGACATGTGCCAGAGCAGTAAAGAGCCTCTGTGCTAAAACCTCAAATTATTCAAGCTAGCCAGCCCCACCTCCAGCCCATTGCCAGTTGCATGCATTTCTTCCTGCAAAATCCACAATACAAGTTCTTGGGGAAATTTTCTTTCAGTGACTTTTTGTGAGCACCTAGACTGCAACCATTAGGACAGAAGGAGCATCCTAAGAGACACTATGGGTCCTACCTTTGCCTATCAGGCAATTAAACAAAAGACTCTAAGAATCCTCTCAAAAATTTCATTTTAGAAGAAAAATTCAGTGAGAGAGGCAAAGTAGAAGAGTTTGCATGAGGTTAGCTGTTAGGGGCCACTTGAAATATTACCACAGAAAGAAAGACAGGTTGGTGGGTCAGGCTTTCAGAAACACTGTCACTTCCTTGCTTGGTTCCATAGCAAAATTTCGTGTGGCCCATCAACAACACTAGAAAGTAAAGACTGAGGTGTCAAGCGTCAATTATGGTATATCCATGGCTCCGATCTTTGATAGTTACTGACATGTGTTGTTTCCCAAATGTCAAATGGTGGCAAAAAACTTAAGATGCTTAGTTAATTTGAAATAGTTTTATTCTATCCAGACCCAAGCTGTTCACATTTCTAAAAGTAACAGCTCATGAGAATAGAAAAACCTCACTTATTCTAAATAACTCCAGAAGACACACCCAAAATCAATAGGGGTACCAGTGTGCCCATGTTTGGCATCAGATAGGCAAGCTGGCAAGAAAGCTACAATGAAAAACATCAACTCCAACTGCCAGCCAAACTCTCAGCAAAGTCTTTGAGACCTGATAAACTAACACCCAGCTGTTTGAACACATTAGTGTGTGCATGGGGAAATTTCTTAAATAAATAAATATGTGCCTTCTAAGAAACAGGCTGCACCTTCACTGTTGACCTGTTAGCAGAGACATTTGCTGCTTCCTTTAAAATATAAAATAATCATCCTTATTTTCTGGTACTGAGTCACAGTGTTTCCAGAGAGATAATATTCTATGGTATTAGAACCATTTCATGCTTACATCCACGGAATGCCAACCAGTGTTTGGTACCTCTCCAATTTGCTGACACTTGCTTGATGTTTTAAAATTCAAGGCTGCTATAAATAAAAGGGTCTTCTGAGGTCCCCTTACAGAGTTGGTAGGTATAAAACAAAGTGTTCTGAAAGGAAATCACCGTCACCAGCATTTAGCAGGCATTTATTATGTGTGGGGCAATATGATAAAAACTTTATATGACAACCTTTGTGTTTTCAGAACAACCCTATAAATGGCTTTTCATAGTCCCATCTTAACACTTGTTTGTGAGGAAGCTTTCCAGAATAAGAGCCATAGGAAATGGAGAAATGGATGCTTGAGACCTATTCTACCAGGCTGGGATCCCTGCCCTCCATTCCAATGGAGGGGCCATGGTAGTAGGGCAGAAGGAGACCCAACCCTTCATCGTTAGCAATGTCAGCTGATAGAGATATGGGGAATGGGGACTGATCCTTTATTTTCAGGCCACCCCAGGATGATGAACCTAGGGAGAAAGATACCATGTTTCTCCCAGTTTTATACCCAAAGATGAATAGAGTTAGAACTTTAATTCTGAATCAATTCCTGTTCTCTGCACCAGGGAAATAATAGAGTTAGGTAAATCATGTTTCTTTAATAGCTGCTGTGTTTGGGTTGGAGGCTGCTTGTCTGTGGAAACTGGAGGTGGCCCGAGGACATCTTGCTCCATTGCTTACCTCCTCACTTTTGTGGCCAAGGGTTTTCACGGAACCTGTCTTTGAATGAACTCCAGAGGTCCTCCTGGTACCAGAGCCAGGGTTACAAATGTGTGCACCTGAGGCTGGCTTTTATGTGGTTCCAGTATTTGAAACTCAGGTCCTCATAATTTTATGACAGGGATTTGACAGGCTGAGCTGTCTCCTCAGTCCCCGCTTTAATAGTCTTCAAGTTTCAAGTGGCACAAATGTTTAAAGATATCAAAAGTTCCAAATACCTAGGAGTCCTCTCAAGAGCCATTTCAAAAGATTACCCATCTTCTACCCAACTCACAACTGCACCAGACAGTAAGAGATAAAGGGAGCATGGAATGATTTCAAGGTGGTATTGAACAGGGTCCTTGAACTCAAGGAAGATTCCAGTTTACTCGTGGCAGATTCCTGGGCTTCGTCTTGGGTCTAACGGTGTTGATAAAGGGCAGAGTGCAGCCGAAAGTCTTACTCTGACATCATGAGACATATTCAAAACTGTGTGTTAGGGTTTTCTTTGCCGTGATAAAAGACCATGGCCAGAAGAATGTGAACAGAAAGGATTTATTTCATCTTTCAGCTCTTAAGTCATACTCCATCTCTGAGGAAAGTCAGGGCAGAAACTCAAGGCAGGAACCTAGAGGCATAAACTGAAGCAGAAGCCACTGAGGAGTGCTGCTTACTGGCCTGCTCAGCCTGCTTTCTTATACCATCCAGGACTACATGCCCAGCCCAGCACAAAGGGTTTGATCCTCCACATCAGCCACTACTAGTAAGTCTACAGGCTTGCCCGCAGGCCAATCTAATAGAAGCATTTTTTTTTCAATTGTAATTCCCTCTTTGGATAACTTTAGCTTGTGTCAGGTTGACCACAGGAAAACAAAACAAACAAACAAATAAACAAAAACAGCTAGGACAAAGAACTTTCCTATTTCCCAAATAAAACTACACGTTAAAACTACGTGTATATAGAGTTAGTTACTTGACATACAGCTTGCAAAAATAACTACAGAATATGTGGGAGTTCTCATTGATTTCATACATTCAGCCCATTTTGTTTCCTCTTGAAGTCATGCACTTAGTTCCCAAATATGCACAGTGTCAGATATATTAGATACTGTTTCCTTTGCCAAGATTTGTAGACATACCATCTCATGTTGCACGGAGGTGTCACATTCCACAGCAGTCTAAATGCACTGCAGTGAGCTGCAGTGTATGCTGGATCTGTTCTTCCCATCACCAGTGCAATCACAAATATCATAAAATATGGTGACAGTGGCCCAGGGACACTTAAAATGCTGTCCACCATACAAGAAAGTGTCACATACCATTGTGTAGCAATACAATTCCATTAACACACAGCTATTGCTAATTTCTCTGTTTACTGAGATCTACCCTTTGCTGTTATTTTATACTATGTTCCCCTTACACAGTTAAGTATAAAGCAGTGTTTCTTGTTAGCTGGGAACAGCCTCTTGCTTTTACCATGCCCCTTTATTGTATCACTTTCCATCATTGTTCTTACAGAGTCAATATCCTCCTGTTAGATGTGAGAAAAACAAGCAAGCAAACAAACTCTTCATCTTACCTATTGCTGTGAAGAGACACCATGGCCCTGGCAACTCTTAGAAAAGCAATCCTTTAATTAGGGCTGGCTCACAGCTTTAGAGGGTTGGTCCATGATCATCAAGCCAGGAGGTAGACAGACACAGCTCTGGAACAGTGCCGAGAACTTATCATCTCAATCGCAAGTAGCAAGCAGAGAGCAAAAAAATGAGAGAGAGAGAGAGAGAGAGAGAGAGAGAGAGAGAGAGAGAGAGAGAGAGAGAATGAGAAAGAGAGAATGAGAGAGACAGAGACAGACAGAGACAGACAGAGAGAAAGAGAATGAGAGAGAGAGAATGAGAGAGATAGAGACAGACAGAGAGAGAAACAGAGAGAGACAGAGAGAAAGAGAGAGAGAGGGAAGGAGAGGAGAGGGAGAGGGGAGGGAGGAGAGAGAGAGAGAGAGAGAGAGAGAGAGAGAGAGAGAGAGAGAGAGATGAGAGAGACTAGACTTAGTGAGGAAGTTTGAAACTTCAAAGCCTATCCCTCGGTAACACACCTCCTCCAACAAGGCCACACCCCCCAATCCTTTTCAAATATTTCCACTGCCTAGGGACCAAGCATTCAAACATAGGAGCCTATAGAGGGCCATTTTTATCAAAACCACCACAATAATCTTATTTAATCACAATGATAATGAATCATCACTGTCTACTATATATTAAGGCTTCATATAATTTTTGGTGTTTACCATTTTTAAGGTAGGTTTAGCATGGATGAAGAGGCTTTGAGGGAGAAGTCTGTACCAGATCACAGAAGAGAAAATGAGAGAAATGAGGGCACATTTTGTTATAAACACCACTCTTTCACTGAACACGGTTCTTACTATGGCAAAACCTTCAAATCTAAAGGAGTTTTGAAACTATCAGGAACTACAGTTCAGCCCAAAGGCCCAAATCAGAATCATAGGCTCAGAAGGAAATCTCAAGCGTGAGCAGACTGTAAAACGTTGCACTTAGGGGAAATATTTCTTTTCATGCAATGTGTAAGATAAAGGTTAAATTAAAGGTTAATTCACCTTTCACATTTGCTGATGCATTAACAAGATTAAAGGGTCTTAAATGAAGACTCATCTGTTTTCAAAACAAGTCCATTTTCGTTGAAACCCTCCACTAAATTTCTAGATAAAGAATAAATTATTACATAGTATTTTTCTAGACTATGACAATTTCATTTTATTTGAAAAATATTTTTAGAATTTTGCCTTGTATTCTTGCTATTTATGAAAGGGTTGAAGAAAATGAACGACTGTTTTGTTCTAGAGACTTAAAACAACTACTGAACATTTTGTTGATATTGGGTTCTATGCAAGGCATTGGATATTCAGCACAATAAGAAAAATGTAACTCTTAACACTCTTGAAATTTATGACACGGAGCCAACTTAATGTGCAAAATAATAGGATGTGTTATTGTTAAAAAGAAGCAGACCAGGAACTATGAAAGATTGCAGGATGCATAAGGGCATTTGCTGAGCAAGCATAAGGTCCTGAGTTCTAATCTCTAGCACCCATCTAAGGAAGCCAGGCATGGTCGCATGTGTACTGAACCACAGTGCTGTGGAAGAGGTAGAGACAGGAAGATTGATGGGAATTGGTGGGCCATCTAACTCTAGGTTCAGTGAGAGACCCGATCTCAAGGGAACGGGACAGAGAGTGATCAAGCAAACAGTTAGATTTTTCTCCTTTGGCCTCTACCTGGGCTCATAAGGTTATACCTGTACACATGGGCATACAACACACATTCATACACATAAAAGTGAAAGTAAAATTTAAAGGGAGCAGCAGAGTGAGTCTCTTTGTATTGGGTCGTCAGATACCAAGCAGTTTCCATGAAACAGCTTCAGAAACATGAGACCATTCAACAGCGATCTAGTTCATTCATAGTAAATAATCTCAGAACAATGAGTGTGCCCAGTATTTATGCTTTAGGGTCTTCCTCTCAACATACGTTTAAAAATATCTACACTGTCTTGCATCTTTGCAGAAATCGTTGTTTGGTTGGATTCATTATTAGTTAGTGCTCGATAGAATTATATATATATATATTATATATAAATATTTATATATATTTAGAATTTTAAATATATATTTATTATATATATGTATATATAATTATATATATATGTATATTTGGGAGTTTGCATGCACATAAATTTTAAGAATCCTTAAGGTGCCTGTTTTCTTAAGGATATATGCAATACTTAACATACATTGCATGTTCCAAAACTTGATCTACAGCGTTGCACATACTAGGTGCTTCATGTGCTTGATTAGATCATTACATATTCAACCTTTATGTCAGCTATTGTATTTCCAGCATCTCGAGTAATGATTTTTAGGTGAGCATATTTTAGCTTTAATGTGAACTAGTAGGAGATCTCAGTAAGTAGCATTTTTTTCCACAAAAACAAACATATTGTTTGGGGTATGGAAAGAAGTCATAGCAACTATATTGGACCTATTTATCTCCTAATCCTTTTAAAATTAAATGTGTCTAATGTGAGTGGATATCACCCATTGATGTCCAAGGTTGGGTCTTCGTGATACTGATTAATTATCTGCAACTTGTAAATAGCAAGAGGTGACGAGAGGATGCCTTTGAACTTTCCTAGAAAACCTGGCTTTGTTTTTCATATCTCTACTCTGCAGTAGCCTGAGTCCCAGCACTGAGAAGCTAGAAGGTATTTAATAAATGTTCCTGGACTTGAACTGAACACAGACAAATCACTTTAATACCATATGCGAATGTTTACTGTGTGCTTCTCCATAATAATTAGATTGGGAAATGTTTAAAGAAATACCCAGCCTGAATTTTAATGCAGGGCACATCTCTCAACTGAAATTGATGGTCCCCTTAATGTCTCCTGTGAAGGGAGAATAGCATTTACAACGGTGAGTATGCCAGGAGCAGTCTGGGAAGTGTCAGGGTGGTTTGCCATTGCCTGTTGGTCTAATTGAGGAAAACAAGCTTTTCTTAATAAACCAAGCCTTGCACAGGCTTCAGAAGGCTGTTCAAATGGAGGGAGGTTGACTTGACTAAACACTTATTATTATTGCCTATTAAAGTTATTCATTACTTATGGGATAAAGCCATCAAGAGGATTCCATTTTGATGAGAGGCAATAGACACTAGTTCTCAGGCTTTGAAAACAATAGAGTTTGGTCCTTTTTCCTGCCTAAGACCTTGGCAATCTATTGTACTTTCTGGGCCTAAGTTTCCTGATTGACAAAAGTGATGGCAGTATGATCAACCTCACCAGGCTATACTCTCCTGTTACTGCATCCTGCTAATTGGAAGGATAATGTGTCTGCACCACCCATGAGCTTCTCAAAAATTTGGTTCCTTCAGTCCTATCTCAGACCACTGGAACAGAAATTTCCTATTAGCCAGATTCTCTGGTGAGTTACCTCGATATTGAAAAATGTAGCTCTTCACTGCCTTACAGATGCTTTGCACACAGAAAATGCCTCTTAAGTACTGGCTACTGTCACTTAATGAGTAAGTGTGAGAAATAGTGTAAAACCATTGCAGCCTCTGGAAAGAGTGCTAAAATGTGTGCACTGGATGGGTTCTGTATGCCTCTCGCTCTCTCCTCTTCAACAGTGCAGTCAGCCATGGCCAGTCCTCCGTGGGCACCATTCAGTTTAAATGTGGCTTGCTTTGTTTGGGGGATCATTTGTAAAAGTTGCAGCTCAGCGGTAGACATCCATCAGCTCCAGACTCCTCTGTGGCTTCAAACTTACAGCTTTATCGGAATTGGCAGGCCGGCGGTAAAGGGAAAATATTAATTGACCTTTTCCTCTCTCCATAGCCGTGAGCAGTGTATATTGGTTTTAAATGGATTCTTCACACTCCCTCATCTTGATCGTCCCTTTCCACACACAAAATAGACAGCAAAAGATGAAACATAAGGGAATTAAGAAATGTAAGAGGCGATCATTTCCAGTTCCCTTGAGCCCGTTTTAACTGAGACCGTAGACACGGTAAGCTATTGGGTTGGGGGTGGGGGAAAACGATGCTTTCCCATGGGTTATGAGTCTCACCTCCCCCACTCCGGTGCATGCGCGTACATGTGTGCACCTTCTGGAAAGCTCCTAGAGAAGTAGCTCAGCATTTGGCTTTGAGAACTCCCATTTCCCCTGGGCAGATCTGGGATGCTTGGCAGAGGCAATGCATACCGGATGAGCTTGCAGCAGAAAATACAAACCATGACTATTTGAGACAGCAGGATGCTGGCCCCAGAGCGGAGGCACAACTGACAGTGTCAGGCAGCAAAAAGTTCATTTACTAGGTTCTCTATAAAGACGAGCCGAGTCACTTTAAACTGTGATGCAATGCTTCTTCCATATCCGAGCTGAAACAGAGGAAATGGGAGGTGTTGGCAAGAGAAACTTTAACAAGAGAATTGGAAGGCTGCCCTCCTTCAAGTGTGCTGGAATGGTCTGTGATCTACTGTCTCCTGGAAAATGGCTTCGGTTGTGTAAGAATCCTCATAGAAATCAGACAAGTCTTCCTGCACATGGGCTCATTGTGTGGTGTTGACATCAAACTGAGAAAATGTAATTTGTTCTCAGCCACCAGTATTCACCTCATGTGAATATTTCTCCTTGGGTCTTTTAGTCCATTGTTTAAACACATTTGCTTTCTGAGAGCTCCCAGTGTGCCACGAATGCCTCTCTGGTGAATGGATGAGGAGTCCAGTCAATGAGTGAGCATTATATTAGTTTCTGATAACACTTGCGTTATTTGAAATGAAAGAGTATGCGTTATGAACTTATATGTGAAGCCCTATACCAATGCCATGACTAGGAGCATGTGTCTGTCGATGTCGCCCTAAGGTGCCCTCCCACATGGAGTGCCAAACCCAAATTCCACACTCCAGCCTTGAAACATCCAAGATGCTTGCCTTAGCTGCCAGCTGTTCTCTTACTCCTCCAGGCCAGTTCCAGTTCCCTGGGTGAGCGTGAAAACAGGAGCAGTCCAGATTCTGTCCTAGGATCCACTGCCCCTTCTTCAGGTACTTCTAGTCCTCTGAATCGCCTCCTTATCAGAAAGCCATGTTCCCAGAATTCCGACAGAGATGCCTTCCTCTCCTGGTCTCCATGTTTTCCATTCCGGTTCCCCTGCTTCACTGCACTGCTAATGATTTGATAGAGTATGTAATTAGTTATATAATCATTTATTAACTGACTATACAGCCAGACTATTAGTTACATGAGGTCAAGAATTTTATCTGGGTTTTGTTTACTGCTTCTTCAGCTCTGCTGCCTAGAAAAAAACCCTGAGACAGGACCAAGGGTCAGTAAATAATTGGAATTGATTAATTGAATTGCTTTATTTGTACCATCTATCACACAAGGAATATATATGTGTGTGTGTGTGTGTGTGTGTGTATGTGTGTGTGTGTGTGTGTGTGTGTGTGTGTGTGTGTGTGTGTGTGAAAATTGTATATGGATGTGTGTTATGGCTAGCCCTTTATAAAACTTGATGCCAGTTTCCTTCTCCTCTCCTGGAGGTAATCAAACCGTGAAGTTGGCACTTAAACATGTATGAACTTCTTTACCATACAAGCATGTGTAGTATCAACCAACAAATAACAATCAGGTACCTGTAGCCTGTGCTTTGTCATAGCACAGACTAAGATACCACAGCTGTGCACTGTGCCATGACAAAGCATAATGTAGCATAGTATACCTGTAACTTTAAAAACAATTCTCCAACTCCAGTCCACAGCAAAACCACAAGGGGGACTTGCACAAACCCCAGGAGCCAAACCCCAAATGAATATCATCTAAGAAATCTCTGAGGGAGAAACCCTGACATTATTTCTTTAAAATGTTCAAGAGAGACTCCTGGGAGCCCACAGGCCACTCCAGCCTAGGAAACAGGTAGGCTAACTGCAGATCTTTACCTCTTTCTCAGTTCCTCCAAAACCAGTCTCTTGGTAGCAGATAACTTACAGCCCCCATCTCCAGTGGATCACATAGCTCTTCCCCTCCTAGTTCCCCTCCCCTCACCCATTGCTTTATTCTAGCTCCTTACCCCAGTAGGCATACTGTGGGAAACACTGAGCTTCTCTGGAAGTAAGTAGGCTAACTACAGATCTTACCTCTCCCTGCATTTGTTCAATCCAAGTCCAGAGGCCCTCCTTATCCTCTGTCACCATTCCCAGGGGACAAAGCAGACCCTTATGGTACATCCTGATTTCCTTCCTCTTATAGAACACTCAGGTCCCCTCTCCCAGCTCATCCCCATCCCCAAGTGTCAGCTGTTACCAGGAACCCCCAGTAACTATACCTAACAGGATCCCAGAAGAATATCCTACCAGGTAGCACACAGCCACCACACTCCCCTTCAAACTAGAGAGGACAACAGAAACCAAGGGAAAAAATACCTATTCAACAATGACAAGACCTAGAATTACAATCTCCCCCAAACTCAGATGCCTAGGTACCAGCACAGAAATAGCCAGCGTAGTGTGTGTGCACTAGACCCCAGCAATCCTACTACAGCAGACCCTGAGAACTGTAACATAGAACTATGCAGGAAAAGGGGAGAGAGAGAGAGAGAGAGAGAGAGAGAGAGAGAGAGAGAGAGAGACCTAAAGGGCTATGATAAAAATCCTTAGGTCCTTAAAGATGAAATGAATAAATCCTTAAAGAAATTTACAGAAATACAAACAGTAGGAGGAAATTAATAAAAAACAGTTAAAGACCTGAATGTAGAAATAGAATCAGAAAAGAAAACCCAAACTGAGGAAATCCAGAAGCGAAAACTATTGGAACTGAAACAGGAACCTGAGTTGCAAGTCTCATCTACAGACTACAAATGGCTGAGAAACACTTAAAAAATGTTCAACATCCTTAGCCATCTGGGAAATGCAAATTTAAACTGCTTTGAGATTTCATCTTATCCTTATCAGAATGTCTAAGATCAATAAAGCAAGTGAAAGTTCATGCTGGCTAGGGTATAAAGTAAGGGCACCAATGATTGATAGCTGATGAGAGTGAAGACTGGTAGCAGTCACTGTGGAAACCAGTGCGGCAGTTCCTCAGGAAGACAGAAACCAATCTACTTTGAGATCCAACTATACCACTTTTGGGCCAAAGGACACTTCATCCTACCACAGGGGCACTTGTTCAACCATGTTCATTGCTGCTCTATTTATAATAGCCGGGTTGGAAACAACGTAGGTCTCCCTCAACAAAAGAATGAATAAAGAAACTGTGGTACATTTACACAGTGGAGAAACATTTTACTGAGTAAGGTAACTCGGGAAGACAAATGTGTTAATCATTCACTTACATTATTCCCTTATTACTCCTAAGTAAAGGATAACCAAGCTAACGTCTGTAGAACCACTGTGGTTAGCTTAGAGGAGCTGGTGGTGTGGGGTAGCGAGATCTTCTTGGGAAAGGGAGATAGAACCGAACAGTTATGAACAGTTACATGTGGATGAGGCAGGCTGGAATGTGAGATCACATAAGGAGTGGGGAGGAAGAGGGGTAAGGGGGCAGATTATGAGGAGAGACTGCCCAGCCCCTCCTACCCCATGCCACAGTCAGTCACCCAGGTGGAGCTGCACTCAGACTCTTTTCTCAAGAGCAGCTGACCTGAATTCAGTGTGACGCATTCAACTAACTCATTTAATTCTTTTTAAAAAATCTTCATCTCTCAGCTACTCTAAAAACTGGCTTTCCTTCGAAGTCTTTATGTCTTCCCAAGAATGGTCAATTCCTTGCTTCAGTAAATGCTGGAGCTTATAAAAATTTACAGGAATGCACAGAGGACAACAGACACGACAGGGCTACACAGCTATAAGGAATTCCCCAGATTACCCATGTCCATGTAATCAGCGACTGGGTCAAGAGAGAACATCAGCCTGGTGTAGGGTCCGGGCCTGAAATCTCAGCACTGTAGAGGTGAGGCGAGAAGACTTCAAGTTTGAGGTTTGCCTAGGCTACAAGTTAAGTTCAAAGATGGCCTGGGCAATATAGCGAGACTCTGGACAAAATACTCTCTTAACTGTATGTAGTACAGAGGGATGAGAAAAGGAAGGAGGAGGGAGAGGAAGGAGAGAGGAGGGGAGCAAAACAAAGGGGAAAAAAAGTAAAGATTGTCACCACCTCCCAAGAAGAGTCTCCCAGTCTCTCAAGCTCCTCCTTCTGGAGGGCAGGTGCTGTCTTGCCTGTATAATGGATTGCTTTTTGCCTGTTTATTTGCATTGTTAATACATCCACGCTCTTTCCTGGTTCCTTTATTTGACTTAGTATATAATGTATTAAATATGTTTTGGATTGGTCTTTTTAAATTATAAAGACCATCATTACTAATTATAAATAATGCATTTGACTCTCAGAATGTGGAACAATCAGAGATACAGTGTAAAAGGTTCTTCCAGTTAAATTTAAAGGGCCATTACCCATTTTTCTCCAAAGAGCTGAGAAAGCTATACATCGTCTATTTTATTAGCTCATCCATAGAACTGTCAGTGCACTGTTGCATAATGTATGTTGCTTAGAAAACAGCATAAATATAGACTACTTGAAAGACATTGCAGAAAAGGCAGGGAAGACTAATTCTGAGTTTCCTAGTAGCAGGTTATAACCTAAAATCCATTTTTACTTTACCCGGGAGCATATAGTTTAACAGAATGTATGTGAGCTCAAGATGAGTTCTTATAACTTTAGGCTACTATTAATGCGAAATCTCTCTTGTTTAATCTGCTGAAGGGCGCCTGCATATTAGGAAGACTGCAGCATAAGCACATGTGGTTTCTGCCCTGTGAGTATGACAGTCTGATGAGAGGGTTAGAAGGGATGAGGAAAGGGAAGGGAGGAAGGAGAGGGAGGAGAGAGGAAAGAGAGAGAAAGAGGAAGAAAAAGAAACATTGTGATTCATCAAGCATTCTTGGAAGTGTTCTTGTTACACTGCAAGGAAGCAAGGAAGCGGTGGGGATTGTTTCTATCAGGAACTGGTTTAGTTGGGAGTCAAAAAGAGACTCCCTAAAGAGTGGATGACAGGGTGAATGCTCAAAGGTAGGATCATCAATGAAGAGCACTGGACCCTACGTTTCAGGGCACAACACAGAGAATGGCTGTGATATCTCAGAGCTCTGCCTGAGACCATCCCTCGATCAAATACCAACACATACCCACAGGCGGGCATGCAGGCAGCTGAGATCATAGGCTGCTATGCACTGATTATGCAAGCTGAAAGTGGCAGCCAAGATTTCTCTGTCTTTGTTTAAAAAATACTGGATAGCTTTTGTGCATCAGATGTTGATCAAGGTTCCAGGTCGTACACTTTTACTTCTCAACAATAGTGTACAATTTTACACTATTGTTTCCTCGTGGCATGCGAAGCTGTTTCTCTTTTGCCCTGCACATCGAAAGGACATAAACGGCCCTTAACGTACTTATCTGGTATAGTAATTCTCACTTGTATCTTCTTCTATTAAGCTCTACATGAGCGGGGATTCTGCCTTTGCTCTTGCAGGTAAGTGTGTCTATGTTGTTGCTCCTGCTGCCACCAGTCTTTACTAACATCAGAACCCAATTTCTCAAGCCTTCCAATGTAGACTGAAGGCTAGTGGCTTTCTAGCAATCGTCTATGTCATCCCCAGATTGAAACAGTGGAGGCATGCATCCTTACCGACTGAGAGTCGACCATGTTTGTAGCTTGAGTCCAGAAAGGCATTGTTTATCTGCACAGCCCAAAGCATGCAGCCCAATCTACAAAATCCCACTTGTATCTGTGCTGGGCCTCTAGAGAGTCCTGACTAATGCAGGCACTGTGGCTCATGTCTGGTACACAGCATCCTGTTAAGGGTGAAGGTGGATTCAAGTTGACTGGATTTGATTCCAATGCTAGTGGAATAAAACAAGACAGATCTTGGTTGTCTCTTACCTACACATGGATTTTTTTTATTAGAAAATGACTAAATCATGTCTCCAAAGGCCTTGCCTCTCACTGCCACAATAATGGGGTTGTTTCTGCATGAATTTAGAGTGAAAATTCACCCTTGAAGCATAATGAACCTTTAATATGATTATCACTAAGGGTTCAGTGGTGAATGGTGTACTATTCTTTCTCCTTTAATACTATGCTGGTATATTAGTGCCATGGTCTATGTCCAGAGAACTCAAGAATATGAGAATGTGTCTTTCAGCGTGACTTACCTAGGGCCATTTTATAATATATTCTTCCATCAAACTTATAAACTCGAGCTTGTGTGGAAAATACTTCACTGACCGACCCACATCCCTATCCCTATTTTGTTATCCTAAGTTTATATTCCAGTTTTGCTTGATCACATTGATTGAAGGATAGTAACTATTCAAACTCAAGATATCTGCCTCTGCCAACTCCTAGTCCAAAGTCTTCTGAGGATCCAAACTTGGAAGGACTGGAAATTCTATATCTGTTTGATTCTGGTCCCAGCACTGCCATGAGTCACTTGTATTTGATAAATGGGGATGGATCAGAAATAAGAAATGGACTAAGAAATCAGCAGAGATCATGATTAACACACATGATACAAAGCTGTTGAGTGATTTTCCTAGAACTCCTAAGAGAGGCAAGGAGCACGTTTGCTATAGCATGAGAAGGAGAGACCTAGAGCTCAAGAATATCTCAAATCTACCCGCTTACATACGCATCTCTTTAACAGAATATGGGCTGAAGGCAAGCAATATCATTCATTCATCCTTCAACTCCTAGCTTGCTCAATGTCTGATGAGAGCAGGTACTTAATATGTGTTCATTAGGGGCCAACGTGATGGGGTAATGTGTCTTCCCAGATCCCCACAACCATGTCACTATGAAGCAGGAATATTTGGAATCCCAAAACACAGGAAGCAGAGAGAAGGGATCCCCAGAACTAGACTATCCAAAGTGGCAAGCTCTGGGTTCAACTGAGAGATTGCCTCAGTATATAAGATGGACAAAGATAGAAGAAGACACCAGTGTCAACACCTGTCCTCCACATACATGTGCATACGTGTTCATGTGTATATACATCTTCACACATGTAACATACATTTACATACAGAAAAATGTTAAGTAGGACAACTGATTATAAAAAGCACACTACAGACACAAAATGGTCATAGGCACTGAAAAATGGCACCATATTAGTTCTCTAAAGAGCCTGTGAGGCAGGTTGTGCTGGATCTCAGAGTTAGGAGGAGGAAGGCACTAGCCCTTGTCTCACGCCACAACTACCACAGCTTTGGATATGTCAGTCTCTGACATAATGACAGCTGTTGTTAGAAATGTCAGTTGAGTTTCAAGTTCAGCGTCAGAGACTCAGTAGGGGCTGTGGTTTGCATATGGCTTGCGTGTGCGTCTCTTACAGCCTCATGTGCTGAAAGTTCAGTCACCAGTTGTGGCAATGTGGAGACCTGCTGGAATTTAGCACAAGGTAATTAGGTCAAATGGGTTCCATGCTCATGAAGTGGTTCCCGCCTACCTCCTAGAGTGGGCTAGTCCTTACAAATCAGGCTGTTGCATAGTGAGGTCACCTTACATGATTGACCTAATTTGTTCGTGGACGATTCTCTTTCTCTGCTGTGTTCAGTCACAACCAGGGAATGCCCCACATGATACAGGCAACACGCTGATTGAATCCTTGAGCTGCAATTTTGATATGCTAATAAACCTCTTAATACAGTATCCAGTCTCAGGTATTTTGCTAGGGCAACACAAAATGAACTCAGACAATTATCAATAAAATGTTGGATGAGGACACTTAGTAAATCCTTTCCCTTTGCGGACAGCCCCTGAGATAGTGATTGATTCAAATTCTAGGGTCCAGTCATGCTCTTGTGGTGGTAGGCTGACAGGGTACAGTCTATTTTGTGAAACTGAGAACTCTTAGGGAGTCTGCCCAGTACTCAGCTCAGCTGGGGATTTGGAGGACTCAAGAAAAGAGGTTGGAGAGGGCTGTGCTACGGAAGCTTGAGGATTGGCACAGACCTGGCCAAGTACCACCCTTTTACAACACTTGATTCCAGTCCATTTCCCCTCCCCTTGGTCAGGCCCTGTTAATGAATCATACAGAGCTTTTCTCTGTTCTCTTAAGTAACTTTCTGGGTCGCTCTTGTGTGATGGGATCTACAGCATGTCTGACACTTGGCTGTTTGAGGATAATTGCAGACTCATCTAATTACTCAGGCACCCCAGGAGAGTAAGCCTCCAGGTGAGCCAGGGGCCTTCATCTTGGGATATTTGTTCATAAAAATACAGCAAATGTTTGTTGAGCACCCACCCATGCTACTATAGGCTAGGCACTGAGAAAACAGGGGTGAACAAGGTTAAGTTTTCTGCCTTCCTGAACTTCTCATTCTGGAAGAGAAAAAAATACAGAATCAGGAAAGTATATTATGCAGGCAACAGCAGGAGATGAAGAAGGACTCTCCTAGAGCCCTGCTATTGAGAAGGTGCTAGAAAGAAAGTCAGATAAGAGATGTCAGATGCTTGGAGATGCAAAGAAACTTACCTTGAGGAAGAGAGAAATGGGTATTATGGCTCTGGGTGACAGCTTACAGCTGTTAGAGTATGAGGGAGGTGCTGTGCTCTTAGGTTAATGGTCCTCAGCCTTCCTAATGCTACCAACCTTCAATACAGGTCCTCATGGTGTGGTGACCCCCAACCATAAATTACTTTTGCTGCTACTTCAAAACTATAAGTGTGCTACTGCTTTGAATTGTAATGTAAATATCTGCTATGCAGGATATCTGATATGTGACCCCTATGGAAGAATCATTCAACCTCAATGGCATCATGGCCTCCTGATTGAGAACAGCTGTCTCAGGTTACACACTGCAGGGGTTCCTACAGTGCACTGGATAGATGAACTCTGGAACTTCCAGGGCCATCTTGTGACTTTCAGTGTTTCAGTAGTCTCACCTATAAAATGAATAGTCATAGTCCTGTGGTTATGGTAATGAATAAATGAAACAATGTGGGCTAGGAGTGATCATCAAACTTGAACATGGGGCTCTCTTGATGCCCCATGGGTCATGATATTACATTCTTTTCTTAAAAATGTTTCATATGGAAGAAAATTCCAAGGTGGTCTATCTTGTAGGGTGAAGAGGTTCAGCAGAGTCTGGCTCCGGTACCCTCAGTAACCTCCTCCAAGAGAGTCTGGATCCTCATCAGAGTCATCCCTCCCTAATGGCAGGGATGGCTACACCATCCTTTATAATGTGTATCGCTGCAGGAATTGTTTTATTGGATTTTTTAAATTTACAGTTGAAATGTTATCCCCTTTCCCAGTTTCCCATCCATAAAGTCTCTATTCCCTCCCCCTCCTCCTCCTTCTATGAGGGTGTCCCCACCCCAACCACCCACCCCTTGCTGCCCTGACATTCCCCTACACTGGGAGAAGCAGGACCAAGAGCTTCTCCTCCCATCGGTGCCCACCAAGGCCATCCTCTGCTACATATCCTGCAGTAATTTTGAGCCTCAAACTGACACTCCATTCTATCTAGAGAGAGAGAGAGAGAGAGAGAGAGAGAGAGAGAGAGAGAGAGAGAGAGAGAATCTTGTAGGAGCTCTAAAAGTTCATCTGGTTGACTGAGGTTGCATGCCTATCTAATCTGAGCCAGTTTCTGCATCCCAAAGGTGGGCAGTGCTTATTGGCTAAATTTAGGTCACATGCTCCTGGGGTTCTAAGAGGATATACATGTTGTAATTTTGATTCAGTGGTAGCCATAAATGTTGAATGCTTGGTTGGGCCATAGAACATTGCTTCCCTTATCCTAGATTTATTTAAGACGAGACTAGGGTAGAAAGAAACAGAATGTTCCCTCACCTAGTGGGGATTTAAGTGTAGATTTTATACTTTTATCAAGCAGCCGGTCCTTGCATCAGGGTGCAGTGAAGTGTGGCCCAGTCTCTTTATTTTGCCCTTGAGTCTTCATTATTCTGTTTTATTTTGTAGGATAGCGAACCTCAAAAATAATATCAAAACTAAGGGAAAATGAATTTTTAAGGTTTTCTTCTTTTAGTCCATACTGGATCACACTAGAATCATCTTCCATCATTGTCTTCTAGTGAGTCTTAGTTACTAGCTTCTAGTTTAGTTTAATAACTGTGTCTAGTAACATTTGAATGTACATGCAAATCAATAACATGGGACAGTGGTTTAGTTGTTGAGACAAACTAAAGATGTACAGTGGAGAGCTACAGCATCTTGGTAAAGTGCTCGTTTTGTTTTTTAAGATTGTTTATTTATTTTATGTATATGAGTACTCTATAGCTGTCTTCAGACACACCAGAAGAGGGCATCAGATCCCATTACAGTTGGTTGTGAGCCACGATGTGGGTGCTGAGATTTGAACTCAGGACCTCTGGAAGAGTAAGTCTGTGCTCTTAACCACTGAGCCATCTCTCCAGCCCCTTAAAGTGGTCGTTTTACTAAGGAATCATTTTAATGAACTTCAAAAGTTAATCATAGCCAACTCCCAACATTAAGGAAAGAAAGAAAGAAAGAAAGAAAGAAAGAAAGAAAGAAAGAAAGAAAGAAAGAAAGAAAGAAAGATAGATACGTAGATAGATAGATAGATAGATAGATAGATAGATAGATAGATAGATAGATAGATTAACCATAACAAATAAAATATGAAATTTGATGCCTGGAACTTCAAAATTTCAAAACTCATGCTCTCTGAGTTTTGGAGCGGACTGCCTTGGCTGGACATGTTTGCCAGTTGTGTTTCACAGAAATAATCTTTTTTCTTTTATTAATTTCAGCTGGCATTTACAGCTCTTTATGTGATCTGAGAATGGCAGTTCATTTTGCTGTGAGTTCCAAACATAGAAATTTTCACTGTCGCTGTAGAAAAGAGCCAAGAAGTTCTGGTGATAGAAAACAATGGGATGTCTCCTCTGACCATGGCTGTCATGTTGCAGGGAGCGGGACTCAAATCTTTGTGTGGTTAGTACAAATGGTGGACTCACTTGCATTAATTATCCCTTCATTTCCTACCATCTTCTCCCTCCCTCTTTTCTTTTTTGGATCATTGACTTGGCAACCAGAAAATCACCACTGGGAAAGAACTTCTTTTAAGTCACATTGAAATTTGATCTTTTTCTGTGGTGGCCAGAACTTGCCAGGAAAGCTACTTCTCTTGCCTGAATTTTTTCAGGAACATGGAATAAATGGCTTCATTCAGACTGAAATTGGAACCACAAACTTGGAGACCCTTTTTCTCTTCTCCCCTAGCAAAAGTCTACATCATCCTCTAACTCAGTAGTTCTCAACCTTCCTAATATTGCAGCCCTTTAATATAATTCCTCATATTGCAGTGGCCCCCGACCATAATACTATTTTTGTTACTACTTTGTAACTATAATTTTGCTACTGTTATAAATCATACTATAAGTATCTGATGTGCAGGATATCTGAGATGCAATTCCTTTGAAATGGTTGTTCTACCCCTAAAGGGGTTCCAACCTACAGGTTGAGAACTGCTCCTCTAACTGAACACATTTAGTCAATCAAAAGCCCACAGGAGACTGGGGAGATGACTCATTTGGTTCAGTGTTTACTTAGTTTGCCTAAAGGTTTGGGATCATAGGACATTGGAAGCCATGGTCCCAGTACTTGGGAGGTAGAGTCAGGAGGATCGGAAGTTCTGGTTTAAAATCAGAAGTACAAATTAGGTAGATAGTGAGTTTGAGGGCAGTTTTATGTATTCATTGGCTGATGAATATCTAAGGTGATTCTGTACCTTGGCTACTATGAATACTGTAGCAATCACCATGGATACTGCTCCATTCCAGTCATGCTACTGGTGTAGCAGTAGACACACTTTACCTGTGAGGTCAGTATTGCAGCATTCAGGGCTTATTGCTGAATAAAAGCAGTGATCTCTCTTCTCCCCCATCAGACTGAACAGCATTCTGAAAGCTACTCAGCAGAAAGGAAGTACCAGTTAGGAGATTGATTTCTCGAGGTCCTGAAGTTAACATGTGGCATCTTCAGCAATACGGTTTTTCTGTGGCTGTGGTGGGTAACCAAGCGGAATGACAATATTCTGTGTTTTGCTTTGTTTTTAAGAGTTCTGTGGTCAATAACTTGCAGAGAAATATATCATGCCTGGGACTGGGATTTTTGTTTAATAGCCCATGTCTTTTGGTAATGACACTGCACCTATAGAGACAACCCCTATATCCTTCCTATACCAGTGACAAGCATACTGTTAGATAAATCCTGGAAGTAAGCACATTCATATTGCCTCAGAAATTTAAATACCTGAGAATAATTCTAACCAAAAGTCCTCTAAAATAAACACTTCAAGACACTGAAAAATGAAACTAAGGAAAACATTGGGAAAAGAAAAAAACCTAATGGGGTCATGGATGAAAAGAAATCTTGTGAAAATTGTTATCTTGTGGAAAGCAATCTATAGATACCAATCAAAATTCCAGGACCATTTCTTTCCATATATAGAAAAGGAATCTCAAATTTTATTTAGAAGCACAGAAGACCAAGTACGTCTAAAGCAATCCAGAACAAAGAGAATACTAGTGGTGGGGGTTGAGAGATAATTTCAAGTTCTACCACAGAGTCATAATAAAAATAGAATGCTATTGACACAGAAGCAAATGCATAGACCAACAGAATAGACTAAAATGATGATATAAATACACACAACTACAGTTACATGATTCTTTTTTCAAATATGCCAAAGGAATACATTGAAGAAAGGAAAGGATCTTCAACAAATGATGCTGGGAAAACTGCATTTGCATAGAAAAATTAAGCTAGATCTTCATCTCTCACTCTGTTTCAAGTGGATCAAGTATGTTAGCACAAGACCTTATACCCTAAAACTTCCAGAGGGAAAAAGTGTGGAATATAGTTCAACTGAAGGGAAAAGCTGTGGGATTTCTGAAAAGGATTCCAGTGGCACAGGAAATACAAACAATTGGCAAATGGATTTTCATAAAACATGAAACTGAAGGCTGCTAAGAGGTGAAACTTTGATGACAGGAAGAGGCAGCCAACAAAATGGGAGAAAACATTTGCCAGCTATTCAACTGACAGAGGGTTGGTGTCTAGAATACATTAGGAACTCAAAAAGGTAAACATTAAGAAAACAAAAACCACCAAGCATAGTGGCATACACTTTTGATTTCAGTACAGGAGAGGCAGAAGCAGAGGCAGATAGATCTCTTAGTTTGATACCAGCCTGGTCTCCAAAGCAAGTTCCAGGATAGCCAAAGTCTCAATTAAAATCAGCTTTAGGACTGACCAGAAATTTCTAAAAAGAAAGGTAGTATTTGGAGGTGGGACCTTTACAGGACGATTGGGCATAGACATGATCACAAAGGTGTGACCCTCAGAAAGGGAATGGTGTCCTTTTCAGAGAAAGAGGAATGAGCACACCCTCTCTGACTCTACCATATGAACAATGGGCAGATGGCAGGCATCTGCAAGCCAGACAGAGTCTTGATTAGAGCCACACAACACTAGCACCCCCAATATCATGTCTTTAACTTCGAGAACAAATAAGTGTTTCTTCCCCAAGCCTCCCAACCTGGAGTATGTTGTTATACTTGGTAACTAGAGAACTAGCAAGACAATACCAAAAGTGAAATTAAGAAAGCAATTCCTTTAAAGTTATTATCAAAAGAAATCAAATACTGCCACTAACCACACCCATCCTCTCACAAATTCCCTTCAATGCATCTCAAATTTCAACTTTCTTCTATGTAGAAATTGATCAGCTGCTTCTAAAATGAATATGAAAATTTAAGGAATCTAAATGCCCAAAGAACAAAGTTGAAGGCTCACAGGTCTGTTTTAAAAGTCATACAAAGTTTCAGTAATATACCAGCGTGTTCTCAGCAGTGTAAGCCTACGGGGATAAATAGATAGCAGAGACCAGGAATAAAGTCTTACACTAACTGTCCGTTGATTTCTGGTACAAAGAGAGTTCAATGACAGAATTGTCATTTCAACATGTTAGATCAAGAGGGATGGACTATGATGTTCAAAACACTACATTGGCCCGTTTCTCATGCCACTTACAACGTCTAACTCAAAATAGGTCATAGATCTACAAATTAGGCCTAAATGTGTAGGATTCTCATAAGAAACAAAAAAGTCAATGCCTGTGACCTAGGGTTAGAAGAAACTTGGCTATGAGGCCACATAGGGGGAATTATTGTGGCTGTGGGGATAGAGTATGCTGCCATTTTATCCTGCAAGTCTCATCCTTGATGAGGTGCAGCTTACATTCTCCACAGTACTGTATTGTTGCCAGCTCTCTCAGAGATGCTTGGATGCTTGCTTTCTTCATACTGGTTTGAGTCCTAACATGTGGGGCAGAGAGGGAGAGAGAGAGAGAGAGAGAGAGAGAGAGAGAGAGAGAGAGAGAGAGAGAGAGGCACACAGACACAGATATAACTCACACACATATGTAAACACACAGACACACATGTTCAAAGACACATATGCACAGAGAAAGAGAGAGGGCCAAAATGTATACTTTGATTGTTATCCAGAAATTAGAAAATAAGAAAAGCAGTACAGTAAGAGCTGCATTACGAGGACTTATCAGGCATTCTGGAACTAGAACTGTTCCCCATTTGGTAGGGTAATCACCTGAGAATTAGAGCATAGAGTGCTTGATCAGAAACAAATATGAGCTCCAGAAAACAGAATCACCCACACTTATCACAGCACAATGCTCAGTGTACAATGTCAGATACATGTGTAGTGGATAGCAGACACATGAAAATCTGTCCCAAACAGGTGTTTGTCAACAAAAAAGTCATCTAGGGCAGAGGCAGCAGATGTTTTCTGTAAGGAGCTGGAGAGTAAATATTTTAGGTTTCGAAGACCAGAAATTCTCTCATGAACCCTGTCTATGGTGATATAGCAGAAGCACCTACATAGGGCGTGCTATATTCCAATAAAACTCTGTATGTCAAGCTCAGAGAAGTCAAGATTTGGTCCATGGGTTATATTTGCTTACCTTGCCCTAAAACAAAGTGGTATGGCCTCAGAGATCATATCACCTGGAGCCGGATGGTGTGTCACAGCCTGGAGCCATCTGTCTATTCAAATAGCATCTGTATTCAACAGGTGCCTTGGGGATTTATGTGCACATTAACATTTGGGAAGCATTGCTCTGGGAGATTTAAGTAGTTTGTGTGTCAATTGGGATCATTCAGTAGTTTCCTAAATAAATGATTCTCTCCAGTCAACATAGTTAAATGTGGTAATAAAAAATATTTTGTTGTTTTTGTGTGATCACCAAGTTCCACACTGGTTCCTCTTCCTGCTAATGAAGAGACGTATGAGAAACACTAGAAACTTTAGATTAGTCCTTAAACCTACGCAGTCTAAGTCAGTATGACATGCAGGCAATCACACGCGCCAAAGACCAGGAAGCCTCATCTTCCTTTTTGTCCTCAGAGTTGAAGCAAATGTCACTTAACCCAGAATCTTACTGCTCAGATATACGTACACACGTGATCATTAAATGCCCACAATAAGCATATCTGCTCCTATGGATGTCAAGATCAATGTCCTGAAAGATTAAATGCCTGATCATTATATTTGCTAACTGTCCTGTGTCTTATGAGAGATGAATTTCCAGTGAGAAGGATTGTGACATTCGGGATAGAGAGCCAATCAACACTCCTTAACCAGAGACTCTGCCAACTGTGGCTATAAACAACTGGAGATGATGTAGCACAGTTCAGCCTTCAACTGTTGTGTCTGGACTGAATGTATATGTATATTTTAGTTTTGACTCACTGTAGCAAGATGATTATGTTGTAGCATTTACACTGTGCTAGGTATGATAAGCAATCTGGGATGATTTAGAGCAAACAAAGGAGGTGTGAAGGTTCTTCGCAAATACTGTACCATGTTATATAACACACTTGAGCATCTGTGCATTTTGGGATCCACGGGAGTCATGGGACCAATTGCCCTTGGATATTGAAGGATGACTGCAGTGTCCTAGGCTAAGAAAATCTTGGCAGACTGCTCTGCCTCTTATCAACAATGTGTGTCTGATCAAGTCATTCAAAACCACAGAGCCACAGTCATCTCAGCAACACATGGATTTCGAACAGCATCTTCCATTTCCTTGGCCCCTGTCAAAGGGCTACAGGCTCATAATCCTCTGCCCTTGGTTATGATTCTAAAAGGATGCTTTTAACATTGTCACACATGTACATAAAGAGGTGTAGTAAGATTAATTCATCCAGAGCTATTTTGACACTGAATATAGAATACAATATACAATATGAATGAAGCTAAATAAGCTATAGGCAGCCAGCAGTCTCTCAAGAACAAGAAGATTCCCCTCCCAATGGAGAGAAGCTATATATCTGTGCTACACTGTTACACAGCCATAAAGAGGAGAATAAAGCCATATCCACTGAGGCCAAGATGTTCATTTTTGTAGCTTTACACTATTACAAATGTTACAATTGTTAATAATATCTCATAATTGTTACTTTTGGTGTGTGATATATACTTATCAGTGTGGGTGGGTTTGTGCATATGTGCATGCTGGTTCATGTGTGTTCCTTAATATGTAGAGAATATAGGTTGATATCCATTCTTTCTTTGATATTCCTCTGGCTTCAGGTTTACATAGATAGATAGATAGATAGATAGATAGATAGATAGATAGATAGATATGCAAAGAAATACTCATACACATAATATATACATGTATATATACATTCTCACAGGCAAAAACTCATATGCAAAATATATATGTGTATATATAATATACATATATTATGTCTATGAATATTGGCCTGGAAGTATGTAAGTATACTGGAGGAATGCTCTTGCTCATGGAGACCATAGAGGGTACTACATCTACTGGAATTGGAGTTACAAATGACTATGAGCTACCCTGTGAATTCTAGGAACTGAACCCAGGTCCTTTGCTAAAGGAGCAAGTACTCTTAACTACTGAGCCATATTTCTAGGCCCTGTAAAATTCACACATATACACATATGAGAACAGACACATACACACAAGAATATACCAACACAATCCTCTGTTTGATTTGCCCTTTGAGACTGAAGTGAGAATGTGGATAAGTGCTGTGGGATTGGGTGCCAGCTCTATTTTGTTCTGTATCTTAAGACAGTGAATAAGAGAAAGATCTTGGAGATGTCTGGCCCTGCCAATTTGTTATTTTGCCTTAAATACAGAAGGTATTTTGTGAAAAAAGAGACAAGATGGCCTGTGGCTACAGGGAAGCCAGTCTTCCGCTGGCTTGTTGGGACATCACTTCTGAATACGAGAGAGTCATGAGGCAGTGTCATTCACCAGACAGATCAGCAACGTGTCAAAACATCCGAAGTTGTGAGTAAACGGCTGAGATGCTTCGATGAAGACTTACTGTGGACAGAGCCCGTGGTTCCCATCTGCCCGGCAGACTGGCTGAGAAGACACGCTCCATGGATATTAGCCCATTATCCACCTCACAGTGTGTGGTGGTGGCACTGACAGCCCAGAGGAATGGACTTTTGGTTGGGAGTAGCCCAGTTCAGGTTGACACTTCAAAGTCTTTCTCCGAGACAGACAGACAGACAGACAGACAGACACACACACACACACACACACGCGCGCGCGCGCGTCGCGCGCACACACACACGGTGCCATGACCTAAGCAAAACACTTCTCCCAATGGAATTTTCATCACATTGAAGGAAATTAAACTTTCTTGCATCCTTTTTGTTCCCAGTTTGTAGGTTTATGCTGTCTCTAGTTTTATCTCTTATACTCAGTTGCCTGAATGAATTTTGAACTTTCTATAAGCGGAGCTTAACCTACCATAACAGGTGCCAGAGGACCATGACCTCTTGCTCTGCTGCATCGCTCATGTTTACGCCTAGGGGTCTGTCTAGTGAGTTATGCTGTGAAGAGAGGCGTCCACATCGATCATGAGTAAACATGAGGAAAACTTGGATGGGCTTATTAATGAAACAGGACTGGTGTGTATGAGTCACAGAGGCTCCTGAGGTGCCCCTGGGGGAGCTGCTGTGGTCTTTGTTCCACTCTTGCATAACTCTGAGTTATTCAAAATAGGAAGTTAAAGTGATAAGAGGCTCGAAATGAGTGTGGAGTCTCTGTGTCACCAGGAAGATGCCAATTAGCATGTCGGAAAAACAACTCCTATGTTTCAGAAAGAAGAGTGCCGTGTGGTGGGGGAGCTCATTAGGGTTTAACGACAATGAGAAGAAATAATGCAAAAGTCCAGGAACTGAATGTGAAAGTGAGTTACTATAACAGAACTAAAATAAGAAAAAGTATGTTTAAAATAAAATGACAAAAATCACATTTTATTGTGGATTATTTATACTTTTTACTCTTTTCCTTATTTTCTACAATGAGTGTCTATTTCATTTATAATTAAGGGGAAATTAAATAATCCTTATTTGAAATTAATAGTACTTCATTTTTCACTCAGATGGCCGGGTCTGAAAAAACACAGACTATAAGATTCAAACCATCCTACTGGCTGTCAATCCCACTGGGTGAGATTAAGACAACGACCAAAATTGAAATTGAGATTTTATTAAGTATAGGCCAGGATAATTAACATTGGCCAGGTCCATATCTGGGATTCCCAGAGAATGGTTATAAATTATGTTTCTCTGGTATTTTAAAGGTAAAACCTACAAGGCTATGCATTTCCCAAATTTGTTCAAGGCGGGCAAACATATGTCCTGGCATGCTTTCTGACTAAACCTTCAGCTTCTGTGTGATCAAGCAGTTTGGGCAACCAGCCTTCTTTATAGAAGTGAAAACACATGGCTTACATGAACAACAGCCCCCAGCATTCCAGAAAGCTATCTGCTCTGGGGCATGTGGGGCTTACAGGTGAGAGGCGTTTTCATTTTGTGGATCTCTTAAGCACAGTAGTTGAAACTTAAAGCACAATTTTAGCCCTCACATAACTTTAAAACTGCTTCTCCCTGCTCCTGTGCCAAAGCTTGAAAACAATGAGATCGCTTTGCTGTTCCCATCAGCAGCAGAAAAATTAATAAAAGACAACCCTTAGCTGGGCTTGCAACAGGCCTTTAATATCAGTACTCCAGAGTCCGATGCAGGAGGATCTTCGTGAGTTTGAAGCTAGGCTGGTCTACAAAGGCAAGCACAGTTACAAAATAAACAAACTTCAAAACCAGCCCACAAACCAACCAAATGCCTATTGGTTCAAATAGTGCTTAAATTTTCTGGCTGCTATTCCTGAATGAAACTCATTTCTGATCTTACATGACAAGGGCTGGGGTTAAAGTAGTTTACTCTACAGTCGCCTGTGTTCTACCCCAACCCTCCACCCCTACCCCAAACCCCCACCACACACCAGGCATAAACAAGAAATAGTCAATTACTACTATTGAAGCTATCTTGCCTAAAAAGGCATGCACTGCTTGTCTACTGACTAGCTTACTGGGAACATAAAACAAATGGACCCCACTACTTCCAAAAGCGCTCACACCACATTTAATATGTTGGCTCCCAGTTGCCATGATGACTCAGTGTATCTCAGTAAGACAGACGCAGCCCCTTGGTCTCTTCGAGAAAGCCAGAAGAGTTTGTATTTTCCCTAGGTTAGTCATGAGGTCAGCTCTTGTAAGGCTGTTATCCAGGGGTGGAGGAAATCTGCCAAGAGAGCTGAGCAGCATTCTCTAATGAGCACTGATTTAGCTCCTAGGCCCTTATAGCTGATTAGGCTGGACGTGGCTGACAGCTCCCAATAGGGCAGAGGCTCTGGCTCTGGTTCCTTCCTTCAGGATGGCGCTGGCTGAGATGAAGAAGCCACAGCTCTTCTCTATGCTTCTAATCTAGAGACAGGAGAAGAGCAGCCATGGGCAAAAAACATGTGCAAATCCTCATTCCCCCATTATCATTTCATTCAAAATGTGTCCATCCTCCCCACCCACCTTCTCTCCAGTGCCTTCGAAAGTTGGCTCGTATTGTGTCCTTAACATCCCAGCAGCCACTCAGATCACCATGGTGGCTAAGATTCAAGGGTGAGAGGGTAAAAGAATCTTTTTGTGAAAGGCCTTGCAAAGACATGTGACAACATTTGAGCCTACAAGAAAGACAAAGAATAGGGACCCCTGACTACAAATTTACGGAAGAACCGGTGCTTCTCTATACTATATCATTTCCGAGTTCAGAGTGTCTAAATTATCCAGAAGATGAAAAGAGAGTTCACGCTTTCGTTTGGTCCGTGTTCCGCCGGAGCCCACTCCTCACCCCTGCACAAGCTAGGAAACGCTGTCTGCACTCCTCCTCCCAACCACATCTGCTCTGAAAAACTCCAAAGGGTGGAGGCAAAAGCTATCTAGAAGAGTAAAAAATATAGGTTAAGGGATTTGCCAGAGCTCAAATACTTCATCTCTGACCTTCTACTCGTGGGACCCTTAGCAAGCTGAGTCATCTGAATCTGTACATTCTCGTGTGTGTGTGTGTGTGTGTGTGTGTGTGTGTGTGTGTGTGTGTGTGTGTGCACGCGCATGTGTGTGGTCTTGGTGCGCAATGCGTGGGTGCGTCTGTGCTGGCGTGTGTGTGTGCATGCATGCGTGTGCATGCGTGGGTGCGTGCGGTGCGTGGGTGCATGCGGTCCGTGCATGTGCGCGTGTGCGCGTGTGCGCGTGTGCGCGTGTGCGCGTGTGCGCGTGTGCGCGTGTGCGCGTGTGCGCGTGTGCGCGTGTGCGCGTGTGCGCGTGTGCGCGATAGTTGCAGACCCTTGAAAGGGACACTGAGAGATTTAGCTGAACACTAACCATTTTGGAGAATACCTGCACACAATATCAAAAGCATCTGTTGTAAGTTATAATCTTCTGATCCTTAATATTAGTAGACTCCACCCTGCCTGTTTCAGAACACTGACTCTACACTGTCAAAGAATGTGATGCATCTTGTCAAGGTCTTTTCAATCCCATTGCTTAGAGCAGAAGTGTTAATGATGCTGGGAGCTGAAGGGAAGGGGACAGGAAAGGAAGAGCAGAGCAGTGGAACTAACCTTCAATGCTGAGCCCAATGTACAATTCTACGAGGGCGAGTGGAATACAGACAGACCAAAATGTACACCATTAACCTTTGTCCGTATGGGTCTCCTTTTAAGTCTTGTATTTTTGCTTCTTTGTGCAGAAGACTCTCTTAAGTCATTTCAGTAGGCTCCTTTACCGGCGACCAAGTGATCCGATGTTGTCGAGCCACTGGTAACAGAAATGACACGGCATACTCATCCTTGAAACTAGAAAAGGCGACGGAACAGCATTACATAAGCCACTCCCGAGTCCTCAGACTGGAAGATGCATTTCCTTTGGCACTTCTCATCTTCAAAATAGGTGAGCTGAGGATTAGCAGACACGCACAGATGGTACCCTGATAAATTACATTAATACTCTAAAAACAAGGGAGGAAAAATGGTACATGCAGAATGCGAACAGTATTTCAAAATGAATTGTGTGCAGTTTCAGAGCATCTGGAGATGGCTTTACAATTTGCAGGTTAGCATTGTCCTTATTTTACCACATTTTAAAGGAAAAGTATAACAACTAGAAAGATATGCATTAGCACAGAAGCACTACCAAGTATCACATGCAAAAGATAAGTTTGTCTGTGACTTGTAAATAGGTCTTATAATTGGTCATTAAGGAACTCGCCTCTGCTGGACATGGTGGCACATGCCTAGAATTGGAGCACTTGGGAGGCAGAAGCAAGAAGATCAAAAGTGCAAGACCGACCTGAGTTAGAGCATGAGACTTGGCCTCAAAAATCCAAAGGCTGGAGAGGTAGCTCAGGAGTGCTGCTCTTGCCTGGCATGTGCAAAGAACTAGGCATCAATTTCCAGACTAAAATAAGTTAAATGTCTTTGTAGAAACCCTTTATTTACAATTTTTAAAAATTAACTTGGGGCATAATGAAATGCCAACGCTTACATAATGTAGGAATCTATTTGGTGACAATTGAGTCTTCTAGTTCCCCGTGTCTTCTCTTCAAAAGGAAATATGATTGCGTATTTTGTATTTATGTATCCTTTCTTTTTTATATGCTAACATATTTTGATAAGTATATTACTAGTTGACATAATGAAAGACTTTTAATAACTTCACTCTGCCTGTCTTATTTAAAACTAAAACAACTTAGAGGATTTTAATGACTTGGATGACGATGCTCAGTGACTCAGTTTTAATTTAGTTTTAAGTGAAAAAATTGGTGCAGGAAAATATAGACAAGCAATACTATCAGAGAGAGAGAGAGAGAGAGAGAGAGAGAGAGAGAGAGAGAGAGAGAGAGAGAGATGCCTCAGCTCTTCCTCTCTCAGGATTTTGACTCCATTCTTAACACCTTGCTCCATTTTCAGATTCCTCAGAACTGCAAGGCTAGTCAGTCAGTACATTGACCTTCCCCCCAGCCATCGTCGCAGTCTGAAGTGTTTTAGAGCCAGCCACTGTGCAGAAAGGAACACTCCCATCATTTTTCTCAGAAACGCATGGACTAATTGCAAGGGAAGTTGTATCTTCAAGAGAAAAATGAGGTTGGCATGCATTAGTAGGCAGGGAAGTCAGAGAAAATAGAGGCACTTACCCAGTTAAAAGAGAGATGGCTGTCGTCCTATTTTGCAGCAGGGTAGAAATTGCTCAGACTTGGGATCACAGAACCTTTATCTTCCTTCTAATATCACAACACCAATGTTTACTTTCATACCTTATTTTGTATTTCAGGACAAATGTCAATTGCACAGGTATATAAGTTGTCTGTCTAAAGTCGGTCCAATAATTCTGTTTCTTACAACACTTGAATCCAATAGCACAGTAGTTCGAGTTTTCATTCCTCTTCATTGCTTTATAAAATAATTCCAGAAAACATTACGATAGTTTTATATTTCTCCCTTTTTTTCAGGAAGCTCAATTCTGGAATGTTCTTAGCCCTGAAAGGTAACAGATGAGCTCCCACTAGCCAGATGACATGAACCTTTGCATTAGCATATAGATTAAATTAAAATGATAAACTAGTGTTCAAATGACCAAGTTAGGAAAATAATAGATAAAACTCAAAGAGAGATGAAACCAACCAGGGTATAATATACGGCTAAATACTTCTTTCTTAAGAGGCACATTTACATTTACAAGTTTATTAGTTCACATTCACCCAACTCTTCCCAGGTCCAGCCTCCTTTCCTACCCAACTCTCTGAATCTTATTTCATTTTATGCTTTTTGAGACCATTTTGTGGCACTCAAATATTCTTGGATATATGGTCTTCCACTGGTGCATGATCAGTTTAGCTGGGGGTTCCACTCTTAACCTGTGTCCCCCTGTCCAGTAGCTAACACTTGCCTGTAACTACATGGCTAGGGATGGGATTGTGAACCAAATTCCCCTCCTCGTGTTGGAATTTTTCTGACTTGGGCATACATAGATCTTATGTATGCTGTCACAAGCACTTGGAATTCATATATTCAGCTGCCCTTCTGTGTCCAGAAGATACTGTTTTCTGTAGTTATCCAATGATTCCCGTGTGTGGGAGTGACTAAATCTGTTCAATTTAAGGCTAAGTATCCTTCAATCTCTTGTTTCTGCATGCTGGGCAGTTATAGGTCTCTGTGTTAACCGTCATCTATCACAAATAGAAGCTTTCAGATGAGGGTGGAGATCTATGAATGTAATGTTGTTAGTTTAGCAAAATAGTAGTAGAAGATTCTCCTATATGGCGTATGACCATTCTAATCGTGTTCTTGGCCCATTAGTGGTGGTAGGTACACATTTGGAGAAAACTTAAAGGCAATCATTGATTACTCTCAGAATTTTTATGTAACTATTGCACCAATGGGCATGTCTTGACAATTATTGTTGTGCACAGGGGTCAGCTGGATGCAACCAATGATTGTTTTTCTCCTCCAGTATCATGCATAGCAACTTACATCACTATGAAAGCCAGCCAGCATAGACGAAGATTGCAGACTAATACCAGATTGCTTCTAGTACATTTTATGACATAAGTGCGTGTCTTTAGCAATATGCTCCTAATACAGTGTTTTCAACCTTCCTAATATGGTAAGCCTTTAATACAGCTCCTCATGCTGTGGTGACCCCCAACCATAAAATCATTTTTGCGGCTACTTTATAACTGTAAATTTGCTACTGTTATGAATTGTAATATAAGTATTTTTGGAGACAGAACTTTACCAAAGGGGTGGTGACTCATAAGTTGACAACAAATGGTCTTAGCATCAAGGTCTAGAGGGTAACCGAGATCATTGACAGTAGTCCACAATGTGTGGTACAGGAAGTGTCCATGGGACATCACTGGCCAACAGTTCCAAAAGAAGTAACTTATTTCCTGCACCCGGTTTTTTATTTGTTAGACTGTGATGTCCACTGGGGGCATTGCTGCCCTGTTATAAGTGTCCCTCCATTTTAACTCTTTTCAGTTGTTATTCCTAAGCACTGACATTGCATACTGACTAGCATTAATGTCTATTTTTCTAATTGTAGGATTGCAACAGAGGTTGGAGAGATGGTTCAGTGGTCAGGAGTGAGTACTTTTCTTACAGTGAAACCTGATTGTCTTACACAGTGGGGTGGGTCACAAACACTGGTAACTCCAGAGTCACGTGATCCAACGGGATTTCCTGAACTCTATCAGTACTCATATGGACACGTGTAATTATTAAAAATAATAAAAGTATATCTATTAAGAAGACAACATTTGATTTGGACAAGGCCACCTAGTTTAATGATGTAGCTCTCACGTAGATACATGGGAGTAGCTATATATGACCAATTTAAAGTGCTGAGATGAACCAAGAGGTAAAACTGGTAGGTACCCTGTTTGTCTATGAACTAAGTTTTTTCCTGAAATCCAAAGCAGGAGAACCAATTCCTGAAAGTTTTCCTCCCACTTCTACTCAAACATCAAGACACCTGTGCATCTGCATGCTCACACACATAATAAACAAAATAAAAATTGCCAAAGCATGCACATTGCTAGTTGAAACCTTGGTCCAATGAGTTAATGATCTGTAGGCTGGTCTGAGAACCAGAATATTGTGTTTTATTTATTTTTTTTGAAGACAGTTTCTTTTCTCATATAATATATCCCGATTATAGTTCTGTCTCCCTCTACTTCCGCTCTACCTCCCCTCCCCTCCATATCCATTCTGCCTTTCATTAGAAAAGAACAGGCGTCTAAGAGATAATGACCAAGCATGACAAAATAAAATATAAGACGAAGAAAAAAACTATTATATTCAAGTTAGATACAGCAACCCAACAGGAGTACCAAGAGCAGGCACATGAGTCAAAGCCCAAACTTAATCTCACAGTTAGGAGTCCCATAAAAACACTGAGCTATTATCAATAATTATATACACAGAGGACCTGTTGCACATCCCTGTAGGCTGTGTGCTTGCTGCCTCAGCCTCTGCGAGCTCATATTTGCCTTGCTTAGTTGATTAAGAGGACCTTGGAGAACCAGATTGTTTAATTAGCTCAGTTGGTAATGCCTTTGAAGCCTTGACCTTGAAAAGGTAGATAGCCCAAGTCCCTTATTTGGTAAACCACCATGATGGAACAGAGAAGAAGTGAGAATAAATTGTCTAAGAGGTATAAAATGCCTGTTCAAACGTGTACCAATCATATTCTTTCTAACTGTCTAGCTCTTTGCCAGGCTGCTCATGGAGGGCTTGTTTGTTCAAAAACAAATCTGATGCTGACCAAATCATTAAGGTCTGTTGTGACGTACTATCAGAAAACTGTCCGATTGACAAATTACCATATCAATAGACTTTAACTATCCCTTGCAGAATCATTCTCTCCACTGTAGGAAATATCTGTCTGCTTGCATGCTTAGACAGTTTTTAGTAAAAACTGTTCTTGGTAAGAAATGGTCTTTCCCTGAGTCAAGGGACCACATCCCAAAGATCAAAATCCAGGGTTGGGAATCTTTCAAACTCCTGGTTCATCATCCTAGCCGTGGGTCCATCTCTCAGCATGACAATGAGATTATATGGTGGAAAGTATTGTTTTTAGTTTTTCTGGGTATTATAAGTTTTATTTCACTATATACAGCATTATAACAAGGCCATTTATTTGTATTATATCTTAATTCATGTGTGTGGACATGTGATTGTGCATATGTATGCAGTACACATGAGGGAGTCGGAGAACAACTTCCATGAGTCCTTTCCATTTTCCTTCCATCATGCAGGCTCTAGTGAGCAAATGGAGGCTGTCAGCCTTGGACAAAAAGTACTTTTACCCACTCACCCATTTCATTCAGTTTCATTGGTTTGTTTGTTTTAATACTTTTTCTATTTTTATTTGGATCTGGTGGCAGTAGGAATGAGTCCTTGGGCCTCACACATCATAGGTAATTACTGTTTTAGAGCTCAACCAGTCTTCCAGTTTTTAGAAATAATAGTTGACAAATGTCAAATCAGTGACAGATGGTGGGTGGATGGATGGATGGATGGATGGATACCGGATAGATAGATAGATAGATAGATAGATAGATAGATAGATAGATAGATAGACAGACAAACACATTGATGAACATTTTTCTACTGGGAAATAGTAATTATTTATAAAATATGAACTACATAAAGCCACAAAAATATATCTAAGGAGAGAATGAAATCTTCTACTCTGAAATGCCAGGCAGGTTGCCCAAATCCTGCCTCTTTGTCTGAGATGAGCTAGTGGGTAAAAATGGTGGGTACCCTGTAAGTCTGATGAACTAAGTTTGTTCCTTGAAATCCAAAGTAGGAGAACCAGCTCCTGAAAGTTTTCCTCTGACCTCTACTCATACATCAAGACACCTGTGCATCTGCATGCTCACGCACACAACTTATTAATCAAGGTTACAACTAGCCATGTGCATGCTATGGCAAGTTTTATTTTGTGTTTATTTTGTGCGTGAGCTATATCCCCAGCCCTGGACAATTTATTTGAAGAAATATTTCAAACTAAAATAATGCAGCCTCCACAATGTTACAATTTCTATAAAGTCAGATTTCTTCTCCATTTTTACCATGATTAATTCAACTTTGTGCCTTTAATATCTAGTATAAGGTGTTTACATAATGTTTCAGCATTTCACGAAAGTGACAGAGCATAACAATTAAGACAGAGGCCACCAGAGTACTGGAAAAAATTTACCCACTCATTCTACACAGTACTGCAGGAGAGTCCTAATGTATAGCACTCATAGATTTTCGGGTTAACAATCACCAGTCATGGCCAGTCTCATGCTACCATTTTGCTACCCCTGAATGCAGCTTGTCAGCAGACAAACTCACCATGCTCTATCTAAGGACTCTACCGCTGAGACTGATGGGACAGGAACAACTTCAACAACAACTTTAGGATCACTTTAAAAGCCGTCATAGGTTGTGTAAATATTTTAGTGGATATAAAATAAATGAATGGATTTTTTCTGTTACTTTAATATGCAGAACAGATATAACTAAAGCCGAATGTAATGGAAATGTAGTAAAATTAGTAGAAAGTACGTTTTCCCTCTAAGTGTGTGCATGTATAGATGTATGGGGGTCAGAAGTCAACCTTGGGTGTTGTTCCCCAGGATCCACTTTTCTTATGAGGCTTGGAATTCATTGATAAAGCTAGGCTGGTTGGCCAGCCAGTTCCTGACCTCCAGTCTGTCTCAGTCTGAATCTGTCTGTCTTTGTCTCTGTTTCTGTGTCTCTGTGTCTGCATGTGTGTGTGTGCATGTGTGTGTGTGTGTGTATCAGTGTCTTTGTGTATGCCGGAGGAAAACTTGTAGTCCATTTTTTTCCCTTTTACTATGTGGGTCCTGGGGATTTAACTCAGGTCATCAGGCTTGGCAGCAAGCACCTTGACCCTCTGAGCCATATCGCCAGCACCAAACCTGGCATTCACGTGTGATTTCTGTTCGGTTGGGTTGCCATATCTAACTTCAATATAATAGTTTTTCTTCATCTTACATTTTATTTTGTCATGTTATCTCTTGGAAACCTATTTTCTTCTACCAAAAGGCAGAGTGGTTCTGGAGGGGAGAAGAGATGGAAAGGAAGTAGAGGGAAGGGAAACTATAACCAGAATATATCGTATGAGAAAAAAAATCGACCTAAAAAACACCATTCTGGATTAAACTCAAGTCCTCATGTGCATTTTATCACCAACTTAACTCCTCAGCCTACAGTGTTTGGGTGTTTATTACCTTTGTTTTAAATTTATTTAAGAAAATATTATCTAATTGATGGTTTTTATAATGGCTGCATTCATAATTAATACTCGATATATCTGAATATTCAACAGTTGATTGTTCTGAGCTAGTGTAATACCCTTAACTACCACTAGGTCCAAAAAGATCTGTGACTGGGCTGTGTTTCTATCTGGCTCTGAGGCAAAGTCAACAATCTGCATTGTACTTACTTTATTCAGGACAGAGGTGGCCAGGGTTTCTTTTCTTTATAATTTTATTTTTCTTGGATATTTTATGTATTCACATTTCAAATGTCATCCCCTTTCCCCCATCCCCCATACCTCCTCCCCATTCCCTCAACAATGCATGTGATCAACGGTCTGTCTTCTATAGGCACAGGATTATATAACATGCTAAGAGAGACAACATGACTTTCTATTAGTAGAGTCAGCTGCCACTGCCCAGGCACAGGGTCTGATGTTTAGGCCCTAACACAGCAGCCGTCCCTGGGAGCACATATGTTAAGTTCCTTGCTGCACCTCTGCCAGTTTCCTTCAGAAAAGGTCTGAGTCCGTCTTTTCTGGATTCTCATCTCAGCTAACAGCAGAGGCCACTGCCTTGCCTCCAGCTTCTGCTGCCTTTTTTGTTAAGACCTAGAAAACAGACTTTTGCAACTCAGGCAGGCTGATCCAGGATAAAATAGTTCTCTGTCGGTCACAAGTCTAAAAGAGAAATGCTGACAACTTTTGCCAATGACTTCTAAAAGACAACAAATCCTTACGAAGCTTTATAGAAAATTTGAAGGCACATCTTTATTTTCTCTTATAGGAATTCTTTATGTATTTTGAATATTAATTCATTATCAGATCTATGCATTTTACTTATTTACTTAATGACTACCAGCTATTCAACTATTTATGCATAAAATCTAGATCTCTTTAATTGCTCTTAGAGTTTATAATGACTCAGTCAGCTAACATCTCTAATTCTCACTGCTAATGACAGTGTCAACATTAGCATCATTTACCCCTAGGCTGTCGAAGCAGACTTCTTACTTAACTCCATCCCACCACTCTGAGACCTCCATCCATCCTGACCAGAGAATTCTATTCCAAGCCATTTGGCTAAGACTGAAATAAATATTTGAGTTCCTACCCTCTGCAAATTTAGATCTGGAAGCCTTAATCCGCGATGAAATAGGAGGACACAGGGCTGGGGCAACTATGGTGGGACCAATGCTCTATGAGAAGAAACCAAAAATGTTTTATCGCCCTTAATCCCATCATACAATAACCCGAGAAAGCATAACTCTTGGGGACTTTTTACCATATTAACAAAATACAGAAGTGAAAACTTGTGAAATGAGATGTAGATACCATTAAAAATTATGGAGTCAATACAAAAACATAGAAGCCCTGACATGGAGTCAGCATAATGACATAGAAATCATGACATAGGGTCAACCCAATGACGTAGAAGCCATGACATGGATTCAACCCAATGACGTAGAAGCCATGACATGGAGTCAGCATAATGACATGAGAAGAAGGCCAGGATTTACCAGTCTGAAATGTACCTTTTTTCAGAGCATCTAGAGTTATTCTATGGGTCTGTTATTGTTAGAGAGTTGGGGAAAACATATTATTAAACAAAGGTGTTTCTTTTTCTATTTATTTATTTTGCAGGACTCTTTGCATATGCTACAGCACCTATGTGGAGGTCAAAGGATAATCTATGAGAGTCAGTTCTTTCCTTTCCCCATGCATGTCCTGGGACTCAAACTTACATAGTCAGGCTTGTTGGCAAGTACCTTTACTGGCTGAGCTTTCTGACTAGCCTCAATGTTATCATACAATAAGACAATCAAAATTCCTTTTCTTTAGAAAACATATTTTAAAGACTTCCAGCTCTTATCATGAACGATTTTAAAATCTATTGTTACTGTCCATGCAGATAAGTTGTGTTGGCCAAAACATGACTTTCTAGTTATAAATTTTGATTGACTTGTACCTGTTGCTTATATATTGCCAAGTTTATAGTCTTACTAAACAGAATAAAGATGGGAAACACAAGAAATGAAAGGCACTAAATGACCATGGCTTATGTTGATTGTCAAATCAGGATCTGGAATCACATAGGATACAAGCCTCCAGCCACACTTATGGGGTCTATTTAGATTACGTTAATCTCTGGGCCTGCTTCTGGGGATGTATCTTGATTAGATTAATTGAAGTTGGAAGAGGAAGAACCACCCTATAGGAGTTTAGCACCATTCCCAAACTTAAGTCCTACACTGCCTAAAAAAGAAGGAAGCACTTTCTGCTTCTCTTTCTGCTTCTAGTACATGTTGTATGATAGCCGCCTCCAGCACTTGCCAGCACATCTTCTCCCCTCCTCACCCTGTGATGGACTATACCTTGGACCTGTGAGACAAAAGTTAATCTTTCCTCCTGTTTGAAGTTATCCTTGTTGGATTTTTTATTACGGCAACAGAAGAAAGGAATTAAAATAACCCTTAAAAACTACAGTGATCTATAATGTCTCCTCCACTCATGTCCTCTAGATTCAGACATTGGTCCATCTGACAGATAACATTGTTTCTAGTGACCCAATTTTCATAGATAAAGAAAAATCAATGTTGACATAAACATTTGCTTTCTATCTAGTGAAGATAATAAGACTGACAACAGAGTGGGTAATTTGCAGATATGTGTTACAAGTAGAAGCCCTGGATTTTTAAAATTCATCATCTGGAAACAAACCACCAAAACATTAAAACCCTGCTGCATTTGAACTGAAAGATTCAAGGGTTTCAAACACCTGAGTTTTGAAGCCATCTAAATTCTATTTTTGGTGCTGTAACATCCATTAAATCTCATTTGGTAGTTTAGTAACTATTAAGCCCCCAAACAAACAAGATGCGATGTCCTTTAACTGTACATTTCTACAGAAATATGTCAAAGTTAATTAACAAGTATCTGTTCTTTTAAAGGAAAAGGTTGACATATGTCTCCTTTCTCATAAAGAAAATAACTATAGATGATCATTTTGAAATTCATTTCACTTTGCCGTATAGAACAAAGTATTTTCTAAATTATATGACTTTTTGTCACACGTCATGGAATAAATGGAGACGTTTATTCACCAGAGGTTGCAGAAGCATCCTATGGGGAGGTTCTGCTTTTGTTCATTCCACAGTATTTTCCTTTCTCTTGGTAACATGAACTAGGATCTCTGGATCCTAACCAGTGCAAACATGATCTCATACAGTTACAGAGCACTTAGAGCCTTGTTGAATAACAAATGGGAAGTCTTGAATTCATAATTGAAGTGGCCACGAGAGGTTATCTAATCTCATAAATTCTCTGCCCTAAATGAAAAATGTTCAGTAATTTTTTTAGACATGGCATCATCATTTGATGGAGCTCAAGGGCAAATGCCCCAGTTAATTTAATCAAAGACACTGTACCCACCTATGCACTGCTCTTTGCTCTCCTTGTCCTGTGAGATGAATAGCCCCAGCCGTTGTCTACTCTTGTTTTACCTTTGTTTGATGAAATTCTACTTGTACAATTTAGCTAATGCAAAGAAAAGACTCTTTTATGTAATACTTCATAGTTTAATAATTTTTGACAGACAGCATCCATATCCCCTGCTAATTATCTCCCCCATAAGGCATGGTATTATATTTCCCAGAAGATATTTTACAGGTAGGAAAGCTTTTGGAAAATATATAATATTTTGACCTTTGAAGATAAAAGATTTGTAGTGAAACTAGCCCTTTTTATTGCTAAGGTGTCACTCAAAATAAAATAATACCTTTAGACATGTTGTGGCAATTTACTTGCCATTACTCAAATCTTACCCTCTAATTAGAAGGAGAAATATGGATCTCCTCATCAGTGCATAATTTAACAAACTCAATGTCAGGAAATTACCACATTTTATTCTTGCCTAGTACCAAACTTTGTTGATATAGAGGAACAGCATTCACTGCTAAACCGAGAATGTGACTTACAAGAAAAGCACACCCCCCAGAAGCAAGAGTGTAGGTTCAGGCTAATGGAAGATTTCTCACAAAATCCAAAAGACAGATTGCAAAATATCATTCTGCTTCCAATCCCCACCTGCCTTGGGATGCAATGCAGAGGAGAAATGAAGTCATTTGTGGAAAGAAGGCTGTGAAAACACCTTTTAGTTTTAATGGAAATGATTAAATGAGTCGTGGCAGAGACTCCAGGGATAACCATGGTCTGAGAATTGTGTTCCCTAAAGTTTGCAAAGATCTTCCTAAGCTGAAGGTCAAATTAATGTACTTAATCACCTCTCCATCCAGCATTATCTGATAACATGATCTGATAACATAGGTTTGGGGCTTAAGTAGGTAACCCTGAAATTATAGATCTGCAACAAAATCAAAGTGAGTCCTTGCTCCCATGGGAGTCTTGTAAGAGTGTGTAACATTGAGCAACCTTCTACTTGATTTTGGATACTCACTCACCTTACCCTGGGTTCATGGCATCATTTCCATTTCTCTGAGCTTCCACAGCGACACAGGAAAGCCACAATCATATCTCAGATATATTGGCCCATAGACGTGATGCAAGCTCTCTTCCCTTCCTATTTCATTGGCCAAAAATCAGGCTGATGTCTGCATTAGGTATGAACAAATCAAGGAAATAGTGTAGTGCTATGTCAAGAAGATCAAAAGTGAATGCTGGTAAATATACCACAGGTTCAGCCTGCGCCCAGCTGCCTGGCTCAGGCCCTTTTGCTCATACAGTAGGTTCTAGAGTCTTACTGCCAGGACTCCATTGTGGAATTTGCTCTTAGAAGCTACACAACATTGGACATTGTGCTAGGATTTGACATTTGTATTCCATACAATAAGAATAAGGAAAGGAACTTCTTCTCATAGTACTGAATATTAAGTCAATTAATACTTATAATGGACTCAGAATATACCAGGAACCTGGTGATTTTTTTCATATCTGTACGGGTCCAAATTGTAGTGTATAAGAGTAACAAAGTTGATTACATAATTGAAGAAGAATTATGGTTGTACTCAGAAGGACTAAAGAAATGGTTTTAGAAGTCAAACAACTGCTAGAGATCCAGGCATCTGGAAGCAGAGCAGCCAGCTAGAAGAACAGACCCATCCAGAGATCTACCAGTCCCTTTTATTGATCCCTTTCTTCAAATGGCATGGCACCCAGAACACTTGCTCTAACACCAGGTGCTACCGTAGACTGCCTGGCAGTGCAGTGTGAGGTCAGGAGTCTGCTCACAGTTTTAGTAGTGTGCAGAGCAAGGAGAGTTTCCTCTCCTTGCTTCCTAGAAGTGCTATGAATGCAAACAATGGCACACTCATAAGGGGATCATGAATTTCAACGCTCATGCTCCCTTGTGATGATTTAAATGCAGAAGAAACAAAAAGCAAATATCTATGCTATCTGTTATGTCTCATCACCCTATCCTCCTGCCATTTATCATTCAAATCAGGGTCTGCCAGAAAATACATGTCCCCAGATTTCAGTCACGTTCGTTCTATCTTACTGTCCATAAAAATGAATCTTTCCATGGCAGCTTTCATAGACGTTCTTCTCCCCAGGGCTTATGTCTTCCTAAGCAATAAATGGAAACTGTGACAGTCAGAGAATCATGAAGAGCCCCATCTCACTGCCTAACCCAGCACAAAGGAGTATCCAGCTCCAGGGAATGTTTCATGAGGTAAGATGTTAGCTGGCGTAGGAGACAAACTGGCCTTAGCCAAACCCTAAACCCCAGATATTTCTAAAGTAAGAAAGGCATTTTCATGCCCAGATTAAATAACTTGGTTGGTGGCAAAGACTGTGTAGAAATGTTGTCTAAAAGGTTTTTCATAGGGTCTGTCATGACGGCATATACTTTTAAGCCCAGCAAAGAAGCAGATAGGGCTCTGTGAGTTCAAGGTCAGCCTGGTCTACATAGTAAGTTCCAGGATAGCCAAGGGCTACACCTAAAAAACAAAAAGACATTTCTAGAGCAAGACTAGAGTTCCCACTGAGGGTGACATAAAGTTTATTTCCTACCATAGATGAATTTAACATTTTGAGCAGAATTAGTCTTTCTCTTATAGTTAATAACTCACTTAGTTTACAATTTTTATTCTTAGGATTGTCATATTCAAAAAACTATTAAATTATTCTTCAGTGGAATTCTAAATCAGTTCTCCAGATATGGATTTGGATTAAAATCTCCAGATATGATAGCCCCCGAAAGGGATTCTGTGTTTTAAAGGACTTCATTGCTTCCGGCATTTTAATGCTGTGGTTGTTTGTTTGTTTGGTTGACTTTTTTAAGAATTAGAATTCAGTCACCAGAAGGAGCTATAATGTAGTTGTAAAAGACACTTTATTGTGTCTCCCTCCTACTCATTAATGATCAAGTGCAGGGTTACAAACTAAGATATTAAGTAAATTTGAGGCCACTCTGGAGCCTATGTCATCTAAGAATATTGGGGATATGGCTCAGTGGTAGAGCAAATTTGCTTAGCAGATATGAAGCCCAGGGTTCAATCCTCAGTGTTAGAAGGACAGACTTGGAAACTTTGGACAAAGACTGAACTCGGACATCTGTAAATTATGATGGTTCAAATAAAAGTGGTGACAGTTGCTTGCTTCTAACATCTATGACTGTGCATCTCAAGTTTCAATAGTAACTTCCTAATTTCTTTCTGGTCCTTGTTCTCAGGGATTATAGGAGCCAACATCATTAGTGTCATTGTGTTCTCAAAGTAGAACAAAGAACAAATCCTTTCCTTTACAAATACATAATCAAGGAATAAGGGTTGAAGGAACATTAAGAGAAAAGGACAGTGCACAGAAAACTACAACTTTTGTTGTTGTCTGCCTTACTGGGACCTTCGGCACAGGAAAAGGCTCAGAGTAAGATGATGAAGAGATTCCTACAGTCATCATGAGCATGGGAATCTCAGGATACAGCTCTAAGAGTGCATGGGCCTTAAGGAAGCAGAAACTGAATCACAAACTCTAGAGACCTTAGCTATGGGTTGTGTGGGCCTCCAGTGCCAATCCATACAGAATGACCCAGATGCTCCTTGTCCCTTCCTTGTCAAACAGCTTCTCCATCCACTACACTGTCTTCTTCTATGTCAGTTTCCATTTCTCGGGGCTTCTGATTCCTCTCTACTCTTGACCTTCTTTTTTTTTTTTTAAGATTTTTTTATTTATTATATGTAAGTACACTGTAGCGGTCTTCAGACACACCAGAAGAGGGCATCAGATCTCATTACAGGTGGTTGTGAGTCACCATGTGGTTGCTGGGATTTGAACTCAGGACCTCTGGAAGAGCAGTCAGTGCTCTTAACCATTGAGCCATCTCTCCAGCCCTACTCTTGACCTTCTTTTGTAGACTTGTCTTTAGAAGTAGGCTCTTGGATTTCTTTTAGTTGCTTGAAACTTTCGTAGATATTTATAGTGTGTCATATTCGTATCTAAAACACATTACCTTCAATCAGTGCTGCTTGTATGCACATGACACTGAGGCATGAGAAACTTGCCAGTGGTCACCCCATAAAGAAAAGGAACTCTCCCTCCCCAAATAGCCATCAACTGCTATTAGTTCCTCAGCTAGGAGTGTACCTTAGGATTCCCTTCCTCCTCCATGCTGGAATTTTTAACTGGGTAACCTTGTACAGTTCTTATGCAAGTAAACACAATTTCTGTGAGCACATGTATGCGACACCCATGACACATGCAGAAGACACACTCCTGTCCACCTTTGTCTCAGTCACTTTTGTATTTCTGTGAAGAGACACCATGACCAAAGCAACTGATTGAAGGAATCATCTAATTTGAGGCTGACTTAGAGTACCAGAAAGTTAGAGTCTAAGACCATCATGTAAGGGAGCAAGGCAGCAGGCAGGCAGGCATGGTGCTGGAGCAGTAGCTTAGTGTTTACATCTGATTGACAAGCAGTAAGAGAGAGAGAGAGAGAGAGAGAGAGAGAGAGAGAGAGAGAGAGAGAGAGAGAGAGAGAGAAAAGAGGAGAACAAACTGTGAAGGCTTTTGAAAGCTCAAAGTCCATCCCCAAAGACATACCTCTTTCAACAAGGCCACAACTGCCAATCATTCCTAAATGGTCAACCAATTGGAAACCAAGCATACCAAATGGCCTGTGGAGGTCATTCTCATCCAAACCACTACGAGATCCTCCATTCTTTCCATTTCCTTATACAACATGTCCCCTGAGTCTTTGGAGATGAGGGCTGATACAGAAGAACTTGTTCTATCTATGCCTAAGCTCTCACAGCTACTTGTTCTCTGCACTTTGAACAGTTGTAAGTCTCTGCATTAGCCTCTATCAACTACAATGAGAAGTTTATGTGACAAAGTTTGAGAGCAGCACAAAGTTATGGACAAAAACATAAATATTTAGAATGCAGTTTCACATCATGGCGACTTAGCAAAATAGTTTAAATAGATTCTCCCCTTTGTCCTATGACCTCCCTAGCCATGTGTGTTAACCAGGAATCAATTCCCTGGAACAGGCCTTCAGTCCATTTAGAAAGTGGTTAGTTACCCCATAAAAATTCCTACCACTGTTGCTCCAGTGGGAACATCTTGTCTGGCCGGTCAGTATTAAAATACACAGGATCTGGTGCTAGGTGAGACCACTGATGTCTCTTCTCCATGAGCATGGTGCATGGCACATTCCAGTACTATGAAAGATAATCAATAAGGAGGTTGTTTTGGATTAGTCTGACGTCCTGCATCCAAAGTAGGTGGTTTGTTTAGCAATAGGATCCTACTAACTACCTATGTGAGACAACCAAGAGTGGTGACAATAACTTGTGTTGATTTTGGTGCCTCTGGGACTTTTCTGGCCAATAATGATTCAGAAAGAAGTATCCTGTGTCTCACCCTGAGACTTTTACTTAACAACTCATGTCCTTTGGAAGCAATATTGTTCACCTGTATGGGTTACTTATATACAAACTCCATTTTTGTTATTGTTATAATTTTAATTAGCTTACAAACTAGCATGCTTTCATAAGAAGGGCATTCTTCATAACTCCAATGTTTTGCTTAACCAACTCCTTTATCTCTCCTTTTGATCAGCCCCCCTCTTCCCTGCTTAAAAATTGGCTTCCCAGAAGTCTCTTCCCCCAAATTTTCCATACCCTATGAGTTTCAATATTCTCTCATTACGTTTTTAACTTGGGTTACAAGAGCATAGGCTCCCATATGTAGATTCTGCATGCATATTTCATTTTGATCAATTCTTTTCCCAGTCCTTTATTCCCCATTCCAAACACTCTATGACCTCCTTGAACCCTTCTACCCAGCATCCCCTTCTCTCCTTTTATTTCATCTTAAGATTCTATGCTCTCTCCCTAGATTGAACCTTTATGGTCCACTTCTGATTTCCTTGCTTCCACATAGTCCAAGTTATACACAGAACAAAAGATTTGAAAGCTGAACCCATGTATAAGAAATAGCATATCTGTCTTTCTGAGCATGGGTGTTCTCATTTCTTATATATCCTTTTTCCAGTTCCATCCATTTGCAGAATCTTCCATCATTTTATTTTTCCCTCCAACTAAGAAATATGTTGCTGTTTATACAAGCCACATTTTTATTATTGATTCACCATTTGATGGACATCTAGGTTAATTCCATATCTTAGTTAGTATGAATAAGCAGCAGTGAACATGGATGTTCAAGTATCTCTTGTATCCCTGCAGTATGATGTAAAGTCCTCTGGGTATGCTAGTAGTAGTACAGCTCGATCATACAGTAATTCTATTTCCGGTCTTTTAAGAAACTCCCAGGCTGATTTCCAGAGTGACTGACCTAGTTACATTACCCCAACAGTGTAGAAAGAATACCATTCTGCTACTGCTGGTAATGCAATACCAAGTACATTTTATATAGGTGTAGAGCCCATTCTGAAGCCTTATTTAAAGATGGAGACACTGAGTCCCAGAGATATTTTTAGCCCTATAGCATACAGAGCCTTGGCATTACTGTTTTTTCTTGAAACTTCTGATCCCCAATAAGTTCTAGATGCATTTGAAGCTCCCGTATAAACCCATGACCAGCCAAGGTTGGATGGTGGTCCCCAGTGCCACACAAGTGACAGCATATTCAGCATGATGCTGCAGAACATCCGGACCCTAGAGATAGCTACAAAAATCAGTTCTTCTGGAATGGACTCTCAGAAAAACATTGAAGGATATTTAGGTCTCTGTTCCTCCTAGTCTGGATCTACTAAGGGAGCAGATCTATCTAGATCTATCCAAGCTTTAGGAAATACGTTACTGCATTTTTCAAAGTCTCTCCTACCTCAGGTTGCCCAGAGGCTAATGTTGTGTGTAGTAAGTAAATGCATATAGGTACATATTCACATTTGTATATATGTATATGTCACACAAAAATGTACATATGCATTTGAACATATATAAAATAAGTAGATGTGGGTTTAGGGTCTGACCAACTCTGCAGAAGCTTCAACTCTTCCTCCAGTAGAATCAACCGCTGCCAAAATATTAGCATTAGTAATTAGGACAGATGCCAATCCCAGAGCAGACACACATCCAGGACTTTTAAAATCTATGCTGCCCATGTGCAGGCCCTGGTGGTCCTCTCTCTCCTCTCTTTTGTGAGGGTTTTTCTCCCCCATCCTGAGGATGCTGGCAGATCTCTGCAGCCTGGTCAAAAGCCATTATGTGTGGGTGAATCCACTGAGGAAGTGTGCAGCAAGAAGAGACAAGCGCTGCCACAAAAGAAACCACCCGGTGTACCGAAAGAGAGCAGAATGGCGTAAATAGACCACGCTGGCTGCTGTGCATTTCAGTTCTGTCCTTAATGCCACCATGTAAAATTCCAGGGGCTGTCTACCTCTCACACGACAGCAGAAGCCTCCCATGGTGAATGGTGCAGTCTGCTCTCTGCCTAGATAAGCAATGTGCAATTATGTTCAAGTCCATCCCCCACCCTCCTCCTTCTCCCTGCCAGTGAATTGTTACCGCTCTGCTTGTATCAACTGCAGGCCTCCTGCAAGGGGCTGTGTCAGAGCCTTGCTTTTATCTTTTATTTTCAATATGTTTTTGTTGTCTTCTGTGGTTTTGGTTTTGGTTTGGTCTGCTTTATTTTGTTCGTTCTCTCTCTCTCTCTCTCTCTCTCTCTCTCTCTCTCTCTCTCTCGCCACAGTGTTTTTGGTTTGTTTTTTTTTTTTTCTTTTTTCTTTTTGGTATCTATAACCCTAACTTTTCAAGGGAGATTTCTCCTACAGCAGCTGAGCAAGTGACACCCAGTGTATCACAGCTAGGTTGACTCGGTGTCCACCAATCATAGAATCAAAAAAATGGAGACTGGGTCAGGGGTGGGGATGCTGTGCATTTGCTCACCACTGAGGCACAACTGAACACTGTTTGTGTGTTTGTTTGACATTAAAATTTTATGACCCTGGCGTGACGGTGCATGCCTTTAATTCCAGCACTCAGGAGGCAAACACAGGCAGATCTCTGTGAGTTTGAGGCTAGCCTGGTCTACATAATAAATTCCAGGCAGGTCAGGACAATAGAGAGAGAGAGATTGCATTAAAAAAGGAGATGGGGGGAGAGGGAGGGAGAAGGAAAGAGAGAGAAGGAGAGAGAGAGAGAGAGAGAGAGAGAGAGAGAGGCAGGAGAGAGAGAGAGAGAGAGAGAGAGGGGGAGGGAGATGGGGGGGGGGAGGGGGGGAGGGAGAGAGAGAGAGAGAGAGAGAGAGAGAGAGAGAGAGAGAGAGAGGAGAGGAGGGGGGAGGAGGGGAGAGAGAGAGGCGGAGGGGGAGAGGGAGGGAGGGAAGGAGGAGAGAGAGAGAGAGAGAGAGAGAGAGAGAGATTAAATTTTGTTAGCTAATGTTAGTCATTCCAGTAAACATTTTGCCGTTGTTTTGATTTGGGGTGCTGTTGTTATATTATAGAGGCCTTCTCTTTGGGAGAAGTTTCTTATTTCTCCTTCACTTGAACAAATTAGACCCAGCACTTTCTGTCCTTAAGTGTCTCAGAGTGTCCCAGACATGGTAGGCTTACTCTTTGGGGCCAGGGATTCTTCTGCTGTAAGGCACTGTTTCACGATTGCAGGATATTTGGTGGCCACTGGGACTCTCCCCACTAGATGACAATCTCCACGCTTCCATCTCCAGCTTGTAGCAAGCAAAAAAATATCCCTGGATGTCCCAAAATGCCAAAAGCATCCCGATTGAAACCTAGAGGGGAAAGCACCTCATCGTCACACGATTGGCCCTCAGAACGTGGGTTCAAGGATGAGCAAGAGAGTTTCCCACTCACTTGAGGAGCAAGCAAAGGATCTAAACTTGGCATCGATGGCTACTATGCTCGGTTCAGATCTCCACTAATGTGATCCCAGCTCACATTGCCTGCCACACTCTGATGCTGTGGACCTTGGCGCAAGCTGGTACCTCCGCATGGGATGAACTTCTCTTCCTTGCTTGCAGACTTGCTCCAGTTCATCTTCATAGCTGTCATCCGCCTGGAACATTCACCAGGGGCACTGCAGTGAAGTCTTCCCTCAGGACCCCTGTTAGGGAACTCGCCTTGATTTTCATCTTAGCTCATTTTAGCTGAAAGTCAGCATTCACCTACAATGCTGACAACCCCCTTCTCTTTCTCTCTCTCTCCCCATGCCCTATTTTCCTTCTCTTTCCTCCCCTCTCTGCCCTACAGGGATCTAAGTTACTTGAGGACAGAGATAAGAGCAGGCTTGTTTTGCTCTCTGATTCTTCTTTATTCACTACTGTTGCCCTGGTAACAAGGTATTTATTTAAATGAGCAACATTTGAATAAGGTCCTCCACTCCTTGTTCTTATAGGGAGAAAAAAAAATGTATTCCCAATAGGTGGCACTTTAGCTATACCTCTCCTGGGCATATACCCAAAAGATGCCCCAACATATAAAAAAGACATGTGCTCCACTATGTTCATCGCAGCCTTATTTATAATAGCCAGAAGCTGGAAAGAACCCAGATGCCCTTCAACAGAGGAATGGATACAGAAAATGTGGTACATCTACACAATGGAATATTACTCAGCTATCAAAAACAATGACTTTATGAAATTCGTAGGCAAATGGTTGGAACTGGAAAATATCATCCTGAGTGAGCTAACCCAATCACAGAAAGACATACATGGTATGTACTCATTGATAAGTGGCTATTAGCCCAAATGCTCAAATTACCCTAGATGCCTAGAACAAATGAAACTCAAGACGGATGATCAAAAGTGAATGCATATCGCTCCTGAGAGACACAGCCAGAATACAGCAAATACAGAGGCGTATGCCAGCAGGAAACCACTGAACTGAGAACAGGACCCCCGTTGAAGGAATCAGAGAAAGAACTGGAAGAGCTTGAAGGAGCTCGAGACCCCATATGTACAGCAATGCCAACCAAACAGAGCTTCCAGGGACTAAGCCACTACCCAAAGACTATACATGGACTGACCCTGGACTCTGACCTCATAGGTAGCAATGAATATCCTAGTAAGAGCACCAGTGGAAGGGGAAGCCCTGGGTCCTGCTAAGACTGAACCCCCAGTGAACTAGACTGTTGGGGAGAGGGAAGCAAGGGGGGGAGGGTTGGGAGGGGAACACCCATAAGGAAGGGGAGGGGGGAGGAGGATGTTTGCCCGGAAACCGGGAAAGGGAATAACACTCGAAATGTATATAAGAAATACTCAAGTTAATAATAATAAAAAATATATATATAAAAAAAGAAAATCCTTGTTGTCTATTTTATTTTTAATTAGATTTGTTCATTTTGTATGTAAATGTTTTGCCTGCGTGTGTATACATGGGCTACATGTATGTTTATGTGCTTGCTACCCATGGAGATTAGTAGGTAGAGGCCATTCGATCCCCTGAAATAAGGGTGTTCTTCAGACTTGCTTTGGGGCTTCCTTATGAAGTTTCTAGAAGCACAGATAAACTTGCTGAGAAACTCCAGAGATTCTTTGAATGGTTCGCAGGTCTGAGCAAGCCTAATAATTTCCATTTCTGTAGAGTTTCTAGGCAGCGAGCGTTGCCAGTGTGCTTGGATTAGCCCATTTTGCGAATCCATATCCACGAACAGACAGAACCTAAGAAAGCCTGAGAGAGTTGAGGCTTCATACAATGTGCCTTCCTAGGGAAAGCTCTTCTAATAGCTATTTTACTAGAACTGAGTGTCAAGACAGGAAACCAGGATAATGAACATGTGGCACACAGTATCTCAGAGTGAAGCAGAGCTCTGTGCTGCTTGCTGCTTTCTCCTCTACCCAGCGGATCCATTGGGAGAATCAACTTGCCAAGCATTAAGAAAAGCTGAAGGCAATTGTTAAATCTGCAGGGGAGCCTCATGGCACCATGGTTTTGAGGAACTTCCCTTAATGTATCTCTCACCCAACCCTCAGGAACCCTCCTGTGAACGAGCTGCTCTTGACCAGAAATCTTGCCTGAGCCACCCCCAAAATGTCTATCACTGAACAATGACATAACCCAGCCTTCTTGGTAACTTAGCAGCTGGGATCATCTGGCGAAGGAGATTTAATCAGCAGGTGCCGGAGTTAAGAATGTCTGTATGTGTGCATGTGTATTTGAGGTAAAATACAGACTTGAAGTGAATCAATGCTCGAGATGCCAATTTCACTCCCCATCAAACAACCCCAAAGTTCCAAAGGATCATCCTTGGGGTTTCTGCAGCAATTCAGGGGCAAGACTGCCTTGCTTTCTGAAAGGGTCCTAACCTGAGCAAGGGAACCATGGTGACCCAGGGGGAGGATCTGCCCCTGCAGGGGTTCGAAGGCCACATTCATTCTTGAAAGGTAAATGGTAACTCGGGCATAATACTAATCTTTATAATCCACCTGGGAGCTAGGACGCCACATCCTACTTAAATCAGAATGTCCGATAAGAATAGCCCTGCAAATAGATATAGGTACAGAGATGTGCTGTTTAAAAGTTCTTTCTGTTTGCTTGTCTGTCTGTCTGTCTGTCTGTCTGTCTGTTTGCATTGGTGGGACTGGGAGATAGAACCCATGGCCTCTGGGATGCTAAGTAAGTACTCTATCACTGAGCTACATTTCTTGTTTATCTTGAGGGACCCAGCTCTTCTTACCGCAAGTTCTAGGTAGGGTGCAGGAGGAGCAAGTGTGCAGTTACACTCCCGGGACTGTTGGACAGTAGGGTTTACTTCCGGGGACCTACAGAGGAAATGGTCTCAAAAGGAGGCAAGCTGCATGTGACACACACACACACACACACACACACACACACACACACACACACACACACGGAGGAGGGGAGGGGAGGAGGAGGAGAGGAGAAGAGAAGAGAAGAGAAGAGAAGAGAAGAGAAGAGAAGAGAAGGAGAAGAGAAGAGAAGAGAAGAGAAGAGAAGAGAATAATGGAGGATGATACAGGAGTTGGGATTGGAGGATAAGCCAGACTTGGGAGTGAGGAGATGCAGGACAGTGTTCCAACAAGGCTGAAGGGGTAAGGAGGTTTGGCGCACAGAGCACAGAGTGTGCAGTGAGGATGTGCAGGGGCAAAGGGTGAAAGGAAGCAGGATGAAGGAAGTGCAGATAGTTGAGGCAGTTAGACTTAGGCCGGTGCCATTAGCTCTGAGCAGTCTGGTGCTTCATGGCGCCAGGGCTTTCTGGGATCAATGAGAAGTGTGTTCCAGAAGTCTGCTAGACTTTCCCCAACTATGGATTGCAGCTTGTAGATGATTTGCATACCAACTTACCTAAGTGATCATTACTAGCCCTTTACAATTAGAAACAGGGGCAGGGGGCAGAGGAGGAAACAGTAAGCAGTTTCAAAGACCCTGTGTGTGTGAGCCGTCCCTATATTAAGGTTTTGCTTAAATAACTACTTGCTTTTCTTATGGCTACTGATGAAGTGAAGTTTGCTTCTTTTAGAATCACAGTCCAACACGTTGAAAAGCCACTGACCTAAGTAGTAGATGGCCTGTTGGTTTCTTTCATTTGTCCGTATAATCTTCTTGGAGTTGGTTCTCCCCTGCTGATCTTAGCAGTGGCAGCTCCCCATGATCCCAGACTCTGTGAAGGTCATGAGGACCAGGGTGAGCCAGTGACCCAAGAGGAGCTTGGTATCTGAACTACAACTGAGACAGCCATCCCATGGCAGCTGTTAAGAGACAGTGACTATAGCTACATGGAATTGTGGACTCCAGCAAGAAGAACATGGAGTGAGATAGCCAGTGGCCCTGTTAGAGAGATGGCCTAAAGAAACAAGAAAGGAGCCAATCACCACGAGTGGAGAGCAGAACACTGCTCAACCTTCAGAGAAGCTTCCTGCAATGCGAGGCAGTTAACAAATGTCCACACTGGACACTGTGCCTGCTTTGAAACATTCATCCCAGAATAGAGGTCGGTCTGGGGTTCTTTATCAAACCTCTCCCCTGAAGGATCAGGGATCTACGTAGATGATGAGGCAGAAACATTGTAAGAGCCCAGGGTGGTGGTGACTATGAGGAAGTAAGTGTCTTCCAGACAAAAGACTGCACCTATGAATGCAGAGAGATAAAGACACCATGCACAGGCTATAGACTTTTAAACCAGACAAGCCCAGCATGGAGAAGGGGAAGTGGACATGGCATCCCACCCCTAACCCAGAAGCTGTTTACAATGGATACCCGCTGGAAAGGAGAAAATCCATTATCTCCAATGGAGTATTAGTGGGTGTATTAACCATACTCCAAGGCAGGCCCCATGCCTAGGAGTAGTTTGCCAACACAAAGTGGATTTCATGGCTCTTTGTGCGGTTTTTTAATGTTTTGACTTGGTTTTGTTGTTGTTGTTTTGTCCTCTTAATTTTCTTTCTTTTTGTTTGTCTGTTTTGTTTCTGGCACTTTTTGTTGTTATTGTTTTTCTCTGTTATTTGTCTTGTCTGTTGTCTTTTGCAAAAGAGAAAGAACATGAATTGAGGGTGACAGGGAGTTGGGAACAATCTGGAGGTGTTGGGAGAGCAGAAAAATATGATCAAAATACATTATATGGTTAAAATACATTATATGATCAAAATACAAAATTATTTTTAAAAGAATGAAACACACAAGCATAAGAGGGATCACCCAGTCCCCAAAATACAAATAGATGAGACCCATGCAGCTTCTGGTAGCCAGAAATAGTCCTATTGTGTCCAGCATCCCCTGTTCCAAGCCTGTAAGTCTCGGATCCCTGGATGGCTGAAGAGTGCTTCTGTTTCTGAGCACCCTCTACCTCTTATGCAAGCGGAAAGTGGTCCAGTTCCTCATTAACAGTGAAGGGAGACTCTTTGGGTAAGAACGAGTAAGTGAGTGAATAGTAAATATGACTATAAAAGAGATAATAATAACTATTTAACTCCTGAATCCCTGTGATAGGTATTCTTGGTTGTCAACTAGAATACAAATATGGAGGGCACACCTGTAAAGAATTTTTGATTAATTTGAAGTAGAAAGATTCACTCCTAATCAGGATCTTTGAGGTAGAAAGACACATCTTTAATCCAGATCTTTTAAGCTGGAAAAAGACAACCTGGATCTTGAGGTGCAAAGACATATTTTTAATCTGAGCCACACCTGCTGGAAGCCAAATCTCAGTAGTTCTCAACCTTCCTAAGGCTGAGACACTTTAATACAATTCCTCATGTTTTAGTGACCCCGACCATAAAATTATTTTTGTCGCTGCTTCATAACTGTAATTTTACTGTTGTTATTATTTCTAATGTAAATATATCCATGTTTTCTGATGATCTAAGGTGATCCTCAAAGGGGTCACAATCCACAGGTTGAGAACCATTGCTATATCAGGCAGGGAGAAAGGGAGTTTTGCTCATTTCCTGCTCGCCCTCCTTTGTGGCAAGTCCATTCCTTCACTGGCAGTTGAGCCCACTTCTTCAGGATTCCAGTATATACTGGAGACCAGCTGAGACATCCAGCTTTGTGGACTGAACAACTACTGGATTCTTGGCCTTTCCATTCACTGCCAGCCATCATTAGATTAGCTGGAGTGTAAGCCAGTAAGCAATTCTAATAAATCATCTTGTGAGAGAGAAGGGGTGGGAGGTCGTTCTCTAAGTTCTGTTACTCTAGAGAGCCCTGACTAATACAATCCTCTAAGAACAATATGATAAACAACGCACTGGGCATGTTATAAATGCAAATCTTCAGTCTACAAGTAAGGTGCTTTTTATAAATATAGAAAAATAGATACACATATTAGTTATTCATTCATTGCTATGAAATAATACCTAGACAAGAGAAAAGGAGAGTGTTTTGTTTGCTCGTGGTGTCTATGCATGTCACAACAATGCACATGTATGCAGGTGTCCACTGAGGCCAGTAGAGGATGTCAGATCTCCAGGGGCTAGAGCTCTAGGCGGTTGTGTGCCACCTAAGTGGTTCCTGGAAACTGAACTCTAGGCCTTGAAAGCATAGCACGCATCCTTATCACCTGAGCCATCTCTCCAGCACCAAAAGCATTTATCTTGGTTCATAGTTCTTCCAAGATACAGTCCATCATGGGGCTCTGTCATCGTGGAAGGATCCTGAGACCCATGCTCACGTTGTATCTATAGTCAATAGTATGGGGGAAAAGAGAACGCCAGTGCTCAGCTTGCTTTCCCTTTTATATAGAGTCCAGAACTAAATCCCAGGGAAGGACACTACGCACCACATTTAACCTAACCTAATGTGCATGGAAGCACAGCTCCTGAACACATACCCAGTGTTAACCATGAACTGCTGTTGTCCCGACTAACACAAGAACAGGGCCTTGCCCAGACTCAACGTTCTCCAGTTGTAGAACGTTTGCACCATATTGCTCTGTGTGCACAGTGAAGAGTGCAGAGGAGGCCCAGATGGAAAGATTACAGTGCTGGGACTATAGGACACTAGAACACAGCCTCTTTCCTCCTCAGTCCTTCTCAGCTACGTTTCTGATGCAGCCACTTGATCTTGAACTAGAGTTTTCCTCTGTGTGACCGTAAAAGTAGTAGAAATGGATAGTATTGTTAATTTGATCAGCAGCCAAGCCAAGACACTCTATTCAGACTCACAAAGCACTCTGGAAAGTGTTGTTCTGATCACTAGTCTCTCTATAATGCTAACAAGGAGATAGTAGTGAGCGCATATGACCCAGGGTTTCCCCCACACCTCTACTCTTGTTATTCTTGAGCATTCTAATGTTGATCAAGGAGGATCCAGGCCTCTTGTCACTGTCTTTCCCTCCAAACCCCTAACAGTTCTTTTTTTTTTTTTTCTCACAGAATTCACGTTTAATAGATCCTTGAGAGAGAGAGAAAGAGAGAGAGAGAGAGAGAGAGAGAGAGAGAGAGAGAGAGAGAGAGAGAGAATTAATAGGTTGGTTTCTGTGACTGATATAAGATGGTCTGCCCATTACCAATAGTGGAAGAAAGGCCAACCACCTCCAGCCCTGTAGGAAAGGCTTATCTGGAATCACACCACATCATGTGTAGAGTACAAATTTCTTCTGGCCGCTCAAAGCTGCCTGGCAGAAAACTGGTGCAGAGCTCACTTCTGCTTAGAGAAATACTCTTTGCTCTTATTAACAGTTCTGTTCTTAAGGATAGACCTCACAGCCTTGCTGTGATAAGCCACGTCATTCTACAACTTGAAGCCTAAGAACATCTAACTTACTTTTCAAAGTCCATTCTTAGAAAGCCCATACCTCCCTCCCTCCCTCTCTCTCTCTCTCTCTCTCTCTCTCTCTCTCTCTCTCTCTCTCTCTCTCTGTGTGTGTGTGTGTGTGTGTGTGTTGCAAAAAAGAATTTCTACTTTTCTACTGCATGCTGGCTCTGATCTAAATACTGGGCACTCCAACATTTAAAGTAAGTATCATTTACCACATATCTAACAAAAGATAAGCAATTTATTCATTCTAAATAACTTTGTATCAGTGTCAGAGGTGAGTACAATAATCATTCATCTAGAATGTCCAACAACATTACCAGAGTATTTAATTCCCTTATGGCCACACAACATGGTCTAAATCTAGTCTAGATCTTTCTATGTTCAGAATCTAAATGACTTAAGAATGAGAGCTAGCCACTTCCTATTCACAAGCAGCTCCTGTCTGGCGGACAGGATGGAAGTGTAAAGAGAATTAAATGCCAATTGAGTATGTTTTGACAAATGTGCACGTGGGCTCAGAAGGTAGCTCTGTCAGTAAAACACGTGATGTGCCCCGGGTGTGAACTCAGGATTCATGTGAAAAAGCTGAAAAGCTAAGGTTCATACCTGTGACCTTAGCATGGAGAGGTGGAGACAGATGAGTTCCTAAGACGCACTGGCCCAGTCAGGTGAGCCCCAGCCCAGTAAGAAATGTTGGCTACAAATGAAGATCAATGACACCTGAGGAGGAACAATGTGCGAGGTTGTCCCGTGGCCTCCACATGAACAATCACAGTGCACACATACAGACACATGTCCAAAACATGGACACATACACAAACACATACATGTACACACCAAAAGTATATATGAATGTTTATCTTGATTAGCAGCTTGACTGCTTTAAAAAAAAAAAGACCTAGATTCATGAAGCACGTGTCTGGACATGTCTATAAGGACATTTGAGAGAAGAGTTGAACCATGAAATATATGACCCCATGAATTCTCTTGATAGAATCTTAATATGATAGCTTTCTTGGGAGATGGTGAAATGAAGCAAGCGAGACCTGGTTTCTACAGGTAGCCCTGGGAGTTGTGCTCTTGCCTTGGCTCTTTCCCACAGTCCAATTCCTCTGCTTAATATCTATTGTGAAGTGAGCCTAAATCTGTGATCTGCTGAAAGGACCTTTGGCAGAACCCTCTGTAACCATGACCAAAATTAAGCATTTCTTTTTCCCTTTATATTGTCCTGAGGTCTCTGGTCTCTGCCAGTCATGAACCCAACTAATGCACTGTAGACACAGGGTTCAGCCTCGTTAGATCTCTCAGTGTGGTTCCCCCGAGTACCAGCAGTGCCTATCTTTCCTCTGCCTTCACTCACTGTGTCCTTTTTTGTGTCTCAACCCAATTGCTCTTGACTGCATTAATCATGTTGTTCTGGAAGATGTCTGTGCTTCCACAGGTACCTTCCTCTGCACAGCAGAAATAGCTCAGAAGAACAGGGTCCTTTCCTCCCAATCCTCAGCAGTGCCTTCAAAGCAGCCACTGCTCATTGATGAATTTAGAACTCAGGGTAAACATATTCTGAGACTTAGAGCCAATCTACTTCAGCTCATTTTATGAATGGGGAAGTTGGGTCTTGGAGAGCTAGAAGAAGAGCCTGTCGTCTCTTAATGAGTAAGAGGCAAACCAACTCGAGAGACTAGGCTTCTTTCCCTGCCTCACACCCTCCCTGTTCTTAACTGATTTGTGTCATCTATTGCCTTCCAGGAGAAGCAATACTAAAGAAAGGCAAGTGTTCTTGGAAGAAAGAAAATAGATACCAATTACTCACTCCCAGCAGACGGGGTGCATGAGAAGCTACACAGGGCACACCTACAGAAACTGTCATAATTAGAGATATTCCAGGAGAGGTTGGCAGCGTCTCTGAATCCTTGTTTGCATTTAAGTGCACAGAACACTATGCCTTGACATCATTTCCAGGACGATTTTCAGTCAAGGACCATTAAATATTTATTCTTCATCAATTCCTGAGTAACGTGCTGCTCAGGGTCCCTGCTTATTATCCAGACTCACTTATGTAGTCCAAGGCTACTTTGCAGTTGGATAAGAGAAATACGATTTTTGCATGAGACATATATGCCTGTAAGGTAATTGGGGGTATGTAGGACTCTCCAAGAGGACGCACTATAGTACCAAGCAGATTGGGATTCTCTGCTATTTTGATTCTTGCCCCCTGTGTAGCTTTGGAGATGTTAAATAGCCTCTCTGAGTCTGGTTCTTCATCTCAAAGATGGTGAATGAGTATTAGACATTCTATGCATTATCTGACTTTAAAAATGATGGCTATTACTATTGTTCACCCCACATTTCACAGCTTTTCTTATATCGACTATACTTGCTGGAGAGTGGATTCCCTGTCCAATTAAAATCTTCACTTCCGGCAAGCCCAGCTCAAGTCACTCCCTGGGAAGTTTCCCTATCATTCCAGCCCATAGCCATTGCTCTCTTCTGAATTTCCATGCTGTTAATAATCTCGGTCACTTGGACCCCAAAGCACTGCCTTGCATTGTTCTTTAGCTTTTAGTGTTCATTTCTGTTCTCCTAAGATGTGCACACTTGTTCCAGTTTGTGCTAATAATAGCCAATAGCAAAAGCACATGACAGGCTGGGCTATACAGATCTCCTCAAACAGGCACTGGGCAGATGTACATTCGTTCTTCCCAGTGTGGTCCGGGTGGAGTCCCAAAGGCCACTATCCTAAACCATGTGACCTCACCTGAAAGTCCACAAGCTGTCTTCTTCTTCTTTTTGTTAAAGATTTATTTATTTTATGTATGTATGTATGTACACTGTCGCTGTCTTCAGACTCACCGGAAGAGGGCATCAGATCCCATTACAGATGGTTGTGAGCCACCATGTAGTTGCTGGGAATTGAACTCAGGACCTCTGGGAGAGCAGGCAGTGCTCTTAACCACTGAGCCATCTCTCCAGCCCCCACAAGCTGTCTTCTAACGTGCTGTCGCAAGGCTCCCTCAGTACAAGGGGAGAGGGAAGAGACTCACTTTTGAAAGACAAAGTAAAAAGGATGAGGAAGAAAATGCAGAACTAGAAGACCCAGTATTTGGGGTCAGAAGGTCCACCATAGAAAGGAGCCTCCACCCCTCTCACTCTGTGCATGGGTGGGCCAGGGTCTTCAGACAGGAAGTGGAGTCATGTGTCTCTCGGCTGTTCTTCACCTTAGTTTCTGAGACAGGCTGAGTACAGAGCTTGTCATTCAGCTGGATTGGCTTGCCTGTGTTCCAGGGATCCACTTGCCACTGCCTCGCCAGCACTTGGATTATGGGTATGAACTGCCGTGCCCAGGTTTTACATGGGTGCTGGAGATCCAGACTCTTTCCCAGCTCAGCTGTTTCCCTAGCCTTGTCTCTTATTCTTTCTTGATTCCCTTGCCTTGGCAGAACATGGTGAGCCTTATTCAGTGGACGACATCGTAATAGTTTGCAATACCTGTAACTGTTCACCTGACTTTGTTCTATCAAAGATGAAATCAAGACCTATCAAGTAAATGGATCAGCCAAAGACCGAAGCTGACTGTGTGTCATGCCTACTCTCAGTCTGAGGGTCTCTCGACACGTCCAATGTCCAATTCTTCACTTCTTGAATGAAGTTACCAGGAAAAGCCCCAAGTAAAAACTATACCATGATTCAGTGTCTGGTGCTAGTGATCAATTTTGGAACTTCCAGAAAGCTCTCAGAAATAAGAAGACTTCTCCCAAAATCAGTACTGTGAATTGCTAAAGGTTAGGAAGCTCGTGGGAGTGTGCCACATTCATAGAAATAGCTGGAAACCCAGAGAACAATTATTATGGAATAGACTGCCTGTAGCTCAGCCCAGTGAGATTCATATTGTCTTATATTATAGGTGGCAGAGAAACAACAGCTATGATATTTTGTAAAGACCGTGGACGGGCCTCTGAATACCATCTCAAATCGTTGACAGCAGAGAGAGGGAGATCCTACTTGGGACGCTGGTGCATTTTATGTGGTTGCTTTGCACAGTATATTTAGAAGGTGACTTCAAATGTGTTGCAGTGTTTTAGTGTCCAGTTTCCGAAGGCTATACAATGTTTATGTCTTCCAATTAAACCACTTTATTATTGGGTTAGCATTGAGGGATACCATCATATATCATCTGGAGCCAAAGGCATAAACCTGAAATCAGAGTCTGTCCTGCTACTTTCCCTAGAAAGAACAGTGGGTGAAGAGGACGGACACCTGTGAGCCACAATGGAGAGAGGGTGTTTCACATCACCACTGCCAATGTGTTTCCTGAGCTCAAGCAGCCCCTTTGTCACCTGTGAGACGAATGAGTTTTAAGAGCCCTTCAAGCTCTCCGTCCACAGTTTCTTCAAAGGCTATAATCTTGTACGTGTGGCTTTATTTTAAGATTGTGCAAGTAAAACATGACAAAGTATTCAGAGCAGCACTTGGGACATAATCCAGCCACAGAAACATCAGCTGTGATAATTATTATACCAGAGGGTAAACCTGAGGAAAACTCTTTGTGTCAATAGCCACACACCTCTCAGGTGACAGAGCTAGAACAAAAGCTCTCAAGACTTAAACCAGAATCTCTTTACACCCATTAGGAATGTACACAGGCTCTTTCAGATTTCTTCTTTGGAACTCTTGAAAGCAAGTCACGAAGGGCGTGGCTAGACAGTTTTCCTAAGATAGGAAAGAACTGGAGAGACCAAGAGTCCTGTCTGCTGGGTGGATTTCTAGACACAGTGCTGTCCTGAAAGGAGTGGGAGACAAAGGCCACCTATCTGGAAAACAAAAACAAAGGAACAAAAGCAAACAGAGCTGGTAGGAAGCATAGGCCCTCAGGCTGTCTCCACAAAGGACTCCTCCTTTGATCCTGTGACACCCTGGGTATACAGTTTACTCAGTTTTCCCTTTAAAGTTCACCTAGTCAGGTCTACCTGACTACCTACCTTCATTGACTAATCTACTAAATCTCCCTGGACAAATGTTTCTGTGGGAGTCCAAACACAGCAAGGGGACATCTAAGTTTCTAAACCCAAGTCACTCTCTATACAATTTGAGCTTTCCTTTCTGCTAAGTGGTCCCTGAGTGTCTCCTCTCCCCTGCGTAGTAGTTATGAGTAGCATATCCCCTCTATAGATGTAGATAGAGTAACCCAAAGAAGGTGAACACTGGCTCAACCTTACATAGGCAGAACAGAACTGAGGTCAGAGTCTAAAATCCCACTATCAAGATCTTTAGTAAGTGGTCCACAGTCCAGCATGCTTAAAAATGGCCAGTAGCTGCTCTCATCCTAGCCCATCTCCTCTCAGAACATTTCCCTCTCCCTAGCACCTTTCCACCAACACTGGCCTCCTCCATGTTTGTTGAAGATGACAGGGTTCACCACACCCTAGACCTTTATCTATAGCCAGTACCTCTACTTGGAATGTGTTCGCCTAAAATATCCACTGACTTGCTCTCTTACTTCAAGCCCTTACTCCAGCCTCACTATCTCAGGGAGAGGCACTCTGTTTCATCTTAAAAACTCCCTCATCATCCCCGCTCAGTCTTACCCCCTCAAGATTACCTTAAGACTGTCTGCCTTCTTTCCCATGACACTTATAACTTCCTTGTTCTAGGAGTGTTCTGCAGTCATCCCTCACTGAAAAGTGTGCCTAAAAGTGGTTACAGCTGATGTCTCATCACAGCATGGGGTACACAGCAGATCCTCATTAAAGAGTCCCGTTGCAAACATAAGTCCTGTTCTTTCATGCTCACTAACTGTCCTCTAGTCTTCCTCTCTGACAGTATTCAGAGGTTTGAACTGATTCTCTCAAGTATCTCTAGTTATTTATGTCACAGTCTTTAAAATTTGCTTCCTTCTGTCTTACAGTATGTGAGGACCCACCTACCCTATGCTTAGCATTCTGCCAGCTCCCGAGGATAAAATGATAAAAAAAATCCATGTCCTTGGATCTTTATGAGTCTCAGATGGATGCTAGCAGGGAGGTCTGGCATCTGCATTCTTCCTTAGTTTGCCTTGTCTGACAGCAGGCAGGAAGCTGCGCTTTCCTCACATATACAGTGGCCATCCAGGGAGTGCAATGACTGTCCCGGTCCATCCAGCTCTGTAAGAGGTAGTTCTAGTGCAGAGGTTCTCAACCTGTGGGCCATGACCCCTTGAGGGTCACATATCAGATATACTGCATATCAGATGTTTACCTTATGATTCATAATGTTTTTTTTTCATAAAATTATACTTCTGACATAGCACTGAAAATAATTTTATGGTTAGGGGTCATCACAACATGAGGAACTGAATTAAAGGGTCATAGCATCAGGATGATTGAGAACCACTGCTCTAAAGCCTTCAAGATAGGAGAGCTGGGAGTGCAAGCTGGCTATTGGAGCATACTCACACAGAAATGGGAGAAATAAGGCAATCTGAGGGTTTATCTATAGGAGATAGGTAATCAAATACCTCACAGGGAGAGGTTTATAGTAAAAAAAAACCACATCTGATCCTAACCATCTGTCTTAGTTAAGGTTTCCATCGCTATAATAAAACACTGTGACTGAAGGTACTCGAGAAAAGTGTTGATTTGGAACTCTTAGGTCACAGTGCATGACTGAGTGAACTCAGGGAGGAACTGTAGACAGAAGCTGATGCAGAGGAATGCTAGTTATGGGCTTGCTCTTCATGACTTGCTCAGACTGATTTGGTATAACACCCAGGACCACTTACCCAGGGATGGCATTGCCCACACTGAGTTGGACCCTCCCACACCAAGAAATGATAAATCCACTAAAGACTTCCCCACAAGCCAATCTGGTAGGGCATTTTCTCAAATGAGGTTCCCTTTTCTGAAAAAAATCTGTTGTTAGAATTTCCAACCCCAATAAACCGATATTAAAAACACACAATCCAGCTACTATAATTATAAGCTACATGCCTAAATTGGGCAGATCTAAAACTATACTAACTTATTCCTCCGCTCTAAGACACCCTGTTATTTGTGGTTTCTCCTGGCCATGTGGTTTCTCATAGCCATAATGGACCTTTTCCTCTTCTTTAGTTCTTTCTCCTTCCCTTCTCATTCTCTTCTGCCTCTATCCCAGACCCCACTCTCAAACCTCCAGTGCAGCCTTTCCCCTCCATGCCAGATCACAGGCTCTGGCCTTGGTTGACCAGTTAAAAATGGGGAGACGATTCACATGAGATCACCTGAGTATGTCATGACTGCTCATCATGGGCAACCCCTCTGGAGGAAACAGAATTAACAACATCAGGACAACCAACAACAGAATAATTTGTGTCAAGGTGACGTAAAACTGGCAGCACACCACCTTATCTTAGAAGCTTTCCTGCTCTGCAAACACCAAGGACAATGGCCACTGTTCTTCAGGGCATTCTTATCAACAATGCCCTGATCCATTTGCAGTTTCCATCAGCTTGGCCAATGGGCAGTCTAGCAGCAACATTGCCCTGACCTCCCTCAATGATGGATTGCAGATACATGTTTGAATGAATGTGTGAATACGTGTCTGCACATGCAGGCGAGGCCTGAGGCTGGTGTCAGGTGCCTTCCTCCACCACTCTCCATCTTATCCACTGAGTCAGGCTCACTCAAACAATCCTAGAGCTGTTTCACCTAGCATTGCTAATCAGCATATTCCCAGAATTTTGTCTCCCCTTTCTAAGCACTGGAAATACACAGGGACCACTGAACCCACCACTCAACATGTAAGTAGGCAATGAGTAGCCCACTTCTGCCCTCATGTTCATATAACAGAGAAGATTACCCTTGAGCCATCTCCCCAGTTCTTGAATATCTTCAATAATTGGGAAACCTGCCATTATCTTCTTTTAAAATGTATTTTAATTCTTCTCAGGTGGTCTTGACTGAACTAGTTGCTCTCTTTTCCTCCTGTACAATTCCTTTTGCTTATGTCCTGATGTGGCAGGCATTCAAGAGACAGCCAGCAGATGTAGATAAAGTGTCATTATAGGCCCAGGCTCAGAAATGACATATTTGTTCTGCTGCTGCACACTAAAAGCATGCTCCAAAGTGGGTTGCCCACATATGAGGAGGCAGGTGAACTTGGCTCTGTCTCTTGATGGGAGACACTACATATGAAAACATGTATGTTACAGCAGTGTGATGAAGATATTAATAAAGACTAAATGCAATCAACCTAGTATAGACTGACAGACATACTGACCGAGGCAGGCAAGTGTACTTTTCTATCTTCGCATGCATCCTCTTCCCGGCCTGTTCTCCCTACACCTCATGGTCCATACTGTCTCCCATTCCTCTCCAGCACTACTTTAATCCTGATTGGCTGGAACTCTCGCCTTCTGTGGTTTCCCTGTCCCAGCTTCCAGGAAAAGTGTTGTCCCCTCCCTCTTACCCATCCAAGCCCTTCTTACTTTCTCAATCCTATGTCCTCCTGCTGGCTACTGAAGTCTTCTGACTCCTTCTTTTCTGAACAATTACCAGCACTAGTTAATAACTATAAGAGTCAGGTCAAATGTGTTCTTAAATCCAGTGGTTAAATAAAAGTAAAGAGATAACTGCAGATCTTTTTTATAAACTTAGGCCAAACATGAAGAAGATTCTAGGGAAGAAAGCCAACAGAGACAGTAGCATATACTTTGTAACATCTTAAGCAATCTGGCCAACCAAATGTTGAATCCTGTATACCCAAATGGTGTGACTTTGGACAAGTTATTCAAACTCTCCAAACTTAAAATTCACTATCTATTAAGAATAATAGATCATAGAGATTTCTCCAGTATTAAATAAAACAATTGCACTAAAACCACTAAGTCTTGACCAGTACCTAGAGTTCGATGCATGAGCAAAGCACCCACTTGTGAACCCCACTCATTCTTTTGTCTACATTCAATGTAGTTGGCAGGATGAAAATTCAAGTTGATCATTGGCTCCCCTGCCCCTCTCCTCCTCCTCCTCCTTCTCTTCCTCCTTTTTTCCTCCTCCTCCTCCTCTTCCTCCTCCTCCTTCTCTTCCTCCTTTTTTCCTCCTCCTCCTCCTCTTCCTCCTCCTCTTCCTCCTCTTCCTCCTCATCTTCTCTGTCCTCTTCCTCTTCTTCCCTCTCCTTCTCTTCCTCCTTTTTTCCTTCTCTTTCCTCCTCCTCTTCCTCCTCCCCTTCCTCCTCATCTTCTCTGTCCTCTTCCTCTTCTTCCCCCTCCTTCTCTTCCTCCTTTTTTCCTTCTCCTTCCTCCTCCTCTTCCTCCTTCTTCCTACCTTGATGAGTTACACTAGAAAGAAACCTTTCCTTGTATGATCAAAGCCCTATTCCAAATATCAAGATTTACTAGTTACAAATGGAGAGATCAAACTTGTTTTAGTGAGACTCTTCCATTCAGTCATCCTGGCTTATTTGATTACATTTAATTGAGCACTAAGTGCCAGACTAACTTGTACTATTTGCCAATTTAAGCTATGATGATTAATTGCTTCCTGGGAGTTGGGCATTCCATTTGGTTCCTAATTTGAACAGAATTTTCTGTAGCTCCCTGTCAGCTGATCACCATCCCAAGTGAAGCGATTACGCCCCACTGTGTGGTGTATTACTGAGCTGCAATGTTTGGTAGGTATGTTAAATGCATTCTCAGTAGTATCTGAAGCTTACCGTGAATTTACCAGAATATCAAAGAACTTGACCCCTTTCAACCTAACAGTGATTATACCTTTTTTGAAAAAGAAAGTATGCATTCTAAACTATCTGGCAAAGATATTGTATTTTCTGAAATGTATATGACCCTAAAGTGTAAGATTAAAACAGATGATGATATGGGCTGGATTCACTGGAAACTGAGTCAAGTGAATATGTTCTAACTTGTGACCAGACTCAAAAGAGATTTCAGGACTAAAAAGTAATCTAACAGAAAACACCGTCTAACTGCCTCTGTACCAAGTCTGAGATATGGAGGACACATACTTCCTCATTCTTTATTTTCCATGTTCATTTATATATGATATATATGACATATGGTATATAATTACATATACACATATATATTTCAATATACATGTTGTATATGTATTTTATTTGTGGTATACACAATATAATCTATAAAAATCTTATTGTAAAATTTACAAAAATAATTAAAATGAGATTGCCCAATTTCCCTGCAAGCAAAACTGTGTCAATTAATTTAATGTTGTCTAAGCTTAAAATACTCAATAGTTTATTTTTCAAAATACAGAACACAGAAAGAGAAAAGCAGAAATAGAAAGTAGAGAAGTAAGGATGGGGGTAAGGAATCAGGGGAGGGAAAGAGAGATGTATCAAAAGTGCTTACTACTGATAGTTTAACTGAATACATCAGAATTTCTTGAGCTACTCAAAAGACTTCAAACAATATGCTTTTTCTAAACAGACAGAGCCTGGGAAATGCTCCCACATTTACATGATGCTTCCTAAGGGGAACCAACACAACCTGGTTCTTCATAAACAACCATTGTGCTTGTGCCTCATGAGGACTCCATGTTCAAGGCTAGTAGTAGCAGGCAAGACTCATCCACTGCCTTTGCCTGGGGCTCCTTACCATCTCAGTCTTAAATGCTGTGCTCTGAAAATCAGAAGTGGTCCCTTGGCTCTCAGCTAAGCCAGTCAAAAGCGGCACTCCCCTGAATTCTACTTACCTCATTATTGTGGAGTTGACTTGGGGGGAATATATTTTAGAATATATAAAACATTGTAGTAGTTAATCCTGATTTTCAACTTGACTGAATATGGAGCCAATTAGGAGACACATCTCTGAGCGAGGTAACCTGCATCTATTATTGCCGTAAAGATGCTATGCTTTTGTTAATCCCAGATGATTCTTCAGTCCCAGCTGACAAAAAACCACATTTTTATCTCAAATGCCACACATATAGCCTTCATAGATTCTTTGAGACACTTACAAACTTCTCTCTGAAATTGTACACGCCAGGCCTCTGTCATCTCCACTAACCTCGGCATTAACCTCCTATAGGGGAAGGAGCTGATAACTAAAATCTAGTTCCTTCACTCAGCTCTGAAGCCTCAACAGCTTTTCGACACCAAGATTCCAATATTCTGTACAATCTTAACAACATGATCAGGCACATCACAGGAGTACCCTATTGTTGATGACAACTTCTGTCCTACTGTGCTTAAAGCAACTTGGTGAAGAATGGGTTATTGCATCTTACAACTCCAAGACCACACTTTGTCACTGAGGGAAGTCAAGGTAGGAACCTAGAGGCAGGGGCCTAGAGGCAGGGGCCTAGAGGCAGGGACCTAGAGGTAGGAACCTAGAGGCAGGAACCTAGAGGCAGGAACTCAAGCTGAAGCCATGGAGGAATACTGCTTCCTGTCTTGCTTCCCATAGGAAACATTCTTATACATCCCAGGGACACTTACCCAGGAGTAGTACTGGCCACAGTGCCTATGCCCTCCCACATCAGTTCTTAATCAGTAAAACGCACCCTTAAAACTTGCTTACAGGCCAATCTGATGGAGATTTTTTTTATATTAAGGTCTCTTTTTCCCAAATTCCTTAGCTTGTGTCAAATTGATACAAGTCTTAAAGCAGCACAACTTCCTTTGAAGGTTGCAGCTTTTGGAAAGAGTACCTTTCTAAATAAGCAGGGTGGTACAGATTATAAAAACAAAGTTACAGTTTATCTGCATCCCCAGGTAGCCCTGTTTGACATCAGCTTCTCTTTCTTTCTTTTCCTCTTCTTCTTGCTCTCCCTTTCTCCCTCCTGCTCTCAATACACAAAAACTTTTCTATTGTTGCATATAAATTGAACAAAACTCTGTGCTTCATTGTAACATCATATATGCTTGTGAATACTTTATCTCATATCCCTTTCCAGTTACTCTTTTACTTACAATCTGATCCCTTCTTCACAGTCCCTGTCCTTTTCCTAAATAGTCCTAATCTTCTCACTCTGCTTCTGCTTCTGTCTGTCTTTATGCCTCTGTGTGTGTGTGTGTGTGTGTGTGTGTGTGTGTGTTAATCTAGACCGTACATATGAAGACTATATGTATTGTTTTGTCTTTTTCAGTCTGCTTTATTTCATTTTACAAGACAATTTTCAGTTATTTTTCCCTGGAAATGACATGTTTTCATTCTTCTTGAGGCCTTGGAATATTCCAGTCCATTAAATATATTGTCTATATATTTTGAAAAGTCTGATCATCTGCACTGATTCTATAATTTTTCAGAAGCATCATGCTGAAGTTGGTGTGTGATTATCTCTATGGTGGACTGACGTAACATTCCTTCATGTTTATACCAGGAGTGGTGTAGTTGGATCCTGTGTTAGATATATATTCAGATTCCTGGGGAATTAGCATAATGATGTCCATAAAATTGCATTAACTGGGATTCCCGCCAGCCGGGTATTGGTGTATATAGGGTGTATGTGCCTCAACTAATCCCCACACCCTCCCAATCACTTGTTACCACACATTCTTAATGGTGGCCATTCTGACTTGGGAAAGATTTGTATTACCTTCATGGCTAGATATGTAAGACATGCTCTCATTTATTTGTTGGCTGGATGTTTTTGTCCACTTATAAATGTTACCATTTGCATATTTTTCTCTTTTAATTTTTGAATCTTCATATATTCTGGACATCAGTCCCCTGTCAGATGAACCCATGGAAATCTTCCTGCTGTCCTGTGGGTAGTCTTTCCACTCTGGCATTATTTATTTAGCCATACGAATGCATTTAACTTCCATGTATTCCTACTAGTCAGTTCTCATATTGTTTCCCGAGCTACTAAAGTCCTACTCAGAAATTCAATGTCTACACTTTTATTTTGAGTGGTATTTCTGTGTTTTCCTCTTGTTTAGTTTCTGCTCTCGCATTAAGGTCTGATGAGTTTGGATTTGCATTATAAAAGAATGAGAGACAGTGGGGTCTAATTTTAACCCTCAGCATGTGGACATCCTGTTTGTCCAGCACTTGTGGGGAAAGGCTACCATTTCTCCAGCGTCTGCTTTTTGGCACCTTTGTCAGACTCCAATGGCTATAGCTGATAGGTTTACTCCCAGGTCTTCCATTCTACCGACCTACATATCTAGCTTTGTGCTAATGTTGTATAGGTTTTAATACACCACCATGGTGTAGAATTCTGATACCTCCAACATTGTTTTTTTTTGGCCAGGGTTGCTTTGGATATTCTGAGGTTTTTGTGTTCCACATGATTTGAGGATTTTTTTTCTAGGTATGTGAAAAATGCCATTCAAATTTTGATGATATTCCAATTAATATATCTGTTATTTTCCACAATATGGACAGTTTTCACAATCTCAAATCTACTGATGAATGAATGTGGAGAACCTTTGCATCTTTCAATATTTTCAATTTCTTGGTTCAGTGTTCGACACTTTTCATTGGAACAGTCTTTCACCTCTTTGGTCAGGTTTATTCCTAGATTTTTAGTTTTTATAGGTTGGTTTTTTTTTCCCTCAGGCTAAGCTGGATGGTACTCTTTCTCCCTGAGAATGCTGTTCTCTTAAATTGAAAATCTGTCGAACTATTAAGCTCCATACAATAAACAGCAACTCACACGTGATTCTTAGTCTTGTCTCAGTAGAAACCTTGCTTCAGGTGCCTCTGGGAAAATGGACCTTTTCCAAGCACTTTCAGATCCCCAGCACAAGGAGGTTATGTGATGAAAGCCCCAGTTGGGCCCTTCACTTGGGGACTTGCTTCTCACTGTCATGGAAACAGTCTTGCACCAAAACTAAGAAGATACAAGTGATGGTGGGCAAGGCATGTGCACATTCTCTGTTTCTTTTTCTGTGCCTACAAAATGGAGTGCGTTTCATGGATGGATGGATGGATGGATGGATGGATGGATGGATGGATGGATGGATGGGTATATGTATGTATGTGTATCTTTTTCATGACTGTCTATAAAGGCCTGAGGTCAACACCCAGTGTCTTCCTCAAACCCTCTTTATCTTATTTTTTTTTAATACAAGGTTTTGCACTGGCCCAAAGCTTACTGAATGGCTAGGCCAGCAAGCTAGGAAACCAGTTTCTGCCAATCCTGCACTGGGATTACGAATGTGAGTCACCAACACTGCTCAGGATCCCAACTTACGTCGTCATGCTGACAGCTCATCTACTCACACGCACCATCTCCCCAGCTACCTCCTGGCCCTTTTACTTCATGGTCATGGGTGAAGGGCATGCCTGGAGGACCCAGAGCCAAAGTAAAGATGGGGTGCAAGAACGGAGCTGAGCCAAGACCATCTGAGGTCACCATGTGCACCGTATTGTTCCTGTTACACACTCCCAGCCTCCAAATTCAGCCTCCCAGATTGAGAATAATACATATACTTATGTGACTAATTTAGGAGTGATACGGGACCATGCATCCAATACTGCACATATAATACCTGGTTCATAGAAGGAACTTAAATGAAGGCTCATATTTGTAAAGCGCCTCCTAGATATGATCCTTCCTTAAGCCTTTCCTTCCATTCAGTGGCTGCCTCTCCTCTCCTGGATCCTCTGTTCTTGCTAAGGACTATTTGCTCCATCACAAAGAATAAATAAAAACTGCAGTACTAGAATCAAAGTTGCAGAAAATGTCAAGAACATGGCATTCTACTTGTAGTTTGATTAGACAGCTGTTGGGCTGTGTCTGCCTCACTCCTGGGATGCCAGAGTGCCACTGGTATACCCTAAGGTAGGCAGAACTCAGTCCTAGATACGGGGTCCCAGCTCGTGTTTCCCCAGGTGAGGTACAGTGGGAGCTGAGACAGATGTTGTGGTTCTCAATTTCCTGGGTACTCAGCCATGGCTGGAGACAGAGAGGAGTTGAGAAGACTTCTGGTGAAATCTGTTCAGCACCACAGCCTGTTTGACACCATGTTTTGAAGGACTAAGGAGATGGTTTGTGGTCACACTTGCAGTGACTAAAATGCTGGCAAATAAATAAAACATCAGATGATGATAAAATGACCCATGTCATTTTGAAGATATAGACAGAGCTAAGTGAATTTGAGGGATGGTACCATGAACCTGCAAAATGCACTTCACAGTGTTCATCTGGTAGTGAGCGTGCAGTCTGCTAAGAGTTGGCTCAGCATATTGCCCTATGAATGTTCAACGTGAGGGTTCCCTTCCTTCGCAAACGAAGGGAAGCCGCGAGCCATATGCCTCATATTGTGAGAATGATGCCTCAGCAGCCGTCGGTTCTTGATCATCAGGCAATAGCCCAGAGGCATCTGTGCTGAGATAAGGTTGATGGCTTCAGGCCCATTTTTCAGATGAGGACCAGAAACTTGAGGCTCTCATGAGTATATAGGGACTGAAGTGTCAGGTCCCATGTCTCTCTATCTCTAAAGACCAGACTGTTCTTTGTGCCAGATGGTGGCTCGTGAGTCAGCACGCTCAAAATTTCAAAAGTTGTATCCAGTCCAAGCTGGCAGCCAGATTTCTTTAAAAAGTTCAACTGAGCTGCTGACTTCTGCCCAGTACGACTGTGGAGGTGCTCCAAGGAATGTGTAAAAGGAAAAGGACATAGAAGGGTACAGGCCACTCTGTGATGATGGAGCAGAATGTGTACAAGGGCAGGCAGGCAGCATGCTGGGCAATGTGTATTCAACTGAGGATGCCTCATTGAGAATAATTCCCACGCCCCATGTCAAGAATGGAAATAAAATACAGAATTCACCAAACACTGCCATTCAGTTTTCTATATTCTCTCACACAAGCTGCACGTAGCTACTTGGAACAGGACTGGTATGAGAAATGAATTCTTTTTTATGAATTTAAACCAAAGGATGACATGCGGTCAGTGATATATTAGACAGTATAGGCTAGACCATTCTCCTGCCTCATATGACTGTAGTCTAGCTGTTAGTCAAAGGGCTAAGCCACACTTCTGTGCTCGTATTCCAAAGAGTGAATAGGAAGAACTCTGGAGCTGCTTCATGTGAACTGGACCTCTTTTGCATTTCATCCACATCATCATCATCATCATCATCCACATCATCCACATCATCATCATCATCACCCACATCATCATCATCCACATCATCCACATCATCATCATCATCATCATCATCATCATCCTCCACATCATCATCGTCGTCGTCGTCGTCGTCGTCGTCATCATCATCATCATTATTTAGCTCAGCTTCCCCATCTTCAACATGGGGGTTAAAAACTGTAACAACTTCCTTGGGTGGTCATGAGAGTGAAGTGCACTAGTGTTGGGAAAGTGCACTGCATAGTGCCTTGGACAGAGCAAAATAGATGTTAGTCATGAATGCAAGTCGATATTGACATCTCTTCTATTGGGTGGGTGCTGTGCCTTGTTAGTAAATAAGACGCAGAAAGATCTACATGCAGTGCCCTCAAGAAGAGTTTTCAATTCCTCCTTCATCTTTAGTTCCTCTACTTTCTTATTTGCCAGAGAGTCTACAGGGTACAGAGAGAAGTGATAGGCAGAGGGAGAAGCATACAGCAGCAGCTGACACATGGCAAGTGTTCCATGTGTCACCACCACTGTCCTGTTGCAGAGTGACATTCTGTGATTTACAAAACTAGACTGGACCAAACTCCGACTGTAGTCTAGACTTCATGCACCCCGGGCATCACCTCAGGTGATGTCAGTACATGATTTGCTTTGCTGGACTTCTTCCCTAGTCATATTTCAGATAGTGTCTGGTATCTGAGGGTCTGAAGGCCTCAGGAGTCATGCATACGCCACAATCCAGAAGTCCAGCAAGGTAAGGATACCTCTTGATCAAATACAAAGTAATAGGTTTCCCCATAGCATCTATTGACCCTTCTTCACAAGATGCTATGTGATGGGAATGTTCATCAAAAATTCTCTCATTTGAACCTGGATTCCCCAGTGCAGCAGTGGAGGAAGCCAGAGCACAGCCTTATAAGCATGTTAATGTTACTTTGCAGAAGTCAGCTCTCCAGAAGTGAGTTCTTTATTCCCACATGACTAGACCACTTTTCACTAGTGCAGCCATGGTGGTAGTAGCGATAGTGTATGTGTTTCTGTGCACATGCCAGCTGTTAACATTGGTGTCTTTCTCCATCACATTGTGCCTTTGTTCTATTTTTGTGACAGGGTCTGTCACTTTACATGGAGCCCACCATTTCAGCTAGATTGACAGGCCACCAAACCTCCAGTACCTGCCTACCTTCTCTCCTCTCCCTGAACTCAAGTTACATGTATGCACTACAGTGCCTTGCTTTTACATGGGTCTTGGGGACCTGAACTTCTGTTCCCATGCTTGCTTAGAAAGCTCGTTGCCCACTGAACCATATCTCTAGCCCCTAGATAGGACTTTATTAGAAACATTACCCATATTCTTTGGCTGCTGGCTGCCATGATTTGACTTAATAAAGTTTCTTAAGGGTGAAGTTGCTTGACCTTGAGCTTCCAGAAACAAAAATCATGAGCTAAATAGTCCTCTTTCGCTTCTCTTACCTAATCACTGATATTCTAATATAGCAACAGAAAATAGATTAGAACAATGGATGGCACTGATAACTTTGGGGAGAAGCATTTCTTCCCCATCCTAGCTCATGCTCTTAAGTGGGTGATACTGATTCTAGAAACAGCACGACTTGTAATTTTTCCTCACCTAAATAGACCATGGCATGTCCACAGTCACGCTATCAAAGTGGCAGTTGGCTCAATTAATTGCAGTGAAGTTCAGATGAAAACTTTTGGGAAGTGAGAATGTGTCTTTCCAAAGACCTTAAAGGGAAAGACTACTATATGGAGTTGACAGGTGAGGTCAAACGAATGAGGTTTGAACAAGTGAAGTCAACACACAGAGAGACAGGAGCAAGTACTACACCTGAACTTGCCCTACCTCTGTTTCTGTATATGAACTGATAAACTTCCCTACTTGTTTCAGCCAGTTTGAGTTAGAGTTCCATTCCTCATATCCAAAGCAAAATGTTTCTTCCGCCACTTCCTTGGTGCCATGAGTGCTGTGTCCAGCTACTCTGAGACGTGCAGCTGCCAGGTGACCTGCTCTGGTTCCCATGGCAGCAGCCTCTGCAGCACTAATCAGAGAAGACCAAATGGCAAAAGCTGCTCACAGGCTTGTGGCAGCAATTTTAAGGATGTCCTGTGTGGGGCTGACCCTAGGAAAGGATTCTAAAAATGAGGCTTGCTTATGTAATTTAAAATCTTAAAATAACCACACATGAAGTCTGAGAATCCCTCTGGGGCTTGTGACAGCCTAACCTGGGATGGAGAGGTCAGAGATTCTCAGTGAATGAAAAATAGGCTAAGAACAGAATTATCTCTTATTCACAGTAGAGGATAAGAGTGGGTCAGGACTCCAAGCAGCGAATTAGTGACTGAATTTATTTAACAACTTACAAATACCTTCAGCTATGTGGGAGGAGAGCTGACCCATTTTGGGGGTTTAGAATCAATAGACTATTAAAAGTAATTTTTAAAAATAGCTCTCTCCTCTGAAAATATACCTTCCATTGAACAAGAATTTTTTTTCTGGGCTCTGACTCATGTCTCTATGCATTAAAACAGAACAAGGGGACCCTTGATGTACTGGGTGGTCACTGGCCTAGACACTACACAGAGGTTCCTTTCCTGACTGAGGGTCAACCCTGGGTTTCTCAGATCTCCTTCATAGACAGCTCCTTCTCTCCTGATTGAGGAAAGTAGTGAAGTCCAGGGAGGCTCCCATATCATCATTTTGTCGAGGAAGATTCATTGGATATTCACATCCTATTTCCATCAAACTGTAACCTGGAAATCAAGAGTAAGAAGCTGTGAATGACGGCTTGGAGGAGAGCATAGATGCTCACTCCCAGGGAGAGGAGTAGCTTCTTAAATTATCCCCAGTTGAGCAAGGAGAGTGAAGGAAGGCAATCTGTAGCAGAAACAAAGCCTTCATGATTGAACATGGGCTGGCCTGTATGGACGAGTCATTTTACTGCGCCTTGGTGCTTTTTGATTTCCTAATAATGATGCCTCCATTAAAACTTAATTTGTTATCTTTGTTATTTTCACAAAGAATTCTTTATTTTTTTTCTACCTATGTAGAGAATAATTTTGTCCAGATACAATCCAACCCTTCCAGGACTAGGCACTTTCTCCATTTATGTATCAGACAACCAATATTTCCCTAAGGAACACTTCTTCAAGTAAAGACTTTGGATGTGTGCATTAATTCTCCCCAAGGCACCCAATAAAGCACATTTTCAAAGTCTTCTGCAGACTTACGACCTACAACTATCAGAGATTGGACCCAGAAACCTTTAATGATTTTTCCAGACATTCTTTACTCGCACTAAATTGTTGCAAAGGCCAATCAAGTGGTGACAGCAGATAATGTTTGAGTTGCTTGCAGGCAGGTAACTGTGTATGGCCTGCTACAGTACCTGCCTTTTCCTGATCTCCAGAATGCCCCAGTGAGGATGAGCTATTCAAATGTCAAGGAGAAGGAAAATGAAGAAGAAAATAACAAAGCAGCTATGCTTGGGCATCTCATCGTTCTTCCTACTTCATTAGAGTTGTTCCCTCTTCGTTGCTGGGGAGAGTTCCTCCTTAAATATACCAAAAACCCTCAGGTCCTCCGGAAGCTCAGCTCAGCTGCTTTGGTGAAATCTATGGTTAGTGTTGTCTTGTGGACTTTGGAGTTTCCATTGTCTTTTCTTCTACCCAAGATGGTAGTTTGTTGTGACTTTTATTTTCTTAAAGATGATAACATGTATTTTTGGTACAAGGGATGGCAGTCATTTTGTGGCCAGAGTGGCTCACTGAGCTCTCAAGATAGTCTCCCTTGTGAGGAACAGAGTAGAAATAAAAGCTGTGCTTCATAACTGGAATTTGGAATGATGAAGAGAGGCATAGAAGCTGTCAATGATACTAAGTCCGATACGATTACCAGATACATATACCACAGGCTTGCAGGGAGTAGAAAATGGAGATTTGTCCATAGTTAGTGGGAATTTCATGGAAGGTAGAAAACAGTAAGTCTTTGAAGTTAGATAGTGTTCCTCAAAACCCTACTGGTAGGGTTTGAATATGAAATGTCTCCTGCATTCAAGCCGAGCTCTCCAGTTGGTGGCTCTATTTTGAGAAGTGCCGAAACTTTAGGACTGAGGCCTAATTAGAAACTAGGATCCCCTTATATGGGTTCATAGTCTCTTTAATAAAAGAATTTTAAAACAGACTTATAAGGAAACTTGGGGACAATTCATTGGACTTTAAGAAAAAACATAAGGACAGACAAGCTGTAAATCTTGGCAGCAGCCAGGAAGATGGAGATGGACAAAAGGAAGAGGCCGGTCATACCATTTGGAAGTAGCCACATGACAAAAGGTAGCCAGTGACTTGATAAAGAGTAAGAGAGCTCAAAGTACGGAGTAAAGCACACACATACCTAGGCTTGGGCAAAGATATAAGGAAGAAGAGGGGAAAGTTAGGTTTTTCTAAGTAACCCAGAGAAGTTTTTATGGGAACTCTGCAAGTGACCACATAGGGAGGGACTTCCAGGAAATACAATGGTTCGTAGGGGATAATCATTCCTCCCATCTCCTTAGCAAGACTTTAATCATCAACCCTCCTCTTGGCTAGGTGATTGACAGACTCAGCTGAATTAACTGTTAAGGTAACAGATCAAAATGTCATGTCTCTCCCCAAGGCCAGAGGTAGATTTCATTCTTTTAAACAGAAGGAAATAGCTTTTCCTTAATGAGCTTCAACAGTGCCCTAATATCTCTCCTGTATGGATCTGTGTTTCCATGCTGCATGCTTCTGTTGTCATGGCATTCTACCACATGAGGGCCAGATTCCAGACTCCACAAAATAAGGGCCATGCTGAAACCATGAGCAAAAAAGAGACCCTCCTCTCTCAAGTTATTTATAGCATGGGTTGTGTCATAACAGTGATAATTAATAGTCTGACTACTAAGTCCCTTTAAAATGATAATTCCATTGAAATTATTGAAAAACTAGGAGTCAAAGTATAGTTCAGTGGTTAGTCACTTGACTAGCATATTGGAGGTCCTAAATTAAATGCCTAGGTACCACAAAAAGAAAAGAAAACACACACACACACACACACACACACACACACACACACACACACACACCAGCAAGGAGACCCTTAAAGCAGTGTCTACATTCTTAAAGAATGTAGGAACCCAGACAATGATTAGACAACACACTTTAACAATTGCATCCCGTAAGCTTTGCTGCATCTTCCTTGGAATAGTCTTAGGAAACAAGGATAGCAACAAGAGAAATCAATTCTGAAATGAAGTAACTCACCTAAATAAAGCAACTCACATGTGTGGACCAGGATGTATATGACCAGACCAGGACCTACACTCATGTTTGCGTGGCAAATGGATTTAAATTTAAAATTTTCAATAATAGTAGCTACCAGGAATAAACCTACAAGCTAGATATAATTTTATCTGTAATAAAATGATAGCTGAATTTATACATTCGTTGGCTCAGAGAACACTGGCCTGTCAAAGAGTCTGGGTTCAAATGAAGACTATGGGCAAAAAATGAGAGGAAATGTATAAAGAACCATGTTTGCATTCTCAAAGGAGCAGAGCCAATTAGACATTTTGTTAATTTCCCCCTCAGACCATAGGTGGAGATTATAGATCTGTCCCCAGCATGTTGGAGCCTTATTAGCTGCAAAGGTGCTCAAAATGGGGGCAGGAGAAAACCAGTGCCCCAGAGTTTGCAATTAGGTGGGAAAAATGTCCTCCTGGCCTAGTTTCTGGAGTGTTCTTAGGCCTTCACTGGACTGGATGAGGCCCACTTATAAAAGAGGAACTCTCATTCAACAAGTCCCTCACAGACACTCACAAGTAACTTTTGATGTCTGTGCACCCCCTGACTAGTGCAAATTGACTTACAAAGTTAGCCATTTCTGTTAGTTAGTATCTATTTGCTTATGGCTAGCAGGCACCTTCAGTGAGCATGACAGGTATCACTTTTATTGACTCTACCTTTAACCCTCTCTACTCTTATCATCACCAATACTCCCACATGCAGAAATGTTGATGGTTATTTAATCTTAGACTTGATAAAGTTAACCAAATTTAAATTAAAATTTGGATGAAGAAGCAGACTGGAGTAAATCTATCTCATCTAGGAAACTCATGGTTTTGAGGCTAGATCTGTCTGCTTCCAGAAGCTGAGAAAGCTCTTCCATGAGCCATTCTGCTTAATTCTCCAAGTCCTCCTCTGTTTTCATCCTCTAGAAAAGATTTCAATTTCAAATGTATGATACTGTAGGCAGTATCATAGAGGGTTACTTAAGCAAGAACAGACTTCCCCAATCCACCCAATTCCACATCAACCAGATTCCCTTTCCTGGCACTTTCCTCTTGGAGACACATTGGATCATAGCCCACCCTCAGCATGCTTCTCTGTTTCCTCATTCTGTTTCACAGTCCCACTTTTGGAACTCCTCCCAGGGGACCCCATGGCACCCAAGGCACAGAACTAACCTTGCATATTCCACAGGCTGTTACCTTTATCCACTTACTGTCTGTATTCCCTACCAGACTGCAACCTGCTCAGAAGCTGACAACTTGCCCATTCCACTTTGGCTTTGCAGGGCTCAGCACATAAGCTGATACGTACTGGGGGCTCAAGGTGTGTCTGCCAAATCAATGAATGGATAACCAAATACTGAAGTGCAGAGTTATTCAACAATTCTCACCTACTTGCTAAAAATGGTAAAAGTATCAGAGCCCTCTCCTTACAAAATCGAACTCAAATGACAAGGGACATTATTTTTAAGAATTAAAAACATCTCCACATGTCAATTACTGGAACTGAAATGCTTTTGGGGTCCTAGAGTGCACTTTCAGGGGACTTTTGGCTTGCCTTGTTGTTTCTCATACAATTCTTGCCTCTCCGCATCCTCAGACTTTGAGATTGGCACGTGCTAAAAGGACTCTCAAGGGGAGGAGAAAAATCCCCAACTCAGTGATGTGTTCCAACAGGGACAGAAGGATTGCTGCTTCATTTCCTGCCAATTTTTAAATTATGAATATTTTGGTATGATTATAAGTAAGCAAGACAAGCCTACCAGGGAATCAAATAATCCCTGAACATGAAAACATAGATTATTGTTTTCCTTTCCTCTTCCTCTCCAGTTGCTATATTTTGCTTCCACAAAGCAAAACAGGGTCAGGTAGACAAGAGAGTTGTCTTGAACATTTTTAATTCATAAAATTGCTGCAATAGGAAACTTGTTGTCATTTTCTCAAATCACTCAAGTGCACCTCCCCCCAATGATATTCTTGTAGATTATAAATAAATTATTTAATTGTTTAAGCCATTCTTTTGGTTAAAAATTACCTTGTTTGACCCACATCTCCATCACCTTTCCAGCTTAGAGAACTGCTTAAGAAACACCCGTTGAGATATCCCTTAAATATAGAGAGCTTTAAAAGAATTCCTAGTTTAGGAGAGCAAAAGGTGAGTGGAGACATCCTTTCAATTTTTGGAAGTGAAGGAAAAGCTTAGACTTTATAGCACATTCCTGTAGTAATGTGCAGCGTGGCTTTTGTTATGCTAATGAGGCACACACTGCTGTTTGAGCACTCCCTCTATTTTCCTTTCCTATGAAAGTACTTTCAGAATCCAGACAGCTTAAGTTAGAGCAAGACTACCTTTGTCATCATTTTAGAGGCAGGTCTTCCAACATCGGCATGTGTTAGTTAGTCAAATTAATGAGAACAATAAACAAAGAAACCAAGATTAGCAATGAGCACACTCAATGGGAAACTTCATCTTTTTGCAAGATCTTCTCTTTCTTGTCATTTGAATGTCATTGCTAAATATAAGATAGGAATGGGTTGGGGATTTAGCTCAGTGGTAGAGCTCTTGCCTAGGAAACGAAAGGCCCTGGGTTCGGTCCCCAGCTCCGAAAAAAAAAAAAAAAAAAAAAAAAAGAAAAAAGAAAATAAGATAGGAATGCTTTGTTGTGTAGTCTCTTAGGTTTCAGCTCACAGACTTTCTGACACACCCCCATTCATGATCAAACACACAGTTCACAAAAGGCTTAATTGCATCTAGACTTACTAAATATTCTACTTGGGGTCTGCAAATAAGACTATAGGAAGGTGGGGGATCTTTTTGTTATGCAAATACAAGCTGGTGGGAGCTCTTTCTGAAAACTATTTAGCTGAAGTCTCAAAAACCAATGTTTGAATGGCCTCTTCTTTATCTTTTGCCAGGAATGTAATCCTCACTATAAGCTGGGTGATATAATCTTTTGTGGTCAATTGGCAAATAAGTTCTTCCTGAGGTGAATTTTGATTAAGTGTATAATGATAACTTTATATGGTTTTGCAGGCTCTCTCTCTCTCTCTCTCTCTCTCTCTCTCTCTCTCTCTCTCTCTCTCTCTTTCTCTTTCTCTTTCTGATGAAAGGTTAAATTCTTAATGACAAAGTGGAATGTTTGTTTACAAAGCCTTCTCCAATATTATCTGACTTCTCAGAAGAAGGTATATCTCGGATATAGCTCTCTGACTCAGTGGGACACAAACTTAGGCATAATATTCTTAATAAACCCATTTCCTGAAATATGCCAAACTATATATCTATAATGCATATATATCATATATACATCATATATGTATGGCTGCATTAGTTATATTAATGAAGTATGTTTTCACTAGAACCCTAAAAATTATAGGTGTTTTATTTCTGATTTCTAGGTTGAACACATGAAGGTCATATAGCTGGTAAGACAGAACTTGAAGCCAAATATGTCCATAGACATAATCTGTACCCCTTATGTATACTGAGTGTTTTAAATTACTTTTCTACATTTTTTTATTTTTATTTTTAAAATTATGTGTGTGTGTACATGTGAGTATATGTGTGTGCATTATGTTTGTCCATGTGAGTGTGTGTGCATGTGTGGTGTGAATTTAAGTGTGTGTGTATACATGTGAGTGTGTGTGCATATGAGTATGTGTGAGTGTGTATGTGTTCATGTTAGTGTGTGTGCATGTGTGTACATTGTGTACATGTGAGTGGATATGTGTGCGTGTGTGTGTGTGTGTGTGTGTGTGTGTGTGTGTGTGTGTCTGTGTGGTAGGTCTGATGTTAAGGTCCTGTTTCCCAATTGGTTCCAGCCCTGTGAGATCTTGGGTGAAGCAAGCATAGGCCGATTCTCCAGGCAGGGGGTTAGGGTGCTGAGCTGGGATTAAATATAATTGAACAAATAAAGTTGAGGCCAGATTGAGAGATGCTGAGCTAAGAATGTTAGGAAAGGCATGCTAGCCAAGGAAGGCTTAGAAGAACCTCATAATTAAGCCAGTAAGACAGATTAAAGTTGAGCAATATGTATATGTCTGTGCTTTTCATCTGCAAATCCTGTATTTTCTGGGTGGGGGCTGGTAGTGTGGCTGGCTGGTTTCCAGAACATTAGGGTATTAAGACAGGGTAGCAAAAGCTACACACTGCACACGTGTGCACACACACACACACACACACACACACACACACACATATATATATATATATATATATATATATATATATATATATATATATATATATTTCATGTTCCTCCTTCAGGAAATAGTCTCCTACCATGTTCTTCCTGCCAAGGTTAATGATTCTGTGATAGAAGCAGCATGAGTCTGGGAGACAAGGGTGTGTCTATGTCCTTAACAAAAATCATAAATGCTGTGACCTTAAGAACAGCCCTTAAGGCTGTGGGAAAGAACTCTGAAAACATGAGTTCAAAAATATATAATTTCTTAATTATGCAAAATAAAAGAATGTAGTATGAATTATATGAGGAGCTTCAGAGACCTAAAAGGACAAAGACAGCTGCACTATAAGCCAGCTTGTCAGAAAGAAATTAGGGAGATAAATAGATTTGAGGAGTGGTAATTGGAAAGCAAAATCCTACCCAGTTAAGTTTATTGTTTGTGCTTAAAAAGCCAGGCAGATTACTGAGTTCAAGGTCAACCTGGGACAGTGCAAATTTAGGTCCAGACCGAGATGAGGTGGGAATGCTAATATCAGTATTGGATCCTACCAAGCTAAATTGATTGTCTGTGCTTTAAAAGGAAGATATCTGAATTCATTTGCAATGCTAAACAAAAGTTGCTTGCTGTTTTTTTCTAAGAATCAGCAGGATGGGGTCATAGAATGCCAATTTGTGGGATAAGCAAAAGGAAACTAGAATAAATGTCTGAATTCATATGTAAATAAAAGACCAGGCTTTAGTCTGAGAGAACTGCACTATCTGGATGAGCTGTCTGGAGATCTCCAGAGAGAGCTGTCACAAGCAGAACACAGGTTATCTGCTTGTACCCACAATTTGACTTAAAGAAATTTCATCTGCTGCTCCCAAACACCTTTTTCTCAGACCCCAGACCAAGCTGAGGCTGGTCATTGGCAGTACAAAGAAATATGGAGTCAAAACACCCATAGACATTAAGTTTTAAAAAGTAGTTAAGTAAATATACAAACAAAGCAATAATAGGTAAGTATGGAAGCCAACTAAATATTTAACGTTGGGACTATATTGGTAATTATAGAATGTAAGTACAACTATAAAGATGTCAAAACTTTGCCTTTATCACTAAGATACCAGGCTACAAGAGCAATTTTAAAGAAAAATCTAAATTATTAATAAAGTACAATTTCTTTTTAATTTTATAACTAGCTTTTCCTACAGAAAATTAATTTTATCATCATCAGCAATGTGTGTACATGTGTGTGTGTACATGTGTGTGAAGGTACCCAGGTAGCCTAGAAGAGAGCATTGGATCCCTTGGAGCTGGAGGTACAGGCATTTGTGAGATGCCTGAAGTTATCTGGGAACTGAACTTCTCTTTGGTAGAGCATTAAGTGCTTTTAACCTCAGTGCCATCTTTCTAGCTATGGGAAGTCAATTTCAAATTCACACATGTTTTATCAACTTGGGCACAGTTTGAACATTCATCATATTTTATCACTTATCTTATAAAAATGTCTGCAAGGCACAGGGGATCATTTGTCCTAAGCAACCCTAAAAACATATTAGAACCCAGGAATGAAATTCTTTTGTCATGAAACTCTTTTGTGATGAAATTGTTCCCATTCAAAATGTAACATCACCCAAGGTCATGCATATATGTGGATAGGAAAAATGATTACTCTAATTTACTTGGTTACTCAACTGATTTTCTGAGAGTATCATGACACACATGGTTGTTTCTCTCCCATTCCGGTAATCAAAACATGCAGGTCATTATATGGAAATTGTACTGTTTAAAATCCTAGCCATACAAATGACTTAGTGACTCAGAGCTCCCTTTTGTTGTTGGACAGTATAAATAGCTTTGCAAAGGGGTATGCAAACTTAAGATGTTAGTCTAACTTTTTATAGGTCTCACTGTGAGCTGACTTAGAGCACAGAATATCATGGGACACATATCCCTTTTGCTATGATAAAATCACTGGAATGCTGATTGACCATCACCAGCCAAGCAAAGTCTGTGTTTAAGTCCTTTATGCCATCAAGTAAGCCCTGTGAGAAAAAAAGGTAGAAAATCTCTGTGACGGTTGACATGCCTGCTCAAATATACTCTTGTCTGGTTGGGTTGTCATCAACTTAACACAAGCTGGTTCTTTGGGAAGAAGAATCTCCACTGAGAAAATGCCACCATCGGATTGGCCTATGGGCTAGGCTTTTGAGTATATTTCTCATTAATGATCGAATGAGAAGACTCAAGGGCACAGTCCATCCTGTGCAGTGGGATTCCAAGACAGGTTGTCTGAGGTGGCATAAGAAATCAGCCTGAGCAAACTAAGGGAAGCGAGATGGTAAGCAGTGTCTTTCCACAAATCTGCTTCAGTTCTTGCTTCTAGGTTCCTGCCCTGATCACCTCCATGATGAAGTACGACCTGAGAGTTATAAGCTGAAAGAAATCCTTGCATCCCCGTGTTACCTTTGGTCATGGTGTTTATTGCAGCAATCGAAACTCTAAGTTGTACTCTAGGGGTCCTGCTTAGAGTCCTGTTCAAACTAACTGCTTGTCACTGTGCCAGTTTACTTCAGTCTCTTCCTTTCTCTGATACCTTTCAAAAGTATAAAAGGAGAGTACCATGTAAGCTAAAAAGGGAACAGGTATTAAAAATGTAATGAAAAAAAACAGTCCATCAATCAATCAATCAATCAATCAAACAAACAAACAAACAAAAAACCACTCACTTCCTGCAAGATTTGTGCTGGGGCCACAGTTTTTGTCTTCAGAGACTAGTGTTGGCTGCAAATCTCCAGTGTCTTCTTTAAAAACAAATGTTTCCCCTTTGCTCCTAGTAAACAACATTTCCTTCCCCTTGCAAATTCCTGGGACCTGGTCATGTCATTTGGAATAAAATATTGTTACCAACAGCATCCCAGTGTCTGCTGGCTTTGGCATAGGTTTATTGCAGGCTAAGGTGTGCTTTAACCCATCTCTTAGATTGTCATTCCCTTCCAGAGACATTGCCAAGAATGGTGCCAGGATTTTGAACCAATATCTCTACCAGGGAAGAAGTTTGCTCTTGTGAGACAAAGACAGAGCATCATTCAGGTCTCCAGCTTCACAACAATCAGGAGTGAAGAGTCTGTCTTTTGGAGGAAAGTGGTTGTTTATATTATGACATTATTGAGGGAACTAAAAGACTTCTTGCTCTCCAACATTGGAGGAAAAGAGAAGCAGGAGGGTATCTCCTTGATTTCACTGTATTTCTTTAAAGCAAGCTATATATCTAGTTGGAATTCTCTCCACTTCTTGTAATGCAAATCACATCACCTCCAGATGAAATGAGTTCGCAGGAATGTCTCTGCACCTGCTGATAAAGGGTCACAGAGAAGCGTGACCAACAGGCCTTGTCAAGTCTCTTCCAGCTCACTGTCATCAGATCAGACCCCTTTGTCCAATGACTTTTCTGTATGATTTTCAGAACTTCCTCAGACCTGAACATAAAAATACAGTTTCTCTTGTTTCTTTGGCTCCTATGTCATGTAGAATTTATACTGCATAGATCTTTATGTCTTTCCTATTGTCTTTTGTATTACATATAGTGAAATACCTAGTAATGGGTGAGGAAAGAATGAATACTTTCCTCTCGTCTACACTATTATAGCTCCCGCTCCTCAAGAGGACTGGAAAGCAACCGAGTCTCTCAGGTGAAGCGGCCAGTTGAATTGTTCGTGAGCAGAACGAGCTCCTGTTGAAATGCTTTGCTACCTCTTGTAGTTTGAATGTGAACCCTGCCGTCGGTTCATGTTTGAACCCTCGGTCCAAAGCTGGTGATGCTGTTTGTAGGAGGCGGAGCCTTACTTAAGGAAGTGCGACAACAGGAACTAGCTTAAGCCTGTATAGCCCAGCCCCACTTCCTGTTCACGCTCTGCTTCCTCACTGTGGTTGCCATGAGTGTCCAAATCAGGCTCTTACTTCTGGCACCATGTTTTCCCCATTTGCATGGACTGGATCCTCTGTGTTAGCAAAGTTACTTTCATCAGGGCATTTAACTACCATGGTGAGAACGGAACTAATGTATCACCCTTGTATCTCTGGGACTCTTCTACTCCCTTCCTCTGTATCACTGGGTTAAGTGGATTGCAGGCCTTTGACCAAGCCTTTCTATCTCATTTTTTGCACGTGTGCCTAGTTTTGCTCATTGTTACTTCAGCTTTTTTTTTTTATACCTTACAACTTATTAGAGGATGATTGCATTTCAAAATAGAAATTCTAGCATTTGAAGGTAGACATTCTGCTCAAGTACAAGAGCTACATTATACTGTTTATCCTAACATTATCAGACTTCTATGCTGGGGAACACTGCGCCTGTCTCCACTTTATCATAATAGCATTGTGATGATGTTTATATATAATTTTTCTTTGTGTATTGCTCTCAGGATGCATATAAGATGAAGGACAGTGAAAGAGTAAGATTTGTTTACCTTTAAGTATCTGACTGAATTATACAAATTCTAACTGAGGGATATGTCTCAGCTGTGTAAATTCTTTACACCACTATAAAAGCCATGTGCAACGTGTGTCTGTGACATCAGCATTGTGGATGTGGAGACATAAGGATACCAGTGGCTTGATAACTAAAAAAATCAATCTGAAACAGCAAGATCCAGGTTCACTTAAAGGTCCTATGTAAAACAGTAGGGTGGGAGATATTGAGGAAGACAGTGTTAATCTCTGTTCTACAGTCACATGAATAAGGAACACACACACAGACACACACACACACACACACACACACACACAGTGTGGTAATTTGGATAAAAATGGCACCCATAGACTCATTCAAATGCTTAGGGGTGTTATTAGGAGGTGGGGCTTGTTGAAGTAGGTGGGGTCTTGGTGGAAGTGAGGTGGGTTTCAAATCCCCAAGCCAGGCCCAGTGCCTCTCTCTTCTTGTTATCTGTTGATCCAGATATAGAACTCCTGCTTCCTTACCTAGCACCATGCTTCCCACCATGATATAATGGACTAAACCTCTTAACTATAAGCCAGCCCTAACTAATATGCTTTCCTTTATAAGAGTTTGCATGGTCAAGGTGTCTCCTCACAGCAATAGAAACCCATAGACACACACACATAAGCACACACACACACACACACACACACACACACACACACACACAGAGAGAGAGAGAGAGAGAGAGAGAGAGAAACAGAAATAGAAACAGAGACACACAGAGAGAAATATACCACACTCTATTACAATGCAACCTCTACATATTACAGAAGCCTTTGGTTCCTATGGTAAATCATTATTATAACTTGTTAGTATACAATAAGGACATTTAATCATCTTAAAGAGAGAACCAGTTTATGATAAAAAAACATAGAGCTCAAAATGGTCTCACAAATAAAGTAGATTATTTTTTAAGTCCTCAAAAGTACCTAAGACAAGGAAGGAGCTCATTTACAGGAAAAAAAAAGCAAACCTTCTGTAACTGGGGATCTGTTATTTTTCACTATGAGGTTTTACTTTATTTTCCTTACTAATTGTTTGTGTCCAACTCTACCTATCTATTTATTATAGGATCTTCTTTCATTGCTTAAAAGTTATTCACAGCTAAAACATTTATATCACCCAAGTTAATACATATATACATATATGTATTTATATAATCATACACACTACATCATATATATATCACCCAAGTTTCTCATTTCACAGGAAATAAGGATTGTCATCCCCATTGTGTCTGGATTATTTATTTGCTCAGAATACTAATAGATATGAGAGACAGAATTACCTGAGTTGAGAATCTGAACATTTAACTTGACCTCAAACATACCACCAGATTTGAGTGAACTAACCTTCAGATGGTCTGTGCCAGGCATATAATTTAAAGTCTTAAAAAATACTGATTAGATGAGATGTGTATGTCTAAAAACACAATTAACATATTTTTAAAAAACTTATGTTGGCTAAATGCTGCCTTCTGATAACCAAACCTCAAGACACCAAAGTGGAAATTAATTCAAGTTTTTACTGGAAACATGTTTTATTAGCCCCATAAGGAGGTGGTTGCCTTTACCTAAAATATCTCTCAATGTGTGGTCTCTTATTCAATCATGACCAACGTGTCATAGGACAATGGATGAAAATAAGAGAGACACTAAATTAGGGGTTTCTAATATATGCCCAATTTACTGTCTCTTACTTTCATTTCCTCTAGACTTTATGCTGTGCATGGGATTACTAAATTCACTGTAACAACTTCTACCTTCCCTATACATCTTTCTATACTGCTTGCTAAGAGTTATCCTATCACTTTAAGGTTACCCAAATATTCTACAAAGCTAAAGAGTATACCATGCAAAAAAGGTATGCTGCTAACATGGCTTGTTTGAGTATGTAATTGCATTAGTGCATTGGTATTTGCAGTAGAATCATATTATTATGTAAACAGAGATATTAAAAAGTAGACAAAACTTAGGAGCCCGTGGCTGAGTTCTAAGTTTCTTCCCCCTTTCCTCTTCATCAGAATTTTCATTTAGAAAAGCTGTAATCTCTATGTCAACTTCCTAAGGAATTCTGGATGGCATATCTTGTCTGTTGCTCTCTTGAAGTTATAGTATCTCCAAGACCAGTGAACTAACCTTTAACTGATCTAAGACATATCTTAAGAGCTGATATTTTGGGGGATTTATTTGAACATATTGTCAGGTTTGTCTTAACATTATATGCTATACTCTCTGTGGTGTTTTGAATATGCTTGGCCTAGGGTGTGGCACTATTAGGAGGTGTGGCCTTGTTGGAAGAATTGTGTCACTGTGGGAGTGGCCTTTGAGACCCTCCTCCTAGCTGCCCATGAGCCAATCTTCTTCTGTTTGCCTTCAGAACCAGGTGTAGCACTCTCCACTCCTCACATGCCATGCCTGCCTAACTGGACACTACCATGTTTCCTGCCATGATGATAATGGATTGAACCTCAGAATCTGTAAGTCAGCCCCAATTAAATGTTGCCTTTCATAAAAGTTGTCTTGATCAATCAATAAAACCCTAACTAAGACAGAACTTGGTACCAGGGACTGGGGTATGCTATATGATAAGCCTGACCATGCTATTGTTTGAAAGAATGTGGATTTTGGAGACTTTGGATTTGGAAGGCAGTGGAATGCTTTAAGTGGGGCTCTATGGCCATCCTAGTCAGAGTATGGAGGACATTGTGGGTGAGGGTGATTGAACTGTAGCAGCCTGGCTTTAGACATTTCAAAAGAGAAGAATTTTAGTATGTGGCCTAGAGGCTGTTTTTGTGAAGTTTTGGTGAAGAATGTTACTGGTTTTTGTCCTTATCTGAAAAGTCTGCACAAGACCCAGCTGAAGAGACTCAGATTAATTGCATGTCACAAAGGAGTCTCAGAAACACCCAGCATAGACTTTGTCCTCTGATTTACTCTCAGGAAGACCATTTTGATCAAGCTTAGCAAGCTTAGAAAGGAAAATATAAAATGTGTGTATGTTTCAAGTATTAAAGGAGCACCAAGAAGTACAGTGGATCTAAATCCTGTGTTTTTAATGATATTAAATAAAATTAAGGGAGTTTTGACTTCCAGAAAAGACCCCACCTAGCTAAACTATTTATGTGTTCGCAGTTAAACAAGAAATAGTTATATTATGTTAGATGTTATTGCCTGGTTGTTTTCATTTGGATTTTCAATATGGAATGAACTATAATCCAGACATGGAGGGCACACCTATGATCCAGAACTTGAGTCTGGAAGACACAGGCTTTTGATCTGGACTTTGACATAGGATGTCATACACTATTGATCTGGATCTTCGGGTATAGTGACCATGAAAAACTTAGGCCTGGACATGGTGGTACATGCCTTTAATCCAAGGAGACAGAAGCAAGATTTCTAAGTTCTAGACCAGCCTTGTACTGAGCAAGTTCCAGGTAAAGAAAAGCTTAAGTCCTGACATGGTGGTACAATACTTTAATCGCAGCACTCAGAAGAGAGAGCCACATAGATCTCTGAGTTCAAGGTCAGTCTGATCTACAGAGCAAGTTTCAGGACAGCCAAACTTAGTCAATGAAGGAAATCATCAAAACCAGAAAGCTGGCAAAGGTGTAATAAAACAAGGGGGACCATGCACTATCTCCAGCAAGCAGCAGAACATGGTAGCATTGGCCATGTGGCTCCTGCTTTAGAGTTAAGACAAGAAGTGGTTACTGGGACAATTGATGCTGGTTAGCTGGAGCTAAGAAATTAGCAGTGGTTAAGAAGAGACCAGCATCACTGAGGTGAAATCTTCTAGGAAGTTGTTTCTAAGAGCACAAACAAACTGTGTTCCAGAGATAGCTGAGGTTGTACCTTGCATTGCTACTGGACTTGGTAGTGTGTAAGAATCACTCAGGTAGTACTGGTTTTGATGGCATGAAGGGATCATGTAAAAAAAAGTGAGACTTGGCACTGTGAAGGTCCAGGGAAGGCTGCTGATGAAGGTGCAGCCCCAGTTGCAGTTGATGGCCGAGGACTGAAGAGTCATGCAAAGAAGTTGAGGCTTGGCGCCATAAAGAGAGCATATGAGAGGCTATTGGTGAAGTCTAGTTACAGCACTAGATTCCATGGAATTACAGATGCTAGTACCATGGGGTGATCACCAAGAACAGCAGCAGCAGTGGAGAGGATTGACCTAGAGCCTAAAGTATTATACAGGTTGGAGCTGGAGAAGTGACTCAAGCCCTTTTGAGGAGTCCAGAAGGCACTGGAACAAGAAGGTATAAAGTTGAAGTTGCCTTGGATACCCAAAGATGCTAGAGATATCAGCCTCTGTGGGATACCTGCTGAGGAAAGCTGCTGACGGGGAGTGGGAACAGTCCAAGAGAAAGAAGTTTGGTGCAGTCAACAAAGATGAAAGAACTTGGAGATCTGAAAATATCAGATATGAGATATCAGACATGGAGATGCAGAATGTTGGAGTTTACCCAGCTTGGTCCTGTTTGGTTCAGTACTTCCTCACTGTGAAGTTTTGGAACGGCAATGTATATCCTGTGATAATGAAGGTATGTGATCTGCTTTTTGATTTTGATTTTATAGAGGATTACAGTTAAGTGATTGAATGACTCCCAGTAAAGACTTTGAACTTTGGACTTTTAACATTGTTGAGACTGCTATAGACTGTGGGACTTTTGAAGCTGGACTAAATGTATTTTTCATTATGCTGTAGCTAGGTATGGCCCCCATAGACTCAAGTGTTCCATACGACAAGCCTACTGGAGCCAGGTGATGGTTTGAATATGCTTGGTCCAGGGTGTGGTACTATTAGGAGGTGTGGCCTTGTTGGAGTAGGTGTGGCTTTGTTGGAAGAAGTGTGTTACTGTGGGGGTGGGCCTTGAGACCCTCCTCCTAGCTGCCTATGAGCCGATCTTCTGTTTGCCTTCAGAACCAGATGTAGAACACTCAGCTCCTCCCTTGCCATGCCGGCCTAGCTGAACACTGCTATGCTTCCTGCCATGATGAAGATGGTCGGAACCTCAGAACCTGTAAACCAGCCCCAATTCAGTGTTTTCCGTCATACAAGTTGTCTTGGTCATGGTGTCTTTTCGTAGCAATAAAACCCTAACTAAGACACTATCCAAATTGTAGATTCCTACCTTTAATAAAAGGTGGATATTGTATTTCTATGTTAAAGACTATTAAAAAAATAAATAAGAAACCTCCATGAATCTTCAAAAATTTAACACCAAGCAAAATCTTACTACATCATTTTATAAACTGTAAATGGGTATGCAGACAGAATTCACATCACTCTGTCTTCACTGTGTAATAATTAAATGTCTAAACCTTTACAGGGAACATATTTGATCAATCAATGGTTTCTGTCTGGCCTTCTAGCACACCCTCCCCAAATCGGTTCCTTCTCCCTAACCAACTTGTTTATATGTTAAACACAGGCTCTCTGTATGGTCAAATGCATTATAATTCAGCTTTCTTTCTCCTCTTCATCCACCCATGGGGGAGCTCTACAAAACAATGTACTTTTCTTCCTCTGTGTCCTATCATTACATCTCTCTGAATCACCACTTCAACCTTCAAATCCACCCCGCCCCACATGTTCCCTCTTTAAAGTTGCACTCTCTTGTTTGAGAACATGGTTTGCTGTATCCCAGTTTGCTTTATTCATGAGAACCTTTCCCCATTTACAAACCTAGATTTGTTGACATTATGTTTGAAATAAATGATGCCATCCCTCTTTGTATGTTTATGCTGTATATCTCAAAGGAGAATATACTCTTGAGAGAATCTTATAAATGTTCCATGACCATAAGACTTAGAGCCGTTCATTAACAAAAAATGCTTACTAACAGCTGTTGACCCACTGACTAGCCTACCATAGTTTTCTATTCCAGGGAAACTGGTAAGCCATTAGTATAATATGTTTTATTTCCTCAGAAGTGTTTAATAAAACTGGTAAACTGTCAAAGTTTTCACTTTCAATTTTAAAATATTAAATGATAAAAAAAAGTGTAAGGACCATAAACGTTTTATCTTTGATGTATGATAAAACCAAATACTCGCAATGCGTATATTACTCAATTAAAAAACTGAAGAAGAATTTTTGGAGTGATGTATGGATACATTTTGTTTTGAGTTCATTCACATATTTAATCAGGTTTACCAGAAAGCTTATAGTAAAACTCACAGTAGATTGGAAAACACAGAACAACAGCTGTGATTTAAAATTTAAAGTCATGCTGCACATTTACAAACTACAGGTGATAAGAGAATTGGGAAATGTGCGAGTATACAAGCCGAGGGGGAGGTCATTGATGGGTCCAAAGCCTTTAGCTCCTTTTCTAATGCATCTAAGGTCGCTGATTAGGTTCAGCACGCTGGCCAGTTCCCCGTGCCATCTAGTAGTCTCTATTGGTTTAAAGGATGAAGTCCGGAAGGAAAAGGTCATCTGTTCTTTGTATTAATCATTACAATTCCACAACCCGGGGTGAAGACTGAGAAACAGAGACAGTACATTAAATATCGCTGTTGCTGACTTTTGGGGTGTCTTATTTGGTGTGTGGGGTTCCTATTCCTTCCCTCAGATACTACATGTTGGAAGGGCTGAACAGGAGAAAATACACTGACTTCTTCTAGGGACTGAAAAAAGCTTCACTGACAAGGTGGGGGGGGGGGCGCTTGCTTTCTACTTAAATAGCTGAACTTCATGAACCGTACATCGATTCACTCAAATCTGATGCATTTGTACTTTAGAGTGGACACATGTGGTGGCATAGGTTGTTGGAATAGAGGTTTACAGAGGTGAGAAAAACACACTGCCTGCCCTTCCCTCTGCCCCTTCCCAGTCCCCACACTCCAGATGGGAAGTCTGAACTAGAAGATGGACTTTTTCTGAAAAGTAACATCTCACTAAATTCCTCTTAGTGTGACCTCTGGACGCATGCAGAAAGCCTGCTTTCCGCTGGTCAGAAGTTACCTTTGGCTTCTGTATTTTCCCTCCCCACCCCCGGGGGTAAAAACTTTTTGTCCCCGGGAGGGGAAGAGAGGTCGAGGCAAGGAGAGGTGATCTACATAGCGGAGGGGGCAAGGAAGATTGGGGGGCATGAGGGTAAAAAGTAGTGGAGCTCTGAGGCTTTGGGGGCGCTCCGCGCTTTCCCCCTCTAGGCCTTTGCGGTCGCCCTCTCCGCCGCGGACACTGGAGAGTTAAGCCAATAAACACGTAAGCGCCGCTCGCTCCCCAATCGGCAAGATGCCTCTCCGGCTCTTGGCTGCATCGACAGCTTGCAACACTCGGCATCTTTCCTGGAGGCGCCTCCTTCAGCGGCTGCAGATGGCATCCGGCTGCGGGCTCCGGGCTCGCAATTGATTCTCGCCCTTGCCCACCTCGGGTGCACACACGCACCTCTCCCTTCTCCTCCTCCCCTCGCGCTCCTGGGTCTGCGCTCAGCTCGCGCTCGCCGGCGGAGGAAGCAGTCGGCGGCGACCGAAGCTGAGCAGCTGTGCTCGCTCTCCCTGACCTAGGAAGAAGCGCCCACCGGGACAGCCGACCCTCGGCTGCCTCCAGCGCCCCCCATCTTTTGCACCCCAAGCCGGGGACTCCGGGGACCCCCCTCTCCCAGGCGCCACCATGCTGGACCCTTCGTCCAGCGAAGAGGAATCGGATGAGATCCTGGAAGAGGAGAGCGGCAAGGAGGTGCTGGGCTCGGCCGCGTCCGGAGCGCGCCTGTCTCCAAGCCGCACCAGCGAGGGCTCGGCGGGCAGCGCCGGGATGGGGGCAGTGGCGCCGGGGCCGGGGGGGCGCCGGCGGCGGTGGGGGGTAGCGGCGCGAGCAGCGGCGGCGGGGCCGGGGGCTGCAGCCCAGCAGCCGCGCCGGCGGCGGCCGGCCCTCCAGCCCCAGCCCGTCGGTGGTGAGCGAGAAGGAGAAGGAAGAGTTAGAGCGGCTACAGAAGGAAGAGGAGGAGAGGAAGAAGAGGCTGCAGCTGTACGTGTTCGTGATGCGCTGCATTGCCTACCCCTTCAACGCCAAGCAGCCCACCGACATGGCTCGGCGGCAGCAGAAGGTAGGTGCGCCGCGAGGCCGGGGAGCGGCGCCGGGACGTCGCCCGGCAAGCGGGCGGGGCGAACAATGGGAGCCGGCGGCGCAGCTGGCGAGGAGGAGCCGGGGAAGGTGGAGACCGCGCCCTGGGACTAGGGGCCCGTCTCGCCGCGGCCCAGCTAGGCTCGCCGCAAAACTGCTCCGCGAGCTGGAGATGTCCCTGGGATTTGTCGGGGCCTTTGGCACAGGGCTGCGCTCATTGGCCTCCCTGCGGGGACAGGCAGGCGGGAAAGTCCCGCTCGCTCGGTGACCTAGGTGGCGCGGGGAGTGACTTGCAGCGGGCAGCGCCCACAGAGGCCTTGTCGCTTGCCGGGTTCCCTGCGCTCTCGGGTGGCGGCGGCTGCGCTGCGCTCTGGCCCGCCCTCCGGGGCGTGCACTAGGCGGGCACAGGCTCCCGGCAGGTCGGGGCGCAGGTGTGGAGCTCGAGCCGCGCTGGACTCTCGGGGCAGCGGGCAGCCGCAGGGGCACGCAGAAAAAAAAAAGGCAGCCCAGGAAGCGAGGTTTCCCGTGACTCAGCCAAGGGCGCCCCCTCGCAACCTGGTCAGCTGATCGCGACCTAGGGTAGCCTAGGGGTCCTCTTGCAGCAGCGCTTTCCTCTTGCTGGTCATCCCTTCAACCCTTTCCCCCTTCCTCTTGGACCCCGGGGCAGAGGCACGCCTGGTGGGTCCCTTTGCCCGGCCAGCACTTCCACCATACCCCCTTTGACCCTCTTCTCCTCCCAAGGTGACTTCTCCGCCACCTTCTGGCTCGCAGAGGCTCTCCAAGCCCTCCTGATAAAGTGCAGCAGCAAACAGCTTCTCAATTATAGTCATAAAAAGCTTTTTGTGTCTGAGGCAGGGGCAAGGCCATGCCGGCTTTGAGCTGCGTTTGATGGGAGGGGCGCCCCGTTACTATCTCCAACCAGATAAAGGACGAAAGGGAGGTGCGGTCACCAGGGGCTGAGGGTCAGTGGTGAGGATCAGCCAGGAAGGGGTCAGGAGCTCAGTGGGAGTGAGTGAGTTCTGCTTAGTCTCTGGGAACATAAGCTTGCATGAGGTCAGTTGAACCTGGGAGCCATGGGAGGTTTCAGCTGTAACCCATCAAGGTTGTGAGACTATTTCTGAAAATAGTGATTTAAGAAACGGTGGCTGCCATTCAAATCTAAATTTCACGTTGCTCAAGTAAAGCGTTGGCTCTTTCCAAATTTACCTTGCATCCTTAACTTGCTGTGGAACAGATTGCTCTGTTTGTTTTGCTTATATGTGTATACACATCACCCAACCCTGTCAGTTTATTTTAGCTGCTACTGCTTGGATGCCAGTTTTATTAAGTCAAAAGGACTCATTTCCTGGGTGAGAGATAGAAGGTGGACCATACACACCACCCTCCACCCCCTACAATACCACCTTACAGAGAGGCCTTTTGCTTTCCAACTGTATTAGGACAGAAAGAGCCTTTAAATTTGATAAAATTTTTAGGTTGATTGTGGCTCTACATAGTCAGCTAATCTAAATTTCAGCTTGCAGTTAATTGTCTTTGTAATATGGTAAATTCTACCTTAAAAATCTCATCAAGGACTAAATTAGTCCAAGATGTCCTAGACTTTCACTATGAAAACTGACTTTAAACTGAATGAAACAAGACCTTCCATTAGTCAGTCAAAGGCTTTATAGCTTTGTCCTTTAAAATGAGTGGGTCCGGCACTGGGAGAAAGAAACAAGAAAATCCTTTAGGAACCCAATTCTATCAAGTAGCAAGACCACCATGAGACCATTTCCCTCCGATCTGACTGCATGTATTACCTCAGCCCATCCAAAGCTATAATCTGAGGGGAAAGCCTGTTTTTACACATGACCTTTCAACACCAGAGTGACTCCAGCACAGACTGATAACACTGGCCTTCTGTCAATCTATTTTTAGACACTGCAAAACTATTGCTAAATATACATCCCAGCAAAACAACCCCAGGCCTAGTGAATACAGTGGGAAGAATATATATATATATATATATATATATATATATATATATATAGAAAGAGAGAGAGAGAGAGAGAGAGAGAGAGAGAGAGAGAGAGAGAGAGAGAGAGAGAGATTGGAAATAAAGTTTCCTTGTTTCTCTGGCTTTTACTATTTGGTACATTGGTACATTCTGGAGATAACATTCTTTCTCCCAAAATTCAAATTTTTGAAACTCTGAAAGTAATGGAAATGTTTGCATATTCATTATGATAAAATTTAAAGCCAATAAATAAAATTGGTAAGTTAATATCAGTCTGGAGCACTAGTATGCTCCTTGTGACCTAAAGGTGAGCTTCGAACAGACTGGAAACAAGTGTACTAGAAAAAGGCAGTTGAAAGTCAATAAAAGGGTTAGATGGATGCAGAAGGCAAAAAGAGACCTGCCTATGCAAAAAAATCATGAGACAGCGAAGGGGTGTATTCCTGGGTACAGTGTGCTTTATGAGGCCAGTTCCCACCTTCAGATAGCTACAATGTGCAAGGCACTCCGTTTGAACCATTTTCTCAAGCTCCTCACTTTATTATTCGAACAGTTTAAGTTAACTGAAAAACAGGGACACAGTCCCCATGTGCAGAAACAAGCCTTCTATGCTGTTAATCACTCAGAAGGATTATACAAGTTAAGAAGAGCAAAAGTAATGCACTACCAGTAAAGTCTATAGGTTTTTCTTTTTTTCTGAATTCATTTTCTGTTCTTACATCCTATTTCCTTTTCTTTTGGTGGTGATACAGGGACTCAACCCCGGAGTCTTAGATATGCCAAGCAAGTGGATCCAGTGGTTTTCCTGGCATCCTCAACCCTTAAGATCATTTTGAATTTTTCTAAGAACCTTGGCATAATTGGCCAGATGACTCTGACACTCAAGATGGTTGTCATAGTTTGCCTGAGGGACAAGGTAGGTAGATAAAGAGTAGGCACTAAGCCAAGGGGTGGTGTGATTCCAAATCTCGTATTCTGAATAAGAGACACTGGCCAAAAATAGTCCAGAAGGGTCCAAACACGAGGCTAGCACACTGATAGCATGTCATGCATCCTTCTGTACAAATCGATGTTTCCACTTTCCTCAAGAAAGAGATCCACTCCTCTTCTCCTGAGCACCCATCAGAGAGTCAACATGGACATAAAGAACACAAAGTAAAATCCAGGCCCTAATAGTTCATAGATCTGCTGGACACCCTTTTCTTGCTGTTTTCCCTTTCCGGCTTAACATTGTTCAAACTGAAAGGAAAAGGACGTTAGTTCAGGAGAACAGTGGGGAGAGGCAGAGGAAGAAGATGATTCTGTTTGGATAATGCTGATAATTAACACTCTTTTACTGGAAAGAAAAAACTGGCCTGGGCATCCAGCCAATCTCTTCAATGTAAAGAAAAGACCATAAACAAACATTTTACAAAATGTTTTTCTCATTTATGAATACCTTTTTGGTCTCCATTACTGAATCTAAGTGGGGTTGGTGGTACTGGGTCATTTATGACCCAAACAAACAAGCAAACAAACAAATAAAAAAACCACTCTCCCAATAAGACTCTCACAACACCAGTTCAGCAACTCACATGGCAATAGCTCTCTGCTTTTTCTCTTTTTCCTCCTCAAAATGCTAAAGCAAATACCTAGAGTTGGCATGACAGAGCTATACCATCTGTTTCCAAGTTCCATAGTAATGGTGATGGGTGGCTACCTCATGTGAACTAGCTACTTATAGATGCTGCAAAGGGGATGTGAAATCAGGAACTGTAAACAGTAATGTGTAATATTTAGATTGACAGGAGGACTTTTAATTAGGCAGCCATTAATCCTAATTCCTGGATCATAGATTTCTCTCATGTAGAGCTTTCCGGTGCTTCCCAAATATATGTGTGTGCACTCTTGTGTATGTGTTCACATGATGGTGGAAAAGGACTGTCCAAAACTGTGTCTGCTTCGGCAGAACTATTTCACTCCAGAGAACTTTATGCCTGGATGAAATGTATCTTTAATTCCAATTACTGTTTTCTATATGATTCAGCTTATATCTTTCCATGAAATTATGGCTGCCATTGAGTCATTGTTTGCTGCAGATTCCGTCTTTCTCATTTTCTTGTTTTCCTTTATTTGGTCAGGTTTTAGAAGCTCTAGTTTTCATGAAACTCAAGACCCAGCTCTGGTTAACTCTGTATGCTCACGAGAGTGTATGATTGCTCCATTCCTAGCGTTAGGCACCTAAGTTGCTCTACTGTTCAAAAATCTTAATCTTTGCTCTGCCAATGCCTATTATCTGCATCTTAAAATATAACCTATTCTAATGCATCAAGACAATAAGCGACTGTTACCCAGTTTCCTTCCAACAGAATTATGTCTTTCTTTAGCAGGAAAATAAGTAAATTATTTAAATCTGCTTTTTGCCCCCGGCTCCCCGGTCTGTTGGGTGCAGTGATAAGGAACTATTTAGTACACGTTGTCCTGACATAAACTACATTCTGAAGATGCAGAATATAGAAAAATAATGGGGCCTTCTTGCCTCATTGCACACCTGGAACCTTCTGCTTCCCTGCAGCTGGACTTAAGAACAAAGGAAATTAAATCTTTCATTCCCGAAGAACTGTACTCTATCAAGTAATGAAAGTCAAACAACTCAGAGATCGTTCCTCTGAAAAGGCAAATAAGTGAAGAACCATAGGCTATCACGTCGAAATATGACAATAATTGACTTGGGGCCAAGAATCTACAAAACTGAAATGGGAATGGTGGGGAGAGCTCTATTGTTGAACCAACTCCAATCAAGCAAGCAGATGCTCATTGCAGTAAGCACTGAGTCAGGCTGGGTCACCAAACCAAAAGACACATGCACCATCTGGTTCTTGAATGGAAGAGTTTATGATGTAGTTTGGAAGATAGTAGACATGGGACTCAACTAAGTTGAGAATAAGAAAGAGACTACTAGAAGATATTGGTTACAAAAAAGAGGGAAGGAGTAGGTAATCATATGTACCCAGAATGGATTTATGCCAGGGAAATCCTCATAAAGCAGTCCAGTAGGGTTGTCTTGTAGAATTACCATAATTTCCCCAGAATCGCTACAAGAAACTTCAAGTCAAACCAAGTAGAATTTTCTAGTTGAGAGAAAACCTTGAGGTAGCAAGACTGTGGAAAAGAATCGCTGTTTGACTGATACCAGTAGACTGCTCCAAGTGACCAAAACCTGACTCCAGATACTTAAATCAAAGCAAACAACACAGAGTTGGCATAGGTTGGATGTATCAGGATATGGAGGTAAAAGTTCAGAGGTAATTGAAGCCATGGCTGGATCCTGGAGTTCAGATGACTTTCTCTACACGTTTTTTAAAAAATCAAGATGGTGTGGGGGGAGCAGTAGATATGTATTGAAATCTGTGTCTGAAGTTAAATACCATCTCTAAGATTGTAGACAAGTCTTCTGTTTCTAGGGTAACATGATCTGTCATTTGTAGGAAGGGGCAGGGATCCATTAGATAGTCTTCATGTCCCTTTAGACGTAATAATTGATTGTTCTGGAAAATGTGGTTGCTCATTACCAAGACATCAATTCTTTAAGCTTGGAGGTGGTATGCTTCCACATTATGAAATAAAGCACTCTCCAAACAATCCAGGATGATTAGAGATGAATCAATTCATCTAACTACCCCAATGTTTCAGATGATGTTTGAAGAAGACAGACGACATGGGGAAATTTTAAGCTTTAACTTGTAACTTGGAGCCAATCTACAAAGTTATTTTATCTCTGAAGGATGTTCCCAGTTTTTTAATTAGTTCTCTGCTCAAGATACTTTATGATCAAAATGTGAATTTTGAACTTTATTATGGTTAATTTCATGGCAACATTAGGACAGAATTTTTGTAGATTTGTAAAAAGCAATCAAAAGAAGACTCCCTTAAACAATAGAATGTGCATCACTTTTAACGTAATTATATTTGTTCCAAGAAGGATCCATATATATCTAGGTGGTAGAACAGTAGGCCTTTGGACCTGGCAAACCCTTTTCTTCTTTATGTTGCTTAACAGATACTGATGGTCTGACCCTAGCCCCTGGGGAGCATTCCTGGGAGAGAATCTGGCATTTGGAACACTGTGTTCCCTGTTTCTGGCAACTGTTCTTGTTTTCTTGTTAGAATGAGATTCATCATTCCTGTAGAATTAGAGACTCGATGGTCAGCACTACCTCATTAAATTTTTATTGGTCAATCCAAGCCTATAATAGAATTACTTTTCTGTTCTTATCAGGTAACAAAGGAGGGAGTCAGCTGGTGATTAGAGTCTGGTCATTGCTATTTGTTTCTTGATGAACAGTAAGGACAGTGGCTAAGAGCTTAGATTTTGAGGTTTGAGATTATTTCCTACTTGAATCAGCCAGTTATACACTCTATGATCTCGTGCAATTTATTTATTCTCCCAGAGATTCAGTGTACACATCACCAAAGTAGAGGGTGGTAGTTGTCCTGTCATCTTCATATTATTATGAAAAGCGGGGCAATATAGTGAAGTTCTTAGAACAGCCGTTTGACATTTGGTACGTGTAAAATAAGCATGGGTTCTTGCATTGGTATTGTTAATACATACACACAAACATGTATGTATACATGTGTCTGTATATGCATATACATATATGACATGTTATTTTTATCTCAAAGGCTGATGAGAACTAATATATGTGAATTACTGTCATAGTAAAGAATATATTTTTAGTTTCTAACATCAGCAACATAAGCAAATCTAGGAAAACAGGTGGTCGTCATTACAGCATCTTCTACAGACCAAATGGAGCCACGCAAGCAATATATCTCTGACTTCCTTTTTGATCAGATGCTCCACTAATTTTATTCAAAACAGATCAATTTATCCAGCTTTAAAAGAGCCTTTTGAACATTCAATTTTTTAATGACTAATAACACACACACACACACACAGAGAGAGAGAGAGAGAGAGAGAGAGAGAGAGGGAGGAGGAGGGAGGAGGGAGGAGGAGAGAGAGAGAGAGAGAGAGAGAGAGAGAGAGAGAGAGAGAGAGAGAGAGGAAGACTTCAGGAATAGATAACATATGACAGACACAGTAGTGAAGTGCTTCACCTCCATACACTTTTATTCCATGATTTAAATTTCTGCTCAGCTTTACGACCTAAGGTACTTTTCATGACACTGTGACCGAATAAATACCTTCTACTTGATTGAAGAATGATGGGGAAGGTATATTTAAAGTTTGTGTACTGTTCACTGGGGTAGGATATACATAGTAGAGTCCATGGTGGCTTGAAGCTTTGGCAATGGGAGCATGAGACTGCTTGCTTGCACCTTGGCCAGTCAAGAGTCAAGACTTGGGCCAGAACCAGGCCTGGACTCATACAGCTCCCTATATCCCTACATCATCCTAAAGGATCCAGAGAAATAGCACCATCATCTGGGAACCCACATTTCCAACATGAACCTGAGAAGTATGTTTCACATTCAAACCCTAACAAGTCCCCTTCTTGTTTTGTAAAATGGAGAAACATCATCAATAATTATAAGAGAGAAGCTTGTTATATAATATTTGCAGTGCTTAGCAAGTTCTTTACATAGAGTCCATGTTGGAGAATTGTTCACAGTAGCATCATAATAGCATTCATGGATTTTTGTTCCCCCAAGGTCTGCACTGTTTCTTCTGTTGTAATATTTACTGGAATGGCTGCTCATTCTAGAAAGTCTCTTTCCTCTTTCTTCTCTGAATCACGCTTACCTGTCCTTTAATTCGCTTTAGTGTCAGCTCCTTTAGGAAACCTCCTGAGTCTCTACCCTGGGCCAGCTCACACACAGCTCTGTGATCTGAGTCTGTTCTACATCCTGTGCACAATTCACATTACTTGTCGTATGCCCTTCTCCTTCACAGGCAGGGGCATTTCACTTTTCCTCAGTCCTTCACCTACCAAACAATAGAACACAGTAGGTTCTTAGAAAATGTTGCACAGTGAGATTCTATTTGCTAGCAGGTTTTGAACCGGAAGAGGTCAAGGGCCCTGAATTGCAGCCTGAGACACACAACTTAACTTTTATGAAAGAGTTAACCAATCACTAAAGGACTTCAAGATAATTTACCAGAGAAACACACTATCAGTGACCTCCACCGTTTCCTTGTTTATACCAAGGGCTGACAAATAGCTGGGTCCTTTGTGGAGAAAAGTCTTTTAAAACCATATGATAATTATGAATTTCTTACAACAACTGAATCCAGTTGAACATGAGCCATGATGGTGAATGTTTAAATAGCCAGACAGAAAACTATCAAGTGTTATGGTGAGTGTGTCTGGATTAGATACATATTCTGTGATGGGATGTGTCCAACTTGCCATCTCTGAAAACAGGAAAAGGAAACGATACTGGAGGACAGTTTAAGGTTTGCCAAAGCTCTGGGATCTGTAACTTCTGTATGTTTCTCAGAGGTAAATATTCCTCTTTCTTTATATTTAGGAGACTTCGGCACTATTTCCTCTGTTCTTTTAATGTAAGCTGTCTCTTCCAGATTTGGTTAGAGTTTGAATAAGTAATAACTATAAGACTCGTCATAGTAAGAGTCTATACTCTTGTATAGTCATAAAAATGTTATAGGTATGAACTATCTATAAAAAGTTAAATTATTTCTGGGTACGGTCTTTTCTGATACCTCTCTTTGGTCAAAAGGAAAAACACTCTTTGCAGTTTTATTACTTTCTTTTTTAACAACTGTAGGAAAGGTCTGAAATTTTCATTTAATGATAAAGTCCACAAATATTTAAATCTGCCACCTATTATCCTGAAATTTGAAAGATACGGGGGGCAGGGAGGTATACTGGTTAGCTTTTATTGTCTGGAGTCAAATGGGAAGAGGCAACTTCAGTTGTTCCCTTTGGGCATGTCTGTGTGACATTGTCTTGACAGCCAATTGATACAGGAGAGCCCAGTCCACTATGGGTGGTGCAATCCCTAGGCAAGTGGTTCTGGGCTTGCAAGAAAAGAAGCTGAGCATAAGCTGGGAACAAGACAGTAAGCAGCACTCCTCTATTCTCTCTGTTTCAGTTTCTGGCTTCAGGTTTCTGCCTTATATTTTCTTGATGATGGGTTGAGAGCTGTAAGCTAACGTTAGCCTTTTCCTCCCATGGTTGCTTTTGAGAAGACTTTTATCATGGCGACAGAAGGCAAACTAGAATAGGGAGTAAAATGATTGTGTGTGTGTGTGTGTGTGTGTGTGTGTGTGTGTGTGTGTGTGTGTGTGTGTGTGTGTGCACGTGCCTCCAGTGTTTGTAGTGTAGTATACACATGGGTTTGTGGGTATTTATACCCAGAAGCCCAGATATGCACATTCAGAGGCTGTACCCAGAAACTCACTGGGTCAGGACATTATTTCTACCTTATGGCCTTGAGATAGTGTCTCTCTCTAAAGCAGATGCCCACTGCTTCAAGTAGGATGGCTACTGTGGAGATCTGTCTGTCTTCACCTCCCATCATGCTAAGTTATTGGCACCTGTAACACCCCTGACATTTTACATGGGGTTCTCATGTCTACAGAGTAAACACTCATCCCCATTGGGCCATCTTCCAGCAGCACTGAAAAGGAGGCACTTTTTAAAGGTGTTTCAGAAGCACATGCTAAGTTGCAAACCCACCCAAGGGGTAGAACACTTTCAAAGAGACAATGGAGTTTGGCAAAAGCACAGAATGGCTTAGGCAATTGACTGTGCCACTTAAGAAGGCAAAAGGAAAACAGTGAAAATTCTTGCAAATAATCACGCCTTCTGTTGCCCATGTAGAAAAACAGCCTTTTGGTGTGGATGGTAGGCATGGTGTTGTTTAAGCAAATTTGAAATGTATCTTGAACATCTACTTTGGCGATCTTTCTGACAAGTGTAGCAACTGTTGTCTATAAGGCAGTGTGTCATAACATACTGTGTTTAGAACATTTCCTGGGGGCTCTTCCATATTCAATTTTTGTTTGTTAGACATCATCAGACAATGTTATACATTGTTTTGTGCCACTTCTAAAAATAAGAAATTCACTGGATCCTGTAGGCAAAACACCCAAAGCCATTTTAGACAGCTCCCCCTCACCTCTTGCAATCTACTGATCTGCCTATGAAATTAAGGTGTACCCATATAGTGTAGGCAAGATATGTTGAGTCTTCTCTCTCTCTCTCTCTCTCTCTCTCTCTCTCTCTCTCTCTCTCTCTCTCTCTGTGTGTGTGTGTGTGTATGTGTGTCTGTGTCTGTGTCTGTCTGTGTCTGTGTCTGTGTCTGGGTGTCTGGGTGTCTGGGTGTCTGGGTGACTCTGTGTGTCTGTGTCTGTGTCTGTGTGTCTCTGTGTGTGTCTGTGTGTGTGTGTGTTGACATAGGCTGCTGTTGGCACACATGGGGAAGTTAGAAGGTAATATTCAGGAGTTAATTCTCTCCTTCCACAGTTGATTCCTGGGATCGAACATGAGTTAACCTGTTTGTCCAAAGCCAATTTCATTGGCCATGATTTTAAATATTGGTATTTTCTCAAAGTCTTGGTTCTTGGCCTTTGTTATATCCCCTACAAAATTCATATGGAAAAGCACTAATCTCAGAATGTCATAATGAGATTTTAATGAAAATAACATATTTGAAGGTGAGTCTCCCCTAATTCATTACAACTGATGTCCTCATAGAACAGAGTAATTTAGACCCTGAGACATGCACATTGAGAAAATACTCAGAGAAGAGGAAGGCAGACACTAGAATCGTGCTTCTACAAGCAATGACCATGAAAGATTTTTCTAGAAATCCAGAAGCTAGGGAGAGGCTCAGAGCAGAATCCTTCTCACATTTCCACCTTGCCCACCACCATGGCCCCAATTCTGAAGATACCTTCCTTCGTTACAGAAGTCCTAATTAACACAGCCCTCCTCTGAACAATGTCTCATCTATCAGTACTAACAATGGCTTTAGCCACCCAAATCATTTCCGATTCTCATATCTTTGTCTCCAGAACAGAGCTTTTCCCATTCTGCCAGTACTGGGTGTCCAGATGTTTGCATGAACACTGCTTAAGGTGTGGCTGCAGACTGTTGGAAGCCAGTGAATGGCTTCTTCTGATTTACAGTAAGGCAAGGAACTTGGATCAGAATACAAATTACCCTACACCCTTTCTTTTAGTAGAAGGCCTTGCTGCAAGAGGATCGAAGGCCATTTTGAGCAATGTATTCATTTAGTAATAAGGCTGTTTGGAGTATAAGAACTTTATCTTGAGCATAGCCAATAGCAAGCAGTCCACTGAAGGCATAGGTCTACAAGCTATACAAAGAAGAATACAACATTGCATGGATTTGCCCTTAGAGGTTTTTAGACCACTCAACAGTAACTGTATCTTCTCACCCAGATCCTTTGTTTCTTTATTGTCTGCTCATGAGACCCAGTGATACATTCCTATATCTAAGCTGTCCAAGGCCATGTAACCCAGCTTTGTATCTCTACTATTGTTGTTCCTTACCACCGTGCCCTGCACAGATTCTATGGATGTACCATATTAAATTACTCATTTCCTTATCCTCTCTTTTTGCATTTCATAGCTCATGGACCTACCTGCTTTGGGCCCTCAGGCTTGTTTGCATGCACAGTTGCATGAATCCTCTGTCTTATTCTTCTTTTTGCTGTGATGAGATAGTCTGAAAAAAGCAACTTAAAGGAGAAATAATCTATTTTGACTCCTAGTTTAAGGCCACAAACCATCATGAGCATGAATTCGTGATGGCAGGGGCTAAGGGTAGATTGTCACACTGCAATCAAAGTCAAGAAACAGAGGACTGGAAAATGGTGGAGGTTAGTTGTATTAGGGTTCCAATTGGTGTGAAGATACACCATGGCCCTGGCAACTCTTAGAAAGTAAAACATTTAACTGGGGCAGCTTACATAGAGTTCAGAGGTTTAGTCCGTCATTTTCATGGTTGGAAGCATGGCAGCGTCCAGGCAGACATGATCAGTCAAGAGCAGGAAAAGAGAAAATGACACTGGACCTGGCTTGAACCTCTGAAACCTAAAGTCTGCCCCAGTGACACACTTCCTCCAAAAAGAACACACCTACTCCAAAAAGGGGACACCTAATAATGCCACTCCCTGTGAGGTTAAAGAGGCCATTTTCATTCAAACCACTACATTAGTGCTCAGCTATGTGTCTCCCTCTGTTGCAGACCAAGAGCCAAGCTCAGAGTACTGCCTTACTCCTTGAGGGTAGGTCTTTGCACCTTAATTAACCTAATTAACATAATCATTCACAGGCATTTGAAGGCCAATCTGATCTAAATAGTCCCTCATTGCTGTGCTCGGAAGCTTGCCTTCTAAGTGATTCTGGATTCTGACTGTCAAATTGATACCTTCTGACAAGCCTCTGCCCTCCTTTCTTGCCCACCCAGATACCAGAGGGATCTTTCAGATACCAGTTAAGGCTGGACCAGAGTTCTTCTGCAGCTTCCTATTGTATATAGAGGATAAAGCCTGAATTTACATACATGGCATCACTCCCTCCCCATCCATCCTCAGTTCCTTCAGTTCTCGTGCATGTTGGGTTGTCATTGGTCCACTAGTCTCTGGCCATCCCTGAACCATCCATGGATTCTTGGCCATCAAGGTCCTTGATACTCTTGTTAGAATCCCTACCACCACCATCATTCTTCTAAGTAGGTGGTGACAAAGAACAGTGATTACAAAGAACAAAAGGAAATAGTGAAGATTTCTGGTGCTTAGTCTGTGTAGTCCATGTTCTGTATATTTGCAAGCCTTTTGTACTTTAATAATTGCACAAGGTACTGATTAGTTGTCTTAACCTTAAAGAGACAAGGAGCCAAAGTCATTAATAGACCCACCTTGGTAACCCATTTAGTAGACAGAAGAGCTGTGTTGTAACCCAAGCAGCATACCTCTAACCTGTACATGTAACTCTGTGTCTATTAACAATATCAGACCATTGGGTGTGTCAGATCTCAGTGTTTTCTGTCTTTTTTGTTTTTATAATTTGGCAGAAATCACTGATTTACTGTGTCCAGGCAGTATCTGACAGTCTCTATACAGAACGAGTGTTCAACAAATAGGCGATGCATGTGTTCATGATTGTTCATGGAATGGTCATGTTTATAGCCTATCTGTTCATATCTCGTTCACTAAAACAACCCTGTGAATAGGCAGGCCCTGAATTGAAAATCCCTGTTTTGTAAGGAACAAAAGCTTGACCCAGAGATTTCCTCCTGGTTGGAAAGAACTGCAAAGGACTGAAGTAAACCTCCCATGTGAATCTAGGTCTCCCTTCTCTGAGCTGTTGGTCCCAGACTCATACTGATAGGGCCTTGCTCACCATAGCCTTGGAAGCAACCTACTTCATAACAGATACATTAAACTGTACCTTAGATTCCATGTCAAACTAACTTTTTTGTTGTAAAAACTTGGAATGTATTGCTTTTCAAACGAGCTGCATAAAATGGTTATTGAGTCATTTTCCAGGGATTAGGTTTTTGTTCGGTTGGTTTGGTTTATTTTGCTTTACGGGATCCTTGTAAATAGAAACAATGTCTCCAATGGTTTGGAATTATAAAAACATTTTATGGGGACTAAATTTTAATATGTATCTGACACGTTTTTAGAATGCAGTTGGGGGCTTATTTTATTTTTATTTTTATTTTATTTTATTTTATCTTATTGGGGCTTTATTTTAATTATATTCTATTAAGTTAATATATTTTTCTTACATTCTCAGAATTTTTTCTATCTCAAGATCTAAAGAGTTCCTCTAGGTACAATATAGTCTTTTGCTAGATTTTATGATTTTATGTGTTTGTTTTTGTTGTTTTTATTTCATGTGTATGGATTTTGGTCTTTTGTTGTTGTTAGGTTTTTTTGGTTTCTTTGTTTCTGTTTTTGTTTTTGTTTTGTTTGTTTGTTTTTTGTTTTTGTTGTTTTTTGTTTGTTTGTTTGTTTGTTTGGGTTTTTTTTTACTACATATGTGTATGCATGCATGCCTGGTACCTGAGAAGGCAAGCAAAAGGGAGTCAGATCCTTTGGAAGTGTAGGCTGTGAGCTGCCATGTAGGTTCTGGGATTTGAACCTGGATCCTCTGAAAAAGGGGCTAGTGCTTTTAACTGCTCAACCATCTCCACAGCCCCAAAATATTATCTGGATTAATCCTGTAACTGAATAATAATGTTCAGAAGTCAGAAGACAGTAGTGGGGCATGTTTTGAAGGAAAAGAAGATACTTTCAGCTCTTTAGGGCCTAAAACCTGCAAAGCAATTCAGAGGACCCCTGAAAGGACAGGAGATATTGTAAAAGATCCTAACATTAGAGAAGAAAAAAAATGTTTGCAGATAGATGCTCCTCGATGCCAGTGGATAGAGGGATGGGCTTTCACCCTGTAGACTAGGGAAGCCTTAGGACCCTGAGGTGGGCAGTAGTCGGACCAGTAGAATGTTTTAATCAGATCATCCTCTTTTGTTAACGTGGGTTTAGGTGTGTAGTATATGTATGTGCATGCGGTGTGCATCCCTATGTGTGTATGCATACAGAAAGGCCAAAGGTCAACATGTGGCATCTTCCTTGAGTGTTTTCCACTTGATTCATTGTGACAGGCTCTCTCAGTCAACCTGGAGTTTATAGACTCCATAAGGCAGCTGGCCAATAAGCTCTAATGATCCCTGTCTCTGACCCCCAGTACTGGGATTAGAGATGTGATGCCTGGTTTTGAGGTGGGTACTGGGGATTTAAATTTAGGTCCTGTCGTTTACGCAGCAGAGACTGTATGACTTTTATGATTGGCCCACCTTTCCAACCCAAGCAGATTGTGCAGAGAGAAGACACAGGAGCAACACAAATGTCTTCACATGGCGGGAAAAAATGTTGTAAGTTAGGTTTGAACATAATGCTTAGCACTTTACTCGTTTGCAGGAAAGTCTGTAGGAAAGCTCATGGCATTATTCCCTGTACGTAGAAACAGTGTTTCTGGGGCATTTCCTGAGAGTTGTTGCTGATCCTTGGCTTTATTTCACCATATTAGCCTCTCTTTATTAGTCAACCTGTGTGGAATGTGAATGTTGCTTTTCTGTAAAGCTAACTAATGGCAAGCAAGGTGCCTACCCCTTTGAGTTTTGTGTAAATTCTGTGACCAATATTCTGATGCAAACGATCTCTTGAGCAGCCCGTGGGGAATCATGATCAAGTTTATGCCCTTTCCGAAAAAAACAATACTACAATAAAGCTGGATAAATACCAGGTCCACAAAAGGACATAGGAAGGCCAGCTTTATAATGTAGGAATAGGGTCCTTGCTGAAGAAAGAACTTATGTCCAATCATAATAGAAGTGCCCCATCATGCCAGTGAATATAAAATGTTGACTTTCATACCATATCATGTTATAAATGTATCATAATAGAAACAAAAAAGAAAAAAAAATGTTTCCTCTCAGTCCCCAGTGCTGTGATCACGGGCACACATGAGATATGATGTGACTGGTATGAACCAAGGCTTCTCTGACTGACGAACAAATACACTACAAGCTCTACCAGTACCCAGTACCAGAAAGGATGTTTTATTGGTGGAAACTCCACTTTTTCTTCTGTAATTGTTTGAGATTTCAAATAATCAAAGAACTTCTCCACCTAAAGATTTTGAAACGACCCAAGATTTTTCATCTTTGCATTGGAGACTCATCTGACATTTGTATTGTAATTGATGGATTTAATAAATCATTCAAGCAACTGTACTACTAACAGACGCCCACACCTGCTGCACGGTGAAATCTTTGTGGCTGTGTCCAAACACAAAGCTAGACAATGAATAGCTTTCATTTCAGATGAGTGGCAGGGAAAGGTGGGATGTGGTGGGGCAACTTGGTTTTGGAAGGCTGAAGAAGGGATGACAGAAGATGATTAAAAATTAGAAGCCAGTCTGGGCTATCTAGGAAAACTCTTGTCTCTAAATAAATAAATAGATAAATAAATAAATAAATAAATAAATATTAAATGAAACTAAAACTAAAAAAAAAAGCTACCCTCAATCTAGTCAGACTTATTTATTTTGCTTTATGAAGAGTCAGATTGTCTCTGGTTGAGTACTCCATGCTGGCTGGTCTGAGTGCTTCTGGGTGATTCTCTTGTTCTCCTACTTCACCAAAGGAGAGCTGGGGTTGCATGTGGGTACCACCTCCTCAGGGTTTTTAAGTACCTTCTGAGAATAGAGCCCTTGGGTTTCAGGTTACTGTAGTAAGACATTTTGCTCACTGACCCATGTCCCCTTCACTCATCTGACTAATTTTAATAAAAGCTAACGTCATTATGACATTGTGTCCTTCTATCCAGGAATCTTTGTGCTATTCTATGTGGTTGATGTAGCTTATGTTGCTTTCGCAAGTTTTAAAGTCTTCAATGCTACTATTAAATGTGCTCTCAAGTGAAACCAATATTTATTAGATTATTCCTTCTCAACTAACTGACTGTCTTAACTAAAACTTTCTGTTCCCTCCTCAAAACATGGAATCTGAGGACTGATGACCACCCCAATCCATCTGGACACTTGCGCCTCCTTCTGCTAGATATACAGTTAGAATAATTGGACTTTCCAGACCTGTTAAACTAGCTTTTGTGATTGTAATGTAACACGCTAATTACAATTCTATAATTCAATAAAATATGGTATAATCTAATGAAGTGATTGAGAAAACAAAGTCTTTCTTTACATTAACCACGCCGACTAATTTGATCACACTGAGAATGCCTTTAAATTGCAGCTGACAAAACCACAGTGAAATTAGGGTGCAGGTGGGGGTATTGTTTGGTCACCTCAACACTGGAGGGGCAGAGACAAGAAGCAGGTTTCCACAGTTACCCTGGTGGAGTTGGGGAATTCTCAAAGACTTTTAGATACCTCTACTCTGGCCATACTGGGATTTGTGACTTTGGTACTGTGAAGAATTTCAGAGAAGCTAACCTAACCAGAGTTGATATTTAATAAAGATGCTTTAATATAGTTTTAAGCACAGGAGTAAGAGAAAGAGGGGTGATTGAACTGGAAACTTAAGGGTTCTTTGGAAAGTCAGGTGCGGCAGATACGTGAAGCAGTGTTTCCCTGAAGCAGACACAGGAGAGAGCATGTTCTGCTAAAGCAAGCATGTGAAAGGACACATGAAGAATTCTTTGCTAGCAATGCGCATGTATTGGACTGCCTTACATTGTGTAGTTGAGCGCATTTGTAGGGACTCCATAGAAAGAAAGGCACCAAAAACTGTCTGGCAGTATGCTGAGGATTCTTGCTGCTTCTGTGGACTTGGGCTGATTAGCAGAGTGATGTCGGCTGAGACAAACACACATGCTGAGGCAAGACAAGAGCTGAGTCAAGACCAGTGGAGGGCGTGTGATGTTTGGAGGGTATAATTAGAGCAGGACAGTGTCAGAGGCTGAGCTTGGCTTGCTTATAGAGCTAGCTGTCCAATGTTTGTGGGTCTCACATCTTCACTGATCTTCACTTCCCTGAGAAAGGCACAGCCAAAAACTTTTCATGGGGTTCCTCCTGATCCCTCCTGTTGACTTGTGCCAATGTTGAGGCCTGGATGTCTGCTAGGTTGTGCCACTGCTGCTGATTCATGGTTTTGCTCTCCCAACTTTACCAACCTGGATGACTGGTGTATCTGTGAAGTGCTTGTGAGTGGATTTAGCTGCTGCTGTGGACCTATGAACTGAACTTCTTATTTCCAGACAACACAGACGAGAGTTGCTCCAAAGAGCATTTCTAAGCAGGTCCACTTCCTTGATATCCTTTCTTTCCTACTGCCTCTGGTGAGCAGTGGGCTAAACGGGAGGTTAAAGTGCTTAAGAACCAACATTAAAAATAAGGATTGGAAAATTAAAGTTACAACAAATTAGGAGCATAAGTATGGGCTTCTCAATGAATTGTCTTGGAAGTATGAAATATCCAAATGCGGGTCCAAGCTTATTAAAAAAAATCCCAGCTGATTAAAAAAATAAGTAGTCATAGAGAAGGTTTTGACTAGGTTTGAAGTTTCTATTATCAAAATAAGGGAAGTGGAGAGGTGGCTCTGTGGTGAAGACCACTGATGACTCTTACAGAGGATGTAGGTTCAGGTCCCAGCACCTACATGGCAGCTAGTAACTCCAACTCCAATTTCAAGGGAGCTGACCCTCTCTTTTGGTCTCCATGAATGCCAGATCTACAAGCACCAAATCGTAAAGTAGCCACTTAAATACATGTAGGCAACACACACACACACACACACACACACACACACACACACACACACACACACACACTTCTTAAACTTAAATTCAATGCTTTTGTTTGAGATTCTTAGACTTATCTGAGGAAAAGAGTGAGCCGAACACAAGGTCATTCCTTAAGCTGGGGTTGTTGGTACATCTACAAAATCTGTACCCATAAAGGGACTGTTAACCCTCTGTTGGCCTCTACATAGGCTTGTGCAACAAATGTTGATTATGCAGGAGTTCTTGTTTTCAGCTAGTAGATGTTTCAGCCTGACCAGGTTAGCAGCTCCCTTTCCTTGTCTCTGTAACTTCTCTGTCTTTAATACTACTCCTGGATATATTATCTCACTAAAGATTTAGATTTTCTCTTCTGCCTCATGAGTGACAACTGGAAATTGTTGACCATCTCCTAAAGTTATTTTTAGACAGTCTGTGTGTGAGTGAGTGTGCTCATTCATAATAGTAAACCCTACAACAGAAGGTGGGAAGGGAATAATCATAAATTGTGAATGAAATTAGGTGCTTGTCACTTTGTGATTTACCTGTTTAACTAAATTTTACAAAGCTAACTCAAAAACTGCCCCAAGATTGCTCCAGACAAGATGAATTCCACCATATGTTTATGCTTTTGTTGGTACATACAAAATAGAAATTAATGATATATATCTACAACTCTAAGAAGTTTTAATCAACACTTAGTGTTTTTGGGAAAATCACTTATAGCAAATTAAATAATAATTGCTTATGTTTACTGTTTTCCCCCCATTCTATTGGTTAGCAGTTCTCTTTTGAATTAATTGTGACAGGAGAGCACAATGAATATATGTATAAAAAATCAAATCTGGACAATTTTATATAGTTATAGTTTAGAAGTTGTTAAAAGATAATTGGAAAATATGTCTAGTAAAAACTGTGGATCCTCCAAGAAAGGAGAATTGGATTTCTGTTCTGACATCTAAATAACTCCTCCTGGCTGGCCAGATGGCTCCAAAGTAATTGTATTCGCTGCCAAGCATGATGACCTGAGTTTATTCCCAGAACTTACATGGCAGAAGAGAACAAATTTCCAAAAGTCATTCTCTAACTTCTATATACACGCAGTAGCAAGCATGCACCCATCCTCCACAAAAATCAATAAATGTTAAAAAAGAAAGTATATTGGATAAGTATTTCTCTATTTGCCTGGTTGAAATGCAAATGCCCAGTATCCTACCCTTAACTCCATTTAAATTGCATTATTTGCCTCTTCGAGGCAGACTTTGTGCACGAAGGGGATGCTTCAGACCCTGTACAAAAGCTACAGATTGGGAAGGAAATGAGGAAATCAGAATTTTATGTTCTCATGACTGTGTAATCCCAGCCAACAAGACAAGTAATCTTTTGTAATTTAGGCTCTTCTCAATATTAGGTGATATTTTTCACCCATACTCACACAGGAAAGTAACATATAAGCCCCTGTATGCTACTACTACTCTTCTCATTGGTCTCCATCTTCCTTGGCAGTGGAGGACGTCCAACTCAGCAGGCATTTTCCAGCATCCCCTTTATTTTTAATATTTTTAATATTAAATTTTAATATTTTTGCAAGAGCAAACTAGGCAGTGGTGGCTGTGCTTTTAATCCCAGCATTTGGGAGGCAAAGGCAGGCAGATCTGTGAGTCCCAGGTTAGCCTAGTCTACAAAGTAAATAGCAGTACAGCCAAGGCTATACAGAGAAACCCTATCTTGGAAAAAAGAAAACAGTTTTCTCTCTCTCAGGTATAATATAAATCTTAAACTTATATGCTTATATTAGAAACTCACATAAAAACTCCCTACCCCAAAATTGCTGGATGTCCCAGCTATCACATGTATTGGTTTCTGACTATGACTTCTGTAAGACAAACCTGGAAAGCAGTGCACTTGGATAAGCCTGTGGTTTGAACAGGGACCTTAGTAATTTCCTTCTATTCATTCCTGTCAAATAGATTCAATATCATGTAACTTGGGATGCGTTAAAGTTGTGGGTTCGAGTTGTTGACATTTTATAACTTTCCAATTGAACAGTTCAATGCTATCATTCATGATGTATTGATACTTATTCAAATGATCTTAAATATGGTTAGCTGCATTCTGAGAGATGATCAGCATGAGGTAGAGTACAAACGAAGACCAAGAGGCAACAGCTCAACCTTGGTTTTTAATTGTGTTATCTGACATACAGCACATATGTAGATCACAGCATATGTATATATCATCTACCTACTTTTTTTAATTTTTTTATTCTCCCCACCCTCACCTCTCTATTTTTATAAATGTTCTTATTACAACAGTAATGAACATAAGGTCTCACTGCAACTTACAAAGTAGCCCTGGCTGGCTCAAAGTAATGATGCTCCAGGCTCTGTCTCTGTAGTGTGTGCCAAGCCTGACCGCCTTGAACATTCTTACCCTAGGGCAGGGCTCTAAGTACTAAGAGCTGCAATTTGAGCAGATTCTTCAGTCAACCTCATGGAGTTATGTTCTGTTACTAGGCAGTCATTTCTTTTTTAGAAAAGATTCTTCATGCAGGCAGAGCTGACAGAAGTGGCCATGATGCCCACGATGTTTCTGCACTTGAGCTCTTCTCTCAGGAGTCCATCCTGGAAGCAAAGTTGAACAGATAGTGCAAGACATTTCACTCACCACCGAGATAGTGCTTCATTGACTGGTGATGAAAGGATTGGGAACTGGGTTCCAATCCAGTATCATTTAAACATTTTCCAGAATCACTCATTAGCAGGTATCGGAATGCAAGCAATACAGCTTTGGTCTAAGCACCAAGTTATGCAGGCATGTGAATGGGGGACTCGTGTATGAGCTATTGAGTGAAAGACATGGCTGAGCTGCTTCAGCAAACCACTGCAGGTGGAGAAACGCGGGGCGTGGGAAAGAATCTGTGGTGGTGCAGCAGGGCTGGGAAGAGATTCCTGAAATCCTAGGTGAAGGGGAACCACCCATGCTACAGTATGGTAAATCTCCGAGGTTACCAGGTGACCTTGTATTTCTTCTGTATATGAATGGAGAGGTGTCTATGATGAGTGTTCTGTAAGGGAAAATTGGGTCTGCAAGAGGGGTTGGCTGTCCTGATAAGTCGTTATGCTGAAAGTGAGGACATATAAGAGGCAGGCATCAAGGGAAGGCCAAGATAACAGGGTTATGATGGGACTATTAAGAATGTTCCAGAACTTCTGGCAAAGGAAAAAGGAAAGAAGAGACAGATGCAAAGGACATCTCTAAGGAAACTCAAGTGCGATTTTTGTAACTGCAAGGGAAGAGATGGGAATTCCGGGTGATCTGTTTTTTTTAAAGCAACTTAGTTACAAAGGTAACAGATGTCACTGGAGTCAGACCAAGAGGGTTTGCCTGCTATAAGAATCCCTGTTGATCCAAGAGGGGTCAGTGTTACCATGGTAAGGAGAGGGAGAGAAAAGAGCCAAACTCACCAAATGTATTAACACTGCTAAACTTATAATACTGAAGAAAAGGCCCCATGCCATGGGCCGTTTGGTACGATGACTGAAAAGCTTACTTATTCCAAAACCTTATGAGCAGGGGAGAGAACCCTGCCTTTTTTGCTTTTCTTATGCTATACTTCAGGCAGACTACATTAGGTCAACTGTCTTTTTATAGGGCATATAAGATGACATAGATGCATTAGCACCATTGGACTATCTGCCCCTTTGACCTTCTAGGAAATCAGTGATGTGAGGTAGCAGGGATGCCCACCAACATCCCACCCAGATAAAATCCCCGTACTCTTTATCTGCTGGTGGAGTATAACACATGGCTTACTTCGTGGGCTTGTCAGGCACTGGATCTGACTCCAGACACTCACACAGGCATACTCAGGTATGGGAAATAGAAGGAGGGGTGAGCACACCAAATACCAAATAAAGATGAAGTCAGAAAAATTTAAGTTATGGGACTTTCTTCAAAATAAAATCTCTGGTCTCTTTAAAAAAAGCAAAAAAAAAAAAAAAAAAAAGGAGAGGCTAATACATGACAAATTGCCCGGTTACATTTTTAAATAGATTTATTTAATTTTTAACCATGTGGATATGTATTTGTACTAAGTGGACATACATGCACATGCATGATGCCTGCAGAGGTCAGAAGGTATCATCTGAACATGGGTGCTGGAACCCATCCAGTTAAGGGTTATTTTCGTTGTTTGTTTGTTATCCATAAAGTCTAGGACTGGGTGGGAAGTAGGGTGAATCTCTAACACAGAGCGATCACATAAACAGCTGGGGAGATGAAAGTTTTTGCTGCACATGCATGAAAATGTGAGTTCAAGCCCCAGCAACCATATAAAATCTGCTGTAGTGAGCATCTGTAATCTCAGCACTGGGGCGACAGAGACAGGAAAACGATCTGTTTGAGTTACTGGCCAGCTAGTCTAGCCAACTCAGAGAAGATTTCCAGGTTCAATGAGACATCCTGCATCACAATATAATACAAAAAGTGATTAAATATTAATCCCTGGTTTTTATATGCATGTAATATTCACCCATATGTACATGGACCTCCCTCAACACATATATATACACCTAGAATATGTTGGCTAGTTTTATGTGAACTTAACACAGGCTAATGTCATTGGAGAAGAGGAAGCCTCAATTAAGAACACAGCTCCATAAGATCAGTCTGTAAACAAACCTATTATGGCCTTTTCTTAATTTATGATTGATATGGGAGGGCCCAGCCCATTGTGGGTGAAACCATCCCTGGGCTAGTGGTTCTGGGTTCTATAAGAAAGCAAACAGAACAGGCTATGCACAGGCCAGTAAATACCACTCCCCCATACCCTCTGCCTCAGCTCCTGCCTCCAAGTTGCTTGAAAATTCCTGCCCAGCTTGAGTTCCTGTCCTGACTTCCTTCAAGTAATATGGAAGTGTCAGTCAAATAAACACTTTCCTCGCTAAATTACTATCATCATGGTTTTTTATCATAGCAACAAAAACCCTAAGATTCAACATGTAGACTTCAACACACACACACACACACACACACACAGAGAGAGAGAGAGAGAGAGAGAGAGAGAGAGAGAGAGAGAGAGAGAGAGAGAATAGATAAGACCTATTTCTAAAGCCTCCATATTACTACCATCAAAGAATTCAGAGAAAAGACAAAACAAAAGATCGGGGAGTCAATTATAGGACAAACAAGCATAATCAAGAGGTGAAAACAGCTAATCAAAGTATTTTTGAAGTATTTGACAGAGTGCCACCTGCAGACTTTAATCATAGAGGATGATTAATGAGTTATATTGGAGAATTCTACGTGAGTTAGGACTTTTCCAGAATAGTGTATATGCCCCTTTTGTACTTTTATGGAGTTTTCCTGATGTATATGGTGTCAGATGCATGATGAGAGCAAGCAGTTTTGCAAGGCTAATGTCTAGCTGCCATTATACTGAAGCAGCAGACAGCCGTCAGTATTCTTAGCCACTGAGGTATCTGACTTCCAGTGTTCTCATGTCCTTCTGTTGGGTGATCTCATGTTGTTCTGTTCAAAGCTCTCTGCCACACATCAGCCTTTTACCATTGTAAAACTGGTTTTATTCTCCCCATGCCTGCAACCCTCTCTCTCCACAAAACAAACAACACAGAGTACTGGGAATCAAACCTGGGTCCTCTGGAAAAGCATAAATGCTTTTGACTACTGAGTCATCACTTTCGGCCTACTACTATTATTATTTTTGAGTATATTATAAAGCAGTTGTATTTCTGGAGATACAAACATGAGGCACTGGAATGGGGATGTAGCCCAGTGGTGAGGTCCATGCCTAGTATGTGCAAAGGCCTGGATTTGGGCCTAGTATTGTATCAGGAACAAGAAAATATAATGAGGTGGGGTCTTAGCTACTTTTAAGTTGCAGTGATAAAACAGCATGACCAAGGCAACTTTTTTTTTTTTTTTTTTTTTTTTTTTTTTGGTTCTTTTTTCGGAGCTGGGGATCGAACCCAGGGCCTTGCGCTTCCTAGGCAAGCGCTCTACCACTGAGCTAAATCCCCAACCCCCAAGGCAACTCTTATAAGGACAACATTTAATTGGAACTGGCTTACACAGTCTAAGGTTCACTCCATTATCATCAAGGCTCCTGCATCTAGGCAGGCATGGTGGAGGAGGAGTTGAGAGTTCTAGAAATTTCATCTCAAAGCTGCTAGCAGAATACTGGCTTCTAGGAAGCTAGGATAAAGGTCTTAAAGCCCACACCCACAGTGACACACCTACTCCAACAGGGCCACACCTCTCAGTGCCACTCCCTGGGCAGAGCATATACAAACCATCACACCAAGCCTACTTATAAAAGCATTTAATGTAGGAGTTACACATCCAGAGGACTAGTGTTCATGATTATCACATCAGACACCCAGTGGCCAGCAAACAGGCAAGCATGCATGGCAGACCACTGGAGCAGTCACAGAGAGTATCTACCTTGTCTACAAGCACAAAGCACAGAGAGCTAAATGGGAATGGGTTGGGATCTTGAAACTCTAAAGCCCACTCCCAGTGACATACCTCCTCCAAGAAGGCCATGCCAGCAAGGCCACACCTCACAATTATAGTAAAAAATACTAAGAATCCCGGCCCGGAACTTCTCCCCCTTAGACCATTTATGTTCCCCGAAGAAAAACGCACACCGCCTTTATATTTCTAAAAATAAAGCTCAACTGCTGGGCAGCTGCCTCCCCTCCATGGTGTTAGAATCGACTTCCCATCATTAACCCGAGTTATCACTTACTATTTAGTATGCTCTATCTGGGTGACTTTTAACCCAGTCGGACAGCCCTCTGTGCCACATTCTCTTGGCCCTTAGCCCATGGTGGCTTTCCATCTCCCTCCTGCATGTTCTTTGTCCATGGACACTTCTTCCTCCTTCCTCCCTCCTCCTGGTCCTCTCTCTTGCGAGCATGCAGCCTCAACCCCACCTATGTCTTCTCTGCCCAGATATTGGCCATTGGCATCTTTATTTACCAAGCAAAATTAACTTGGGGGCAGGATTCCAGGGTCTGTGTGCAGATTCCAGGTCTTGAGGGCCTGTACTTAGCGCTGCAATAGACAGTAAAAGGTAAAAACTCACTCCAATCCTTCCCAAACAATTCCAACAACTAGTGACCAAGTATTCAAATATAGGAGCACGTGGAGGTCGTTTTTCATTCGAAACACCACACATACCCAACATAGAAATCACAGCAACTTTTTTTCATGGCCACAAGTCCTCCTTAGTAACTTTGCTTCTGTGTTTAGTCATAAATAAGGAATAAGGAATATCATCTTAGGTTTTATATCAATTGCTAATATTGATTATTAGCCATTGCCGCAGTGATTATAGCATTTGGGTGATTAATTCCTCTCACTTCACAAGGGATCAATTGTCTTCTAAGGAAGATCATTCTTAGGAGAAATACCTGTTAATGTCTTCACAGCACAAGAAAACGTTGGGAGATAATTTTCCAGTAGAATATACATGAAAAAGATTTTCGTTTACCAGAGCTGGATATTGTCACTAAACCTGATGATGAGCTGTCACTCTTATTTCAAACATATTTGTCATGGGCTGTAAAGGTAGAATATTTTCAACTCTACAGGAAGAAATGTCCTCTCCATCAGCAGTCTGGGCTCAGTTCATCAGAACAGACACACTTTGCTCATGTTTCGTTGTGTACGTGAGGAAGACAGCAGAGCTGCTGAGTTGTCCTAGTTCCAAGCAGGCTGTGTGTCTAGAGCATGGTGGGGTTGTATCCTTGTTGGAGGCCAAGAGCCCTAACGTCCAGATCCTGACTCTGTTCCTTGTGATTGACCTTGACTCAGACAACTTCAGTTTCCTCCCTATAAAGTGAGGCAAGTATCTGCCTTGACAAATTTCTTTTGAGAAATTTGCTCAATTAGAAAATCTAAGTATTTCGCTCTCATGTTGCTAGACCCATCACTGACATGCAATGGAAACCACATAATTATTATTGTTAATATGATTAAATGCATAATTGAAGCGATCGTGTGGGAAACTAAGCACGTAGTCTTATTGTAAAATCAAAAACAGGAATATTGTGACAAGTTTCACATTAGACTAAGAGAAGAAAATCTTCATTCCAAAATGATTAGGGCAGACTTTTCAAAAGACACCCCCATCTCCCGCCCCAGGTTTTTGATCACTTACCACTTGCAAGATTTTTTTTTAACCTTCTTGGTAAATCAGTTTCCATATTTGAAAATAAAAATGATGGTTCTTATAGGATTTCAGTAAGAACATCTGCATCACAGTCTTTGACTACTGCTCTAGCCCTTCTTGTTGTTGCCCAGTATGTATTTAAGGAAGTAAGGTGTACTATGGCCCATAAGGAATGAGAGGCCAGGTAGACTTTGTTTTCTCTTTAAGCCATCGCAAGCATCAAAGTTTATTTCAAATATGAGTATTTACTTCTTTGAAATGGTTTAAGTACTTTTTAATGTTTGGTTTTAATCTAAGGCTGCATCAACAACTCTGTATTTGGACTGACATCTAAACATGGAAGTTCAAAGACAACGGTCTCAGTAAGGTAATGATTGTTTCAGGTAGAGGAAATGAGCTGTTTGTTTCTCAGCCCTCATTTGTAAGAGAGGAGAACCATGGGGATAAAATGCATCAACACATTTGGGAAAGAAAATTGCAGTTAGCGACATGATTCCAAAGCACCTTTACCCTGAAGTCCCTTAGGACAAGAGCAAGTCAGCTACTGCATAGGGTTTGCTCTTGACAATCCGTGGGAGGACCTGTTCTGTATCTGGCTGACCCCATGTCAGAGAGGAGCATTGGGAGAGTTCTGCAAGATGGCACCTGTGTAAAACACTCACACAGTATGTGAATGTGTCTTGTGCCACTCCCTCAATACCACCTGGAGGGCAAGATAGTGAGAACCTTGTCTGGTGAGTGCCCTTTCATTTGTGTTAGGTTTTCTCCTAAGACTTCTCATGCCATTCAGAGGAGGCCCGAGCTGGTGGTAAAGACTGAGAAAGAGGAGAAAGGGCTAAAGCTATGAATTTGAGAATTTCATTTGCTTTCTGGAGATTGGGACTGGACTAAATGCTCTAAAGTGAATATGTTTTTAGCTGAATGTGTACAGAGGCACTGTGATGACTGGCAGGAAACACCCAGGTCTCAAAGGATGGACTCTATTCTGATTTCCCACTTGGGTAAATGTAACTGAAAGGTTGAGAGGTAATCAAGGTAACTAGGTACACACATAGAAATCGACACATTTAAAATTTAAAGGGATTTCTCTCAGTGCCTTAAATAATTGACAGTTTTTCATTTAAAATTATTATTTCCTATGAACCAGTTATGCCATCCAGAATATAAGTATTTATACTAAAATATGAAATTATTTTCATAAAAACCAAGAGTTGCCTTGGTTTTGATTTACCAACCAACAGCAGCAACTTGGATATTCAACTACATTATATATTTGCCATCGGTGATATGAGAGGCACACTCTCCCACATACAAAGCATACAGAAGTGTATGCACACATGTACACACACACACACATACACACACACACACACACACACAGTACATACACACTCTGAGGAAAAAGATTATTTTGTCTTTCAGGAAAAAGTCCTAAAAATCGACATACAAGCTTTAGATAAAGCTGATTTCCATTTGTGTGATTATGAGGTCAGGACACGACTTGCACGTTAGGTTGTGCATCGCATGGCTGAATTCTCTTCTTGTTATTAAATACTGAGGAAGTGACTTCTCAAAGCTGTCTCGACTCTCGGGCTCTAATAGCATGTAACATTATTACGTTGGATGTGTGTGTCCTACTCACAAAGAACTGATGTTTCATAGACAATTTCATTTTATAACCCGACAAACATATGAATTTGAAATAAGGGATAACTGTTTTCCCCATGGAAGTGAGTAGAAGTCTAGAGGCTCTGAGTGCTACACACTCAGAAGTTGCGATGAGGGTAATTAGTTTTCTGAGGCTCTCGAAGCTTCCATGTGCATTATCTAATTTAATCTTTATTAGAAGCCTATTCTGGATTCACTCACTGTGTCATACGCAATAATCCAATATAGTGTGGCCCACAGCGAACTCATCAGCCCTGCTTGTCTCTCTACACTCATGCTCTGTTCCTCCCACTCATCTCAGCTGATGACATCACACACATGTCGTCACCCAGGCTGGAAACCTCCATGGCTATCTAACCACGTCTCCCTCTCATGCCAGCATGATTCATCGTCCACGTATGTTCCACACACCTGCCTTCTCTGCTGTTCCCCTAGAGCTATGTGCCCTCCTCACGTCTTGGTGCTCATTTTCCTTTCTTTCATGGTGGACTCTAGACACCACTCCTGGCCATCTTTACCTCAGCACTAGCCCTCTGTGAAGAAGCTATAGAGAGCCTTACCTCTTCACCAAGGTATTCAGGCCCCGGGTGGTCCACCGCACTCTTACGGATCCACCTCACCACAGCCCTGTCCTGTATTTGGACTTTTCTAGCATGGACACACAGGGCCCTTCGTATTTGTAGCAGTTTTTCTCCTCTATTGGCTTTTGTACATCATTTCTTCTTGGAAAAAAATAAAGCTGGACCATTCCCTTCCTCGCTCATGCTAGCTTTCAATCAAAATTTCCTAGACAAACTGTTGCTAGTCTCCACAACTTCATTAGCATGTGTTGTCTGACCCTAAATGCTCGGAATATAGCCATGCCATTGAATTAGTCAGTTAATTATAACGATCTCCTTATGTGAGTTTTTCCTATATTTGCCTTCCCCTGTGCTCCTCTAGAGAAGGACATAGCCTTATCCTCCTTTCTATCTGAGAGTCTGGAGCAAATCAGGTATTAAAGATAGTTCATCATGAAGGCAATCCTTTGCTACACTGAATATTTAAGCACCCGCTTCTATTTTAAGACGAAGGCAGCTTAGAAATCTAGCACCCAAGAATCTCCTTGTAACCCCCAAAATGATATTCTTGAATGCTATATCCCAAGTACATTCCTAAGGGCTTTATAAGCATTAACTGAGTTAATTATACAGTGCTTTGGTTTCCCTCCCAAAGAGATTATGCAATGTTCTGAATAATCACAGTCTGAAAAATCTTTACAACCGCACCACGAAAAGATAGCACAGCCAGGATTTCAACCTAGAGTCTGTGTCCTTAGTCTGTGGACTGCGCGCTCAGAAGGTTCATACTTTTAAACAATTTTGCACACAGTTTTGATTGGGGGTTCACAGATTCCCAGTGGACATGGAGGAATTCCTTGCCAATGAGAGATCCCAGCAAGGTGATTGGTCTGCACCTCAGGATTCCCAGTGCTCTCTGGTTTTTGTAGTGTTGTTTGGTTTACACTGAGTCCAGCCTGACTCCTGCTTTCGACATTTTTATTTACCTTCTATAAACCCAGTATCACCTCTTCTGAACCTATCACATTGCGCTGCCAACCTTAAGTCTAACCAGGAGCTTGGCACACATTTTCAAGCTGTCTTGTCTCCTCACACATTTTTAGTAGGGTTAGAAATGTACTGACTGAACAAAACCAGCCTCAAGGCTGAGACTAGGGTAGCTCCAGTCCTTGTCACTTCTCCCCTGATATGTGCAGAGGCTGCCCTTGCAGAAACTAAGTGGTTGGGGATTTATTGCTCATATCAAAAAGTGACATTGGTTTCCAAAAAGATGTCCATCCATGTAGCCATCCTGTGTGGCACCTTGAGCATGTCCAGTTTGGAGGCTGTTTTATTAATGCTTCATTATATCTTTCCTTAAACTGGAAAAAGGAAATTCATCATGGACCAAAGTGCAGTGAGTGACAGGATTTGAACTTTAGGGCACTGTGTGGAGGAGGAGTCAGAGGCCTGTATCACACAGACGAATTGAAATAAGGCCTCAAAAGCGTAAATCTTTCACCCATCCCAGCTCAGCTGAGAAATGGATTCACAGAGACCTAAGTTTATATTTTATTTTGTCTCCATTCTTTGCTCTGTGGTTTTTAAAATATGAATACAGTCTGTCCCTTGGCAGTGTTCGTATAGTCTAGCATGCAGTCAGTCACTGGATAACTCACTGGGACACATGGTACAGGGAAACTCACAACAAGTAACAACAAAACAAACGAACCGACCAACCAAAACAGCAAAGCACTGTCAAGAGTTAGGAGCACAAGTAGCCCAAGCCACGCGTCACAGACCATTTCTTATGGTTTCTGGAAAATGTAGCCAGTATGGCTAGTAACCTAGAAAATGAACTCTGCTGAGAAGACGGGCCAGCTCCCTAAAGAGTCATTAAAAGTGCAATTGGAAGAGACTAGCTTTATGTTGTGTTACTTTTTAGACTGTCTTTCAGAGACTGATGCCAGTATCCAGCAAATTGTCAGTGCTTTCCCCCCTTGTTTGTCCTCTGCTGATGGACCATAGAGACTGGGAAGCACTGGGCAACTGAGAAGCATAAGATACAAAAGCCCCATCTTGACAGCCTGATGTGTTTATCTCAAATGAATCACATGTAAGCTGTGTGAGCCTAGGGAGGTTGCTTAACTTCACTGAACTTCAGCAAGGGTGTCCTTCAGTAATGAACTTCAGTAATGGTGTCACCATAACAAAGGCTTCTATAACAGTTAAATCTCTAATATTGAGCATAGTCATACATTCCTATGAGAACCAGAAACTCAGGAAGCTGAGGCAAGAGGCGCATTTGAACCATGGAGTTTGAGACCAGCTGGGAATGCATAATAAGAAATGTCTCATATAAAGAATTACAAGTTAAATATGCATCAATATCTATCACAAAGAATAGGGAAAATGTGCATACCAATTATTCTCTTATTTGAAAGAGTAGCTTCATGTCACTTGGGTACTAAGGAATGGTGTAAGATTTCTCCCTTCACTGTGAAGTCTTAGCTATAACAGTATTTCAGAAACTGGGCCTGAGCATCCAGGTCCTTGCTGCACGAGGATGGGCTGATGAGTTGGCTTCTGGGGAACTGGATCACCATGACACTATTAGATGGAAAAATGTGCCACTGGTGTCTTCTTTTTCTTTTCAAAAGAAATTTCTGGGGTTTGTCTCAAAGCTCAAAACTTTTTATGACGTTTCAGAATCTTCCCTAGAGCCTTTGTGGTTAAAGTCTATGCCACCAACCCCACCCATCAACTCCCCAAAAAGTGCACAGATAACTTCTTTATTCTGTATACTAATTTGTCCAGCCTTAGTCTCTGCCTCTGAGACTAGAGTATACTTGATACTAAATGTTCACATTTGCATGTGTATGGATGAGCTAACTCAACCTTGAAAATTCCATGTCACTTCCACAAAGGGACATTTTCCCTTAGCTAGCAGCCTAGGGACCCACTGGTGGGGTCCTTGGGAATTCAGTGCTTACCTTTCTCCCCATCTTATTCCATTACCTGTGTCCTCCACCAGACCTTGAACTTTCATGGGGACCCAGTGCTTGCTGCCTTTGCCTCTGGCCTATATCCAAAAAGAAAGCAAGGAAAGGTTTCAGGAATATTTATAATTGGCAAAGCGATTATGTGCCTCAGTGGGCAAGGTGTGAGATTCAGGTCCCTCTTTGTTGGGTCCTGGGGATACAACTTAGGGAGAAGGGCTTGCCTTTCCTTGCTGAGCCATTTTGCAGACCTCAGCAATATTTCATGTCTGTTTTTCTAGGTGTCTATTGGGTCTGAATTAGCTTGATCGTTTACTCACTCTTTTTTTTCCCTCCATCTTTATTAAATTGGGTATTTATTGGGTATAACATTTCGATTGTTATTCCCTTTCCCGGTTTCCAGGCCAACATCCCTCTAACTTCTCCCCCTCCCCTTCTGTATGTGTGTTCCCCTCCCCATCCTCCCCCCATTACCACCCTCCCCCCAACAATCACATTCACTGGGGGCTCAGTCTTGGCAGGACCAAGGGCTTCCCCTTCCACTGGTGCTCTTATTAGGCTATTCATTGCTACCTGTGAGGTCAGAGTCCAGGGTCAGTCTATGTATAGTCTTTAGGTAGTGGCTTAGTCCCTGGAAGCTCTGGTTGGTTGGCATTGTTGTTCATAAGGGGTCTCCAGCCCCTTCAAGCTCTTCCAGTTCTTTCTCTGATTCCTTCAATGGGGGTCCTGTTCTCAGTTCAGTGGTTTGCTGCTGCCATTCACCTATATATTTACTGTATTTTGGCTGTGTCTCTCAGGAGAGATCTATATCCGGTTCCCGTTGGCCTGCACTTCTTTGCTTCATCCATCTTATCTAGTTTGGTGGCTGTATATGTATGGGCCACATGTGGGACAGGCTCTGCATGGGTGTTCCTTCTGCCTCTGTTCTAAACTTTGCCTCTCTATTCCCTCCGAAGGGCATTCTTGTTCCCACTTTAAAGAAGGAGTGAAGAATTCACATTTTGGTCATCCTTCTTGAGTTTCATGTGTTCTGTGCATCTAGGGTAATTCGAGCATTTGGGCTAATAGCCACTTATTAATGAGTGCATACCATGTGTGTTTTTCTGTGATTGGGTTATGTCACTCAGGATGATATTTTCCGGTTCCATCCATTTGCCTATGAATTTCATGAAGTCATTGTTTTTGATAGCTGAGTAATATTCCATTGTGTAGATGTGCCACATTTTCTGTATCCATTCCTCTGTTGAAGGGCATCTGGGTTCTTTCCAGCTTCTGGATATTATAAATAAGGCTGCAATGAACATAGTGGAGCATGTGTCCTTGTTATATGTTGGGGCATCTTTTGGGTGTATGCCCAAGAGAGGTATAGCTGGGTCCTCAGGTAGTACTATGTCCAATTTAGTCACTCTCTTAAGGACAGTTGACACGATAGGTGTTTACAGCAGTAATTTCTTTCATATGTGGTTGAACAGTGGATCTGTCCAGAAGCAGCTGAGAGGACCCAGAAGCATAGGCATCAGTTCAGCTAAAGACAGTTTCAAGGTGCCCATAAGGTTAAGAAAGGCTGGATTAACCCGGGATGTGCTCAACAAGCATGTTGTCCCAGAATCAATTAGTCAGTAAACCTCACCTGGGCAGGGTGCCTAAGTAGATGTCATTGTAGATAAATAAGGAAAGGAGAGAAGACAGAAAAAAGACGATATTATTGTTTGATGGAGGCACCTAATGGCTTTTGCTCCCCAGGCAATGCAAAATGTCTTGAAAAATAATTGAATATCAACAGTTATGCTTTCTATTTTGCTTTTCGTTTGTTAACACATTGTCAAGTCTAGATTCACAGTAGGAAGCTGTGGCTCCCTGAAATGCTGTGAGTGCACCCCAGCATACAGGAGGATGTCTAATGCTCCCTCCTGCTGACATGACACAGCTCATTTTTGCCTCTCCGTAACTCCCCTGTACCCTTTGTGAAGCTCATGCATCCATCCCCTTTCTTCCTAAGACAATCATTACTGGCTTGCATAATTTGTGGTTACCCAGCATAACACACAGGATAATGTGTATTATGCTTGATCCCATATTTCATATAAAGAGCTAGGGATTCCGATTACATGTTCGATAATTTTAAAAAGTACCTAGGAGAATGTGTTTGAATGTCATTTGTCAAACATGGTATCATCAAAACAATTGAATTTGAAAATTTTGCAATTAAGTAGATGAAAACAAGATTTGAAACCTCAAATAAATGTTGTCATTTGCCTTGACTTTTCTAGAGTTGAAATACCAGGCTCTTTTCCATTCCTTAACTACCTTAAGTTGCTACGAGGGACCTGCTATATCTTTTCTATCTTTATCTGGAGGTAGTAGTTACTGGGATAAGGTGGATTTCCTATTTCTGTTTGCATATAACTAAATACACACAACGATGCATGCTTTACACAAAGCCTATCACTAGAGTATTCGTGCTGTCAATTTGTATTTTGAAAAAGTTTTAGAGAGCTTCCGAGTTAAACAATGTGATGTATCTGTGTCTCCACACCTTGTAGTTTATGTTCCAAGCGCTGGTATTGTTTCTCTAAATACCACCCATCTTCCAAGCAAATAGGAGATTGAAGTCCAATTCCACATTTGAACCCTGATCATGTTATGATGAGCTCATGAGAGAGTCCACACATACAGACTTTAGAGCTTTGTACTTGAGAATATGACCATCTCTTCTCCCAATGGCAAGGAATTAACTATGTATTGGATGTTGTCAGGAAGCCCACATAAATGGGTGGTATAAAGTTAATTTGATCACAGTGTCAGTTTCTCCTGTGAATACTTGGTGATCGCAGATGAGGTCCAGTGCTACGTGAGGTGATAAACTGATGTCATCGCACATAAGATTCATCTCACTCTATGCAATGCACTATGACCTTCTCCCCAGTCAGGGAAAAATTTGTGTCTAGAAACTTTGGGTGGTTGTAACATAAAAAGGGCAGAGGTCAAGGTTTTGGCAGGTATCTGACCCCAACGTTGGTTCCTGTAGTCACTGTACCCTTGCCTTTGCTGTAGAAGCCAGCCTCTAGATGAATAGGAAACTCAGAAGACCTCAGATCTAAGGTCTAAGTCTAAGGACTAGACTAAGATCTAGTCTTGGTTTCCTATAACCAGTGTGTGGTGGGTAGCAGCAACCAAGTCTCATTTCTGAGTCACCCACTTCATGGGTCGACTGTACTTCAAGTCTGCCTATCAATAGATAGCCTATTCTTAATATCTACTTGGCAAGTGGGCAGGTAGAAAACACCAGCCTGTCTGATTTATGACTGTATAAGCTTTAAGATGTCCCATTCCATACCAGAAGGAGGGCCTTGCTCTTAACCTACATATCATTAAAGATATCCTTTACATGTTATCTGTGACCAAAAGGTGAATACCTCCATATTGCCCAATTTTACAAGCACAGATTTTAGTTATATATTTACTTAATATTTTTGATGGTGCAAAGAGTCAAGCCCAGGGTCTCATACTGGCTATGCAGTCACTCTACTAACTGACCTATCTCTACAGATTTCATTAAAAAAAGAACTTTTTTTAAATTTACACTTATGACTTCTTACAAATACTTAAGATAAAGAACTTAGAAAATAACAATTTGAATCATTAGCAAAGATTAGTAATTGATAATGCGGATCTTTCTACGACATTTCTTTTCTCCATGAATTTGAAATTCATAATTCATGTCTTTTTAAACCAGATTATTTTCTACCCATGCTTAGAGGAGCAAAGGGCTCTTTGTTCCACCCAAGAGAGGCATCTGTTTCCTTGTTTCCTGTTTCCCTCCCACCCCCTAGAAAATAATATTTTTTTACTAGCTAAAACAGTTTTTGCAAAGGCAACCTGACACAAAATTTCTGTTGATAAACAGATAAAAATGAACATGTTCTTTTCACAAGAAAGGTCATGGTGGGAGAGGAGTAAGCCAGGACTCAGCCCGTTTCTCTCTGCTTTCCCTGGGACCCCTGTGGGGATCCAGTAGCGCTACAGATTCTGCTGAGCAACCCACGTGGAAAACCCTTGTTCATCCATGCCAACAAGAATCTCATTTATAATATACCAGCACAAATCACACATCTCTCATAGCTTTTCCAGGATAAAAGCGGTATTAAACGTCCTGGTAGTCACAGTAACTGAAACTCTCATTTGTTACAAGTCTAAGAATAGTAGAAAATTCGATGCTGTCTGCTTCCTGTCTAGACTCTGTCCTAAGACCAGACATTAAAAGGGAATTGGAGGAGGCCTGGAGTGTAGCTCAAATGGGAAAGAAAGTAAGTGCCACGCAACCATGAGAACCTGCATTTGGTCCTAGAACCTATGTAAAACATCTGTATGCTTGCAATCCCAGTGCTGGGGAAGGCAGAGACAGGGTTCCTGGGGCTCACTGGACAGCCAGCCTAGCCTAATTGGTGAGTCTCAGGGCTGAGTGAGAGACCTTGTCTCAGAAAACAAATAAGATGGATAATTTCCAAAGAATCACACACACAAACATACACACACACACACACACACATGTACACACACAGTACACTCAGAAATACACACATAGGCACACATAAACACACACATATATACATAATACACTCACAAACACACACACATACACACACACACACCACACACACGCACGCACGCACACACGCACACAATACACTCAGAAATACACACAGAGGCACACATACACACACACATATACACAATACACTCACACACACACACACACACACACACTCACAAACATACACACACCACAGGTGACTAGAGTGAAAAATAAGACACCTCGTTCTTTTCCCTAACTGTAAAAATACAAGCATGTTACAAATATCCCCCAACTACAGGAAGCCATTTCCCCAAAGACGAACAGGAAGCTGTTGGTCGCTGTTGTTGTTTAGAGGAGTGAGGGGTTCTTCATTCCACCCAAGCAGAGAAGCTTCCGAAGCCAACCTGAAGCAGATGGCCCCTTTCTCCTCTGCCTTTTAGTTTCGTGGCTCTGAGGCGGGGAGAGTTTTTAGCACTCGCAGGAGTTGGCTTCATCCATCATGCATGGCAACGCCTCAGCCGCAGCAGCTTGTCTCCTTCCATTCTGCGCCACGGACATGGACTAAGCGAAGAGACGTGTTTTTACATCAGAAGCTGATGATGAGCGATGTGTGGAGAGACAGTGTTAAATAGATTCTTCGCCACTCTCCCTTTCTTAGTCCCGCTAGGAACAAGTGTACTTCGAGAGGGGATTTATGACTTGCAGGTGAGCACTCTCCTCCAGAGGTGAAATTTATTTTCTGCTGTGTCCTCGGGTGCAATGAAGCCACATTTTATGCTGTCTGAGGTAGTGGCACTATCTTGTCTCGCAAATGTTCCTAAGGTACAGGCATAGGGAATCTGGACTCTGTTTGAACTTTCACATTACTATATTATATAGCCTTGGCTAGGTTCTCTGTGAGGATTATGCCAGTGACTTTAAGGGTGCTTAGCACAAACCAGTCTCTCAAGAAGTCTGCATGGCCTGTTAATGCACAGGCTTAGCTACCCAGTAGGATCGCTTGGTATAAATTTTGAAGCTAAGGGGCTGGGAAGATGGCCATAGTGTCTATGACCCAGACTTGGATGAGATATTCAGCTCTGTGAGCAAATGCATGTACATTTTCCTAAAGTAATAATGATACAATTATGTCTCCACAGAAAATGTTTAATCTTATCTTAGGGTACCTATGTCTGGGCTAAGTATAGCCAATCACTCAGTGTGATAACTACGTCATAGGAAAGGCCATGTGCTGAAGGACATGATCATGTGATGCGCTCAGCTCTCTCCTCAGGTTCCTGTAGGGAGATTGTTCCTGAGTGGATGTCTGAGGTTTCTAATTCATTTACCCATCTTCTCTTCACTCTTTCTTGCCCTGTATTAACTCTTCTAAGGAAACGCACAGGACAAGAGCAAAAGCGACTGCTCACACATTTTCAGTATTCTGTCTCTGGGTTTCTAGGTACATTCAAGGGGAACAACATTGGCAGCAGATGATTGTGGTTAAAGTGGACCAGGAAGAAGCTTTGAGCTCTGACAGGAGGCCGGGCCAGGGGGTGGTGATGTGCTCTTCATGTTGAAGACAATCCTGGTTTGTAAAAATGTCAATACCCAGAAAAGCAACATTGGTGAGTTACAGTGGGCTTAGAGAACAGAGAGGATGGGTTTCAAAGACAAGCAAGAACTGAATCTTTCAGGACATCTCAAAGAGGAAGACCCATATAATGTCATATCTTTATCTGAGGAACACTATTATGTGAGGATGCTTGTGGTCTCCTGAAATAGAAATAGTAATGACCTGAGACAGGTGCATTGAGAGAGCTAAACACAGGACAACATAGAAGCAGAGTAAAGACGCCATGTCCTTGGCAGTGGAACACAAAAGAGAGGGAAGAAATGCTGGTAGAAAAGAGGCCCAAGTTTGCTGATAACAAGTTGACTACTAGACGGAGTGCTGCACTCCTGTTGGAGATTAAATCTCAGATCCTCCATCTACTTTCATCCATATTCCTCTCTGGATATTATTATTATTATTATTATTCATTATCATTATTGTTATTATTGAAAATGGCTATCAGAAAGTACTCATTAAGTAGAGAGACTACAGAACTGACAGTAGTTCCATGAAGATTTGTCCTATTCATTGCTTTGAACTCATGAAAAATCCCCATGTTCCAGCTTCCGTAAATCTGATATTACAGATCTGAGCTATGTACCTAGTATTCAAATCTCATTTTTTATGTTAAGAAAATGATGGCACCAATCTAGTACATATTTACATCTTTATATCAAACCTCTAAGATTTTAATAAGCCATTTTTATTAATCTTGAATGCTTTTACAACAAACTCAGTACTAATGCACCTCTCAGTGACTAGCTAATTCAGTTGTCTGTGAAGGTTTAACTCTAGAATAAACAATCACAAAATATTAACAGGCATTCAATAGAGTTGGCAATGGCAGGGGCTATGATTAAATGAATCAATCTTAAGTCAGCAAGATGAAATCAAATCAAAATCTTAACCAAAAAAAAAATGCAGTTAAGTCAAAGAAAAACTTTTCATCTATCAGTAGGACTGAATTGATAGCTGCCAATTTTCAACTCTAGCTGAAAAATGGGTTTGAAATAAGTTGTAAGCCTAGCATGCATTATAGATACCTTTTAAGCGTCCATTAGCATATAGTTTGATGTCAATAAAAACCAATAGAGATTCAGTGTGGCTCCCAAACTGGGAATATAAAATTGGAGCATTAAAAAGTTATTAATATGCAAGAATAACCCCTTTGCTATGCAAGTATATTGTGCATGTTTACCTTTTATACAGACCCTAATAATTGAGGTTTTGAAAAACACTAAACACTGTTGCAAAGGCCATGATCTCAATGGCCAATTGAGCCTTTGCCCAGTTCTTGTCAGTCTACCTGTCCTTTATACCCAGTGAAACTAAACGCTGACTAACATAATAGGAAAGGTTTATGCTGGCTACTGTACAAGCTGAAGCATGACACGGACAGGGCACTAAGAGCCAACGTTGCCACCTGAGATTGGTTCTGTGACTAGAAGAGAGCTTGGCTCACCACCATATGTGCACAGCAGTGAACATTCATGGGAGGCAGAGTCCAGTTCTCAGACAGGAGTTAACATGTTGAATGTGTTGTCAGTTACCATAATGACCAGGCAGAACTCTCGGCCTGTATCAGTGGGAATGCACAGTCGCTGCCAGGCCCCGAAGCATAGGATAGCCCTGAGCTCTATGAACTTTGCCTCCCTCATTTGTAAAATGTCCTTCTGAGTTTATTGGATAACTGCGAAGATCAAATGAACTGAGACAAGATGTGGACATACTTTGTAAGTTTATCATAATGATTACCCCGCATGGCAAAAAGAAGCAAGTGCCTCTGTCACTAACAGTAAGCCACACAGCTGCACCTCTCTCCCTTTTACATATTATTTGAACCATTTATATCAAGGTATTTTAATCCATTCAGGGCTTTTGGTTCTCCCTGCTATTAGGAAACTTCTTAGTGGCAGATAGATTTGTTTTTGAAAATGCAAAGTGATGTGGTCATTTATCAGCATCTGACTCAGTAACAGTGCCACTCAAAATAATTCTTTTCTGATTATTCATAGAGTTTTAGAAAAATTTGGACTAGAGAGTCCTATAGCATATACATATGTGATAGTTTAGGGATGGGAGACTAAAGGACATTGAGTTGGAGGCCAGAGCCCACTAATGATGGAACCATAGGCAAAGCAAGTCACTTTCTTATCCTCAATTATCCATAAAATGGGTACTTAGCTCATGGGTATCCCGAGGTGCAGATGACAGTGCTTGCCTATGACACGGTCAGAGTTCCTAATAAATTCACACTTGCTTATAATAAGTCTAGATTCCCATGTGTGTCTGAGAGAGGCAGTCCCGACTTGGTCTCCCTCTAAGTGTGAGACTTGAAACTTTTTCCTATTTTCACACTTTGTGGAAAGCTGTGGTAGGTACAATATTATATTCCCAATTATGAGATAGAGTTGTTTTGCTTTCACACAACAGGGGATGTGAAACCAAAGGACTCTCCTGTTCTGCAGTGTGCTGACTGAGCTTGCCTCCATCCAATTACTTACTGAGCTGTAGTGTGCCATTCTAAGCCTCTCATCAAAGCCATTCACAGGCAGCCGGTTGATGTGAATATTTGGCACCCAGCAACAGCTGAGGTGTATTTTTAAGGACTCTGTCTGGCAGCTCAGCAGGAAAAAAAGAAGAAAGAAAGAGAGAGAGAAAGAGAGAGAGAGAGAGAGAGAGAGAGAGAGAGAGAGAGAGGAAGGAAGGAAGGAAGGAAGGAAGGAAGGAAGGAAGGAAGAGGCAATTGCCATCAGATTTCTTTCCAGCAAATATTTCTTCCCTACAACCGGTCTACTCCTTTCAAGGAAAGAATTGGTTGAAAAATGCTACACCAAACTAGGAATATAGTCACATAACCTAGCAACCAGGTTTAAGGTTGCATGCCAGACATGGCCACATTTGGAGGAGAGTCTCCTCCAGAGCAAGGAGGCTTTTCTTGGAAGTGTCACCAAGCTATGAACAGGAGCATCGAGGTTCCAGTGACTTTTGTGGAAGGTTTGGAAAGATGCAGATGGCCACTCTATTTCTGAGTTCCCTTTTGACTTTTCACAGAGGGAGGGCTGGCATTTATAGCCGTGTATAGCCTACGTTCTTCTCGAACCACTCTCTGCCCTTCAAGACTTGCCATCTCTTTAAAGGGGCTTTTACTTTAAGATCATTTTGATTTGGATGAGAGACCTTACATATCCTTTAGTCATTTTCTCCTAATGGTAATGGCTTGCACTACAGGAAATAGACATAAATACAACCAAGCAATCTAACTGGAGTTGTACCAGCTCTCCCTGCACTATGCCACCAGTGTTCTGGCAAACACAGATCTTCTCTCTTGGTGGAGTAAAAGCATTTCCAGGGTTCTAAAAGGAATTTCTCTTTCTAGAGAGCTTTGAGCAATTGTACATGCAAGAGCAAAATTCTTCCTGTCTCATCTTTCTCAGTGGCTCTGTTCACACCACTTCACTTCCTCTTCCTCTCTTTCTGTTTGACCATGTACCCTGTCCCCTGACTGTGAATACCTGGGATGTTATAAGCTTACATAAGACTGGGATCCAGATCAGCAGATCATGTTTCAGTTACTCATAAATCCACATCCTTTTTGGAGTTGGTTGTTAAAGCCTAAATCCTTTGAGATCAAGGAGCATGAAATGCCAATGGCTACTCTCCTGATGTCTTAAGTGCTACTAAAACTCCCAGCTTAGGGGTGTGATTGTGTGTCTCTCCCAGTGAGGGTGGTGTGGGGGATTAGAAGCCAAGTTTGACTTGAGTCTGTAGACATGGCACTCTGCAAGGGAAATAGTTGATGGGTTTCTGATAAAGCCAGGCAGAGTTGTTTTCCAAGTTGGATTTTCTGTGGCCAGTAAAAATGCTGTTACTTGGTCAATGGAGAAAGCTTCAGGCTAGCCCCCTAAACAACCAGATTGTAAATCCCAGCCCTGTCATCACATTAACCAGCAAGGTGGCAAATGACCTCTGCATTCTGAACCATCTTTCCTTTATGTCTAAAAGATCAGAGAAGAAGATGAGGGTTTAGGCATATGTAAGACACTTGTGAAGTTTAAATTACAGGGGGCAGTGAATCTCAAACTTAAGCCTACATCAGAGTTCTCTGAAGGATATGAAGGCCCCAGACCCAGAGTTTTGGATTGGGTCATTCTGGGGTGACGTCTCGTAATGTGTATTCCTACTAAGGATACACATGCTTTCTACTGATCGTTAGTTATGGAGTCACACTTATGAGACTCTCATGGTCTCACAGCATCATACTCTAGAAAACAACATGATGGCTTAAATTGCTGGATTTGTGGAAAGAGGTAAGTTCCCCTCCAAGTTAGAAAGGATTAAGAAGTCCCTCACACAGATCCCGTCCAAAGTAGGAGGAGGTCTATGACTTTCTGGTAGAGAGAAAGGCTCATATAAGTGAGAAACATGAAACAAAATGCTAGGAAGTTAAGAAGCATATTGGGCATGGTCACAGAGCTGATTTTGTTGTTTTTCGGCTTAAAAGCAATGCCATGAAGCCACAGAGATAGATAAGTGGTCTGTCTGTTTGCCACCACCCATACCAGGTAAATCACAACTGCCAATGCCTCCAGCTCCGAGGGCTTTGAAACTCTCTTCTGGCATCCGCTAACATTCTTGTCCACACACCTACACAATTGCACACACCTACACGATTGCATGCACTCACACGTGCACGCTCATGCACACACACACACACTTCTTTGCTGGCCATCTGCAAGTGCATCTGTGCACATAAGTGCCCAGGCCTCTTCTGAGCCAGCTTCATCCCGGCTCAGTCTTCTCCCCAGACAGGTCTCTTTTACACATTGCCTTTTAGCATGTGTATGTGGGAGAGGATGTGGGAGAAAGAAGCACAGGAAAACAAATGTTCTTAGAAGAACTGCAAAGAACCTCTCATTAGAGAAGCAAATTAAAATATTTCAGTCCCCAGGCTATTTTCTTTAAATACATTGAATTACATCAGTTTTTGATAGAAGACTAAATTGCAGGTGCTATAAAGTTATCTTTTTTTTTAAGAAAAGAAATGTGTTGATATATTTCACTTATGCTGTGAGAATTATAAAGAAAAAGCTCTCTAAATATTATTTTCTTTACCACTAAGAAGTTTTTTTTTTGGATAAAATAAAAACACCCAGGCATATATCTGAGAGATTATTTTAATAATCTTCAGTATCCTAGACTTACTGACCATAAGTATCACCTTGACTTTGTTTTATTAGTTTTTTTTCCAATCTTCTTTTATGCCCAGAATTCCATCATTCTTCTACCCTCTGAGAAAACTCAGCAGGTTTCCACCTAGCCCCAGATTTGCCATCCACATGTAAGGTGCCATTGAAGCCAAGCTTCCGCAGATGCGGTTGTAGTTTCCATTTTTGGCAGGTAATGATGAACAGTTACACATATCAGACACCTCAGCTGCTTTCCTGTTCTGTGAAAAGCCTGCTGGCTTTGAAATATATAGGAACATCAGAATTTGGAAGATGTATTTAATCATTTGGTTTTTCCTACAGGTACCAAGTACAAGCTGAACCATGTTTCAAAGTAATTAATTCTGAATGACAAGGGCAGTCTCAGCCTTGGATGGCTATTGGAGCATGGCTCTTTGTCTCCATAATCTGGGATTATTTCAGACCGCCTCCCTCTGTGCATTATGTAATGTCTGCAAAGAACAGCAGAGGGATGGATAGTCAGACGGGAGCTAGAGTAGAAAGAAGCTGAGTATTACCTGAGATGCTGTGTTTCTTGTAAACACCCACCCCCAGATCCAGCAGAGTAGGAGTTTCATATTTATAAGGAGTTGTTTATTGATTCAGTCAAGGAATAGGGGTAGGGTTTTAACCTTAGCAACTCAAATATGCCTGTCGTTTTAAACCAGAGGGACTACATTAGTGTCACTGCAACATGCCCATTCTGTCTTCTCATTACCGGTCACCCAACTGTCTGTGCCGATTAATTTTTTTTGTAAAGGTGATATGTATTCTTAGAGGAAGTGACAGAGCAAATGGAAGTCCATTTCTCATGTGGTGGCAAAGAGTAAACACTTGAAAGTTTTGACCACTGTCAGTCTAAGTTCTGGGTCCATTTTCTCAACCATGACATCTGGTATCCTAATCCACATATTCAGCTCCTGCCAGAGCTTATCTCTGTGTGAAAACGAAGGTCTGATAGGGCAAGGCAATGGCTCTCAGTGTTTCTGTACCTGATGAGCAAATGAATAGGTCAAAACAACCTGGGATCATGAGAAACTTGTCATTTTTACAGCTATGCGCCTGTTTATTTACTTAAGTACTTTCTGTCTTAATGATGTTTAAGTCTGTGACTGTGAATAAGAGACATTTATTCCTCACCCTCCTAGAACCTTAACTTCAAGCAGAAGATAGTGAACATGTAATTTGGTGTTTAAAGAAGTAAAAGGAACTGATAAGAATGATGTGGTAGGCAGAATTACAAGAGTGACCCCTAATGACCCCTTTCCTTACACAGACCCTCTGCTTTGTTTGAGGGTAGAGCTTGTAAATATAAACTATTAATCTCTTAAGTATGCTTAGTTTTATGGGACAAGAGAAATCATCCCAGGGGTCCTAGTCTAATTATATGAACCCTTTTAAAGCAACACATTTTCTCCAGCTGTGACCACAGGGGATGTCAGAGAGATGCCAAGCTAGGGATGGATTCCATGCAGATTAACACCTAGAGGATAGCGGGAGTCATGAGATGAAGAATGTCAGTGGCCTCTAGATCCTGAGTGAGTGTGGCCTCCAGTTGCTAGACACTTCATAGTGTAACAAACTGAACTCCTCTCAGAACTGAACAAACTTGGAAGTGATGTCTTCCAAAGTAAGAGTCAGACCAAGCTATCACCTTGAATTCAGCCTTGTCAGGTAATTCTGGGTTGAATCCTACATACCCAAAAGGATATGCTGAATAGCTAACCTCTCAGTCCCTATGGGTGCATCTGTTGTCATGAGAAGGGCCTCTGCATATTTAATAGAGCTAAGATGAGGCATTAGGATATAGCCCCCAATCTCAAGAATGGTGTCATTGTGAGAAGATTGATTTTGACACAGACATGAGGGGGGTTATCGAATCAAAACACTGAGACACAGACACAGGAGGTGTATGTGAAGGTGGAGACTGGAATTGGAGCAATGCTGCCACAAGGTCAATGCACGAGGCTACTGGATTCTAGGGGAGGTAAGGGAGGTCATTTCTAGAGACACTGCAGGTAGACTGCATTGGTGGTGTAATGGAGTCACCTTCCTAGAGCCTTTGTGGGAAAAATTCCTATCAGGACCTCCAATTAGGACTCCAGATCCCCAGAATTCAAGGAGACTACATCTCTGTTACCAAGCAACCTACTTTGTGGTCCTTTGTTTCAGCTGCTGCAGGATACTAACATTGACCATCAAATGCAGGCTTCAGTGGAGTTCACCCAAAGCTCTTCCATCAGACCTAGAATCAAGTGGATGTTGATTTAATCCACTAACATTAGGCTGCTTGTTGTGTGGTAACGTAGGACATAATGTGGAAAAGTGTGAGAAGTCATTGTGAGAGAGGGGTGTTTCAGATGACACAGATGAATACCAGTCATCTAACTAATAATGAATCTGGAGAGGGGACACAAAGTAGCTGCTGGGATCCTTTCCCTCTAGATGAGAGAAAGCTTGTCTCTCATTTGAAAAAAAATGCATATAACTGATTTTTTCCAACAATTTCAACACCCTGTACAGTAGCTAGCTCTGCCTTCTTGGTTCAGGCCAGCACAGAAAATTCTAGGCTAACTTCATATGGATTGTATTTCTGGGACACTGATTCCTGCCTGCTCACTGTACCATCCACTCCACAGGCAGCCACTGTTTCTCTAACTCCAGTCTACTTGTGTGTGCACATGTGTGCACATGCACATGCACACTTCAGGGCATCCTATGACCACTTCTGTTCAGTGATCCATTGAAAGCGCTCACAGCAGAAATTTCACACTAAAGTAAGCAGAGGAAGACCACGAGGAGTCCAGGAGAGTCCATCGACAGCTCCTTGTATTCTCCCTCAGAACGCACAGGGCATTCCTTAGTTTCTTCAGAAGCAGTGTGTGACTCTCGTGCAAAATATGGCTAAGCAGGGATCGCACGTGCCTTTATCCATAACAGTGGTTCTCAACCTCACGATGTAGACTATTTCCTCTACTCTACCACGTTCCCACCCACACCTTCACAGCTGGCCTCTAGTCATCTGTCCGTGTCACCTCTTAAAGCCACTTACCCTGCCTACCTCTTTCGCCAAGACTTAATTTTAGGGATGGAAAGGTAGTTCAGTTGGTAACATACTTAATATTCAAACACGAGGGCCTAAGTTTGATCACCAAAATTCACAGAAGAAAAGCTGGTCTTGGTAGCAAGCCTTGTGATCTCGGTATTAGGGAAGGAAAGAAACAGAGCCTTGCACTTGCTGGCCAGTCTAACAAGAAAACTCCAGATCATCGAGAGAGGCATCTCCTTAGTAGGTAAGGAGCAACATGCAAAGTTGACCTCTGGTCTCCACGCCCCCACACATGTGCTCACATATACATATGTGCACATATACATGTGTATGCATGGGAGCATGTGAACATACACAAACATACACAGAGAAAACACTTGTCTAAAATTAGTGTAAAGTGGCCATATGCTCTTGAAGGGTCACTATGCTGTATATGTCAACAATTTGTTTCCTTGGACCCTTAAATAATATATTTGATTGTGACTATAACACAATGTATGTGTTTTGTTTCTGATAGACGTTTGAACTGTTTCAAGCGTGGCTAGATGGAATAAAGTTACTGTGTATGTTCTTATTCATGACTTTGGTGGACAGGTTTAAAAACAAAACAGTGGATTTCACTGTAACATTCTCATAAGTGAGCGTAAGCATTCTTTGATTAGGATCATCTCATTGTCCTTTCGGATCTTCCCTACTGTTCCCAATGCCCTTCTTTTATGATAGATCCCATTCTATTTTATGTATGTGCTCTGTGTGTGTGTGTGTGTGTGTGTGTGTGTGTGTGTACACATGTGTGCTATGTGTTTATGTGTGCAAGCATGTGTATTTTGTGCCTGCAGAGGCCAGAGGAGGATGTCCTGTGTCCTGTTCTTCCCCTCTTTAGCTCATTACCTTGAAATAGTCTCTCACTGAGCGTAGAGCTGGGCTGGCATGGAGTGACCTGCTGAACCTGTCTCCTTCTTTGCAGAGTACCATTGCTATCGGCATTTATGAAACCACACTGGACTCCTTACATCGGTGCCACAGATTTGGACTCAGATCCTCGTGTTTGTGCAGCAGCTGTTAATACCACTGTGTCATTTCCAAAGTCCCTCCTGCATTTTCTCTATATTTCACTTGTGAGGGGGAAAAAAAGCCCATAATACTTTTATTTGGAGTCCGGCTGGCTTAAAATGATGATTTCCATGTGTGTCCTTTATGCCTGTGTGACTCCTTCCATTGTGGATGTGGATGAGATTTCTTTATTCACATCTGATGGTGGGCTCCTACATTCCTTCTATGGTTTGACGTTTGTGAAGCATGATAAACACACGTGTATTTTTGTGGTTTGATGCTTTTCCCTCTTCTTTTATCTTGACACAACTAAACTGTTTGATATTTTCTATGGTAACTCCATACTAACGTCCACAGTGGCTACACTAATTTATATTCCTACCATTGCCGAGTGTAATAAGAGTTCCTCATTCTCATTCTTGCCAGCATTTGATGGATACTTGATGATAGCTATCTTACATAGTTTTGATTTGAATTTCCCCAATGATGAAAGATAATCAACATTTTTATGCACTGCTACCCATTTGTACTTTTTGGAGGGCTGTTTGCTGTTTGATAGAGAGTCATGCTATATATATATAGCCAGGGCCAGCCTGGATCTCACTACTGTAGCCTGAGCTGATTCAAGCTAATGGCACTCTCTCTGCCTTGGTTTCTCAAGCCCTGGGATCACAGGTATAAGCCTTTACACTTAGGGTTGAGATTTCCCAAGTGCCTATGGAAATTTTTGCTTACATACTGATTGCATTGTTACTCTTCTATAGTTCTTTGTGTATTTTGTATATTAATACTGTTATATTAACAGATGGAAAAGATTTTTCTCTCATTCTATAGTCTAGAATTTATTTTTCTAGACTTTATTTGTCTATATTTTATTTTTCTCTGGCAGCTTCGAAGATTCAGATTTTACATTAAGGTCTTCATTGAACTGATTAAAAAAAAAAACATGATTAACTGTAGGGATCTAATTCTATTCCTCCATATTGAGATTTCTAGTTTCCCAGGAGCATTTGTTGTAGGGATCTAATTCTATTCTTCCATATTGAGATTTCTAGTTTCCCGGGACCATTTGTTGAAGAGAATATATTTTCTCCAACATGTGTTTTTTGGCACTTTTGTTAAGAATCAGATGGGTGTAACAGCATGAATTTATTTCTGGGTTCCCCATTTCATTGGTCTGCGTATCTGCTTCTGTGCCATTACCGTGCTATTTTGGTTACTATGGCTCAGTCATGTAATTTGAAGTATTTCGATGCTTCCAGCACTGCTCTTTCTATACAAGATCGCTATTCAGGTTCTGACGTCTTTTTCAATGTCTGCCTTTGGTGCTTTATGCATTTTATTACAGAGATGACTTCCCTCATTAGACTCACTCCTAGGTAGTTTCAAGATACAATGAAAGGAATTATTTTCCTAATCATCTTTCCCAGGCTATGGATTTTTATATATTTCTGAGTTTATCAGGTCAGTGGAAAATCTTTTCCACACTGGCATCAGTGATAGAAATTAGGACAGCCACTGTGAAAATCAAGATGGAGGTTCTTTAAGACCTTCTAATGACAGGATCCTGTCATCTGCAAATAGATAAACTGACTTCTTTCTTCTCTATTTATAAACCAGTTTTTCTTTCTTTGGCTGTATGTCTATGGCTAAAAATACAAACACTACACAGAATAAGAATGGTGTCCTTGTTCTATTTCTATTATTATAATAAAGACCATGACCTAAAGCAATTCCTGAGGGGGGCAAAGGTGTATTTCAGCTTACAAATCACAGTGTACAGTTTATTTTCATCTTTCATGAAAAAAGTCAGGGAAGGGATTAGAACCAGGAACCTGAAGGCAGGAACTGAAACAGAGACCATGGAGAAGTACTGCTTACTGGCTTGCTTCCCAGGTCTTACTCAGAATGCTTTTATAATGTAACCCAGCCTCACCTACCCAGCAGTAGCAACATCCACAGTGAACCCTACCCTCCCACAACAGTCATTAATCAAGAAAATGCCTGAAAGACTTGCCTCCAGGCCATCTGATGGAGGCCATTCCTTAATTGGCATTCCCTCTCTGAGATGACTGTAGCTTGTGTTACATTGATGATGTAACCAACACCAAGAACAGCAATGGCTATCCTTGTGTTGATTCTGAATTTAGAGGAAATGCTTTCAGATTTCCCAGTTTGGTATGGCATTGACTGTAGGTTTATTGTAAATAGCTTTTGTTCTGTTCAGATATGATACTTATAACTTTAGAATGTTCCAGGAGTTCATCATGCAAAGAGCTGAATTTTGCTTTGTATTCATTGAGAGGATAGTGTAATTTTACTATTGATTCTATTAATGCTGCGCTATGTTTATTGATTTTTGTGTTTTCAGCCATTCTTGTACCCCTGTAATGATACCAAATTGATCATGGCATATGATTTTCTTAATTGGTGATTGAATTCATTTTGAAAGTCATTTTTGTGTGTATGCTTATCAAAAAAATTGATGTATAGTTTTCTTTTTTTGGTTTTGTCTGTTTTGAGGAGTTTGGATGTCCAAGTTATTAATGAGTTACTTCGTCAACTCCTTTTCATCTCTAACCTCTCACTTTGGATGCCTTCCCCTCTCATCCCCTCCCTTCCCCCCTCCCCTCCCCCCCTCTCTTTCCCTTGCTTTCGTTCTTGCTCTCCCTCTCTCTCTGATTCACCTCAGTTAGCTAATGATTTTTCAATCTTATGGATCTTCATTTCATGGACCTTTGTATTATTCTTTTAGACTTTATCCTAAATCTCAGTCTGGATCTCTTTCCTCTGGGTTTTGCATTGACTTATTTTTATTTTTCTAAAAGAGATAATAAAAATGTCTCCTATTTTTAATTTCTGTCACTAATAGCTCTAAAGTTTAGAGGATATTCCAAAGAACTGCCTTATTGTTTCCTACTGATTCTGTTGCTTCCATTTTTACTTGTTTTTAAGAATTTTAATCTCCCTTTATTTCCTCACATACTTCAGTCATTGAAAAGTTCATTCCTAAGTCAGAGATAGTGGTACATGCTTATAATCCTAACACTAAAGGGGAGAAAGAATGAGGATTACCATGAGTTCAGGGTATTCCTGATCTATGGAGCAAGATACAGACCAGCCTAGGCTACAGACTGAGACATTGTCTCAAAACAAAATGAAGTAACTATTGTTAGTGCTGTTAGTTAGTGACTTCATCCCATTTTGATCTGATAAGATGTGAGAAATTACACACCTAATTATTTTATTGCATTTGATAAGAATTGTTTTAGTGATGCAAACATGATTTGTTTTAGACAAAGTTCCATAAGATAATGAAGAAAACATTTATTCTATAGTAGTTAAGGTTTATTATTTTATGACTGTCTCAAATCCACTTATTGATGCCATAGTTTAGCTCTGAAGTTTCTTTTAGATTTCCGGTTTAGATTACTTCTACACTAGAGAAAGTAGAGTATTGATGTGACTTGCTATTGTTAAACAGGGACTTACCTGTTGTTCTGTCTTTCTGTGTCCAGTTGTGCTTGGTTATATGATTGAATACAGCAACATTTACCTATGCGTATATTTATAATCCTATCTTTTGATGTGCTGCTTCCTCTACCAATGTGTAATGACCATTTTTAAAAGTCTCTTCTGGCTTACATAGATGAAAATGTACTTTGTCATATATGAGTAGAGTTTTATGCTTAATTCCATTTGCTTGGAATATAATTTCCCATTTCTTTCTTTTATTTTTTTCAGTCTATGCTTGTCTTTCTGGTGAGGTGTGTTTCTTGCAGGCAGCACACAGTAAATGTCAATTTCTAACCTAGTAAGCCTTTTATTGAGGATCATAGTGGGAAGCTGGACTTATTACTGGCATTCTCTTTTGTTTATAAGGCTCTGTTCTTCCCTAATTCATTATTTGATCTTCTGGTGAGATGTATTGATCCTCTAAGTTCCTAGCTATGATTACTTATTCTTCTGTATAATCCTGTATCTTCTGCAATGCGTCTTAGTAACTATGATTGACTTTTGTTCTTTGCTTATCTTGAAACATTTTTATCTTTCTTTTGAGTCAGAAGGACAATTTTATCAAATGACAGTAACCTAGGTTGACTCGTTACTTTCTTTCAGAGCTACAACTACATCTGTCCAAGATCCCCAGGCCTTTAAAACTTCTGTTGAGAAATCAACTGGTATCCCAATGACTTTGACATTATAAGTGAGTTGGCACACCAGTATTCTTTGTATCCTGAGAGTAAATGTAATGTGATGTTGAGAGGTTATGGTCATGTCTATTTGGGTTCTAAAGACCTTCTGTACCTAAATGTCCATATCTTTACCACCATTTTGGGTGTTGCTGAGGAAGTTTTCTGTCTTTAGTCTGTACCTGAGTACCTTCTTCACAGAGAGGTCTTGTATGGTCTGTTTACAAGTATGTTCTTAAGTTCTTATTCTTTTATTTTTATTGCAGGCTTAATGTTTTACTCTTCAACATTGTCTTCAGTTCCTTAAAATGATTTCTTCTACATTATTTGGTCAATGGGAGTAGCTTGAGTCCAGAACTGATTAGAATGGCTTTTAAATAAGACAATATGGGATCAGACTTCCTTTGGGTAGAGTTTACGTCTAATATATAAGCTCCAAGAATCCTTAGGAACATTTTAACATCTCTTATGGATTTGGGGATCACAGGTCCCAATGTGTAGCTCACATGAAGAGTGAGCAACAAATGCTTCTAGAAGCAAGGGACAGACTGTGTTCCATGTTTTCAACTGTCAATAAGCATGGTTTCCTGATGCCCAGTTTCTGTGTGACATTGGAAGTGTTCCAGGTCCCAACCCTTTTTCTCTTAGGTATCAGTCTTAAAGAAAAAACAAGCCGCATTGTTTTCTAGGTCTCTGATCTAAATTTCACTGCATACAATGTTTACATAGATTTCATCAGTGACCCTTCATTATGGCCACACTGAAACACAGGATAGGTGCTGGCAGGAACAAGGTGAGAGCACTTGGCTATACTCCATGAAAAGGGACAAGGTAGTTACTTGTCCATCCCAAGGGAACACACTTGTGTATGATCCTGCCAGGATGGCACCTCAGTATAAACAATATAGTGTTACTGTTTTGATTTTGCTTGCCAGAGGCCTTGGCAAGTAGCAGCGCACTGTATCAATCAAGGTCAGCCGGGTGCAGACTCTGTTTCTGTTCTTCATCTGTCTACACCACATTCTTGCTCCGGTCTCTCCCATTTTGCCATCCTGTTACCACTCCCTTCCATCTTGCTGCCTGACCACAGTGTGCTCAGGACCAAAATACTGTTTTCTCTCTTTTCAGGTAACCTAAGTGAGTCTTTTCTAGTCTCTGCCCATACACTCTTAAACTTCACTGAAACCCTTCAGTCATCCATCTTGGGGAGATATTGGTTTCTGGCTATATTGATTCCCAGGTGCTGAGAAGCCAAAAGGAAAAAAAAATGCTCTTAACTCTATCAACTTATCTCTTCCAGTAGAGCCCCTCCAACCTCTCCATGTACACTGTGGCATAAATATGCACAAGCATGGCACATGTGTATGTGTGCACACACACATTTATTTCTCAATAGCAAACAGGTAAGGGTAAAGTGCTATCTATTAAGGTAGGCAGAGGTTAATTACCCAAGTTATTATGCAAGGTAGTCATACATGAACATCTTCTAGAAATGTCTGAGAGATCCAGTTCACTCACAACCTCTCCAGCACTGGACATCTGTCTTCCTCAGTTTCTCTGGTGTCTGTGCAGTGATATGTCACAGTAGTTTCCCTTTCATTTTCCTAACGGACAACAATGAACATGCTTGTTGCCTATTCATACATCTTTGTGTAGTGCCTAATTAAGTCTTTTGCATATTTCACACTTTGGATGGTTTGACTTTTTTTTAATTGCATTATAGGGACACTATCCCTGCTCCAGCTTCTCCTAAGATGCTGATACAGTAGGGTTGATAATATTCTATCTTCTGATGCAGACAAGGTCAAGGTCCAGTATCTTAGTGGGCGTGATCGATATTTGCTAAGACCGATGCTGTAACTGACAGTGTAAGTTATCCTTTTGTTGTTGGTGGTTTTTAATCGAAAGCCTTTCCTGAAAGACAATGGCTCTCACTGGGCTAGAACATTCCCTAGAGTCAGACATGGTCCTTCAACCAGATGTGGGTTGCATAGCAAGTATTGTCATAGTTATTAAAGAGACTTCACGTTTTGCTGTAGCAATATCCTGAGCCATATCTCATTTTTCCTCCTACAAGGGAAATGGATTCACTTGTACTTTGAAGTTTACATATAATCTGGATTCCTTTCTAAGTAAAGTTGCTTTGAAAACTACTTGAACCTTGAGTTGATACTTCTGGTCGTTAAACCTTTCTGACTCAAAATGTTGTCTTTTACTTGCTAGTTTCTCGATCCTTCATATAGAGCCACAGAGTATGTACCTAGGAGACTCGCTGCTTACAATCCTTTAATACAATCAGAAGAGAAGAGTAAGCACACAATTCTGTCCAGTTACTTAATAAACCCTGGTATTTTCTCTTTAAAGAGAAATACAGGTGTGGAATTTGTTTTTACCCACGGTTTGTTGGTCAGAATATTCGCTGGATAAGGCAGTTTTCACAAGCATATATACCTCTCAGAGATGGCCTGATTCCTTGGTAAAGATAGGGTGTAGGTCTGATCACCTGTGAACATGCTAATTGGTGTGGCTTCCTTTGGAGAGTGTGTAGAGCAGTTTAGTTTCTTTGTTCCTTGGGAAAGTGTTGGCAGTTAATGTTTAATTCCCACCCACCATTCCTCAAAGAAAATAAGCGTTTGGACTAAGGAAATGTCAGAGCTAAGGAAATGTCAGAGTAAAGTACTTGCCATGCCAGATGCAGGCAAAGTTTGAATCCTAGAAACCACACCTGTATACTCACTGCTTCTACACTGAGAGTCACCTATGGTCACCTATAGTGACATGGGGAGCAGAGCTAGGAGACTCCCCAGAAGCAGGCCGGCTACACAGCAAGGAACAGCATGGAGACCCAACTCAAACCAAGGGGAAAGGCAAGGGCAGACACCAGAAGTCCTCCGATCTCAGCATGTGCATGGCACAAGCATGACACATGTGTCTGTGAACATTCACACACACACACACACACACACACACACACACACAGAGGCAGAGAACATACTTTCCCAACACTGTGTATTTGAGTTTTCAAGATAAAAAGCTATAGGTTAGACAAAATGTCAACCCCCAACATATAATGTAGGCTCCATAGAACAGTCCCTCATCTTAATGTTTGGAGAGGCCTATTTATATTTTCCGTGTACAGGAAAGGAGTAACTTGAGTTTTAGGGGGAGGAGGATGTTCATCTCCTTGGCTCCTCCAGATTCCCTTTGGCTATAATTTGGATCCTCAATGTTCCACAGAGATCGGTGTAGTAAAGGCTTGTTCCTTAGGGCCACCCATTTGGGAGGTCATGATAGAGTCTTAAGAGGTGGGACATACGAGGAGGTCTTTCGGTCTTTGGAGACATTCTTTTAAATGGGTGGTAGGATCCCTTGGTCTGTTCCTCTTTCACTCCCCAGTCAGGTGGTAAGGCATCTGCCTCAACTTGTGCTCCAATCTTAATGAGCAGCCACAGGCCTGAAAGCAACAGACCCATCTGGTTGTGGAAAAAAAAACCAAAGAAGGCATTAGCATTTCTCTTTATAACTTGATTATCCTAGGTATTTGTTGTAGAAATGCTCCCTGATTCCTGGGACCTTATCAGCTTTTGTGTTTACTTCCTCACCTTAGATTATTTCATGTAATTCCCTGGGGTTCATGATGGGAAAAATACAGCTAGATTCTTCCTTGCATTCCCAACAGCAGTGGGAACACCTCAGCAGGGAAGCTACAGGAATGTTTGGTCTTGCACTGGGCTCTGTCTGCGGGTAGATCTCCATTTTTTGGTTGCTGAGGATGGAAGAAACTAGTGAGCTGGGAGCTTAATAGGAGATGCTGGCATGAGAAAGAAGCAGGAGGTGCTGTGCTTGGTTTGCTCAGAGAAACTGCAGCTTTTACAATTGTTGTTAGAAACTGTAAGGCTTACTTCATGATATCCTTTTATTTCCTCCTTGCCCAGCACTGCTGGGAGCTCTCTTTGTCTAGCCACTTGCTTTTTGCTTTTAGAGTTTCTATCAAAGGGAAATATGTTCTCTTTTCTCCATTCTGGAACAATGCACTTGTTGTAAATGATCCTAAAATGTAAATGTAAATATATGTATGTATGTATCCCTTTATTTTATGTGCATTGGTGATGCGACTGCACGTATGTCTCTGTGAGTGTGTCAGATTTCCTGGAACAGGAGTTACAGACAGTTGTGAGCTGCCACGTGGGTGCTGGCAATTGAACCTGGTTTCACTTTTCTTTTCTTTTTTTTCTTACTCAGTTTATATCCAGCTCACTGCCCACCTCCCAGTGTCCCTCTCCCACAATCATTTCCCCTTCCTTTTCTCCTCTCAGTGAATGGGACTCCCCCTTGGTATTCCCCAACCCTGGCACTTCAAGTCTCTGCTAGGTTAGCCACTTTCTCTCCCACTGAGGTCAGACAAGGGAGCCCATCTAGCAGCACATATCCCACATACAGGCAACAGCGTTTGGGATAGCCTCCACTCCAGTTGTTTGGGACCCACAGAAAGACCAAGCTGCACATCTGCTATATAGGGGCAGGGAAGCCTAGGTCCAGGTGTGAACCTGGGTTTTTTAGAAGAGCAGCCAGTACTCTTAACCACTGAGCTATCTCTCCAGCCCCTTTTATTTTCTTTTAAAATCTTCTGCTATTGTGTCCATAGTATGCTCAGAAGTGGTTCACTGTAATGAAAGTCACATAAGTGAGATCAACAAGTGAGAGATACTCCCTGTCTTCCAAATATGGGCATGTCCTTGGGAACTGTTTCCACAGCCTATAGTTGGTGTTTTCCTGTCTTAAAAAGACTCTGACTCGGGCACAGCTAAGACAGGAGAGGTTTTCATTACCTAGAGTGTAGTACACATGCTACTTTTAAAATCAACCTTTGGCAGTCTATGCCAAGATTTTAAAGAAAGAAGGAGGAAAAGGGAGGGAGGGAGGGAGGAGGGAGGGGGGAGGGAGGGGAGGAGGAACCCACCCATTTGCAACAATCACATTGTTCCAGAGTGAAAAAGAAGACATTCCCCTTCAATAGAAACTCATTGTAAATTACAAGAATTCTCATCAGAAAGGGTCAGAGTTTGTATCATGCAGTTGGTAATTTGGAGCATATTAAAATTGTAGGAGCAGGAGGTGGCTCAGCAGAGAAAGTGAATTCCCTAAGCTTGAGAATTCACTAGCCCCTACATAACACTGTGTGGGTGTGGCAGCCCTCCTGCCATTCCAGAGCTCAAGACAAAGACAAGGGTCTCCTGGTGCAACCTACCTCCTAGATTAGCTCATATTAGCAAGTTCTGGATAAAGCAAGAGATTTCAGCACATATGGTGGAAAGTGATCTGCTAAGGCATCTTTTGTCATCCTCATGCCTCCATGCGTGCATCCGTGTATGCACCACCCAGACACTTGCACACATGTAAACACCACAGGCACACATGCAAACCACACACACACACACACACACACACACACACACACACACACACACACAATCCTTCCCCATAGGAGCAGACCTGTCTTTCAGCCTCAGGTGGAACTTGACTTGAGTAATTGATGACAGCTATTTTTGGTTTTCTGTTCCCCTTACCATCATGATGAGGTCGATGGGAGACTTTTGGAGATGCCCGAGTGGTGACTGAGCAGAACATTTTCATCATTACTGATTTCTCCTTTGTCTTCAGTTACCCGCTCACGTGAATGACACAGGACCTAGGCCTGGGGAGTTCAGAGGGTGAACGATGGGAAGAAAGGCACAGACACACAGGGAATACAATGGCCTTTGCTCTGAAGCATTACCATTTGTTAATTCTGCTTTTTTGAAGATTGTAAGAGCAGAAGGAGGTGTGAAGTGACCAGTCTCAACTGAAACAGGAAAAGGGAGTAAACGACCCTCCCAGCTTCTCTATGTATCCAGGTGTTTTGATGTGAACAGTATCAGAGGAAACTGAACCATAGGAAACCACACAAATCTCCAAGTGTGCGCCCGTGTCCTCTGCACCCAGATCACCAGGGGAGACATCTGCACTCCAGGAGAACCTTTGCTTTTCTCTGAAATCTCTCCCCACCACAGATGACCTTTATCCACACTTTTAGCACCAGAGATATGGTTTGCCTGTCCTGAATTCTATATGAATGAGTGTAAGGTCTCTGTGTCTAGCTGCTTTTTCTCAGTGTTTTGTGCGTTTTGTCTGCAGAGTGTAGGGAACAGTAGCTGTGAAGCCTGTTTCCCACTGACTGGTGTAGCCTTTCATTGATGCTATTGCTGATAAATATTTCGGTTGTTTTTATTATAGGGCTATTAAACATCCACGTTGCCTGGATCTGACTTATAAATATATGTTAGTGAGTATCCATCTATAGGATTTATCTCTATTTACCTCACACCTATAGCTCCAGTATTTAGGAGACTGAGGTAGGAGACTCCTGAGGTCGAGGACAGCATATGGAATATAGGCAGATAACTCTGATCCCAAACCAAGCTAAAACAACAAGAAGTAACTGTAGTCTCACAAAAGTCAAAGAAACCAAAACCCAAGTGCTTTTTTAAAGCCATATGTTTTGTAAAAGTCAAGGCAGAAACATTTCAAAAGTTTCTGCAAGCTGACCAGTATAAGGGAGGGACCAAAACAGGAGGGGGGGCTGTGAGGTTTATGTCTATGGAGCACGCAGCAACATTAAGTCCTAACAATGTTAAAATTTTCTGAGTGATCCACTAATTGCTTTGATCTTTAAACTCCACAAATAGTTGAAAAAGACAGAAAGTGAGAACCCCTTGTGCTCAGTGACAGACACATTCTCTGTGGAGACAGCAGATCTGGAGCCAGGCCATCTCAAGGAATAATCCTCCTGCATTTACAGAATGTGGTGGGCTAGTTTGGACAGAATTGTTCATTTGAGAGCCATAGCAGTTCAGGTTCTCTGTAGCTTTCTACTGTAACTTTCTGGAAAGTTATAAACCCATGCTGAGAAGTGATGTAGTGATGTATAGGTAACACACATGAGGGAGAGAGAGAGAGAGAGAGAGAGAGAGAGAGAGAGCTTTCTAAAACATAAAATAGCTCATCAATATCTTTTGTATTGATTTTTTTCTTTCAGTATATGGGTGTATTGTTGACATATGTACATGTCCATATGTGTGTGCAAGTAATAAATGTGTGTGTGTGTGTGTGTGTGTGTGTGTGTGTGTGTGTGTGTGTAGTCCATAAGACAACCTGAAGTGTCATTCTTTCCTCGGCATCTACCTTGCTTGAAAGAGAGTCTCTCATTGGCCTGAATGTCACGAAATAAGCTAGGCTAGCCGGACAGCCCCAGAGAGCCTCCTGTCTCTGACTCTTAGTGCCTACCTCTGTACCCTGTTCTTTTTCACTTGGGTTCTGAAGAATCAAACTATATCCTCACACTTGCATGGCCAATCGCTTTACCAACTCAGCTATCGCACCAGCTCTGATTGTATTTTGAAATGACAGTATCATGTGTCTATGAAGTTAGACATATCATTACACTTATCTTACCCATTTCGTTTGACATAATTATGGAAACTGCACAACATTTAAGTGACATTTGTGGGTTGTATTATGCTCCTGTCGTGTGTCTAGGTCAGTACATCTTGTTAATACTGTTCAGCCTGGAAAACAATTGTGTCTCACGGGACCGGGAGAACACTGAACGTGGGCTTCCTTTACATGCCTGCCCATGATTCCACCATACATGTGGGCTTCATTTGGCTAAAACCTTTGCCTGTTCCCATGTCATAGTTTCTACTATCAGGTTAGTAGACATTTATTAAGTTCAAACTGTGTACAGAGATGAGAGACGTGTTCTATGGTTACGACCTCTTGATGAAATGAATAGCCCCACGTAGTTTATTCATTCATTCAATTAAAAATACTGGTGTTGTGTTGTTCTGGCAATGGAAAAGGCACTGGAGATTTGGTGATGAGCGAAGCATGGCCTTTGGCAGGAAGTAGCTTAGAATCAAATGGGATGGAAAGACAAGACAAGCAAGTGAGTTCAAGAAAGTGCAGGCCCTGGGGAGACATGAGGGGTTTAATGGAGTATGACTGGCTTAGCCACCTTTGACAGATGCCCTTCCACTCCTACACTAGTGGGCTTTTTTTTCTTCCTGAAATAAGCCCATGAAATAAGTCCATTTACTTTCTACCAGGAAATCAGCTTCAGGAAGACCCTAGGGAGGCTTAGCATGCATATGTAAATTTAACATGCATATGTAAATCACTGTTAAAGAAGTCTCCTTTTGCCTGAGGCCTTCCATGCTTTCTCAAATGCCAAGATGGCGATTCCAGCCACTCTGATAACTTAGTAACAGATCCAGAATGGGTTTCTTAAAAGAGCCTGGGCCCTTTCCTCAGCTTGCTCCTGTGAGCGACTGCCACAAGGCATGCAGAACCGGCTTGTGTGAATCAGGGGCTTCAGCAGTTAAAAAGCGTCCCAAGCAAGCAGAGGGATAGAGATGTACAGACACTAGGCTGATTGTTCGGTGTGGTAGGAACTCAGCACCTTGTGTTATTCAGTGTACATGGCCAAAGCAGTTCACACCAATCCTCTGCTGTCCTGAAAACGAGGCTGCACAGACAGAAAACAAAGAGACTTGATGCATGATGACCCATGGGCATGGATCCAAAAGAGCAAAAATGGACTTGTGTCAACTTGTTATCTATCTGGAAAGAATTATCTCTACTGAGGTCAATAATCCACCTCGTCGTGGGATATTTAGCGCTAACTGGAACCTCTACAAGACAATCTCTACATTCAAAGCTTGAAGAACATCATAAGAAGGGGCAGAAAAATTTTAAGATTTTTTTCAAGATATGCAGTAGGTTGTGCCTACATATTTATTTGTTTTTATATAATACGTAATGAAAGTAATTAAAGAAAAAGAAGCGATGAAATTGAGAAGGAGGAAGGAGGAGGTGGGGTGGGAGATGTTGGAATGAGTGACAGGAGGGATAAATGGTGTTATATTTTAATTCAAAAGAATTGGAAGTGAAATAGCACCTGTATTCCTATTCTAGCAACATCGTGCTAACGTATCTGGAGATCCAACACCATGCTAACTTCGCCACCACTTGCTTGCTTTGGATGCTTGTGAATAGCTGAGGTCATCGAATTCACAGAAGAAGCCACATTTTTGATTGGAATTACTGCAGTGCAGACCTTTGGCCCCGCATGACACATCTTCTTAGGCACTCACCTCTAATTATATAGTTAATACTGCAGAAGATCATACAGACATTAGTCAGGTGTTCAGAGAGCAGTTAGAGAAAGGATGGAATTTCAATTTTGTACAGAAATGACCATTTGTATCTTTAACGTTTAGTGTGAACTTCGATGTGTTGTAAACTTTGATGTAAGAAATTATTTGAATTTTTAACTTTGGTCAGTGCATGTTAATATCTACAATAGCTTCATTGTGATATTTACATACACTGATAGAATGTATACTTATCATGTTTCCTCCCATTATCTTTTCCTAATCATTCTTCTGCCATGATGTTCTCCTGCTCTGCACAAAGCCCCCAAACCACAGACTGTCAAATGTTTGAAAATATATAGACACCAGAAGCGCATTATTTTTATGCTTCTTAATCTGATTTATTTCACCTAATGTGATGATCTCTAGTTGTATACATTTTCCAGCAATCGATACAATTTTAGTTCTTCAGGGCTGAGTAATATACCACATCTTCTTTGTCTATCTCCTTATGCATTTGTGGGTACCTAGACTGATTGCACAAGTTGGCTGTTGTGAATAATGCATACATGATATACATGACTGTGTGATATCTCTATTGTATGCTGACTTTTATTATTAAGATATATACCCAGGAGTTGTGCACCTAGATCATATGATATCTCTAGTTGTAGTTTGTGAGGACCTTCTGCACATATTTTTCTTGGGCTGTACTAATTTCCATTCCAGTCCCTCATGTTCAGTTTCTTCCTCACCATATCCTCATCGGCCTTGGCTATTCTTTCTCGATGATAGTGACTGTGGAAACATGAATCTTTCTTGGTGGTTTAAAGGTGTTGATCTTTTTTTCATGTGCTGATTGGCCAGTAGTACCTAATCTTTTCAAAAGTATCTGGTCAGTTTATTTATCAATTTACTGAACAGATTACTGCAGTCACATTTTTGTAACATTTCTTTTTGTGTTTTCGATATTCATCTGTCAGATGTATAAAGCGAAGATCGCATCACACACCATGGGTTTCTCCTCAGTTGGTTGCTTTCTTTGCCATAACGAAACTTTTGAGTTCCCCAAATTTCATTTCTCAGTTGCTGCTATTGTTTCCGTATCATTGGGGTCCTTTAGAGAAAGGTCTTACCTATGCCTGTCTCTTCCTCTAACAGTTTCAGAGTTTCAGGAATCACACAAAGGTTTTTATTCATGTTGAACTGATTGAAAAAAAAAATGGATCTAGTTTCATTCTTCTAGGTGTGAGTATCCAGTTTTCCGGGAGCATGATTAGTTCAAATGGAGATCTCTCCTTCACCGTATGCTGTTGACACTTTGTCAAAGATGAGGTGGCCATAGTTGTGTGGGTTTCATTCTGGTTTACTGTGTTCTCTTTCTATTCTGCATGGATGCCTCTTCTTGCACTGGCATCTCGTTTCAACTACTGCGGCTCTGTAGTATAATTTGAAATTCAGCATTGTGGTTGGTACCCCACTCTTGGTCTTCACGCTCATCATTGCTTTCATTATTCGAGATCTTTTATATTCCCATGTGAACTTTAGGATCGCTCTTCCTAGTTTTGTGCAGAATGCCACTTGAATTTCAGAGAGAGATTAAATGGAATCTGTAGATTGCTTTTAATAATATGCTAACCTATGAGTAATGAAAGGTCTTTTATCTTCTTTATCTTAGAATTCTATTACTACTTTAGTTACATTTATTCTTAAGGGTTTTTTTTTTTTGAAACTTTTATGAATGACATTTTATTCAGCACAGTTTTTGTTATTTCCTATTGGTATGAAAGCTACTAATTTTTGTATCCTGATGATGTCAGATCTTAGAATTTTCTGGTAGATTCTTTAGGGGTTTGTGGTGGTTGGAATATGCTTGGCCCAGGGAGTGGCACTATTGGGGGTGTGGCCTTGTTGAGGTAGATGGAGCTTTGGTGGAGGAAGTGTGTCATGTTGGGCATGGGCTTTAAGACCCTCCTCCTAGCTTCCTGGAAGCCAGTCTTCTCCTAGCAGCCTTCAGATCAAGATGTAGAACTCAACTCCTACAGCACCATGCCTGCCTGGATACTGCCATGCTCCCACCTTGATGCTAATGGACTGAACCTCTGAACCTGTAAGCCAGCCCCAATTAAATATTGTTCTGATAAGAGTTGCCTTGGTTTTGGTGTCTGTTCACAGCAGTTAAACCCTAACTAAGACAGGTTTTTCTGTTTGTTTATTTAGTTGATTCGTTGACTGGATTGTCATAGATTTAAGGTTGTTCGGGTGGTCTTGAACCCCATATAGATGGTCTTGAATTTCTGATTTTTCTGTATAGCTTTTCAAGTACTCAGATTTAGGTATTTGCCATCGTACCTAGTTTATGTTGTAGACTTTTAGAAAAAGAACTGGGATCTTTTTCTCTTTGAGGTAATAATTAACTTGATGAAATTTTGAGCCTCAGAAACAAGATGGGCACTGGAGGGCATTTTTAGAAAGAGGTGAGTGGGGGTTGCGGATTTAGCTCAGTGGTAGAGCACTTGCCTAGTAAGCGCAAGGCCCTGGGTTCGGTCCTCAGCTCCAGTGGGTTGGGGGGTGGGAGGTGAGTGGACCTACATGAGGCTGTGATGAGTAGGCTATGTTCCTGTAACCCTTGCTAATGCATGGCTTTTGAAAATCTCTGATGGACGCCTGTGGGGGCGATGAGTGTACTCCTCCTGCAAGGAAATGCCCGTCCGAAAGCGCTAGGTGTGACTACACAATGCACATGGAAGCCTTTGTGGAAATGCTGGTTTGTAGAATTTTGCTTTTATTTTTATTTTAGAAAATGGAACTGGTTTATAAGAGAAGTGAATGGGATACATAGAGAAAAAAAGAGAAGAGAACAATTAGCTAAAAATATTGCCAGCATTGTGGCGAGTTTGAGATGATTCATTCAAATGGGCTTCGCATCCGACATTTTAAGCAATTTGTGTGATTGAGTGTTAGCTTTTATTGGAGGCTTAACCTCACTGAAACTTTGATAAAAGCTAAAAGCCTGTCCACTAACCTAAAAAGGATCACATGAATTAATTTCTCCAGTTTACTACTCCGTAGGTCCTGAGTAACTAGAGGGCTGATTTATAAGCAGGTGCACAGTTCCACAAACTACAAACTATTTTCCATAATTTTAGAGTTGTGCCTCCCACCTCACCCCAAACACACATCGACTACTTGGGAGTCTTCTACAGGCCTTTGATTTAAATAAGGAGCAAGCGCAACCAACCCTCTGTGTGGCTCTCTGCCAGATGCACAACATAGAGGAACAGAGGCTCTGTGGAAGATTGGAGAATGGAAGACACCGGTGCCGTGTTCACAGTGAAAAGGTCCAGGTCATGAAGACCCCCAAGAGCTCAGCAGTTGCCTGAGAACAGAGCTGTTCACTTCGTGTTACTTACCATTCAGACACACCGAGTTCTACTGCAGAACAGTGTTTCAGGTGACTCATGGAAGTCTGGGTCTTCTCATCTCTTTACTGTCAAACTAAGGACTAGGATAGAAGGGACTCTTGGTTAGAACTAGTCAGTGTGATGACGTTAATAAGATATGTCCCATAGCAGTCCTCTCACTGAGGTAGTAGATGTACTTGGAAAAGCTGTTGCTTATTAACCAAATTTCAACAATGATGATATTAATAATATCTCAGTAGCATAACCCTTCTACTGACAGCTTCTATGTTCATTATATACAGGTGGTTACATCAAGTGATCATCTGAATAAAACCACTGAATTATTTAATTGTAGAGAGTATTATTCTTGTCTTTTAAGGGAAGCTGAAGCCTAGAATACTCAATAAATTTGCTGATGTTACTAGTTCCCAAACCTATGATTTTTCCTACATTTCTCCAATGCTTATTAGAACCAGAAGGAACCACAGAGGAGGCCATTTGATATTAGAAAAATAGAGTTCCTTGGAAGTAGAGGCTGGCCAGCACCACAGGGCAACCTAGCAGCAGAAATGGATGCTGCTTAGGAATGTGGAAATGCATTCAGAAAACAGGGAGGTCAAGGAAAACTACTTCAAACTGATCTTGGAATGCAAAGATCATCTATGACTTGGGCTAAGAAGATGGATCTGTGGATAAAGCGTTTGCTGGGGAAATGTGAGGACCCCCAGAACCTGCATAAAGCTGGGTGCAATAGTATATATCTGCAATTCCAGCTTTTTTATAATGAGATGAGAGGCAGAAACAAGAAAATCCCAGAAGCTCTCACTCCAGCTAGCCCGGTGTATACTGCAGCAAAAAATGGCCCTGTATCATACAAGTCAGATGGTGAGGACAATACCTTTGGTTGTTTTCTGACCTCCATGCATGTGGTGTACTCACAACATAACTTGCACACATGAACAGATTACACACATACATACACAAATATTTTTAATGAAATAAAAATGTTTAAAGATTATTTGCAGATTGGCTGCCTGGGTTGTAGCAAGTATAGTAAAATTAAGAGGCGGTGTTTCGTGGCAAGGTTCAGTTGTATGCGTTAACTATGAAGATGCTGAGTCAATTAAAGAAAAGCCACGGTGCATTTATACTCTGATGCATGGGTCTTACTAATATGTAGCTCACTTCACAGTCCTCATATCATCCACCATGCAGTACTCTCAGTATTAAGCTTTGGAACCTCATTCCTCTTCTCATGGGTCATCCAAGTGGCATTAGCCAGATGACCACTCAATTAGTTAATAACCTGTAAAGATGAGATAGTGCTGTGGGCCTGACACACTGGGACAGGTGGATGATATGATACAGGGTTCCTAGGTACAACATTAAATTGACGGAGGTAACATTTAAGCTGAAATTTATTAGATAACTGAGACAGTTACATGAAGATTATAGAGATGAGTGGTCAAGGTAATAACAGTACAATGCAATAGCCTCCTACAGGCAAACTCTGAGATTGCTTGCTTGAGGCAAAGAAGAAGGCGAGATCCCATCATAGGAATAGTTAGGATCTTGATATTGTGGGATTTCCTGGAGATTTGAGACAGAGACTCACTCTGTTGCCATAGGCTGACCTAAAACTTGTGGGCACTCCCCTATGACTCTGCCTGAGCCAGAAGCCTCAGTCTGGATTCTCTTCTAAGTGCAGGGGATTTGGGGGTTGGCTCATATCCTTGGTTTAGTGATGGCATGGACCCAACTTGGGATTTTGTACACGCTAGGCAAGTACTTTAGCCTAAGCACAGCAGGAAGCCACTGGGAACAAGGACACCAGCAGGCTTTGATTTTTACTGTAAGCATTGTTCATATCCAGCGTACAAAGGAAGAGTGGGAAGTAAGATATCATTGAAAAAACAATTCACCAGCCAGAGGTCTGTCCTGGGCTCCAGGGGCAGCAGCAAGGTTGAGGAGAGGTAGATGGATCCTTGTTATTTTTAGCATTGCATTCAGCAGAATATGAAAATGGAGTCAATGAGGGGAAAAGAAAATGAGAATCTAAAAATAAGGCTTGCCTATTTCAGTTTGCCAGAGAGTGCAAGGTAGTATTGCTGACTGAGACGAGAGAAGAAGATACTTAGGATGAGAGAGTCCAGAAGATGCATTGAGCTGTTTGAGTTGAGATGGACTTGACTCTACCATTCATCCGGTCACTCATCAAACCCTGAATCTTGAGTCTAACCTCAGAGTGGTGCCAAGCCTATAGATATGGTTTTGAAGCTCATTCACGTAGGAAGGGACAATGGACCTGGTCAGGTTGGAGGAGAACACACAAAAAAAGAGAATGGATGTTGAAAATGGGAGACCTAAGACACTGCCCAACATTTGATATCAAACAGCAGAAGAATAAACAGGATTGCTGGGCAGGAAGACCAGGGCACTGGAGGTGCTTTGGAGGCTGAAAGAAGTTATATGAGGAAGAACTCATGGCTGGGTGCTCTCGAGTACACATAGTGGCGGTGATGTGCCTACAGCAGCCTGTTGTGGGGCTGTAGATGTGGAAGTCCCTAGTGGAAGCAGTTGGGCTGTTGCTTTTCCTTGGTTCTCACAGCTTTTCATTCTTAGCCCCTGCTTTAGGTTTTTACTGCTAGGAACAGATACCATGACCAAGGCAACTCTTAAAAGGATAGCATTTCAGTGAGTCTGGCTTACAGGGTCAGAGGTTCAGTGCATTATTATCAAGGAAGAATCAGGGCAACATCTAGGCATGCATGGTGTGGGAGGTGCTGAGAGTTTTACATCTTCATCTGGAGGCTTCTAGAAGAACACTGTTTTCAGACAGCTAGGAGGAGGGTCTCAAATCCCACCCCCACAGTGATACACTTCCTCCAACAAGACCACACATCCTAATAGTGCCACTCCCTGGGCCACACATATTCAAACCACTGGAGCCCATCTAACTCATTCCTTTGGAATGCCTTTCAGAAATTAATACCCCACCTTTCTTGTGATGTGAACCATGCCTGCAATGATTTTCATTCTAACTGGAAACACTCAGGAGGATAATAAGCACACCCAGAATTGCTCAGATAAGACATCTGTATTGTCTGAAACACTGTCAGGAGTAACACATATAACACCTTCTAAATAAAACCTCATGTGAAGGTAGGGACTCAAGAATAGGCTACCCTTTAAAATTTCTAGTAGCTAGTGAAAAAATTTACTGTAGCAAAATAAGTCTTTAAAAACACCATATATAAATGCTCATTGGTAAATCAAATGTTTTTGAAGTGTTTTCTTTCCTTTGAGTTCATTTGTATTTACCTTGGACCTTCTTCATGAAAGTCTGTAATGCATATGGAGCCTGCTCCCCTCACTCTGTGCTCTTGTCATTCCTCTTTGTTCCACTGTACTCTTGCTTCTACATTCCTGACATCTGTATATACATGATTTTATGTCTCATATGAAATCTAGGACTGACATTGAAAGAAAACTTGCAATGTTCATTTTTTTGCAGGTTTCTTCTTTTTTTTAATGGTATATTTCTTGATTCACATTTGAAATGTTATCCCCTTTCCCAGTTTCCTCTTTGTAAACCCCCTATCCCATCTCCCCTCCTGCTTCTATGAGGATACTCTTCCACCCACTCCCTTCTGTCTCCCTGCCCTGGCATTCCCCTACACTGGGGCATGGAGCCTTCACAGGACCAAGGGTCTCTCCTCCCTTGATGCTCAACAAAATGATCCTCTGCTACATATGTGACTAGAGCCATGGGTGGCTTCATGTGTACTCTTTGGTTGGTGGTTTAATTCCTTGGAGCTCTGGTGGTGTCTGGTTGGTTGATATTGTTGTTCTTCCTATGGGGTTGCAAATCCCTTCAGCTACTTCAGTCCTTTCTCTAACTCCTCCATTGGGGCCACTGTTCTCAGTCCAATGGTTGCCTGTCAACAGCCATCTCTGTATTTGTCAGACTCTGGCATAGCCTCTCGGGGGACAGCTATATCAGACTCCTGCCAGCATATATTTCATAGCATTTGCAATACTGTCTGGATTTGGTGGCTGTATGTGGGATGGATCCCCATGTGTGGCAGTCTCTGGATGGCCTTTCCTTCAATCTATGCTCAACACTTTGTCTCTGTATTTCCTCCTGTGAGTATTTTGTTCCCACCTCTAAGAAGAAATGAATCAACAAAACCAGGAGCTGGTTCTTTGAGAAAATAAATAGGATAGATAAACCCTTAGCCAGACTAACCAGAGGGCATAGACACAGTATCCAAATTAACAAAATTAGAAATGAAAAGGGAAACAAAACAACAGAAACTGAGGAAATTCAAATAATCATCAGATCCTACTACAAAAGCCCATACTCAACCAAACAGGAAAATCTGGATGAAATGGACAATTTTCTAGACAGATACCAGGTACCAAAGTTAAATCAGGACCAGATAAACCATCCAAACAGTCCCATAACTCCTACAGAAATAGAAGCAGTCATAAAAGTATCCCAAACAAAACAAGGCCAGGACCAGATGGGTTTAGTGCAGAATTCTATCAGACCATCAAAAAAGACCTAATACTAATACTCTTCAAATTATTCCACAAAATTGAAACAGAAGCAACACTACCCAATTTGTTCTATGAAACCACAATTACACTTATATCTAAACTACACAAAGACCCAACAAAGAAAGAGAACTTCAGACCAATTTCCCTTATGAATATTGATGCAAAACTACTCAATAAAATTCTTGCCAACAGAATCCAAGAACACATCAAAATGATCATCCATCATGATCAAGTAAGCTTCACCCTAGGGATGCAGGGATGTTTGAAAATATGGAAATCCATCAATGTAATCCACTGTATTAACAAACTCAAAGGGAAAAAAAAACACACGATCATCTCATTAGATGCTGAGAAAGCATTTGACAAAATTCAACACCCCTTCATGGTAAAAGTCTTTGGAAAATTGGGAATTAAAGGCCCATACCTAAACACAATAAAAGTAACATACAGCAAACAAGTGAACAACATCAAACTAAATGGAAAGAAACTTGAAGCAATCCTACTAAAATCAGGGGCCAGACAAGGCGGCCCACTCTCTCCCTACCTAGTCAATATAGTACTCAAAATGTTCATCTTTCTGAGGCTGGCTTAACTTATTTATGTGATGGTCTCCAGTTGTATTCATTATCCTGCCAATGGCATCACCTCCTTTCTTGTTTTTACACTTATGTATGCATGTCTTATGTGGACCTGCTATGCTACACATGTGGATGTCAGAGGACAACTTGTGGGAGTCAGTTCTGTCCTTCTAATATGTGGATCCCAGGGATTCAAGTCAGGTTTTCAGGCTTGGTGACAAGTGACTTTAGATAAATGTTGAGCCATCTCACTGGCCCAACTGCATAATTCTTTATGTTTAAAAACATTGCTCTTCTTCTTTCCTTTTCCGCCTCCCTCCCTCTCTCTCTTTTTCTCTGTCTATTTATATCTCTATCTATATAGATATGTCATAAATTTTTCATTATTTTGTTGATAGAGAAAAATATTGTTTGTTTTTTTTCAAAAGGACTGAGCCTACTCTTATGGGGAGGAATGATAAAATAAAAATATAGTGATTAGAAAACATTTAATTGTGACAGATGGAAATTAAATTTAAAAAATAAATAAATTGCTGAATGACATTTACCCAATGGGGGAAAATGCCTGATATAGAATCTGCAGTGTTGATCAACAATTGGTCTGATCATCAATTGTAATCAAGACATTGGTGGCATCCAAATGATAGGATCGATACCTGGGATTCAGATGTCTTATTTCCTGTCAAAATGTGCGCAGTGCCATGTACTGTATTCAGTGGAGTTTATAGAACAGAGAAGCTCTGGGATCCAGTCCTCCCTTCCCTGGCAGCTTCCTTCCAAGCTGGCAGTAACTTCCTCTATGGTAGCCTTTCTTGCCTGGCAAGACTGGGTGTAGAGAGGAAATTCCTATTTGACTGACATATTCAACAGAATTCTGAGTTCCTGGTGTGAGCAAAGACAGTCTCAGAGTCAGCCTCATTAGTGTCAGATGCAATGTCTTTCATGCTCGAAATAGTTTGTCTCTAATGCAATTTCATTTGTTTTCTTTTTTATTTTCGTATTTAGTCAAAATTGCTAGCACATGAAAAAAAATCATAAATAACTTGTCTTTGGTGTCACTTGAGGTAAATACTAGTTCCGTTCAACTCTACATTGATCTCTAAATCAATGCAGCTATATAAATCTCTAAACCAAAGTATGGAGAGTGACTAGTTGTGCGGCCTTCCATAGTCTTCCTTGTCTCTCTGATTGTTTCTATGGTTCCAAGCAGCATCAACAGCATGAACCGCACAGGGCATCCAGAAGGCTCATGGAAGTGCCTCCAATCAGATATTTATATATCTGATACACTGCCATCTTTCCTACTTCTGCTATATTTCCCGTGTAGGCATTTTGCCCACTTTCATTGTGCACAGTGGACTTACTTTAGCTCTTTGGTCTGCAAGGCTTGTCCTGCGGTGATGTCAAGAACCTGTTTAAGATCAGGGTCAGACTCCTCCTTCATCAGATTCCGTCCCACTTTTGTATCAGACACAAAGTAGCCAGCTCATACCTTTATGAAGGGGCTATTTTTAAAAGGGGGAGGACAGCTATCAAGGATAGTGTGGTCCCCTGGGGCTCTGAATAGCAGGGAATCTGTGACCCCTTTGCTTAGAGAGACAAGGAACAGTGGCAAATGAGAGGCTGAGAAGGGGAGGAAGCCACACAAGGACTTGGATGTAGACATATAAGTGTCAGACAGCCAAGTCTGGGCTGAGAGGAAGCAGAGTCAGTCTTTTCTTCCCACCTTTTGAAGTCAACGTGCTTCTCATTGGCTGAGCCCAATATCAAAGCAGTGGGTAGAGATGCTGTTGAGAGAAGTCCACAGCTCTGAACACTGGGGTGCAGGAAGCTGGAAAGCAAACCTAGAGGAGGTAGCATTAGGACCCTGTAAGAAATGCAGTCTCTGGGCATGGCATGGGTGCTCACAAGCACTGGTAAGTGTTGGGCAAGCAGACCAAATCCTCCTACAAAAGGTACTTAGCTTGTAGCCTAAAAACGATCCCACCCCGTACTAGTGTAGTGAGAAGGTAAGGTTTAGAAACAAATCAGCCTCAGATTGAATCACGCTCGCTTTCTGACTGTGTGGTAAGGCCGCTGCTGAATCACCCAGTCTCAGTTTCATTCTTAGGAAAGAGCCCCCATAGGTTCCTTTTGTGGAATAATTGGGATGTTCCATTTAGAATGTCTGGCACCAAAGAAAACCTAAGAAATGTTGGTGTGATCATTCTCTACCAGAGTGGCTCTCAACAGGGGCCAATTTTGATGTTCTCCCCTCCATATCTTCTATACCCATGACAACCACCAGCACAGAATGTCTGTGGTACTGTGGTGGAGAAACCCTACCCTGATCTCTATTTGTATTTCAGTCCTTGGACCTCTGTGTGACTTGATACTGCTTCATTTTTCCCAGTGTATACATGTGCTCACTTGTGTGCAGGGGTAGTGCATGACTGTGCACACATATGTGGAAGCTAGAGGATATCTCATGTGTCATCCTCAGAAACACCACCCTCCATTTTTGGAACTGATACTGTCATTGGCCCAGAGCTTATCAGTTAGGCCAGATAGGGACTGGCTGTCCCACGGTTCCTCAGAATCCTTCTGTCTCCATACCCAGCACTGTTACAACAGTGTGACATCAGGCCTAGCTTTTTTTTTTTAACATGAATTCTGGGATTGAACATGCATCCTTCTGCATGCATGAAGTACTCTATTGGCTGAGCTGTCTCTCAAGCTTCTTGACACTGATACTTAACTCCAAGACTGCGACTCCTTTGCTCACTTTGTTTTTGTCTGTTCCATCTCCATTATAAGATACACACACACACACACACACACACACACACAGAGCGGGGAGGGGGAGATGAGATTAGTTCTCTTTACTTTACCTGTCCTTTCACTACTCAGAATACAGAATTACTGTCACTGTTAAATGCTGTAATCTGAGCTGCCATCGCCCAGCAGTGAAGCATTTATGTTAAACACACATTATAGATTTGCAAAGCAACCACAATACTGAGCTATTTCTAGGGACACCTGAGAGTCCCAGGGAACAGTGTTTTAGGACACACTGTTATTTCTGCAGCTAAACTCTGGTGAGGTGCTTTCGGTGGTGCCGCAACTAGGTCAGTGGAAGTAAACAGTCATTTGGTAAGAGCTGCCCTTAAACATGGCTTCAATGTGGTTTTGCCCTTGTGCTACTCTTTTGCACCCCAGGTTCAGGTCCACGAGGCCAAGAATGGTTGCCCTTGGCAACAGTGACCTGTCCTACAGGAGTTGAAGAGCAGAGTGGGATGCCCATCCAACCTCAATGTGGCTCGGGATCTTGGCGATTCATTTCATTTCCTCCAACTTCAATGAGCAGGGTGACCCGCCCCATGCATCTGTTCTCTCGTGTGCTGCCTCATGAATGTGCTGTGAAGTGTTTCCTGTGGCTTTTGTCTTAGGCAAGTGCAGTCTCTGGCCTCATAGAACTCTTGCTGTACAAAGTCAGTTGTCAAGTAAGCAGATTGTTAAGTCCTGATTTCTGTGGGTTGCATACAGAATCAGGGAACCAGGACAGAAGAGACCATCACAATAGTTCTTTAGAACTTGGAGAATGAGACAGAATGGGAAGAGGGGAGGCTTTTCAGGACATGACTAAGGAACAGAATTCTAAGAAGGGCGAGCACGGGCAAAGCCCTGATGCAGAGAAGAGTGGGATATGATCAGAGAACAGAATTAGCAACAGAAGCTTCATGGACAGGAGGATTGGCTGGGGTAGGGAGGGGTTGGGCTGAGGGGTGGAGGTGAAGGATGCAGGGCTGAAGCATTCAAGGCTCTTCTTAAGGGAACTGGGGAAGCATGACAGTATTTACTCGTGCTTTGTTTAACTTAGTGTGTTTTCTATAGGCTGAGAGGACTCCTAGGTAGTGTCATAACTCATTTATTTATATCTACCTTGTGAGCTAAGAACTATTTACGCCCATAAGGAAGCAGAGGGCCTACGAAATTGAGAAGCCCAGTGTTACAGCACTGAACAGTAGGCACCCCAGCCTTCTGTGAGCTGGTCTTTGAAGGAAGGATTTGTAATAACACTGCCCTTTGTGCACTCCATGTTTGTAGCAATCTTGTTGGGTCAAGCTGTAAATCCTGTGTGAGAGATTATCAAAATCATGTCTGCCTGAGAACTCCTGTAATCATTCCAGTTCCCATAGGCAGGAATGACCCTACACCAGAAGTTCTCAACCTTCTTAATACTATGAACCTTTAATACAGTTCCCCATGTCATGGTGATCCCAAGCCATATAATTATTTTCATTACCACTTCTTAACTGTAAGTTTGCTACTGTTATGAATCATAATGCAAATATTAATGTTTTCTTATGGTCTTAGGGCCACCTTATGAATGGGTCATTTGACCCTGAGAGGGGATATGACCTACAGGTTGAGAACCCCATGCTCTACACTGATACACTACACTGATACACTACATGCTCTTTCCTAAGAGTTTCTGCTGTTGGCTTCCACTCATCACTATTACAGTTATCAGCTACCTTCAGGATAAGGTAGCTTCCTTCTGTCTCCATCCTACAGACTTCCCAATCTCAATATATTACTCAAGCAGAGGAGCGACAGGAGTCACACAGCTCTGTCCTCTTGATTGTGGAAGAGTGGGGGTGTTGCTTAGAGGAGACAGGGTATAGCAGAGGGCACAAACCCCTCTTCATGCTTGAGGCTCTCTTTTTTGTTCTCAGAAGGCTGCCCAGCTCTCTCATGTGACTAAGAGACACTGGGAATATGAGGAATAGGACCTCTGAATTTCAGGGACACCACTGGTAATGATCTAGTTGGGGACAAAAATGAATACTTCCTTCATCTGGATCTATAATCATAGCGGGGAAAAGGATGGCTTGACCCTCTTTGGAGACTGTTGGGAACAAATGATACAGTGTAGTAAAACTGACCTCAGGGTCTTGGTTTTTCAAAGTATGAAAGCACCTAACGTTAGAAATATCTCCTTAGGGAATATTCTAGAAATGCCTGTCTAGTCATTCAACATATTCATTCAATTCAGCCAGCACCAGATTTCAGAGGTGCTGTTAAGACCCTGTCATCTCAATCACATTCCTCTCAGTCAAAGCCTCATCCAGTAGGGTGCATGAACCAGTGACTGACTCACTCAGGGGAAATACACTTCACTCTGTGCCCTTCATTTCTAAGATATTGGCACCAAAAGGACTTGATCTAGTTTTGCAGTAAGGGGAGTAGAAGACAGCAGAGTGGAGGTGAAAGCTAATCGGGGATTGGAAGAACCTGTAGAAATAAGTTTGATAAGGACAGTGAACCTGAGAAAGAGCAGGTCTGGGTGGAGCATGTGCAGAGCCGGTATCTCAAGAAATACAGGAGGGGCTCTATTACAGGTGTGTGTGTGTGTGTGTGTGTGTGTGTGTGTGTGTGTGTGTGTATGCACATGTGCATGTGAGTGTGCATGTGCATGTGTGTGTGTGTTTCAATCTGGCTTCGTTAGCTGCTACACCACACACTGTAAAGCCAAGCTACAGTACAAATGAGGCCTGACCTTCTGTGTCCTGTGCTCTGGTCATGCTGAGTCACCCTGACATTCATCGTTTGCTTTAATGGAATAGACTGCTTCCATGTAAGCTTTGGAAGGCAAGGCTGCATGATTGCGTCTGTTCAACTGTAGGAATTCCTCAGTCCTGCCAGGACAGCCTCGCCTGGCAGCTTGGGCGTGAAAGGAGTGTTTTACTCAGTCAGGGGAGGTATTGCTGAGAAATACGCCATCCCTATCATTAGCATAGTCAGCAGGACACCAGAAAAGCAACTGCTAACCCTCTCTTCTTTTAATCATTCAGAGTTAGCCAAGATCCTAAACACAAAATGCAGTTGTAGGGCATACATTCTCTGCAACGGAACCTTAAGCCTATCTAAAATCCCAGTGGTGTGTACTGCATGGATTATCTCAGCTTTCAGATTGTATAGACATTTTAAATAGCACTAATAGAGTATATTTTCAATTTAACCTTAGACCATTGAAATTTGTTTTTTTTTTTTTTTTTTTTTGTTGTTTTTTTTCGAGCTGGGGACCGAACCCAGGGCCTTGCGCTTCCCTAGGCAAGCGCTCTACCACTGAGCTAAATCCCCAACCCTGAAATTTGTTTTAAAATACCCATTTTACAGATGAGGAAACTGAGACTCACAGTCTAGAGTTATTCATCATGTTAGTATCTGAAGGAACCATGACAATCTACTTTGATTTCACTTTGACTCTGCCCTGTGGTATATTTCAAACCCCCTTAATAAATGCAGCTAAATCTGTGAATTCCTCTGTCAATGAACAAAGAAGACTTTGTATAAAATACAAGAAACAAAAAAACAGATGAAACAAATAAATAAACAAACAAAGAAATCAATTTAAAGGCTGTAAGTGTAAAAGCCTTTTACTACTAAAGTCATTAAGGGAAAGTGTTTTGTAAATGAGTTTCCTGGGAGAGATGTTTTAATCTTTTCTTTGGTGTTCTGGTTTATTCCAAACCATTCAGCCATTAGCTGGTGAGATGTGAAGAAACACATTGCACAAACTCCAGGCAGTGCCACAGACACCACAGACACCATCGCTTCGAATTCTATAACTTCACAACCAGAAGAAAACACTGAACCCACTCATCTTAACAAGGACAACTCAAGGCTGAAATTTATTAATTAAATGCAATTCTATTATTTTGTCATTCAAGTCAACTCATATCAAGTAAAGAAAATTAAATAAATCCCAGTTATTTTAATTTCTAGTCTTCTAAATGATTCTGGATGGATAACACATCACTAATATAATATAATACAATATACATTATATAACACATACAATATAATTATATAAATTATAATACCATATATTAAAACAAAATGATCGGGGTTAGGGATTTAGCTCAGTGGTAGAGCACTTTCCTAGCAAAGTGTTCGGCCCGCAGCTCCAGAAAAAAAAAAATAAGAAAAAAAAAAAGATCGCTGCCTTCAAAGGGAAGCAAACATAGATTCTTACGATAACATGAAGCTAATTATGAAACAGTGAAGGATCTGAGTAGCACACAAAAGCTTGACAGTAATGTCTAAGAATTGACAGACCATACAGGACAACATGACAGTGAGAAGGACAATGGGCACACACATCCACTGTCATGGCTTCCCATGTTATTTGTTTCCCATGGGACAATATGGAAAAGCCGGGCTGAGAGAGCATGCAATGGATGTTGACACTGAGGGGCCCTGAGCAAAGAGAACCCCAATGTTATTAGGCTCGCTTCCAAACCTGCCCAAGCCCCAGCATCATGAGCATCACCTTTATTTTCATAGTCAGATGCCCTGAAGAGAGAACTGATCTCTACCTTGCAAAGCAGCTTTACAGAGCAGTGTCTGAAATCCTAGTCAGGAATGAATACTATCTAAAAATCAGCAATGGCCATGCCAGTAGGGGTGGCGATGACTGGTGATGAGAGTGGTAAGTGTGATGACAGAGGTGATGGTGATGACAGTGGTGATGACATGGTGATGGCAGTGTTAATGGTGATAATGATGGCAGTGATGATGGTAATTGTGATGACGATGACGGTGGTGATAGTGATGACAGATGTGATGGTGATGGCAATGGTGATGGTGATGGCAATGGTGATGGTGATGACAATGGTGATGGTGATGGCAATGGTGATGGTGATGACAGAGGTGATGGTGATGGCAGTGATGATAGTGATGACAGAGGTGATGGTGATGACAGAGGTGATGGTGATGGCAGTGATGATGGTGATGACAGAGGTAATGGTGATGACAGAGGTGATGGTGATGACAGAGGTGATGGTGATGACAGAGGTGATGGTGATGACAGAGGTGATGGCAGTGATGATGGTGATGATAGAGGTATGGTGATGACAGAGGTGATGGTGATGGCAGTGATGGTGGTGATAGCAGTGGTGATGTTGATGACAGGTGATGGTAATGGCAATGTTGATGGTGATGGCAGTGATGGTGGTGATAACAGCGGTGATGGTGATGGCAGTGGTGATGGTGATGCGAGTCGTGATGGCTGCTCATGTTTTGTAAGCTACTGCTCTCCAGACATTATTGGAAGTGTTTTATAATCTCATTCCTCCCTATTACAACAGCTAGAGTAGACACTACCCCCTACATTCACACATAAACATGCTTGAGACCCAGGGAAATTAAACAGCTCCCCCTGGAGTAATATGCACAGAAAGCAGAAGATCCAGTGATTTAATGTCATTTCAAATATGTTCCTGTCTCCTGACATTATCATACTGTTTTATTTAGAGCTAAATATATTCCACAGAAGAAAAATGTTTTAAATAAAAATAGATGTGAATTTTGAATGCATCCATAAAGGAATAATTTCTTTTCACCAAGACACCAAGGAAAGTGCTTGATTAGTGAAATAGTGATTTTAAACATTTACTTATTTGTTTGTTTATTTATTGTCTGCTTTTATGTTAGCCATACTCTCCTTCAGTGTTTCTGTGCATCTTTTACATGAAAGGCACTGATTAGCTGTACAAATGGCAAAGACTTGAGTCCTCACAAAGAAACCAAACACAACCACAGGGTATGGGTACAAGGTATGCAGAATAACAAAACCACCACCACCACCACCACCACCACCACCACCACCACCACCACCACCACAACAACAACAACAACAACAACAACTTGTGCTGGAAAAGATCAGTTTCCTGACTATTTCCTCAAAGAAACCTAATAGTAGTAGCTCAAATCGATTTTCTGTGAGGAAAGCTTTCAGACTAGATGGAAATTAGCCATGCATTGGTGAGTTTCCATGGAGTATTTCTACTTCCCTCTCCTTTCTTTTTTTCTTCTTACAGAAGACAAAAAATCATGCAATTTATGAAAATGTAAATGTTTGGAGAAAAAAGATAAGTTAAGATTACAAAACTAAATTAATAAACATTTGATCATTATATGTTAAATTAATAATAACTAGTATTTTCATAGAAACTGTTTAAATATATTTTCTGTCACATATTTTCCAATTCTGGTTTCTTCTATATTTATTTGAGATTTTTTTTCTGCAGCATTAAAGCATGTAGGCTTATTAAGTAGTCTTGCTTATCAAAAATATGCTGATCCTGAATGATATGAAATATTCACGAAAGTCATTTAAGTTGAATCTGAAATTGTTTCCAATCACAGTGAAATCATCCCTTCCGTTTAAGCAAATGATGCCAATATAAAGCAGAATTACTGTCATGCCCAGGGCGAGAGTCTCTGTGTGAAGTTGTCTATATCTATATTTGTATCTGTGTATGTCTTTAAAAGTCACTTAACACACCATTTGTCTTCTTCATGGCTTACATCATTCTTTGTCTTGTCCTAGTAAAGACAGCTGCCCAACAGGGGCGGCAGACTATATATTCAGGCTGCTTCTTATTTATTTATTTATTTATTTATTTATTTATTTATTTATTTATTTATTTATTTATTGTATATGAGTACACTTCAGACACACCAGAAGAGGGCATCGGATCCCATTACAGATGTTTGTGAGCCACCATGTGGTTGCTGGGAGTTGAACTCAGGACCTCTGGAAGAGCAGTCAGTGCTCTTAACCACTGAGCCATCTCTCTCAGCCCCATCAGGCTGCTTCTTAAATCTGCAAAGTACTCAACGCCTACTCCAAAGAATGCATTCTCTGCCATATTACCGTCTGGAGCTCCCACTGTATTCAAGGCCAAGTTCAGGATTGTTAGCCCATGACTCAAGCTCATATTGTCCCTGCCTCACACTGAGCTAAGATTTACCCATGTAGCATTTCTCCATCTGCATTTTACCTTCTCCCATCCTTCCTTGAGCAGCCAGCTCCCCTTTTATCTCCTTTCCCTAACACCCAGCTTTGACCAAGAGTCCCTTCACATCTCACAGGACCTGGTCTAATTTTCTATTAAGATGGTTGTTCCGTTTCCATCTTCCCCAGTACATTAAAAATTCAACAAGAGCAAGAATGTTTTATTATCTTGGTACTCCAACATTTGATAGCTCATAAACAGTGAATAAACATTTATTGCATGAATGGGTGATAATCTGTGAAGAATTGTAAAAAGAAATATCTTGTGCATTGTACGGATTCATCACCTAGCAATTAAAAAACACGTGACCTATTAAAAAAAAAAGGATAGAATAGAATGTGGGGAAGATGGGACATCAGGCAAGCAGAAAGAATTCTGGTATAGAGTCAGGCACTGGAGGGATCTCTGGGGAAAATTTGAGGACAGATGCTTGGTACCTGCGCAGAGGTAACCAGCCATGTGGCAGAATGTAGATTAGTATAAATGGGCTATTTTAAATTATTAACTACTCAGGGAATGGGCCTAGCTAAATGGTCCAAGTATTTGTAAATATATTTTGAGTTTGAGTTACTATTCTACTCTCATCACCCCTCATTAGTTCTTGTGTGCATCCATCTATGCATAGGATACTTGAATCTTTGGGGAATTGCAATCTCGAGCAACAAATACTAATGAATAGATATTATTGCATGTTTTACTTAGGGGGAGCCAATTTAGAAAAAAAAAACACACAGTAGGCTTGTCAGGATTATCACAAAAACACAATAACTTTATTGAAAATATCTTAATTATGCTCCAAAAATATCTGCCAATCTTGAACTCTCTAGCCCCTTTCATTTGTTAAGTGACATTTCCCCATGTTTCCATGATCATCTTGGGGTCCAGAGGCAATGATCAATGACAATGGAGTGTCATGGCATCCAGTTTTCAGATGGATCAGAGAATTCAATTAACAAAAGATGAAAACAGGAGGAGATGACCTTTGTACTTGGTGCCTGAGTTGGAGCTGGTCCTCCAAGCACAGTGAGTCCATTCTCTGTCCCCATTGGACTGTCCATGATGTGCGTAACACTATATGGAAATCACTGGCACGTCAGGCCTCTTCTATCTCTGCACCATTTCAGGGCTATGCATGCCCTCATTAGATTCTAAATAAAGTGCACATGGATGTTTAAGGCTCAGAGCACATTGTCTGGGTGGAAACAAATAGGTGTGTAACACGGGCAGATGCACTTGTCATTATAGGTCCTTAGAAAACACAAAGGATAAAGCCTCAGTTACCCGAGGAGACTCTCTGAGATGCTGATGTGTGCTTAGCCTTTGTGAGGACTTCTGATTTTTTTTTTCCTGTGTGTGATTTACAAATATCTACGGCATTCTGTTGCAAAGTCACTAACATTTCCCTAGATCCTTTCATAATGTTCAAAATCATTTCTAATGGCGAAATATCATACCTTTATATGGTAATTTTAAAATGGAGCCATTTGAATAGCAATTGTTGAGCATTTTATTGTAAACAACTCTGAATATTGTTATAGGAAAAAGCGATAACACTTTCTTCATGATAACTTCTCAAGGTGGAATACTCAAATATTCTGCAAAAATTTTCAGCCTTTTGATGCAAATTTTTGATCTTTTCTGCAAAGGCCTTGTATGCTGTGTCCACAAGGGAAGTCTACAAGAGCGGACGCCCTGCAAATGCGGACTCTGGCTGCTCTATCAAAAGCTCTATCCACAGAAGCTGCATTATTCCTAAACCCCTTCAAGGGCTCCCCCGGAAGGGAAGGTGGCAAGGAGGAGCTCTGTTTGTCCTCGCCACCCAGGACCTTTGTAAAACTTCTTTGTTTTCAACAATAAATCTGTTTAACAACATATAACCTATGGGAGAAATGAGCCTCTCTAAAATAAATAGACATGTATATATAAACACATATATATGTAAAAGTAAAATGTATGTTTACATATTTAAAGAAAAATACAGGCTTCCTAATCCAAATTATGTTTGGTACCACATAGCAGGGTTGGGTATTTTTTTGTTTTGTTTTTTGTTTTTTGTTTTGTTTTGTTTTAACAATTACCACCTTTAACAACTATTACTATGTGTTACTAGTTTTATCTTCTATGAAATTTTGCATGATGGTGTAATGTGATGTATTTAGTTTCTTGGATCTAGAATCTTTCTTTTTCTTTCCTTTTTTTCTTTTTCTTTTTATTTGGCACAAAGTGTTTGATATTCGTCTAGTTTGTTGTCGAGTAGTTGACTTTTTCTTTCCACAGTATTCCATTCTCCCTAATTGATTTGTGCATTACCAATGATGGATTTGGAGTGTTTCTGCTATAGAGCTGTTAACATAAGCTGGTTGGAAAATAACTGGCTTTGGAATGGCAACTTGGAGAAAGTCTTTTTGTGGTGTATGACTTGGCGGAAAATATTCTCACTCCCCAAGTCTTGGGGTTCTCAAGAGAACGAGAGTTCTCTCAAGAGTTGTCAAGATAAGGCCTTAAGATAATTCGTGTGGAACTCTTGGCACCAGTCCCAGCTCAATGTCCAATGATGCTAGAGCTTCAGCAGGGCAGTGATTGGGAGATGGATATGTGCACAGATTCTGGTGCTGCGACTTTATGGACTCAGCTCTCTCCAAAGTCGGAGAGATAAGGGCATTCAATTTTTCTGGGCTTGCCACTCAGGGAAATCTTTCAGCCGACTTTATAGAACTCATTTTCCACTAAGAGAAAACGAGACCCAAGTTACACAGCAAATACATCCGGGCATGCCAGAGGCCCAGCAAGAATGCTGAAGCTCAGCCTTTAGCACTCCCACGTCAAAGGGTCCAGCTGTTTCCTGAAGACCACATGGCACTGCTGCTGACCACAGCTGTCTCCATGATAGTCATGATGGGACCTTGAGTTACCAGAGTGCAGTTTGAGGACATCAGCATTTACACATGGGTTCTCATTCTCATAGCAACCATGGGCACAGATGCCGTTCTTCTGAGAAGATGGGTTGATGTTCTAAGTATCGGCTAGGTAGGCACTGCAAAGATGTGAATGAGAACTGTGCACATCTCACACACAGACCTCTGCTTTTTACCACCACTGTCTTCTTGGGTAACTCTTTAGATTCCCGCTCTCAGCAGAAGCTAGGAGATTTCTGGACAATCCTCCACTACCACAGGAGTCAAACTCACATCAAATTCCAAACTCTGCTTCCCATGTCTTCCTTCAGGATCCTGGAGCAGGCCCTAAGCTTTTGTATTTGAAGTTTATTGGAGTTTATTTTTAAAGTCCTCTTGGAAAAATACCCAAGTAAAATCCTGCTTTCTATTCATACGGAGGGATTTATTTTTGTCAGTATTCATTAGCTCTCTGATTCAGCACACAACAAGCTACAAAACAACAGGTTATTCAAAGACAGCATCTCATTGAAAGACATGGGCCATGTTGTCTTTTAGGAGACACAGTCTTCAGAAAGCCTCCAGCAACAGCCATATCATGGGATCAGAAGCTAAAGCACTGACTGTACACCATGCCTTTGTGAATCTCAAAAGTGACCGACGTCCCTGGATTATTGTGATAGGTTCTGAATAGACATGGGTGAGAAACAGATCTTATTTAAGTAGACATTGGGAATCCGAGGAGGTTTCCCTGAGTCACTGACTCCTAGGTATCCCCATAGTGAGCTACCTGTTTAGCTGAACTTCTTGACTCATTTACTGTGGTGTGAGTACAGTCTAATCAAAGAGGCTCAAGTGCAAATCCTCTTCTCCCTGTCTGTACTTCCAAGGCCTCATCATGCTAGCCTGGGGACTGAACTCAGGTCCTCATGCTTGCACAGCAAGTACTTTATGACTGACACATCTCCCAGACTTGGAGACTGAAGCTTCATGGACTGTATAGCATGCAGTTCAGACACATCAGACATGATTATGCAATGGGCAAGGCTGTCATTCAGATAACCTCAGAGTGTGTTTGATGATAAGTCAGAGTAGAAATGCTTATTTCGTTGTATATAGCTTACTATATTAACCAACCTCTGTAAGCAGAGCTGTTGAGGAAGCTGATACATATTTAATGAGCAGAGATGTCACTGTTATGAACTGGGCTAATTCCATGGTTTGGTAAGAAAGCTACTTTGGATTATCAACAATAACACAATCAGGACTCAGGGTCTGGGTTCAAGTGATAATGTATTTGCATTTGACGGGTAACATCAAGATCAGGGTTTGATTCCTAGAACCTATATCAGAATAACAGGCTGATGGTGCATGTTGTAACCCAGAGCCAGGGAGGCAGCGACAGGATGGTTGAGTCCCAGTGTCATTCCAGTCCAGCCTACTTGACAAGTATCACGTCAGAAAGACACTCTCCTGAAGAGGAGGCTGCCGCTCCTGAGGATGGCAGCCCAGGTTAACCCCAGCCTGCATGTGCATGCATATTAGTTTGTGTGTGGACATGTATACCCGGATGTACAGACATACACACACAGGGGTGAGGAGGGAAAGAAGGAAGAGGTAGAGAGAGAGAGAGAGAGAGAGAGAGAGAGAGAGAGAATGAAAGATAAGATAAAAAGAAAACAAAAACAAAGTTGGATGAGCAAGGAGGTATCAAGGATCTAGGAAGAATTGGGAGAGAAGAGAAACATGGTAAATATATTTCATAAAGAAATGATGGATATAAACGTAAGACTCGGGGCATATAGCATTCAAAAAGCAGTTCCTAATTTGCTTCCGTTGCAAGCAAATGAAATAGATGGTGTTGGGAGACTGAAGCTCAGAGTAATGCAGTGGGGAAATTCATTTGTTCCCATTAAACCTGGTCACCAGAGTTCCCAGCCTTAGCACCATCCACAATTACTCCTTGAGTCACCTGACACACTGCCTTGAAAAGAAAACAACAACAATAACAACAACAACAACAACAACAGCAGCAGCAACAACAACAACAACAAAAACCCTGCTTCTGAGTTAAGAAAATCGCTGGCCTGAGCTGTCGGTATAGAGCTGTTGTGTCCATCAGCCAGCCTGCAAGGGCTCATGGTGTTCCCTCTGTGTCTGAACATACCTTCTGTGCCCCCCTCAAGATGATTAAATCTCAGAAATAACATTCTTACATCCACATGCATTTTAAATGCTTCCATTTACTTACTTATTCATATGTGCACATGTGTATGCATGTGTGACTGTGTGTGTGTTGCACACAGGAACATGCCTGGGCATGCATGTGGTAGGTTGGAGGACAACAGTTCCCTCGTTCCACTTTGTGGTACCTGGGAATCGAATTTATAACATCATGCATTAGAAAGTGTCTTTACCCATTGAGCCATCTTGCCAACCCTTACAGAGTTTACAGAATAGAAAACCTGTTTTCCAAACACAGTTCAGGATACCATTTTTGCATCTGAAAAGTTAGTGGCTTCTTAATATTATATAGTCAGTCAATTTCCCACAGAGATTTTTCTGACTAATTCACTAAAACTAAAAACTTACTTTTCAAACAAGGTATATATATATGATAATGTAATGACATGGCTTTCTAAATTTGGGGGGGGGATGTGAGATAGAGTTACATATAGTTCAGGTTAGCCTCAAAATTGCTGTATAGCTGAGGATGACCTTGAACATCTGATCCTTCCATCCTCTATTTGAGTTCTGAACTACATAGGTGTGCTCCACCACACCTTGTTTGTGTAGTACTGGCATGGAACCCTGAGCTTGGTGTCGGATCGCCTTCCTCTCCTCTTGTTTTTTGCTCGCTCTTGGATGCCTACAGAGTTGATGCTCTTGTCATTATTGGGAGTGTTTTCCAGTCTGACGTTGTTACTTTCACTACCTTGGCATTATCTATTGTGATTGTCTCATTCCCTAGAAATTGATGTTGGGACCCAGAGATCACCAACCACATCAGGATGTGATTCTTAGTGGGAGTGCCCCAAAGACAGCCTCTGTGCTACACCAGCCATCACTAGTCATGCCTTTCAGTCTTAAAAGACACGGCTAACCCCTGCAGTTGTCTGCATTCAGTATTGTGATAGGCGTTGCACCTGGGTGGATGTCTACTCTCCTTTTCACATGGGTTAGTTGGGGAAAACTTAAAAAAAAAAAATAAAAATTTTTCTCATCAAGTATTTATAGGAAAAATTACCCACGCAAAACAAGCTCGCTGCTTCCCTTTTATCTATCTACTAAGTCAGTTCCTTCACCTCCTTCCAAAGTGATCAGTTATGTTTTCCTTCCTTGGTGGTAAATATCACAACATGTATTCTATTGAATCCTGAGTAGTCATTAGCCGTTTGAGTCTTACTCTATCCATGACTGGTAGGAACCTCTTCTAACTGGTATCTTAATCCATGTAGCAAGATTCCAGAAGCCCTTCATTAGCTTCCAGATCGCTTCATGTAAACATGTAAACCTTCAACCAGTAGTTGAATGGTGGGTGTGTGGAAGGGTGAGGAATAATTGGACTCCACAAGATTTTGTTTATTTGTTTTTTAAAACTGCATGTAAGTGTGTGTGTGTGTATGTGTGTGTGTGTGTGTGTGTGTTATGTACCTGTGTGTATGTGGGTGCATGCATTGTGAGCATGCAGAAGCCAGAGGAGAAGTTCAATGTCCTAATTCCCTTTTAATGGAATCTCTCAGTGAACCTGGATCTCTCAATTTCATCTCGACTGGCTGGCCAGAGAGCTCCCATATTCAGATCTTGGTGTTTGTGCAGTATGTGCTCTCACTATTGAACCATCTCTCCAGCCCTGGCTCCAGAAATTTGACTGTAACCACTAGCGCTCAATTTTAGAGGTGCATCACAAGAGTCTGTTACATGCGCAACTTGCTAAATATGCGTTCACTTTTCCCCTCTTGCATTTTTCTTTCTCTCACCTTTGAAAATCCTCTCCCCTCTCCAGATCACTGCAGCCACTGCTAAAGAATTATGTCTCTCCTTTAGCACCAAAGCCTGACTCTCAGAGCAGAACACAAGGCAGTTGAGTGCTGAGAAGAGGGGAAGCTTTAGGAAAGAATGGTGAGAAAATGATATTAGCTTTTAGAAAAGCTTCCCAGGGCTCTCAGCCAGGTCATGGTTACAGGATGCAATGGGATGGATTTTAGAGAAGAGCATGTAAGGTCTGCTCTGATCTCCTGCTGTTTTAGAAAACCAGAGAAACATGCTTTTATTAGGTAGTCTCTAAGAGGCAAAGTGCAGTGGTGTGGCTCATGGCATCCTGAGGCTTTGGATCCTGACTTCCATGGAAAAATCTATGATCTTTCCAGCCATCAGCTGTCCCTGGTACATCCTGTCTCACAGGAGAAGCCGCTTTCCAGCTTTTGTGCATCAGAGTGTAAAGTGTCTAGGTGTGGGGGGCATAGCCCAGTGTTGGAGCAACCAGAAGCATTCATTAAGCACACACACACACACAAACACACACACACACACACACACACACAAACACACACACACACACACACACACACACACACACACACGGGGGGGGATGGGGAGGGGAGGAAGGGAGAGAGAAAGTAGATTCTAAACTTGTTCATTCCTGGATCTCCCTACCCCCAGGCTTTCACAATAAACAGGTCTGTGACAGGGCTACACTCATATACATTTTAAACAAAAGAATTCTGATGTAATCCAGACATTAGTTAATATTAGTTAGTATTTAGGCTGCATTGTAGATGATCTCTATTCAAGGAAACCTTTGAAGATATTCAACACTATGTCTTTTTCAATCACTCTCTACCTTGGATTTTTTAGACAGAGTACCTCAGTGAATTAAGATTACCAATTTGGGTCAGTTGACTGGCATGAAAGCCCCAGGGATTCTCCTTGCTGCCACCCTGGTGCTGTGCTCATGAACATGTTCTACCATACTCCATGTTTAATGTGGGTGCTGGGGAATGAGGCTCAAGATTGTGTGGCAAGCATTTTGCTGGCTGAGATGTTACCTTCGCAGCCAGCACTTCATGTTTTTAAAGAAAGCATGGGACGGTCGTGTACTCAGTACCCATGCATGCCTATGCCAACATCATTCTCCCCGTTCCTCCAGCTTGCATTGCTGTGGTAAGTCTGTTTGTCATAGCCGTGGGCCACAATCCACTCAGCATTTTTAGCTAACGTCTGCAGTTTTCATTAGGGTCTGCATTTCTCCCTGTTGTACTTTTCAATTTCAGAATGCTTTAAAACTTGTTTTCCATTTAATCTCTCTGCCTTTCTGGTCCTTGAATAGGGTGGTTAGATTAAAGCAGTCAAGATCTCTGTGGAACTCCAAATACCCAGCAGTCTGCAGAGTGGCTGCCGATCGATTGTGCCTATGTCATTGCTCATGACTGACAGGGCAAGATTCTTATCAAAATCAACTTCGGTGAAGCTCCTGGTCACCATTTGGGGGTGTTGTATTGAAAAACTCGCATAGCCTATGTGTAGTCACTATTCAGGGTTTTCTACCCTATTTTCTAAAAATAATTGCTACTGATAAATTTTCTATTACACTCCCAAAGACGCTGCTCACGCTTAGCAGTCTTGTATGTTGTTAGGTTGCATGTTTTAATCTGGTCTCCAACCAAACTGAACTGTCTGTCACCTCACCCCAGTCCTCAGTGCATTCATGCTGAGATCTGCACCTAGAAACTGACAAAAGAAATTCTCCGTGTGTCTTTCAACCCCCACCCCATTTTCTTCTGTGTCGCTTCATGCACATTGTACTCCTACCCCAACATACCCTTCTCATGCCTTCTCCATCTCCTCATCCTTCTTTCTGTGCTGCCCCTGGCTCTGAAGACAGAGATTCTGTTCTATTTCAGACCTTCTTCTCAAATGTCACAGCTTATACAAAACACTGTACTATTTGCACATTGACTCCCAGGGCTCTCAAACCACGCCCTCTCTTGTTCAGTGTATGTCCATGGCTTCTCAGTGAATTAGGAATTAAACCTTCACTTTGGCATGCAAGGTCTGTACCATCATGTTCCATTCCCTGCTCACTGTGGGCTAGCGACTGGAGGCATGATCACGTCCTCCCCAAATCTTCCTAACTACCACACGGCATCGATTCCATTCACTAGTCACAGATGCATGACATATAGCCATACCCACTGAGATCTTCGAGGTAATTCTGCTAATGTTGACGAGACACTGCCAGCTTATCCGCTCATGTGCATTGGTTTAAGTGATGATGCAGAAGGAGCAGGGAGGAAAGATAGCGCTGCCTTAGCATGACAAGGGCAATGGTAAATCATTTATATGACTGCAGCAAGGAAAGGATTCAGCAAACACAGCAACTTATAAGCATCTGCTGTGCACGCAGGAACATGGTTGGGTAGCACTGCCTTGGTGATGCTGAGGCAGCAGGATCTTACCGGACATATCACATACGGTGAACCCATTCACATCATACTCTCTGCCCACTCATCTCCCCCGTGCTCTCCCAGCTGATCCTGCTCTACTCCATGTCAGGTATATTAGCTTACATTGGATTTGAGAGAGATAGCTATGCAGAAATTACTTCACGTTTATATATAACATCTGTAGTTCATTGAGAGAGAGAGAGAGAGAGAGAAGATGGAAACTGGAAGTGGGTCCATGATTTGGAGCCTGTGAATAGTGCTGCTGTAACACGGGTGTGCTACATATAACTGGATTGTATGGTAGATGTATTTTTAAGTTTTTGAACTTTGACTAGAACACCATCTTTAATTGAAAGAACAACTAGAAGACAAATTTAAGTATTTCATAGGTATTTTCAGGAAATTAAAGGGGATCAATGTTATGAAAGTAGCAGACATTGTATTTTGCTCCTGTTCAAGTTGCCGAGTTTAACCTACCACCATGAGTGGGGCAGTTCCTGACAGCTGGCTTTATATCTTTTGCAGGCTTTTGGGAAATACTCATGATGATAGTAAGAAACACAGCATCTTTGCCCATTAGGTAATAACATTTGTTGGCATTTGAAATACTTGCATGACTCAGTGAGCAAATGTTTTTGTGTGAACAAATTTCTTTGACTTGCAGTGGTATAAGTCTTTCAAAGAACAAGATAAACCAATGGATCTGTTATCGAGTATAAGACACTCATTGATATGATTTCAAATGTCATATTTCTACCAATGTGTAAACCAGTACCGTCCTTTGAGCATTACCATGGTGCTGGAGAAGACTGTCACATTTACCTAGCATAGCTATCAAGATTTTCGTTTGGAAAAGAATGTCATGTCCACAGAAGGGCATGTTTCCTCCACATACACCAACCAGTTAGAGCAACAGACTGAATCAGAAATGAGAATCCACTTGTCCTCTTTTTAATCCAAAAAAGATTTAAAATACTATTAAATGCTCCAAATATTTTCACTATTAACCTTTTTATTAAATGTTTTACTAACTATATTAGTATCAGAATAATAATTAATAATAAAATATTAACCTCTTAAAATATTTTCATGCTGAATGTTATTTAGGTTAATGTATAATGAGGTGATTCTTGTTAGTTTTAATGAATTAATAAATATTTTAAGCAACCCAATTTTAATCTAAGCTACAGTAGACATCAAGAGATATAACACAATTTGCCTAATGGAAGCCCTTCGGGGTCCTCAGCTGTGTTTCAAGTTATGTGGAGACTTTGAAATAAAAAGCTAAGGGTTTTCAAAAGCTTGTGATCTGTGCCTCTTTGTTAGCTGTTCTGTCAAAAAATCCAAGTGACTAGTGCCTCGGTGCCTCCAAAATGGAGGAAAAACTAATTTCTAAAGATTGCCTTGTTTTCAAGGGCAAGAGGTAGACCATGTCTCCCTTTTTTGTGATTGGTGGAGGTAGACCTCTATCCTTCCTTTTCTCCCTCTTCTTTTGTCTGTTTTTCATCTGCCTCCATTTTTATCATTATGTTACTGTGTTATTTGGGTGGCTGGAACCTTGGGCTTTGCACATGCTCACCTTGCCAGTGTGCTAATATCGTATACCCAGAGCATTTCATCCCCTCCTCCATCCAGCTGCTAGCCACAAGTCCTTTTCTAAATTCCTCATCTTGTCTCTCTTCTGGTAGATGGATGTTTGCTGGGAACATCCTGTCTTAATCAGTGTTCACTTACAGTTTCCCAGCTTGGGTCCCTTTAGGTCCTAGAATGCTTGTGGTAGTGTCATAGAGTGCCTCTCTGGCCTTATTCTTTCTTTCTTGCCCAAATAGATCTTTAAGGATAGCGCGAACAAGGGGGTTTTCTATTACTTAGTTATTTAAAAATGCAGACTTGATTTAAGAAGTATAGTTATATTAAATATATTCAGCTGCCACTCTAAAATTAAAACAGACCCACAGGGAAGGTGGATGCACAATGATAGAGCGGAACATGGTGATAGTGGACTGTTCGTGTGTGGGAAGATGTCTCAAAAGATGAGGTGGAGTGTGAGAGAAGGGGATGCACAATGCCAATGTATGTGCACATCCACTCACTCACACCACATGAATATATACGTATACCAAAGAAGACAGACAGACAGACAGATAGACACACACACACACACACACACACACACACACACACACACACAACCTCTAACTCCAAAGGACCGCTTTCCACTATCTCATGTATGTTCAGAATGATACATTGTTAAATTCACACTTACAGGGTAGACATGGTTTCCCTGTTCACTTACCATACGGTTATATAATAGCAGCATACTGCCCAATGACTATGTTAGCAACTATGCTTTCTTCTGTGACTGCAGAAAGCTACACGTACAGTAGAAAAGCAGTTGCTGCAAAGAAGAGGAAATAGTGGCAAGGACAAGTCAGGGCACACGCGTAGCTCCCATCCTTAAGCTCAGAGATCTGTGTAAACAAACATTGATTCAGTGGTTCACTATTTCTGCAATGTTCGTGGTCTTTTACTCCAGCTGTAGTTGTTTGCTCCGTCGAGGGAATAAGCAACAGGGAGGGAAATATGATGCCTCTGAGTCAACTCCTTTTTGTGAGGATTTCAAGTGCGTTCTCCAAAGGCCTTAGAGGTGTCTGGCACTGTCACATGGCCATCTTTCAAGGGGATTTGACAGAAGTCATGGCAATTTTAACCCCTAAAATGGAAAAGCTAAGGAAGAAAGCACGATGAATACCAACCACATCCGTGCAATTTCGAAAGTGAGGGCATAAGCAAAAAGGAAAGGGGAAGAAGATGAAAGGTGATAGGAGAATTTAATAACGGTAATAATCCTTTCAATACATCATAGGAGCCGTTGCTGGGTAGTGTTGTGTGTGACTCACATACATCATCTTGTCCGTACCTCATAAAAACCCTGGAAGGAGAAAGCACTATTCTACAAGGAGACAGCGCTGTCCTTTGTTTTTAGGGGACAGACACCAAAGTGAATTTCTTGCCCAAGATATTGCAGTATATCCAGCATTCAAGCAATGCTGGCTCTGGCTTCCCTCTTCCTTTCCTTAAGACAATCACTTAGAACATGATGTTTCCTCACGAAAGATCCCATCCCACACTCCTGCCAAGTGCTGCAGTGAGTTACAAATGGCCTGAAGGACAGTGGGAATTTCCAGACCTTGGTTAACGAGGCAGATTGGATCCAGGGTGTCTAAGTGGCTCTAGCAAGAGCTGCAGCCCTTCCCTCTACCTGAGACCTGTCCTCTCTACAGGTTTTCTGCTCTTAGGACCCATTGCTCAATTCGCAGTTCTGACCTTGATGCCCCGGTGGCTGCTGTACTGGTAAATGCTGTGAGAGGCCCTTTTGCTTTAGGAGGCTCTATTGATAAGGGCCTTGTGCAGGCCTATTTGTTTGTTTAGAGTTGGCCTACAGTTACCAATTAGCCTAGGCCAATTATTTTAGTTTCTTTGTGCAAAGTCATCTTCCAGACAGTGCCCTATCTTGTAGGCCAGTTAACTTTCACTGAGAAACTCTGTCCCACAGAGTCTAGCTGTTTTTATGAGCACCCAAGATTTTCATTTTGTCAGGAAGTAACAATGAATATTAGGAAGCAACATAAGCAAATGATCTCTGATCTGCCAGGTAAGGTTGTACCTTGGTTATTTTCCATCTCTAGCATCTAGTATACACGAATCATTCACTGTTAATAGACTCACTCAACAAATACCTGTTGAGAGCTAATTATGTACAAAGCACTAAGCATATCAGTATGGAGGTAGATGGGGTTGGTATATTTACAAAACATGTTTTTTGTGGGAGGCAGATCATGATCAAATACAGAAGAACTAAATGCCCATCAGTAAGAAACTAGATACAGCAATAATGGTGAACAGTCTATTGCTACATCCGACTCTGTGGCTAGATCCGCTGTGCATGACTGTCCCAGCACACACCGAGAAGCTGGAAAAAATGATCTGTGATGATAGGAGTCGGGCTATTGGTTGTCCTTGGAGAGCATTAGGATAAAAAAAGCGGGGGGGGGGCGTGAGATGACACAACAGGTAAAGCTGGCTACTGTCAAGTCTGACAGGCAGAGTTCCATTCCAGATCCATACGGTAGGTAGAGATGATTCCCATAGACTGCCTTCTAACCAACACATGCCCACGGTGGAACAAGTCCATGCACATGAACACAGACATGCGTACACACACACACACACACACACACACACACACACACACACACACACACACACGAGATAAACACATATGTAGTAAAATGGTTTTTAAAAAGAAAAAAGGTTCTATTGCTTTGCAGAGAAGGAACTGAGAACCAACTAATATTCAGAAATGAGCTCTATTTCAAGAGAGACCTTGTAATAGGGGAGGCCATGATCCAGCCTTGAAGTGTGAGAGCAATGAGTGGGGCTAACGTCAAAGACATGATAGGGCCTTAAAGGGAAAGAGAGGCTTCCCTGTAAAACCCGGAGAGAAGATCCTTTAAGATAGCTTAAAGTAAAAGAGTAAGAGAGAGATAGCTACCATGTACAACATGATGGGATCCTGAAGGGAAAGAAGGGAGGAAGGAAAAAAGGAAAGGGAGAAGTAGGAGGAGCAATCACTTTTATAATTTCAGGAGAAGGGAGTCTGGCGGTGTAAGCAGCAGAGATAATGAAAAACATCTGTGTCCAAGTCCCTTCTACATCCGGACTACATCAGTCAGAGACAGAGACCAAACCATGGTGAAGGCATGGCCTGATTCCTGAGACAGGGAAAGGTACCTAGAATGTCCGTGATCTACAAAGAGGTCTATAATGTTGGAATCCTGCAGGAGTTTCTCAGGTCTGTGCTCTCACTATGTTATCTTGGTATGAGAGCTGGTTACATTGGAAAGTTAACTTTGTAAGAATATATGTATACTGCTCTTGATGTATTTTTTCTATGCATGTATATTATGATCCAGTCAAACAAATGTATGTTAGATAATCCAAGTATTGACAATGGTACTAGCTTTAGGGCAATTCTCAGGACCAGTGCAATGTGACAGAGATTAGCCTGGGGACATTAGCTTGACACTTGGTCTGGAAGGGCTCCCCTAGAGGCATGGGGCTGGGTTAGATTCTTGGGTAGTGGCTATAGGAAAAAGTAGAAAGAGGACCTCATCAGGGAGCAGCCAGGGTAAAGCTTCAGACAGCAAAGGCCCCAGAGCATCCGTAAGGCAGCAATGTGCTAGGGTGGGGCAGAATGCATTCTGGGGCAGGGCTGAATGGGACAGGGCAAAGCAGAGTGCAGCTTCGGCGAGGACCTTTGAAGTGTTTAGCTACTGTCTCCCCAAAATTAACTTGACTGGGTGTGACAGGCCGTGGGCTAAGTCCCCATTCCCTTTTAATCTTCCAAACAATCCTGGGACACAAGTCTTATATAATCCCCGTATTTTTTATACGAGGAGCCAAGGCTTAGGAAATGCAGCTTTTCCAAGCTTGGAAGTAGGTGGGCACACCAAAACATGAATCTCTCTGTCCCTTTGATCCTAAGCGTGTTGGTCTGAACTCCAACCCAACTCGGAAGTGTTGTACGGTATGCGACTCCTTCAAAGTACCGAGAACACTGTAACACTCTACATAGAGGCTGTTGAGAAAGAGCAGGTGAGCTGAATTTTACAGATGTTTGCAGTTGCTCCCAGTCCGGTCCTATTAAGGGAACAATGTGTGCAGTTTAATGGTAAGACCCATGCATAGCTGTGAGCATAGGCTGAACACTCACCCCATGTCAGTTCTGGCTCTGAGCACCCCCACTGCAGTCTTATGCAATCAGCTTTGGTGCCATGGCACGGAAGCAAACAGGGAGATAAATACGGTTCCTCTTTGCCTGATGAGACAAAGCTAGAGAGTTTACAGATTCACCGTCCTATAGTAAGGGAATTACGGTAAGTGCCAATAGGAAGGAAGCAAGAGGAGACTTCAGGCTCTGCTGCCAGAGTTATACTTGCTCCCCCACCGCCGCTGCGAGCTGAATGCTCTCAAAGGCTTTTTGAAAGCAGAATTTGGTCCATGACACCATTAACTTCGAGAAGCCAATTGGCAGAGATAGCGGTTGGATCTTAAATACGTTATGCGGTCATCAAATCATACAGGGAAGGGACAGCCTCTAGCTCCAAAGCTTAGTCCTGCTCCTCTGGTCAGTGGCCAGTCTTTATCCCTAAGATTTATACTGTTAAGGTCTCCCTCGTTATTTTACGCTCCCGCTGTGTAGCTGGACTTAGGCATACACCAAGGAAAATGAACTTCAAGTTTGAATTACGCCTAGATCAAAGGTTAATTCAGAGCAAGTAAACCATTCATTATGTGTACTTGGTAGCCTATTTACATTGTGTGTGTTCAAAAGGGCCCAGATCTGTCCCCTTCTTGCTTTTCTTAAGATTTGTATATTCTGTAGTTTCTCTCGGAAATCCTAGAATATAATTTGGTCTAGCTTTATACGCTTTTCCTTTTCCATATAGATGGAAAGTCTCTAAGGATACGCCTCCATGCCTTTAGCGTGCCCAGTGCTTTGGCCTGGTGAATGAGATCAAGGAATAGCTGCGGCTCTTTGACTACTGAACCCTTAGGTTCTGGCGGAGCTCTGCATGCACGCTGGGCTCTTTGTCAATGCCCCCATGCTTATTTATTGGGCGTTCAGATAATGGATTTGGCTTCAGTCAGCAATCAGTCTTGATCACTCAGATGGTGTGGGCTCCTAATTTTATTTCGATTACTAAAGACCAAAGCTTACCCACCTTGTCTCACAGAGCTAGGATTGATGTGAGTTGGAAGGAATCCTAAACATAAAGTCCTTGAAATGCCCCGGCTTGTCCTGCGCAACTAGGAATTCTGATGTTAGTGAGTTCCACCTAACCCGCTCTGGAGGGACTCATGCTGGCTTGTGATTGTGTTCCGTGCTGTGGGCACAGTTCCATTCAGAGTCACTGTGCAATAGTCCTGGGTCTGAACAGAACAGCGTAACTGAAGATGTGTGTTCTTTCCATGTTCTCAGGCTATACCATTCAATTTGATAGCCCCAGCCACCTGCAGTGATTCAACTGTGATATCGTAGAAGAGGAAACTATGGCTTCTCTCCAAGATACAGCATTACACAAATGATATAGCTCATTGGAAGTTCACGTCATGATTATATGTGAAAGTGGTTTGGGGACACATTAGTTAAAATAAAGCATTTTAAAGATAATGTCAACTTTTTAAAACTTTACAGATATTACTGATATGGAGTGGCGGATTCCCTAAAGCATGGCAAGGATGAATCTTGAGACAGGGGAGTCCTTAATGCCTGCTGCACTGGCATGAGGATGATCCCAGTCCCACGGACAGGTAGAAACCGGAGATCCCAGCTCCATGTTTGCATAGAAACCTGTGATCCCAGCCCCATGTACACATAGGAACCTGTGATCCCAGCCCCATGTACACACAGGAACCTGTGATCCCAGCACCATGTACACATAGAAGCCTGTAATCCCAGCCCCACGGACAAGTACACACATAATCCCAGCACTGAGGAGGCAAAACAGGACAGTTCCCTGGAACTTGCTAAACAATCAGCCTAGCTTTTTCTGCAAACCTCAAGTCCTAGTGAGCACCCTGCTTCAAAAAACATGATGAAATGAATGCCTCCTGAGAAAGAATATACAAGGTTGACCTATGGACTCTTCATACCTATACACTTATGAACAAACATACATGCATATACATACAAGAAATTTAGTAAACAAGCATGAATCTCATCAAACTTAAATCTTTTCATCTTCCCTTGCTTCCATATCCCTCCATGCCCAGTTCTCCAAAAGGTAGAAACTTTAATCAGAGTACCCAGCTGCCAGTTATGAACCTTCTAAGAACCCTTCTTGTTTTATTTCTGCAGTAGAAACTCAGATGAGGTTTTAGTCTCCTAGAGCTTTAAACTATTTTTTTTCTTATTTATTTATTTATTTATTATTGGATATTTTTTATTTACATTTCAAATGTTATTCCCTTTCCCGGTTTCCCTGACATAAGCCCCGGATATGATCCCCTTCCTCTTTTTCTATAAGGCTGTTCCCCTTCCCAGACTAACCCCTCCCTTCCCGCCTTCCCGCCCTGACATTCCCCTACACTGGGGGAAGGGAGGGTCCAGCCTTCACATGACCAAGGGTTTCTCCTCCCATTGGTGCTCAACAAAACGATCCTCTGCTACAGATGCAGCTGGAGCCATGGGTCTGTCCATGTGTACTCTTTGGATGGTGGTCTAGTCCCTGGGAGCTCTGGTTGGCAGGTTTTGTTGTTCTTATGGGGTTGCAAGCCCCTTCAGCTCCTTCAATCCTTTGTCTAACTCCTCCAATGGGGACTCCATTCTCAGTTCAATGGTTTGCTGCTAGCATTCACCTCTGTATTTGTCAAGCTTTGGCTGTTTCTGTAGGTTTGTTTGGGTCCTGCGTCCGCTCTGCCTCAGGGCTCAAGCGGCTGAGGGTGCTCAAACTTACCTATGCCGCTGCTGCCAGACAGGTGTCTGACTGCGAGAAGCCATAGGACTGCGTTCCGGGGGTGGGGAAGCACAGTCTGGGGCATGTGACACAGCCGGAGCTGGCCCAGGCGTCCCCGGGCCTGCAGGGAGACTCTTGGGCGTCCAGGCACCACTGGGATGCCGTGGAAGTGGTGAGAACCGAGTGAAGGTCTGCGGGGCTGGATATAACCTGGGTCCAAAGGGAAGAGGGAAGGTTCCGCCTGGTCCCTCAAGGAAGAGTCCTTGGTTTGCAGAGTCAGTCTGTAGGTTTTGTGGTGGTGGCTGGGAGCGTAGGAGACTAGAAGGAGGTTCTGTAGGTGAAGGGCTTCTCTAGGGCTCCCCATGGCAGATCCTGATGAAAAGAGACAGTTTATAGTTTTAAGGAGTTTATTGTTATGGCAGAAAGTGGTTAAATAAAACCATATCCCACTTCTCAGAGTGGGCCTGAGATTAAATACCTTTTGCAGGAAGGAGTGTCTGGGAAGGAAAATTCATTGGCTAAGCCTCCAGAGCTCTGTCTTGAGCCTATGTGATCTGTGGCCATATCCTCTACTTGTGGAGAGGCTCAGGCTGTTGTGCTTACATGACTGATGGCCACAAATCTGTGGAGGGCTGTGGGCTAGTGACTGGACTGGTTTCCAGGGAGGCAGGCAAAAAGCCTACCAGCCCTTCAGGGTCATCAGGGTTTCAAACCTCCTCAACCAGGAACCAGGGTGCCTTTCACTGATCTACAGTTTTCTACTTGTATTTATTTCTAATGATAGAGGCATTCAAAATCCATAAAGAAAAACAGTACTTCTTTAATTAACAGACAAAACCATGTGTGTTGTATGCAACCTGCTTTATATCATGCCCCCACCATGTTACAGGTTAAACGTAAGTGGCAAAGAGAGCATCTCACACAAATAGCATTTTGTAGTAGGAACACTCACCATGCAGCCTCCAAGCTGTTACAGAATGCATCATCTGAGCTACAGAGGTAGTTCTGTGGCAGAATGCTTGCCCTAGCATGCAAGAAGAGAAAAAAAGTGAGAAGCATAGGCTCAATCCATAGAATCAATCTCTCTCTCTCTCTCTCTCTCTCTCTCTCTCTCTCTCTCTCTCTCTCTCTCTCTCTCTCTCTCAGGGAATATGCACACGTGCTCATACACACATACATGCATGCACGCACTCTAATTGCTGTAGTCACCCTGCCATGGTGGCCAGATATCACGGTGCTACTGGAAAGACCATGGTAGTCAGGAGCACGTCATCATCCATTTTGAATTGTGACAGTGTTCAAAGTCTTTTACCTTTTTAGAAGTCAGGAACCTGAACTTTCCGTAGTGTATTAACTTTATCTAATGTCAACAGAATCTACAGCTGTTTCAAGGCCACCCACAGATAGCATCTTCCCTGCACTTTGTTCATTCAGTTAAATCAACATTAATTGACTGCTTGTCACATGTAAGACACTACGGAGGCTCCAGGGAAACCTTTAAAAAGATAGCAAAATGGGCTTAACACATTAAGTCACAACCATGAGTCGTAAAGATAAATGCTTGCCTTTGAGTCATGTGTGAGGAGGTCTTAGTCGGAGCTGGGGTTTCAAATACTTCTTATGTCAGCCTTGATCATGTTGATGGAAGACAGGACATTCACAAACAGAGGATAGTCAGCATAGATCTTATAGGACTGTTTTCCTTGGAGACTACCTTGCCCCCTGTATCCCCTGACTCCTGGCCAGGAGTATGCTCACAACACCATAAGTTCCACAGACTCTGCAGGATACATGCTGCAAGGTGTTCAGACTTCTAGAGACCCTGCAGGTAGAGCTTCCGTTATGCACAGTGGAGCTTCTGAAATGCATGATGGAGTGTCAGCTAGGCACCATTCCAACAGCAGGCCCTTCTTTAAAGTTATAAGTAAATAAACACACAGACCTGCTTGTTTGTTTGGTGGTATTTGCTGATTTCTGCAGTATAAATAGTCCCGTGTGGCTCATAACACCAGCCAATGATGCATCCATAAATGTGAATCTGAAAAGAGACATGACCCACTTCTCTACAGATTCTATATTACAAGCCCTGTGCCTATAAATAACCATGGGCACAGATCAAAGTAAGAAATGAAAAGAATAGCAGATTCTGAATATAACCAAGCACCATTCCCTAAGGAATGTTTTAATAGCCAAATCTTTTTTAAAAGTTAGGAATAAATAAATAAACCTACTTGATGGTGCCTGCTAATTTCTGTGGTAAAAGTATTCCTATGTGGTTTTAAAGCAATGTATCTAACTGTGGCTTGTATCAGTTTTAGCAATGACTGTGTTCCATACGCGTTCAGAGAGTTTGCTCATGAATCAGGCCAGCCCACACTCTGAGAAGTGGGCATATTTACTGTGAAGTAGTCATGTACCTGTTTACATGAAGCCTTCAAGGTTCTCTTTCTCTCCCTCTGCAGATCAGCAAACAGCAGCTGCAGACTGTCAAGGACCGATTCCAGGCTTTCCTCAATGGGGAGACCCAAATCGTGGCAGATGAAGCCTTTATGAATGCTGTCCAGAGCTACTATGAGGTAAGCGCAGCCTACAGAATGAAGCACCAGCCTAGACTACTGATCTGAGAAAGAGAGAAGAAGGTATAGCACCTTGGCGGATGCAGAGGTGTCAGCAGTCATCTGACAAGGCACACTACAGTTCTGTGGTAGGGAGGGACGCAGATAGCACCTGCTCTTGTGCCTCCGATTGATGACTCGGTAGGCAGAGTGCTTGACACACGTGCCTGAAAACTTGAGTGGAATCCTTAGCTCCACATGAAAGTCTGTGTTCCGTGTTATATACTTGCAATTCCAGTACTGGGGAGGTAGAGACAAAAGGATTCCTGAGGTTCACTGGTGTCTTAGTTAGTGTTCTGTTGACATGAAGAGACACCATGACCATGACAACTCTTATAGAAGAAAGCATATCGATTGCGGCTTGCAGAAGTTTAGTCCATTATCATTGTGACAGGAAGCATGGTGGTACCCAGTCAGACATGGTACTAGAGAAATATTTGAGAGTTAGAGACTCTGGGCTTGGAATGGGTTGTTTAAAACCTCAGAGCCCACTTGCTATGACACACTTCCTCCAACCAGGCCACACCTTTGAATCCTTTCAAATAGTGCCACTCCCTGGTGATCAAGTATTCATATGTATAAGCCTATCGGGGCCATTCTCATTCAAACTTCTATAACTGAGCAGTCAACCTATCTCTGAAAGCCTTAGGTGTCTTCCAGGAAGAGACTCTGTCTCAAAAAAAAGAAAAAGAAAAAAAAATGGTTCCAGAAGAATGAGATCCAAAATTGATTTTTAACCTCCACATATACATGTACACAAGTGTGCATGTACATACATGGACATGTGTACATGAAAAGGCTGCTGTTTTTAAACTCATTTTTATATACTAGCAATGTGCTAAGTGTTACCCTAGAATGTAGAACACGTTTATAGTTGGTTATCAAAACCATTTTCCATTGTATTGACAGACTAAGACTCAGAAAAGGCAAATCAGCTGCTTGAATAAAATATTATGCATAGAAGCTGCCTGGAAATGAAACTGATGCCCTCCTTTTCCCCAGATTCTGAAAGCCAGTGGGAGAGTAATGAGAGAATCTTGTCAGAACAGGGAGCCCCTTCTCATGTTTACGTTCATAGACTGGAGTTTGTAAATCTCTATATTACAAATCTTAATTAGGACGCTCATTTAACTAATGATGCAAATTAAAAGAAAGTGTCATTTCTATTAATTAAAATTGAAAATTAATCATCATCAGCATGCTAATGAGTCTTGGGAAGTTACGATATCTATAGTGATTTCTTAGTTTCATTGATAGTGGCTAGTTTTCTATGAAAGAGCTCCTCCTGGGTCTGGCGAAGCTATGAGGATGAAGAAGGATTGAATCTTTCCTGTTAGGATTTGAGTAGCATAACAAAGAATGGAGGGAAATAGAGTCCAGCTACTGTCTTCAATTAGTGAGGCTTTAGAGAGCTTTGGATTCTCATTTCTGGAAAGGCTAATCCCCTAAAACGCAGGTGGGAGATCAAGATTAGCACTGTGCCAGCAGACTTCCTAGGGGGTGGCGCACCTCTTCCTCCATTTTCCTTCTCCCCTGGGCTGGCAAGAAGCTGGTAACTCTTTCCTAACCCTTGCAAACGCCTCTACCTCTGCCAGGACTTTGCATTGCAGATGACCTGCAGCTAGTTCAAACTGGTTTAGACCTAAAGGGGATTTGTTCAAGAAACTTTGTTTCAAGGTTAGGGCTAGCCTTAGGCATGGTTGCATTTGGAGATGCTGTAGTATATCAATAGAATGCCAATAGTTTGCACCCTCCCTCCATATCTCTGCAGGAGCCGTCCTTCATTCTCTGCATATAGGGGATGCAAGCATGTCCCAACAGGTTAGCAGTTCCAGGGACACACCAAAGGGAACACACTTCTTTGCCTAGAATTGCAAAAACTCTGGGACTTTTTCACAGGGGTTGGGGTTGAACCAGCCTGACTACAAAGCTCAAGACCAGGACTACCTCTGTAGCCTGTGTTTAGGCTCAGGCTATTTCAAGCATTGTAGCAAAGTGTAGGGGTTTCCCAGAGAGAAATTGGGAGTTGTTATTGTCATTTGGTCCAATCTGTATGGCTCTATTCTTAGCAGAGGAAACCACCAACCAACAAGCTTTTTTTTTTTTTTTTTCTATTTCATTCTCATTCTCTCCCTCCCTATCTCCCACCTCCCCTATCTTTCTCCTATTTTTTCTCTTCTGCTCTCTCTTTCCCTCCCTCCCCTCCCCCTCTCTCTTCCTTTCTTCCTTTACATCTCTCTCTGGTGTTTGCAAGTACACACCTGTGTGTGTGTGTGTGTGTGTGTGTGTGTGTGTGTGTGTGTGTGTGTGCATGCTAGTACACACACACACACACACACACACACACACACACACAGACCCATACACACATACACAAACACCCTCCTCCACCCCACTGTACCATTTCTTCCCAGTTCAACCTACCAATAGCAATATTATATTTTAAAGAATAATGAATCTTGTCCTTAAAGATTCTGAGAGTACTACAGTAGATACATCAGTCATAACCATTACCATTGTGTTGCTAGGAGATAAATTGTTTACATACTACCTATTACCATAGTAAAGAGCTCTTAAAGAAAAATAGTCTGAGAAGCAGTGTTCTTTACCCACTTGTGTGCCCATCCACCTCAGTCTGAGCCAAACCAGCCATCTTTAGTTGCAAGGGGGAAGGGGAAGGGGAAGGAGGAACAGAAGGAGGCTAAGTGCTCCAATGACTGTGAAAAGTACACAGGTTTATTTTGTTCCTTCCTAGTGGCCCCAATTGCCAGGGCAAGTCATCAGACTGCAGATTATTCCTTTAGTCTCTTGAGTTAGGGCTATGAGGTTCCAGGGCTTCATCAGATTCTCTCAGATGTAATCCAGTGTCCTTTCACATCCACATGGTCTTCGGGCCAGGCATCAAGTCACCATCAGGATCCCAGGATTTTTTAGATAAATGTCCCATATGTTTGAGTCTACAACTTCTTCATCTATAAAAGTACCCCCTCTGCATATGCATGTGTGCATATGGTAGCTTCATTTCATCCTCTTAATATCAAGCTTTTTCCTTATTCATGTTCCATGTTGGGATACTTCAGTTTGTAAAAAAAATAGTGTGTGTGTGTGTGTGTGTGTGTGTGTGTGTGTGTGTGTGTGTGTGTGTGTGTGAGAGAGAGAGAGAGAGAGAGAGAGAGACAGAGAGAGAGACAGAGAGAGACAGAGACAGAGAGAGACAGAGAGAGACAGAGAGTCTTATTAACTCATGCTACAGCGTACGTATAGAAGTCAGAGAACAACACACAAAGAGCCTGTTCTCTCTCTCCACCTTATTTTTTGAGACAAGGTGTCTCCTATTGCTTTTGCTATAGATTTTTATGTAACTTCAAAGGATTGCATTCCAGTCACCAGGCTTGAGGGATGAATCCCTTTACCTACTAGGGCATCTCCTTGGCCAAGAATAATTTACTTTTCAAGGCAGGTAAAGATCTGCCCTAGTCTCAGTCTGGCAGCAAGAAAGTAGCAGCTAAACCCACCTCCCTGTATGTGCATATCTGTTAGGTATGAATGTGTTCATTTGTAAAACAACCTGGCGAGTCCTTAGCTAATGAATGGACCTCGTGTATCAACATATCTTTCACCTCACATTTGGACTTGTCTAGGAGATTTCAGAAGACTAGGAAAAGGTTATGAATGCCGTGAATAGAACTATTCCCAAGATTGAAGTCTCATGTCACAGCCTCTAAGAAAGGAAAACAAACACAAAGAATATGAAGAGATCTACTGTGTTCACACAAGCTGACACCAGCTCAGACCTCACTTGTCTTTTGCCACACTAGTAAGGAGGGAATTTAGTTTCTGGCTAGTGTCCTGTGTCTCTGGCTGACTTGCCTCCTCTGACACTCTGTTTCTCCCCATTCCCTCAGTCCTTAGTTTCCTGGTCCATGTTGATGTACTTATGGTCACTCCTGCAGTAGCTGAAGTCACATGAGACTTCTCTGAACTAACTTTCTGTTTCCAAGAGGGGTCAGCTATATTCTCATCAAAGCTGGAAGGCTGGATGTATTGGTGAAAGACAATGAGGTCCAAATGGCTAAGTGACTTCTGAAGTCAACACAATGCACTTAGCACATACTAAGTGACTACTCTGTTCAAGAAAGGGACCAGGAGAGTTGTCATGTCTAGAATGAACTGTCATCATCCTGTTTGGTCATGAATATGGGTTCTATAGAATCTTTGTCCTAACACACTTGTTTGGAGGCCCACATATGTGTCTTTTGACTCCTGTTTTCCCATCTCAGCCTGATATTATCTGGTTAATCAGCAAGGTTTCTGCTGGAAACATTTGTGCTGTTCCTACCAGTGCACTACAAAATGTATGCACTGGGCACCAGCTATGTGCCGGACACTAGGTTAGACACAAACAAAGCAAGGAAGCCTTGGGAGATGGCTCAGTTGATAAAATCACTCGCCATACAAGTGTAAGTATGTCAGTTTGGATCCTCAGAACCCACGTAGGTAAAGAGGTACACAGAAGCATATGTCCATAATCACAGTACTTCTAGGCCAAGATGGCAGATGAGAAAAGGAGAAACCCATAGGTCAGCTAGCCTGGAGTAGACAGAAGTGAACAACAGACCCTGTCTCAAACAAGGTAGAAGGCAAGGACAAACACCTAAGTTTGTCTTCTGACCTCTATCTGTAACACTTATGAGTCTACATGCACACAGGTAAATGTGAACACACATACATACATACATACATACATACATACATACATACATACACTCACATAGTCACATACTCACACATACATATAAATATACACACATACATACATGTATACACACATATACTCACATATACACATGTACATACTCTCACACACACATATACACATACATACATACATACATACACACACACAATATATATACATACACACACATACACATACATACATACATACATACTTACATCCACACATACACATACACACACACACACATATATACACAGACATACAGATACACATACACACACATACATACAAACATATACCTACATACTCACATACATATACATACATATGCACAAACACAAACATACATACATACATACAAACATATACCCACATACTCACACACATGTACATACACACAAACACACACACACATACATACATACATACATACATACATACATACACACATACAGCATGCACACATACACAGTGTGTAAGTTAGACATTGACACTGACCTCAGGTGTCATCCTCAATATCTCTTCAACTTATATATAGAAACACCATCTCTCAGAACTTGGACATTTGGCCAGGCTGACTGGCCAGTGAGCTTCAGGGCTCCTCCTGTCTTCATGATGCACATCACCACACCCAGTTTTTTTGCATGACTACTAGGGATCAAACTCAAGTCCTCATGCTTATGTATCACGTGCTTCACTGACTGAGCCAACTCACCAGCTCCCTATTCTTTGAGACCTTGGCCTACAGGTGAGGTTCATAATCCGTCGGGTTGAGCACACCATCATTAAGCAGTGCAGGCTCCTAAATGAACTCTAGATCTTGAAGCTTTCGTCCGACCTAAAGAGTGTTTGACATGTTTCCTCTAGTTGACTTAAGAATTAACTCTCACATCTAGCTGAGCTGTAGGTTCCAGGCCATCAAAACATTCCATGGTCTTCACCCAGAAAGACAAACCCTCAAGCCTCTTTTCTAAATCACTTCATTAAATGAACAGTAAATGGAGGCCGTGTTGGGAACATGATTTCCACCCAGTATGACTTTGTCAGAACGCACAAGGCCACTGCTTTCCACCAAGGCACCAGGCAATATAGCCTTTCAGAGCCTGTAAGGCAAATGCTGGCAGCTGGCAGGGGGATGAGTATTTGATTGGCCTCTGGAGGACCTTTAGACACGTTTTGGAGCATGACCAGGACACAGCTACAAAGTGTCAGGTTTTTCCCTCTCTCTAAATACAAAGCGTTAGCACCAGCATCTTGTATTACACTCACTGTGTGTGAGCTTGTGTGAGCTTCCAGGTGTGGACAGTGGAGCAAGAGAAAACTGTCCTTAGTAAGTGATGACCTCCAAGGGCTCAGGCAGGAAAGCTGGAAGGTCCTCTGCTTGGCAGAAGAACCCAAAGGGGAGGAGGAATTGGAGTGAAGTTAAAAGGCCATGTGAATGCTGAGGAGATGGATTAAAAGGTAAATGTGCTTGCTGCACAAGCATGAGGACCTGAGTTCAAATCCTCAGATTCCATGTGGAAAGCTAAGTGTTAGCTGTGTATGCATCTGTAGCTTCCTCACTATAGGAATACAGAGACAACAGCAATACTGGGGCTTGCTGCCTGCCAGCGTAACTCTGGGTTAAGCAACAGTCTCTGCCTGTCTCAAAAAACATGGTGGAAGCTATCAAGCAAGACAAGTCTTCCCTGCACTCTGAGTCTGCACCAGAGTGGGTATTCATACATACTGTGTACATATACCACATACACATACCATGCACACACTTATGGGTCTATGGACTTTCTTTCTCTCCCCCACCCTTCCTCATTCTCTTTGTCCACATTTGTCTGTGACTAGACACTATATTCAGGCAGTGATAGTTATGATGGGCAAGTCCCTACCCCTCTCTGAAAATCTTGATTTCCCATCTACCAACATGTGGCCCATAGGTCCTGTGTGAATGAAGACACGTATGAAGGCAGCCCAATGCAGAATAATAAGCTTACTGGAAACTAGAACTTTTGGGGTCTTTATTTTCTTTTTTTTTTCTTTTTTTTTTTTTTGTTTTTGGAACTTGACTGTACTGTTCTTGTGCATTTGTAGATGACAGGATCATGTTGCAATGACGAAATGTTGTACATGCCTTTCATTGTAGACATAACCTAACAGCTACATTATTCCTGATCACTTACAGATATCACATGCTGTCTAGAGACTGGATAGACTGCGAGGGGCATAGATACACGTCTTGCACATGTAGAATTGCATGTCAGTCAAGGAGACAGAAAACTAGCACATATTTTCCTGATACTAAATTTCAGTCATGATTAGTATCCTTTAGAGAATAAATGCGATGCTGTAGTGGTTAACATTTAAGTGTTGTATGCTAGATACTTAATGACAATAATAACAACCCAGGAGGCATTTAGGGATCCAGGGACCTTTGTAAGAGCTCTTTTCAAATGACTCACTTAATTAAAACAACCTGTATAGACTTAAGTATTACCCTATTTTATAGGCAGGAAAACTAACATTTCAAAGAGGTTCACTTACCGTAGTTTATACAACCACTGGGCCACAGAAGCAGAGGAAAATTCAGCCAGTCTAACTATAGCCTATGTTTTTTCTGTGCCTTTCACAAGATCAATCCCTGGGGCCATTTTGTAAGCTCAGTAGTTCTCCTTTCGCCTATAGTCTTGACTTTTCACACTTTTATTTAGACTGAAGGTATTAAATGAAAAATTCCAGAGTTAAGCAATTCACACACTTTAAATAGCTCTTATTAGAATGCACTGCTGTAATTGGGTTCTCACTGGAAAGTCTTCAAGCAGAATAAGTACCACAGTGCAAGTAATAGACACTAATCCGTGTGATTTCAGGCACTCAGTGGGGGTCTCGAGACACACCCCCTCAAGTAATGGAGCTACTGTACTATTTTTATTCTTGATTTAAGATTTGGGCACTGAAGAGTGGATGAAAGGGGCCTGTCTAGAATCACACAGCACGGACCAGTAAGGGGAAAGTTACCCACCCTGTCACACTCCATGGTACATATGAAGGATGCAGTTCAGGAGAGTGGCACCTCCATAGCTAACCCCATCTTTCTTGGCCATCCCTTCCTCAGGTGTTTCTCAAGAGTGACCGTGTGGCCCGCATGGTACAGAGTGGGGGCTGCTCAGCCAATGACTCTCGGGAGGTCTTCAAGAAACACATCGAGAAGAGGGTACGCAGCCTACCTGAGATTGATGGCCTCAGCAAGGAGACTGTGCTAAGCTCCTGGATGGCTAAGTTTGACGCCATCTACCGTGGTGAGGAGGACCCCAGGAAGCAGCAAGCCCGGATGACAGCCAGTGCAGCTTCTGAGTTGATTCTGAGCAAGGAACAGCTCTATGAGATGTTCCAGAACATTCTTGGGATCAAGAAATTTGAACATCAACTCCTATATAATGCCTGTCAGGTAAGTGCTTCTTCCTTAGTCCTAGAGATATGGGTCAGTGGAGCCCATTATGACTTTCACAGGCCACTTCTTGTTGGGAAAACATTTAAAAATTACTTTATAAATGTGCTGATGAAAGATCGACAATTTTGAATACTAGATTGTAATTGTGTTTTAATCAAATGCTAAAGGACATGGAAACATTTATGTGAGCCCTTAAGTGGGCTCATGAACTCTAGACCTGGCCTCATTGTGGCTGAGGGGTGAGTAGGCCCTGTGAGCATGGCGTGACCTTGCGGTGTTAAAAACTGCAAACAATCAACAGCATGACTTTATGACAAAGACAGTTCTGTCTTTAAGTGGACAGTGTGTGCAGGGTAAGGTATTCCTATGTCTCTAGCTAAGAACAGAGTGAAACTCAAAGGCTCAGTTTCCAGAGTGATTGACAAAGAAATCCTGTCCAAGTTTGTATTGAATCATGGCCTGATTCTCTCACATCATGAATCTCTGAGAGCATCAGAATTAGAGATGGGCCTTGGGTTCTACTTGGTCCCACCCCCAAATAGACCTCAATTTTCCTGGATGGAGCTTTAGATAGCAAGTTATTGGGGGATTGTGATTTCCTACTTACCAATCTGGTGCTATTCATTCACTCAACAAATATTCATTGAGTTTACTTTACGAGGCTTTGAGCTATTTTGTGTGTGACACTTGAGTGCACATTTAAGATGCGCCTTCTGGCTGCATCCCTAGAGTTTCAACCTGGGGCCAGCCCAGGACTTTGAATGTCAAACAAGGACATCCCTTTCTGGTAATGCTGTCCATTCTTCCCAGGAGCTGTCAGAGTCCCTCAACCTTGCTCTAGTTCCCCTGGATCAATTCCAGGCCCTGTAGCAGTTTGAACAGAGACACTAATAGATTAGCCAAGAGTGACCCTTGTTCAAACTCACAGGGACTAAGGAAAACTCTCTTCTGGACTCCCACTAGCTTTGAGGCCGTGGGGATTTGTGACCCTTCTCATGGTGATTTGAAATTATGAGCTAAATGTTGATTGTGAAGATGTGCACTTTATCTAGTAATAGTTAAAGGACACATCCCATTGTAAGAGTTTTCATTAGCTGGTGCTATGATGAAAATGGCAGAAAGATAGAAGAAATGAGTTGTTGATCCTTTTCTTTAAAGGGAAGCATTGGGCTTGGTTTTTCCATTTTTCCATTTGAGCTTTTCTAAACTTATAAACTTTTTGTCCTAAGTTTATATTTACTTTCTAGATCAAACAAACAGCAACAATTCCCAGCAAATAAATAGTGAAAATACAGAGGAGAGAAAATGACCATCTGAACCACTTTCTAGTTTCTTGCTATTAACATTGTATCTTCCTGCCATTGCCACATACAAGGTTTCCTGGTATAATAATTTGATGTCTTACCATAATCTACTCAGATTCACTTGCTTCTTAGCAATATTTTCCCTAAGGAGTAATACTTGTGAAATCCTTACCTTGTCATACTAGGGCTCTTCTCTGTTTTGTTTTGCTTTTGCTTTAATACACACATTAAAGTGAAACCCAGCTGCTAAAACAGAAACCCGTGATCACTATGCCTTCTTAGGACATTCACAGATCTGAGGATGCACAAGATCAGCCAAAACAGCCAGTGCTTTGACATATCAAGAGTTGGGGGCTATCTCTAATGCCACCCCTAAAATAAAGCCACACTGACCAGAGCAGCTTTCATCTAATGTGTACCTAAGGTGACCACAAAGAAGAGAGAGCATATACCCTTCCCTCCAGCTGCCTGCTAGAGTGCATATAGACAGGCAAGAGAGGATGCTGGACTCTGCCAAGCCCTGTTACTAGAAGTCACAGATAAGAGATTCAAATCTTCTCACAGAATACACTCACTTTTTGCCAAAGCACAAGAATGAGGATATGGACACATAATCACGTTGCTTTCATCCTGACCTACTGACATTTTTTATTGTTTAGTTTAACATTTTCTATGCCTTTGTGCCCTTACAAGACAAATAACACCTACGTGCTTGCAAAGCGCAAACTATACATAGCATTTTCTTCTTATGCATAACACATCCTAGAGGCCGGAAGCTCTAATCTATTTGGGGGAGCTGTTTTCTGCAAGTTGGAGTGATGTCCCTTTCTAAGAAGCAGCCAGTGACTACCATTCTTCTCTCAAAGGAGAGGAGGAATTTATAAAGAAAGAACAACTATATCAGTTCTGAATCAGTTGACTGTTGTAACATGAGTTGTCTCTCAAAACACACAAAGAAAGCAAGGAGCCTTCAAAATAATCTGTGTATGAAGTGTCTAAGGGGTACATTTTTGTTTGAGAATGTGTGGATTGACATCAGAAAAACTTGCTCATAACCCACCTAATATCCCTTATAACTCCATTGGCAGCCCATTACATTGTCAGCATTGTTTCCATTTTCAGAGTGCTAGAAAAGCAGTCATCTGATTATTTGAGTTGAATTCCAGGGTTAACTGGCAAATGCAAGGTGATCCCTCTGAGATTCGTTGTTCCATGTATTAAATGAGTAGAAGACCATCCCACTCCCCCCTTCATGAAATCCAAGGCTCTGCTGGTCGTAATGACACAGTACTAAAAGTATTGTGAAAATACACCTACTCTCCCCTTCCTCTCATTTGTTGTCAATGTCATGCCCAGTTGAGCAATCACTTGCTGCTGTCTACACTTGTGTTTAACATCACAAGTTATCCTGAATTACATCACTCTAGAGTGTGTGAACATTTCTCTTGAAAGCACATTGCAGAGTCTGGGAAGATGGTTCTATCAGTACGGTGCATCCTACAGAAGCATGCAAACGAATCACACATCAGGTATGCAATTATGACCCGTGCAGTGGGCAGGTAGAGACAAAAGGACCCCTAGAACTCACTGGCAGGCCAATCTAACCTAAGTGTCCCAAATCCCAATGAGAGACCTTGTCTCAAACGACACGGTAGGTTGCACTTGAGGAAAGACACCAAAGTTGACCTCCCACAGCCATATGGATACACACACACACACACACACACACACACACACACACACACACACACACCCCAAGTACTCGTACACATGCATACACAACCTCTCTCTCTCTCTCTCTCTCTCTCTCCCTCTCTCTCTCTCTCTCTCTCCCACCATGGAGTTAAGAATATGTCAGCTAATGTTGAAGCGATATGGATGAGTAAGGAGAGATGTTTCCTTTGGCTTTAATTCCGATACTTGAATAATGCCACACTGATCATATGCTGACAGGGGCCTTCAGCAGCAGCGTGTCTTTGATCTTCTCCAGAGTCACGATCTGTGCCCAGTGGACAGTGACAATAACATCCATGCCCCCACTGTCAAGAGGTGACATTGGTCATCTGTAAATTTCTAGAAAGTTTTCGGATAAATCTGGAAGACTTGGATAGAGACAATCCATAGATACCTTTACATGTCTAATACTGAGTCCACTAAAGAATTTTAAAACAATCTATAGATACTTTTATATTGCTAATACTGAGTTTACTATAGAATTCTAATAGAGAAATCTGTAGCTACCTTTACATTTCTAATACCGAGTTCTTCATCAGTATAGAATTCTAACTCTTAACGTTTCTCTCCCTTCCCATCAAACCATCATGCCTTTGATGATGCAGTTTGTCTTATTACTGTCTGCCATGGACTTGATTAACACTTGGCAGCTTTTCACATAGTTTATTAGACTCTGAAGAGAAACCTCAAATTACCAGGCTTTCAGCTGTGACCCAGATTGCAGGGTTGTATCATACCTCATTACAAAGCCCTTAATCTCCACATAACAGCGTAGCTTTTTCCTGGGTCACAAGTTCCCTAAAGTTGTATTGGCTGAAAATTTGTTTCTTAGTGCTGACTCTATTTCTTAATCACTACTCTTAGCCCTGTAACAACAATAAAGTTCTTTGTGTATAATGGTCTTACAATAAATAACCATTGGGATATTCTGAAATTGTGGAATATCGACAGTTGTAATGGTCATCCAGTAATGCCCTTTAGAAACATACCTCCATTACTTATGCATTCTCTCAGCAGATTTTAAAGCATCTGATATGATCTCAGCATCATGTGTAGTGGTCTGGGGACAATACACAGATTCTTACATTGCCCCAGGATGAACCATGGCATAACTCCAGATAGCCTTCTATGCCTACCCCACCCATCCTCATAACTTTCTACGTGCCATTGTGCCTGAATATTATGTTTGTGCTATGCTGGTGCATAAAATTGCCCACAGATTTAGCAGGTTCAAAGAATACTCATTTGTTATTACCCATTATTAAAAGTCAGATTTTTTTTCTACGTCAGAAATCCAGGCACCTCTCGTCAGATTCTCTGTATAGGGTCTCACAAGATGGATTTTCTCATCTGGAGGCTCAGCAGGAAGTAATCCACCTCTGAGCTCTTTCACATTGCCAGCAGGACTCGTGTCCTTGAGGCTATACTCAGAATGATCAACAGAGAGATGCTCAGCTGTTCCTAACCCCTGGGTTTCAAACATCTTTTAAAGGGGATTAAGTCAGTCACCAAGGTCAATCACCTTTAAATTCAAGTGATTAAGACTTTGATATCTGAAAAAAAAAATGCTTCATTCTTGCCATGGAACATTGATTAGAAGCGAGTTAGTAGGTCTATCTGTGGTGGTAGGAGGGATTATCACAAGGCATTTGTCATTCTGGGTCATCCTAAGGTTGGTGCGTGTTACTCCTGTGACTAGTTCGTTCCTCCTCGTTGGTGTGCAATTTAAAGGAAACTCTCACTGACCAGCCTGATAAACAGAGCCCTTCTGAGCACTTCAGTTACTTTCTGGCACCATACTCTCATTTGTTTATGTGTGTCTGTTCCTTCCCTTCCTCTGAAGACATTATTATGCAACCCCAAGTAGACAGCTTTGTAAAAAAGAGGTACACAATTCAAACATGTACAGAAGATTAATCATGAAGAAATTTATTCTAGAACAATCCTCTGATAAGCATAGCATTTTACCACTTACTATTGATGAATGAAAATTGCAGGCTAAGGGGATAGGCATGATTATTTTTACCCAAAAAAATTAAATCTTGGCTCAATTCTTGTTATTCCTAGACAAAGCATCATCAATATTTATCAGAACTGATCAATATTTTGATTTATAATCACCAGTGCTGAGAACACTGCTTTGCATAAATATGCATAAAAGTGTCTGAAATGTGTTTGGGGCCATTTCAGAGAGCTAGGAGTTCTGTCCTGCCCACAGCCAAATTTACTTAATAGGTTTTAGGAAACTCAAGACAGACACAGACTGGTTTTGAAAATCAAACATGCTAACAGGCTAAGAACCAAAGAGGAGGGATGGCAAACAAAGAGCATGCGAGCTCTGTTTTCTGTAATTAAACCGTGATGTTCCTATGGAGATCAGGAAACTCTGTATGTGAAAGCACTGTAGTTTGTGACTTACATCAGTTCTGAACTAGAGCCAAGGTGTCTCAGGCAGCATTCGTTAGCACTTTATAGCATGATGGTGTGTTTGGCCCAAAGTTGACATATTAAGAATGAAGTTAAAATTAATGAAGTTAAAAGTTAAATATTAAGAATGAAGGCTACAAGTAAGATGCATGATACAATGGGCAGGTGCTACAATAAACCCATTGGATGGTCATACATTCATTTTTAATTCACTTTTTGGCTTTCTGAATTCAGGACCTTTTCTTCTTGTTAAGCTTTTTTCTACTGCTCCCTACATTCAGCCACAAGTCCTTTTACGTGGCATCATGATTCATACTTTGAGAACCCAAGACATGCTCTAGATGATTTGAGATCAAGAGCCACACGTTTTACATGTATCACTATGTAGCCAACATCTGACTATGGAGCCAATGCCCAACTCAAGTAAACGCTCAGTTATTTCCAACGGACTCCTAAGTACAGAAGCCCTGGTGCGCTTCAACATCTGTATGACACAGGGTATTCGTTTGCTCCCTTCTTCCTGGTCAAGCAAAGGACAATAATGGACAAGATCTGGGATGGTCAATCTCAGTTGCCAACCTCATGAAATATAGAATCCCCTGGGAATGAAGCCTCTGGAAGGCCTCTGAGAGACTCTCTTCCTTAGGTTAACAGAGGTAAAAATGTCTGTCCACTATGGGTAGCACTATTCTTTTGTTTAGGATACTAGATTATATGGCAAGGAGAAAATAAAATAAAATAAGCATCATTTCTCTCTCTTCTCCCTGGCTGAGAATGAAATGGGACAAGTTAGTCCAGGCCCCTGATGCCCTTGCTTCCCTACCATGATAAACCTCAGACTGTCGGTCAGCATAAAGCTTTCCACTTTAAATTGCATTTGTCAAGATATTTTATCACAGTGACAGAAAAGTTAAACATGCCCCATATCAGTTGTTTTTCTGATACAGGGATAAAATCCCATATCAACAAGCAACTAATAAAAGAAAGAGTTTATCTTGGCTTACAGATTCAGAGAGGTAAGCATTCATCATGGCAGGAAGGCATGGCAACAGAACCAGAAACTTGAGAGATCATATCCTCAATGCACAAAGCAGAGAATAAAATGGAAGTGGGGTGAGGCTATGAACCCTCAAAACCTGCCCTCAGTGATTCATTTCCTTCAGCAATCCATACTACCCCCCCCAAACAATCCTACCTAATAGGGACCAAGTATTCACATACATGAGACTGTATGGGACAAGTTCTAATTCAAACCGTTGCAAGACCAGTTGATATGTGACATCAATCCACCTGCCAGCATGGTTTTATAGCATGATATCAACAAAAGGGCCACAGTGTTCTAGGAATGTACTTTCCCTCTGGTCACATTTAACCTGCCTCTCTCATTACACGGTTGATCAAAGAGAGACAAAAATTAAATGTTGTCTTTCTGCAACCATGCACTGCCTCTAGCAGATGATGGCTGTTGGATGGACTTCAGAGCATTAAATGAGTTTGTTTACTACATGTGCTTTAGTTTTGACCAAAAGAACTTAAAGAGCTTAAGACGCAGCATATGAGGAAATTGTACTCAATTTGTGGGGACAAAGTTCAAGACACGGCAGATGTGGGGACTGAGAGTAATATCTAATTTCCAAGGGCTCACTGTGATTTTTCCTATTTCGCCTTGATTGCTCCTAGAATACACATTCAAATATTGTCATCGTACCTGCTGTTTCCAAGACACTAATAGCAGTAGAATGTTGAATTTGGAAGTCAGTAGGTATCCTGCCTGCAATCAGCAAGAAACTGAGTGTTTTCCCTGCAGCCTTCCAGACTGCCACAGACATCCCATCACTCTCTTCTCTGTCTCCAAAATGGAACCCGAAGTGTGCTGGCTTGAGAAAAGTCCCTTTTCAAGCACAGAAGAACAGAACTGTAATCAGAAGTGTTAAGGAAATGTAGCTTTGGAAAAGACATAGCAATGTTTTCCTACTTTATATGTGTTTTTCAAAATGATGAAGCCTCTTACATAACCACCCCCCCACACACACACACAATCCTGCAAATTAAGACGAGTCATCTGCCTTCTGATATGTCTCACCAGCCTAGACTCCCTACAGTCATTTTTGCCTCCTGGGATTTTTAGAGGCCTAGTCAAATAATCTAATATACTGATAGAACTTTCTGGTTTAGCCTTTTTCTTTAAACCCTTTTGTAACTCTGAATAAAATTATTTTTATTATTTATTTATTTATTTATTTTCTAGAAGGTGATTAATTCTATATTAATCATTCAATGTGTGGAAGCACTCAGTCAGTAGAGGCTCTGTGATCTGCCTGGTTCCCTACCTCCAGATTGAACAGTAATAACTGCCAAATATTTAGCATTTACTCTATGAATGTGTCCGTGTATTCATTTGTTTACATGTGTTCCTGCTTCTCTATACGTGCCCCATGAATATGCAATATCCACAGAAGCTCAGAAGAAGTCATCATATCTCTTAGAGCTGGAGTTGTGAGCTGTTTGATGTGGGTACTGGGAACCAACCAGGTCCTCTACAAGAGCAGCAGGTCATCTTTACAATTGATCCTGTCTCCAGCACCTGTAAGGAAAATATCTCAATAAAGAAGCTAGAGCTTGAGTCAGAGTAAAGAGAGAAAGAGGGAGGAAGGGAGGGAGGGAGAGAGGAAGAGAGGAGAGAGAGAGAGAGAGAGAGAGAGAGAGAGAGAGAGAGAGAGAGAGGAAGAGAGGAGAGAGGGAGAAGGAAGAAAGAGAGAGAATGGGGTAGGGATTGGGTTGAATCACTTGTCCAAGGTCATCAACCATGTAGCAAAGCTAGAATTTAAAAGCAAAATTGCATGGTTTTGCTCTCTAGCTGAACTGGTTGAAAATATTGAGATACCCTTTCCAAAGAAAGTTTAATGATATTTCTTTACACCAGAAAGATAGGCATTTATGAGTCTTCCTAGGTTTTTCATAAGATAAGAGAGAGTTTTTTGCTCTTCTTTTACTAAAAATTTTTGCATTAAATAAGCTGAGAGCAATTCTGTGTTTTGATTAATTATGCCTGCAGTAGATATTTACTTAATGCAGTGGCAATGGGGCAGTGGGAGGCTACATGTCTTGCAGACCTCAGAAAATGACATGGTTTAGTTGCTGGTGGAGCCCCGCCGAGCAGGAGCTGGTCAGGAAATGAATGGGTGAGGAGACTGTTTGAGTTGAATGAAAACAGACTATGTGAGATGTTAGTTATCTTTCCTGCCCAATGGTATACAAAAGATAGAAGAAATTGTACTATAAATATAGTGTGGTTGGTTGAATAATCGGTCTCAGCTTTTTCCTTGACCTGAATTAAGTTTCAATACCCAGTCATGGCTCATGAACTTTTGAACAGACCTCTCTACTTCTTGTATTTCATGCTCATTCTCACTCCTGCTTTCTTAATGAGCTATTGGTGGACTTATGAGCAAATGGCTTGGAATGTCTTGGTGCCGATTCCTATACTTTGATGATTTTCTTAAAACTCATACTCTAAGTAATTTCTGCCTCCAGCCTGAGCCTCAATGCAACATATGTAAATTAAAGTAACTTAGCCTACAGGCTAGAACCAAGCCAACCCAGCCCATAGCTTGAATTGTGTAGCCATCCATACTCTAGATGAGCAGAGCCCTAGCCAACTAAAAACTCATGGACATGATAATAAAAAGTTTATATAAGCCACTGAATTACAGATAGTTTACTGTCCATCATTACTGTGACAATAGTGAACATAAAAAGCATAAAATATGTCTACGCTGTAAGCACCAGAAGGCTGAGGTGTCGCTCTAACCGTAATGGGGTTCTTGTTAATTATTGACCTCTCTTCCCCGTGGTAACTGCCTTTTCCAAGAATTGTTCATTTTCCTCACTACTCTGTATTCAACCTGGAGTGTCAAGCTGTAAACTATATTTGTTTTTGCTTCCTCGTGTTATAGCTGATGTGTTAATGTTAAAGGGCGTTCTCTATGACATTGGAATAGAGAACATAGGCTGCAGGATTTGAAGATTTGAGAGTTGAAGATTGGTGGCTTTCCTCGTCATCCACAAGTGAGGATGAAAGCCGCTTAGATTAGAGAATTTGACATGTGACCAAAATGGAGTCCCTATATATCAGAGGCAAGCAGCAAAGCTTTTCAGCAAACCCTTTCCTCTATAGGGATATTTTTGCTTTTGCTATTGTACATATGTTCCTATTAGTCAGCCAGCTCTTTATAATTGCCCAATCTCAATAGCCCAGCATCTCAAAACAAAGTGTGAGCTACACTCACGGATCTTCAAGTGATCCAGCTGGTTCTCGTCACTACTGCACTCGCAAATCTTTCTTTGGCTGTGGATTTGGAGGGAACTCTGCTCTATTTGGGGATCACATATCCATCCGTGGTGTGATCTAGCATGACTTCTGCTGTAGGGAGTCCACATGCTGGATTTCTTCACCTGGACGCTGAACAAGTTCCTAAATGAAAGAGTAGACACATTCAGAGCCTCCTGAGGTCTCATTCAGAACTGCCCCAGTGTCACCCCACCATGTCCTGTTGGTATAGGAAATTACAAAGATAGACAAGCTCCAAAGATTACGAAAGCAGGTTTCCTTCTCTTGGCTGTGGGAGCTGTAAATCTATAAAGCTGTATATGGCTAGGAACAGAAGAAAAAAAATGGTTGCCACTTTGAAATCTGCCATAATTCTTCAGGCCATCAATGTTGATAACATCCCCTAGTATACAGTTGTCACCAAGGCACTGGTTTCAGGACACCATGCAGTTATAAAACCATGAAGATGCTCAAGCCTCTCATGTAAAAATGGCATAGTATTAAAACGTAACCCATACATATATTTCATTATACTTTAGATCACTTATCATAGCTCATGGCATATACATGCTCTTTAAGCTGCTGTTAGACTGTGTTGTTAGGAAATCATGCCAAAGACAATGGTTTACTTAATACAGATATTTTGTTCTAATATTCCCATTCTGTGGTTGATTGAATCCATAGGTACAGAACATGTAGTAACAGGGGACCAACTATATATGCTCCACTCATTTCACTGACTTCTGCTAGTAAGCAAGTAATATTTTAGAAAATAATTTTTATTGCTCCAATACAAATACTAAAAGGTGAGGAACAACCCTATAAATGGCAAAGAATTATGGTCTTTCAGCCACCTGATTTTCTTGAGGAAAAGAAGTTGAAATTCTTCAATGTGGATGTCCTTTTTATTTTATTTTTATTTTATGTATATTTGTGTTTTGCCAGCATATGTGTCTATGTACCATACCTGGTATACATGGAGGCCAGAGGAAGGCAATAGATTCCTGAGAACTGAATTTCAGTTTGTTGTGAGCTGCCGTGTGGGTATGAAGAAACAAACTTAAGTCCTCCGTAGGAGTAGCCAGTGTTCTTACCCACTGAGCCATCAGCCCTCCAGCCCCTATAAGGAAGTGTTGTTCCCAGAGAAGTATTAGGAAAGTACTTGTCTTTTTATAAAAGACAAGGCCCATCACTGGAACTGTCAGAATGGAGAGACTGCTTAGTATCATCTCAAGTGTACTTCAGAGAACATATTCTTTCCTACTATTTTTGTCACTGAGAGGCATTTTCCACATTATGATATTATTTTGAGATAAGGATACATAGCTTCCCTGTCTTAAAATACTGACTTGCTTATAGGAAACCAGGAAGTCCTCATGGAGACCAGACATGAGAGGGACATTAGGTATGTAGACTGTACACTACATGGCTACAAAACTGCATCCATCCATGCACATATTTCATAGGAGTTGAGCCTTTCATTGACAGTGCTCTGGGGAATAATGCAATGCCTGCTCTCGCAAAGGTGCTGCTCAATGCACGAGACAAGAAAAAATAAAGTCAACAAATATCATGTCCTGTAAAGAGAGAGAAGGGCTGTAGAGAAGGGTGTAGTCAAGCAAGAGGACAAAGGGAAATGGTACTACTTGATGTTATGTGGGCAAGGTGTCTCTAGGGTTTGACTCCTGTGCTAGGGTGGAAAGTTCTAGCAGAAGGGAAGCAGCTTTTGATGAAAGAAAATACATGGCATGCTGGGGACAGAGATCAGTGACAGAGTGCATGTCTGTCACATGTCTGACCCTGAATTCAATCCTGAGAACCACACACACAGGGAAAAGATAGGAAAGCAAAGAATAAGGGAAGGGATGAGACATGGGAAGGGAGAAGGCAGGGAGGGAGGGAGGGGAGGGAGAGAGGGAGGGAGGGAGGGAGGGGAGAGAGGGAAGGAAGGAAGGAAGGAAGGAAGGACCGTGCTTAGTTTAAGGAGAAGTAAAGATGTGAGCAGGGCCCTGTGGTTGGAGCTCAGAGACCAGGCTGCAGCTAGGAAGAAGTACTTCCGTGTATGGGAAGGATCCCCAGATTCCCAGGGTAGCTCTCTACATATGGGGTTCAGTCCAAGGATTATAAGAAGCTTCTAATGGTTTGTGAGTGAGAGTGAGAAACTGATTTATTCAATAAGGAGATGAAAAGGTCAATGTCTGTGGAAGCTTCTAGAGTTTTCTTATTCAGATTTTAACAGTTTGATAAGTCTGTTCTTTGGAGAGGGCTATATTAGCCCTGCTCCTTGAATTTCCCCAAAGTATCCAAAAATTCATTATATAATAGCAAATGCTCTAGAAAGATCCCTTTCCTACCGAGTCATTATTTCCTATGCTCTTCCCAACTTCTTTTAAAGTCAGAGGAAAAGGTGGCAATTAAACCTTTCTATGTAATGACACTAAACACTTTCCTTAGGAGTAGAGTTAGTACTGAGTATTTTTCTATGGAATTCAATGGAAAAATGTGAAGCTAATGGATCAGGAAAGTTTAGAAGGAAACAATACACACAATCCTTGGCTTGGTCTCTACGGAATACTTCCTGCAAACTATCCCTGTATCGGTATAAGCGTGCAGGATTCTACCTACTAAATAACCTGATAAATAGCATGCCATGCTATTTATTAAAAAACCTGTCGGTATCAACTATGTTTACTTTTTAATTTCTTCAAAAATAAAATTTCGTAGAGGTGTTTTTCTTTTTATACTAATAGTCTGCTTTTGTACCCAGTTATATAGTTGGCACAGTTTTGCTTTTGACCTTTATAGCTCCCTAATGATGCAGGAAGGATATCAACATCTATCCCCTTAAAGATGATGAGAATGGCAGCCAGACAGGGGAAGGAGGGGATTGAGGATGTCACAAATAGCATAACTTAAACTTAGCCAGACCAACTTCCATGTGTGAATCCTTACTGTCCACAATGCTTCTGATGGCACACCTTTGAGATCCATTCACTTTCACAATAAACATGGACATTAGCGTCAGAACAGTCAGATCATACAGGTCAAGCTGCTAGCACAAACTTCTATATAAATATCCTAAGGAATCCAAAGAGCTGTGTTTTCTGATGAGAAAATCTGACTAGTGGGTCTTCAGTTTTATGTCTGTACCGTCTCCTAGGGCATAGTCAGTGTGTACACAACTGAAGTCATTGTGCCAGCAGAATATTGACTGACAGGTGAGGAAGCTACAGACAGGCTGCTGCCTTGGTGCTCGTTGGATTTTATCAACTTGACACAAACCTTGACATATCTGAGAAGAGACAATCATAATTGAGAAAATGCCTCACTAGAACTGGTCCATAGCCAAGTCCCTGGGGACATTTTATTATTGTTGTTTGAGGAGAAAGGACCCCATTCACTGTGGGCAGTGATCCAGTTCATGTGCAAGCATTCCTGGGGCATATAAAAATGTTGGCTGGGCAAGCCATTAGCCACAAACCAGTAAGCAGTGTTCCTCCATGATTTCTTCTTCAGTTCCTGCCTCCAGCTTCCTGCCCCAGGTTATTGGCCTGGTTTCCCTCTGTGATGGCGTGTGACCTGAGATTTGTAAGCTGAAATAATCCTTTTTCTTCCCAGGCTATTTTTGGTCAGCCATAAAACCCTAACTAAGGCACCCTTTAAGGATGGAGCCCCAGTGTTTCCCTCACTTGTGCTGAGGTGCCATTGCTAAGAACTCGATCCATGACCACATCTTTAACGTGAGTAGGCTCTAGGTGGAAAGTCCTGTGCAAGCTAAAGCTTCAGAAGACACTGAAGGATTAAGGTGCTGGAAAAGAAAAAGAGACAGTGAGAATGGCCACTAGGCCTCAAACATTCTGTTATTGTTCATCGTTGGAGACAAAGTATATTAAACAATGCCCAGCCCAGCAGCATCAGCTCCTTCATGTATATTTGCAGGCTAATGGTACATGCTCATGCTGTAGTTGAAGCCTACTCCTTTCCTTCTCCCTCAAATACAATACTTACTTCTTGGCTGTTTGTCCCTCCTATGTGTCTCTTGGCATGCTCCATTCATTAGCCATCTCTGTTCTATAGCCATGCTGAGACTCCTTTAAATCTTCATGGCTATAATACAGAACAGAGTTTTTCTTTCACTTTGAGTCCCTACACTGAAGGAAGTCACTCATATTGCTTGATGTAACTAAATATGCTCACTCTCCTAGACACAGCTCACTGTGTATTTACTGTCATGTCTTGACGTAGTGAAGACATACCCGTTATCTTTGCAACTGCAGAAAAGTGCTATTACAAATAGTTACACGTTTCCTTGTGCACCTGTACAAGAATTTCCTCGGGGAACATACCTGGACATGTCATTACTAGTTATTAGATATGCATGCATACTACATTTAATTAATTGTACATTCTCTTGACAATAATGTTAACTACTTTACTCTTGTCACATAGCCTAACATCTAAAAGGACTTCTAATTAGAGTTAAGTAACATGACTATTTTACATTACTGTGGAGTACATTTTACTCTTTAGTGCCCACATTTGTCTACTAAAATATTTGTGTATGCTCCTTTGTAAAAGTTCTGTCCCTAATAACTAAATATTGGAATACTTAAATACTCACCATAAGCAAAAATGGATCAGTTGTAATACTGTAAACCCTAGGACACATCAAAACAAGAAACCTAATAGCTACAGTCAACAAAAGAGATGGATCCCATGGACATTTCGTTGAGAGAAAACATCTAAACCAAAAAGGATAGCCTATGAATTCATTTATATGGGTATAATATGCCCAAATAAGATGTCATTCAGAATGAAAGTGTGTACCTTATTAAATGGAAAGAAGGGTAACAGGTAAGAGAAAAGGCTGTGCTGGTCAGATGGCTCACTGTGTAGCAGCTCTTCCAGTCAAATCTGATAACCCGATGACAACCTAGTTTGCTTCTGGTGCCCAATGTTGGAAGGAGAGAGCCACCTCCCACAGGTTGTCCTCTGAGCCCCTTTACCTGCTGTGACATGCACAGACACACACACACACACACACACACACACACACACACACACACACACACGCACAAACTCACTCACAAAGTAAAATTTTAATGCAACAAAATATTCTTAAAGAGAAAAGACAAATCTTTAAGGGCTTTTTAACTTCCATTTTAAATGTGCTACGTGACACAAATGCAGGAGAAAAAGCACAAGAGCTAGGCACAAAGTCTTAAACCAATGCCACTTTTAAAATAGGACAATTTATCCACAAGTTTGATTGGGCTTCTTCTAGACTTGCAGGATTAACAAATTATTATTTTTCCTCTCTTTAATTTATTCTTTAATTGTTGTTTACAGTCCAGACTTTATTCCCCTCCCAGTCCACCCTCTGACTGTTCCACTTCCCCTATCTCATCCCTCCCCACCCATCTCCAAGAGGATGTCCCCACCCATCCCACCAGACTTCCCCACTCCCTGGGGCCTCCAGTCTCTTGAGGGTTAGGTGCATCTTCTCTGACTGAGTCCAGACCTGGCAGTCCTCTGCTGTATATGTGTTGGGGGCCTCCTATCAGTTGGTGTATCCTGCATGGTTGGTGGCACAGTCTCTGAGAGATGTCTTGGAGATGCAGGTTAGTTGGTGCTGGTCTTGCTCTAGGGTTGTCCTCCTCGGCCTCTTCCAGCTTTCCCCTATTTTAACCACAGGGGTCACCAGCTTCTATGAGTTGGGTATAAATATTGCATCTGACTCTCTCAGCTGCTTGTTGGGTCTCTTGGAAGGCAGTCGTGATAGGTCCCTTTTTGTGAGCACACCATTCTCCAATTTTGTCCCTGTAATTCTTTCAGACAGGAACAATTCTGGATCAGAGTTTTTGACTGTGGGATGGCAACTCCATCCCTCACTTGATGCCCTGTCTTTCTACTAGAGGTGGGCTCTACAAGTTCCCTCTCCCCACTGTAGGGCATTTCATCTAAGGTCCCTCCCTCTGAGTCCTGAGAGTCTCTCACCTCCCAGGTCTCTGGTACATTCTAGAGCCCCCACCCCTCCCCTCACACATACCTCTTACCTCCCAAGGTTACCCATTTCCATTCTTTCTGCTGGCCCTCAGAGCTTCAGTCCTCTTCCTACCACCCAATACCTGATCATGGTCCCCTCTTCCCTTCCCTGTCCCCTTCCCCACCCAGGTCTCTTCCTCCCCCCCCTCCTGTGATTGCTTTCTTTTCCCTCCCAAGTGGGAATGAGGCATCCTTACTTGGGCCCTTTGGCTTGTTAACCTTCTTGAATTCTGTGGCTTGTATCCCGGATATTCTGTACTTTTTTGACTAATATCCACTTGATAGTGAGTACATACCATGTATGTCCTTTTAGGTCTGAGTTACCTCACTCAGGATGACATTTTCTAGTTCCATCCATTTGCCTGCAAAACTCATGATGTCCTTGCTCTTAATAGCTGAGTAGTATTCCATTGTGTAAATGAACCACATTTTCTGTATCCATTCTTCTGTGAATTAACACATTATTAAATTCAAAATGAAGTCCTTGGGCTTGTTCTCAGGCAAATGTCCTCTTATTGTGCAGTGTACCTGGTTTCATTGTCCTTGCTGTTTTCCTGTGGAACCAGTTGTTGTTTTTTTTGTTTTGTTTTGTTTTTTGTTTTGTTTTGTTTTGTTTTGTTTTTTGCTAATTTGATTCCCTCCTTAAAGATAATTTCCCTCACAGCATCTCTGTTTGCATAGAGACTTACACACCTGCCAGTGAGCTACAAAGCTGTAACTCAGACAAAGGAACCTGAAGTTTCTGAAGGTTAACTAGAAGTGTAGCTTTTATCTCTGCCACAGAAACCTGATTAACCCATTGCTTTTCTTAGTTGTACAATGAAGAATGCATTATTACCTGCTTCGTTTTAGATTCTAGATAGGTAGGTGAGTACTGTAGACAAAGGTACTCTTATTCTGGAGTCAGGTATACTCAATCACAGCTGAGCAGAGATAAGTGAATGAAGTGTCCTGTGGCCTTGAACACCGCACACATATACATGCATAACCACTTCTTCCTGTTTCATTTTCTTTTTGATTTTTTACCTTCCTTGGCTTGAGCAAACCTATTTGGTGTCTACTTGTCTCCACTACACATTGAAACTACAGGAAAAGTACCAAGGCCAGGTGACCTGTCAATTGGGCCCTCGGGCATCATCTCCTTTGTTAGGCAAGGAGTATTAAGAGACCTTGAAGTACAAATTTGTTTCTACAACATCTAGACTATCACAGGCATGTAGAAAAATGACAGTTTGTTAAATACACGAGTTTGTGAATAAATGAATGAATGCTGTATTATCTAATTTTATGTAACCCATTGTGCCAAAACTTACTGGTTTGAAATGTACTTGTCCTTCCTCAATGTTTCTGAGAGTCAGGAGCCTGGGCGCAGCTGAGATGGGCTGTTGTCTCAGTGTCTTTCACACACTGTAATAAAGGGAGGCAGTATTCTCCTACCCAGGGCTGGACTTGTGTTCAGGCTCACCTGTGCCTTGAGGAGGGTTCAGCTCCTTCTGCATTATGGAGGTGAGGCTTTCAGTTCATCAGGAGAGACTCCAACATGACGCTTGCTCCAGTGAGAGAGTCTTCTGGTGAACCACAGCTCACGTTCTTCTGTGAGTTTATCCCTACCATAAATGTTGCTGTACGTGTTTGTAAGAAGCAAGTCTATTGGTCAAGGCTTTCCTTAGGCAGAAATGGTTACACCGGGCACAATACCAAGGGGAGCAGATATTCATAGGGGCCATACCAGACACTGCTGATCACAGATGTCTACTTCACAAGACCATGTGGAAGTTTAGAATAAGATTCTATCTAAGAAAGGCACAATGACCTTACTGTTTGCTCTTTCTAAATGGCTCTTTCCCTCTCTAATGCACATCATTGACACTTTCCTTATCTTACAAAACTTAACTTACGTGTCTCCACCCCCAAGAGAAATTCCCTAAACATTACAGTACTGTCCCTGAAGCACCCCGCAGCACACACTTTAAAGGCAGAACTCTGTGGATTTCAAGCCTCCACATGTGGTTATTTTACTTACTTATTGTCGAGCTTCTCCCACAAGACTCAAACTCACTGTGGGTGGGACCCAGCTGCTCATATCTGTCTTCCCTTACCAGAACATCAGACAGGTAGATTCTAAGACAATGCTGAAAAACATCACTCCGTGTCAGAATGAAATTGATTTTCTTTAGAAAGTAAGTGCCCAGTAGAAGGAAGGTGTATGCTTAAATACTTCTTCTGAGATTTAAAGGCAAAAGGAGGTAGCCCAGGAGACTTCTGAGATTTGAGATTTTATGTTACGTCAACAACAAAAATCATGTGGGATGTAAATTATTGATAAACCGCAATGACAAACTTGGATGGCCAAAATCTGGAAGCTCAAGTGATGCCGAGCTGCCATCACCTTGGTAGCTCAGATGTTGTGTTGGAAATCTTTGTCACCGTCCACCCCTGGCTTCTCTGTCAGGCTTTTACATACTAGTCTCTCACTCCTCCACATTGTTCCCCTCAGCTCTGCCTAAGACCCCAGAAGCAATGGCTTGATTTCTCAGTGATAGTACACTTCCAGCTTAGTGAACAACTATTGTCTTCCTAATTCTCAATGTAGGTCTTTCACAAGAGACCAAAATACAAACCAATTCATATTTTAAAGAACTAGAAGACAAGCTGGGTCTGCCCTGTGTCTACCTCCCATTCACCAAGCCTTTCTACTGTCTAACATGCATATAGGGAAAACAGGCAGGCATACTGGGACACCCCTATAAGCCTAACCCTTGAGAGACAGCTGTAGGAACATCAAAAGTCTGAAACCAACTGAACAATGTGGAAAAATTCTGACTCAAAAAAAAAAAAAGTTGGGAATTTAGGTCAAGCCTAGTGTATACTTGCCTATATATGAGTTTCTAAATTCAATCCCCAGGAGGTGAAGAGATAGAGAGATAGGAGACAGGCTGAAGATTTAGGAGGGGGAGAGCAGGCTGGGTTGTTCTGGTCAGGGGACCAATAAGCACGTTAACTTGAGTGTGCCATTTTTAATCCTCCAATATCCAGCCAAAGGCTATGCAGGAGTGATTAGAATTCTAGAGCCAGTCTCCCTGCAGATATTCACTCCCAGGAGCCTAGCCCCCAAATGGCGCTCTTATGCCTTATATCAGATTCCCCTCGCCTTACAAGCCTCAAGATCACAATGAAAAATACAGAGTGGCTTCTTCTGATGCTTTGCCACAAGACAACAGGAAAACATGCACTCGTTTAACAAAGGGAGATGTTGGCAGAGTGATCCCTCTTCAGGAGAACTGTCTCTGAGCTTTGGGACTGGTGCAGTATTCTTTACAGGGACCAAACACCAAGAAAGGATGCTAATGGGGTCTAACAGAGCACTCAGCGTCCTGGGTAAGGAAGCAGAGTGAGAATAGTCGGGATCCTTGTGGGAATACAGACATTCTACAGACTTTGATCACAGGGAATGGGACACAGAAATGGCTGAAGACGATGAGGAGCAGAATGCCTATGGAAGTTCTCTCCTGTCAGGGCTGTTCTGTGCCCTGGGGCACGTGTAGTAATACCCCTGGCTTCTGTTTCCGAGATTTCAGTATCATCCTTACACGTAGGAAAATGAGTGTTTCCAGCCAATGCCAGGGTGCCCTTGTGACGTTGGTAGGTGCACCTTGCCATCACTGGACCTGGCAGAGGTGTGTAGTATTAGTCATGATAGGCTATCATAACAAAGATTCCTTAATATCCAAGCCAAGAAAGGCAGGAGTTCACTTAGGATCCATATATGACCACCATGGAGTAGCAGGAAGACTCTTTATCACCTTTGCTGGCAGACTTACTGAGCAACTAGTGCTTTCCCACCATTGTAGGTTGCCCTAGCAGAGGCATTGAAATGCCCCTTACACGGGCCTTGAAAGGCTTCAGCTCAGGACTTGCTCTCCAGCAAGTCATTGGCCAAAACTACACTCATGCAACTACAAGGACACCAATGGCGTGTGATTGCAACAGATGCAAAGAGGGAGTGGTAAAACCAGGAGATGCAAGGCTCCCCCGAAAGCAGCAGCAAAAGCAAGGCAGGAACACATGCAACCTGAATGTGCTGGGCTCACACCCATCTGGCTGCTAACTTAGTTGCTGCCCATCAGCCCGAAGCAGCAAACTGCTTTTAGTCTTTGCATTCCACACACTGTGGGACTGAGACAAAATGCTCCAGTAACTTGCTCGAATCAGTAGCCGAGCTGAGATTTGAGCCATGGAGTCTCAGATTTTCAGGACTGAGTTTATAGCCCAGAGACATTGCTCTGGCTGCAGTGCAAATCAGTGCTTGCTATGGGATGAATCTCTCGCCTTTGTGGTTTCTGTTAGAAGCATGATCAAGGCATGTTTGTCAACACCTCCCATTCTTCCACGCCCTGGTGTTTCTTTCATAATGAAGTCCTCTCTGTTCCCAGACTACATGGAAGAGTGCCTCCGTCACCCCACCATGGGCTGTTCATGTTCAGAATCTCTTGTAGGACACTCAGGCACAGCATTGAGTACTCATTAACATGGGTGCTAAAAGAACCAGCACCTAGGCCCCAAATTGCTACTTGGACTTAGCATGGCAAGTACCTTGGGGTACTGTCACCAGTACCTTGGGGTACTGTCACCACTACCTTGGGGGACTGTCACCAGCTCATTTGAAACCTGCTATATGCAAATGAAGTATTTCTAAATCTCAATGCCAAGGTCAGGGGGCTTCATCACACAAGCAAGCAGTGGACTGGGGACATAATTAAACCAGTAACGTATTTACCATGCAGAAATGGGAGCCTGAGCTCACTCTCCAGGACACACGTGAAAAGCCTGAGGGGGAAGAACATGTGTGTAATCTCAGGCAAACAGGTGAGACAAGCAGGTCCTGAGGCTTACTGGGCAGCCACTCTACCCTACATGGCAAATTCCCAGTTCTAGTGAGAGAGCCTATTTCAAAAAAGGGGATACAGCACCTGAGAAATAATATCAGTGGCTGATGTTTGGCCTTTACACACATGCACATGGACACACATGGACATGCACCTGGAAACATGTTAAGTATTATAAATTGAGAGCCTTCTCTTTTGGCTAAGTCCTGTGCACAGTCCCGTTTCATAAACCATTTGTCTTCACTGGTGAATAATGAAGTTTCTCTCTCTCTCTCTCTCTCTCTCTCTCTCTCTCTCTCTCTCTCTCTCTCTCTCTTTTCTCTCTCTCTCTCCCCCCTCCTCCCTTCCTCCTTCTCTCTCTCTCCTCCCTCCCTCTCTCCTCTTTTCTCTGCCCCCTGGTTTCACCTTTTTCCCAAGTCAGCCTTAGAATACTTATTTACAAAAAAGGAGACTAAAGGATTTATTTCTCATTCTTCTAATGGTCCAAAGAGTTCTCTGGGAGTAAGTAAATAGCCATCTAAATGCCGAAGTTGCTTTCCTAAGCCATCAGTAAATGAGAACTCCCTGGTTTGAGGACATTTGCCTGAGCACAGTGGCTCCCATTCTCCCATCCTCCCATCCTCCCATCCTCCCATTGTCGATTCTCCTGTGTTTAAGGTACGCTGGAGATCTTCCACTGGGATTAAGTTCCTGGAGGAAGAGCGAAGGATGAGGGCAGAGGAAGACAAAATCTCAGACACACACACAGAACCCTCAAAAAATTCTAATGAACTTATTTTAGGAAGAGGTGAGATGGGTGTTAGATTTAAGAGCAACTTCCCTAATTGAGCTGTAAACAGATTGTTAAAGGCAACAAGCTCCCTCCCGGGAGAAACCTGAAAAGAGGGCACGCTTTGCCAAGCCGTTAGAGAAGCAGATGCTGTACGGCAGGCAGGCAGGGGCTCAGATAGGAATAAGTGTCTTGACAGGTATGTATGCTGTAACTGATGCAGATGCCATAATGAAGTCTGTGTCTCTGTGCGCTGATCATTACGGCAGAAAGCACTGCTGATGCAGTGGGCATGAGCTTTGCCAACAGAGCCTTCTAGAGCGAAGTTTCACTATGACTTGCTGGCATGTGACCTTGAGCTAGCACCCCACTTTGTCGGGCTTGGGTTTTCCTTCCCTGGAAATAAAATGTAGCATGTGCCGTGTTTGCCAAGCTATATTATGAGCTTAATGGGCGGACAGCATGTGCCATGACATTCTAAGTTGATAGGAGCTGCTATAAGGCTGGCTGATGCTTTCTTCACAGCTGCTTTTGCCCCTGAACATGCAGTCAAACCACCATGCAGAATACACCAATGTAAGTGGACTAGTATAGGCAGACAGGCTTCACTGGGATTTCCGCTCTTAGATATTTGATGCGTGTTCTACCTGCATGTATCTGTGTTTGTCCTCAGACATCAGAAGAAGGCATCAGCTCCCAGCACACATGTTTGAAAAATAAAGTCAGGTTTGACTATGTACACATACCCTCACCCCCACCCCAGAGTTGTGGAGGGATTGAAACAGGAGGGGCACTGGGACTGGCTGCCAGCCTAGCTCCAGAATTAACAAGAGATACTATCTCAAGGTCGTAAGGCAGAGTGTAACAGTGGGACAAATGACATTCTCCTCTGGCTTCCATCATCATGTCTGCATGTGCATGGGCACATGTGCATGCGTGTGTGTGTGTGTGTGTGTGTGTGTGTGTGTGTGTGTGCACATGGACACATGACGTATGCATGCATCTACATACATACATATGGACACATGCATGCTTCTACATACACACATATGGACACATGCATGCTTCTACATACACACATATGGACACATGCATGCATCTACATACACACATATGGATATATGCATGCATCTACATACACACATATGGACATATGCATGCATCTACATACACACATGGACACATGCATGCATCTACATACACACATGGACACATGCATGCATGTACAAACACATGAATGCACATGCATACACACACACACACATACACACACACACACACACACACACACACACACACACACACACACACTGAGTTTTCTACATCTAGGTCCCACCAGATAAATGACATGTGCCATGGCACAGGTGAGCTCACTGCTGTCTCTTGAGACAGTGGTTACGAAGACTACGAAACACTCTTACTGAAGCAAGCTACCAGCCTTCCATGTTATTATTCGCAAGACACCCCTCTAATGGAGAACGGTAGGAAGGCCCACATCTCTGAGTGCCATTTTCACAGGACATTAGCCTCTCCCCAAGCCAACTGCTAAGACTAAGAGGGTCCATTCATTTTTCTAATTCCCCATCCTAGAGAGACAACCAAAACACCAGAGAAAACCTGCAATTAGGCCTCTGAAGCCAATCTATATTCCAGACCCCACGCACTGGGAATGTTCCGGCACTACATATGAATGAAAGCATGAGACCCCCACACATGACCTGATGTAAATGATATTGGGGGGAGCTCTACGGCACCGTGTCAGCCTCACTTGCACTACTTCCTGTCTCCAATTTGCTCATATGGTTACAGAAAATGGTACCTTATTTGTCACTCTGTTTGATTTCAGTGAGTGGTTGTAACAACCTCCGTTTACCTGTTGTACTCTTTCTGAATCTTTGTATTGTTTCTTGCTAGAGCTGCTGTCTGCATAGTTGTCTTGACCCCTCCTATGCATGCTATTTGATAGATGTCAGTGTTTGTTTCTATGTCCTCTGGACCATAAGACGTATATGTTCAGCTTTAGTAGTTATTGTTAACGGTTTCCTAAATTGCTTTGACCAGTAAACACTGCTCGCAGTAAGGTCAGAGGAGAATGAATAGGCCTGGCCATGCTTCCAGTATCTTGCTTTTTTCCCTCATGTGTTGATCAAGATTTTAAGGAGTGCATGTGCATGTGCATGTGTGTGTGTGTGTGTGTGTGTGTGTGCACACGCGTGTGAGCACGAGAACACATGTGTATGGGCGTGGGTGCGAATAGATCCTAAAACTAGAACCGGAGCTATGAGAGTGAAGAAAGGTCTTCAGGGAAAGAGAAGAGGAGGAAAATGACCAGAATCCATATGACCAAAGGAGAATGGAGGGTAGTAAGGGGAGGGTGAGGTTGGGAAGGAGAGGAGTGGGGGAGGGAAATCAACAATAATGAAAGTGCATCACAGAGAGCCAGCACTTTGTGTGCTAATTTGATACATGAATGAATAGCTGTTATAAAAGCCCACGTAGCCACACAACTCTCCCCTGGGCCCTTGTTACCAGGTAGGCACGGGGATATGGGAAGGATTCCCCCTCCTGTGGGCACTTTCACTAATCTTACTGTGGTAATTAGAAAGAAGGAGACTTTGAGGATTTGTTAGTTGGCAGGAAAGATATAAAATTAGCAGAGGGGTTAAGTATTTGAGGATAAATAACGTTTTTAATTCTGCTAGAATCCTATATCATTCGCCATTAGCCATTAATCAATATTCTCCGTGGACCACTCAGAGGTTATTTCACATCCGGGCTTAATTAGAAACTGAAAAATCTTGGATCCTGTAATTAGGGGCAAAGCCAATTAGATCTTCTAATAGAGTATAACTTGTGTCCTACGACAACCCCAGATTTCCTCCCATAAGGCATCAGTGTGTAGTAGTTCCTGCTGCCAAGAGACAGATCCTTGGCCCTCTGATTTCTATGGATAAGGCCCTATCACTGAGGACTCCTGGTTATTCTCTGTGCATTCGGAATGTTGTGGTTCTCTTCCTCAGCTGGAACCATAGTTCTTTCACAGTGAAACATAGCAGAGACAATTTTTGGGCTGGGCAACATGGTCCATGTTTAGAAACCCAGAAGAGTAAGACGAGGCCAGACAAGTACAACATAAAAGCAATTTGCACTACCCAGCAATACCTGGTTTCTAGCAAGTGAACTAACACACAAATGCACACGTTTCATTCTCCAGAAAGAATTATAAACAATTATTTATAGACTGAAGATCAATGAAAGGAATAGAGTATAAGTGTTCTTCCAACTTTGTGAATTCTTGAGTCCTTCCTAGGAACTGTGACAGTTCCCTCTCCAATGTGTATCCTACCAAACAGTGTGACCAACAATGGCTGCAGTCAGAGTGGCCAAGGGCTTTTTTCCTTATTCCGTCTTCAGTTATTCAGGGTCAGTGCGTCCTAGATGCTCACCTCGGGCCCCATTTGGCTTCCTGGACTCCCTCTCATGAGTCATGGTTTTCTCAGACATCAGATTAGCCTCTCAGCAGTCAAAGCTTTGGCACAGTGTTGAGTCCTGGTTGTTGAATACAGATGCTGGCATGTTGGAGCAAACTGCGTATGTATTGCGCCTCTATCCTCCAGCCTTTGAAGTGGGGAGGGGAGATAATGAACCCTAGGTCTGTAGTGATACCGAACAAGGTCCTGCAGATTGCTGCAGCAAAACCCTGCTTTTCCTGTTGTTGCCTCTACTACTAAGAGTTGCACAGCATAGCCCTGGCAGTGATAGAACTGCAGCTCAATTGGGGGAGTACAAACTCACTCTTGGGCACCACACATGGGGTAAACTAACTGATAATTCCAAAGGCAAACAGACAGTGTACAGTTTGCCTGTGCTCGCTAATTCAGTCACCGCTCACCCTTGTGAGGCTGAATGGCCTCCATCTCTATTTGAACAACAGGAGAAAGTAAGCACACTGGTAAACACCATGATCCAGATCATATGGTTAATTAATGCTACAGTTAGTGCTTGTGCCCAGAGGTCTGTCTCTGCCATGTGTGTCTTCCCTTAAGCATGCACAGGATAACGAGTCTGGGGTGCCGGGTTGCTATCAAGAATGAAATTATGAGACTAAGGAGATCGTCCCCTGGGTGAAATGCTTGTAAGAAGATCTGAGTTTGAATCCCACAGCCCACCTTTAAAAAGCCAAGCATGCTGTGTACATTTGTGGCCCCAGCAGTGGGAAGTGAAAACATGTAGAGCCAGCTACCTACTTGGCACTCGAGAGAGCTCACTGTGGGACCCAAGCATGTCACTCAGCTTCTCTGCCATCCTCAGAGTGCTGTGCTCCTTACCTGCACAGTCCTAGATGTGAGCTATGGAACGTGTGCCCTTAGGAAAGTGTCACCTATAGGTTTTGTGTAGAAAGAAACATACAAGTCAGGCAAGTGAGTTAGTAGACTGGTTCTGGCAAGTGGGACCTTATACTGGCAACAGATCTTAGCAGAACTTTCAATTTTTAGTATTCTGTATCAAAATGATGGGAATGAAGGCTCTCTCTGTGCCTATCTCTGTCTCTCTGTATGTATCTCTGTTTTTCTGTCTCTGCCTCTGTGTCTGTCTCTGTGTCTATCTCTGTCTCTGTTTCTCTTTCTTTGACTCTCTGTCTCTTTGTCTTCACCTCCCTCTCTTTCTCCTTTCTCTCTTTCTCCCTCTCTTTCTCTCTCTTTTACTTTCTCTCTCTCTCTCTCTCTCTCTCTCTCTCTCTCTCTCTCTCTCTCTCTCTCTCCCCTCCCCTCACCCCTGTGTGTGTGTGTGTGTGTGTGTGTGTGTGTGTTGTGTGTGTGTGTTACATCACCCCATGTATTTAAAGAATGTTTTCTTATTTGGAGACTACTCTTTTTCTAGTTTTCAACATTAAATGTCTTACAATGTTCATAATAGAAATATTGTGTATAAATATATAGGTTTTATAAGTACTGGGGATATTTTATGTCCTCAACAGAAACAAAAAAAATGTACAAATATGTCTTCATTTATGTACTTCTTTTAAATTAATTTGTTTACTTTTTTATTTCTATGTTTATTGACGTAGCTCTTGCTGTTTAGCTCTGGCTGAACTAAATCTCCCCGTAGAGCCCATGCCAGCTTCAAATTCACAACCCTCCTGCCTCAGACTCCTGAGTGATAGGATTATAGTTATGTGTCACTATGACCAGCTTTAAAAATATTATTTCTCCACTATAAAAGCTTCAAATTTCAGCAGTAGCTGAGTCTTTGAGAGAGGGGAGGCAGCCATGAGGGCCACTAGGACAAGCCAGTGGATATGTAACAGAGGCTGGTGAGTCATGACTCAGGCTCTGCTGAAGCATCTGGAAATTCATTCTTGTCCTGTAGGAAGTCTGACAGGTGCCCTAAGCACGCACAGAGCAAGGTTAAAGATGTGCAGTTTGCTCCCACCTCACAGAAACTCACAATGATGCCCGCACTGGGGTCTCCACAGGAGACGGATTCATCCACACTACCTTCTGCACAGTACTCTCCTCTCCCCTACCCTGCATATAGGGGGCATATAGACCCCTAGGCAAACCCTGTGTAAGTTCTAAAGCTCAGGAGTCCCTGCTATCAAAGGCTACAGATTACCGGGAAGGGAGGAAGCCAGCCAGAGCTCTGGGAGCTGCGGGGACCAGAGCAGCAGGCTCCTTGCATTTTAAGCAGCATATGCAAATTAAATTAGCATGGGTTTTACTTCCCTAGTGTGGCTCAGCAGCTCACTCCCCGATAATTCCCAAGCCAAACTGACCCAGTTTAAAACGAAAATCAGGTTTAATTTTAGAGGGATTTATTTATCCTTGTCTCAGGCTCTGTGTATTTTTTTTTCTCCATTTGGTTTGATAAACATCCAAGTGCATTATTCCCAGACTAGCAGAGTCCTGCTGACAGCCACGTGATAGATGACCCTGTAGGAGAGTGGAGCTGCCTAGCACTGAGAGAACAGGTGAGGAGGCCCTTTTGGACCTCAGGAAGCTTCTACACCTGGTCATTTTCCTCTGCTGACTGCCAATCTGAAGGTTTTCTATTAAGATCCCTTGAAATGGAAAAGTACCAGAGTTTAAGGTGATTATTTAAGCTTGGTTACACTGGAGTTTGGCAAAAATCTGGTGGCTTTCATTGTAAATCCTAAACATCATAAAAATTGAACTCAGGGACAGTGAGATGGCTTAGTAGATTAAGGCAATTATCACCAAGCCTGGGAACCTGAGTTAAACCATTAGGGTCCACTGAGGTAGGAGGATAGAACTGACTCCTGCCAGTTGTCCTATTACCTCCTTCCATATATACACAATTGATTAATTAAGTATAAAAAACAAACAAACAAAAGAACAAAAGCAATAAATAGCCCATATGAATTGCTTCTTGAATCTATATTCAAAAATACTTCTGACCAGAGCTTGAGGCATAGTGTATTTTGTTTTGATTGTATGCACTGGGAAATTTGTGTAGAACTGTCACTTCAGTCCCCTGCAAACTGTGAGCTCCCAGGAGGCCCCAGCTACCTCTGCTTCCTGCCCCACTGACATGCTCATAGCCCAGTATAATGTTAAGTCCTCAGGGATGAGCGAGAACAACTTCTAGACCAGTGGCTCTTGGCTGGGGACAATTTTGACATCCCCTCCAAGCATTTAAGTTTTCTATTCCATGAAAAATAGGAAAATAGAAGCTAAAGCCCAGGATACTGTTAAACATGTGCTCGGAACAGAGTAGGGGACAGCCCTCCCCTCACCCTCTCAGCAAAGATTTAGCCAATACTAATTCTAAGCCAGTCAGCACTGCGAAGGCTCAACACACTCCACTCCCCAGGCCATGGGCAAATTTGCTCCTGTAACTAAGTCATTTCAGTCAGTCAACAGGGTCTCAAGGGAGGGAGGGGGGATTAAAAAAAGAAAAGACAATTAGACAACACTATAACATGACTCCAGCCAGTGCTGAACCTGAAGCAGGTTTATTTTTCTCCAGTCTCCTTTTATATCATTCCAGGTTCATACAAAGAATACGGTCAGTCTTAAGGCATAAATAATGTAGTCAGGGAACAAGCAAGGCATAAACGGAGGAGTTAAGGAACAAAGTATAAACAAATGTCCCATGATTACTGTATTCTGGGACTTAACAAGAGTCATCCATAGACAAAGAACACAGTCCTCAGCTGCATTCATCTTGAGCCTACTTTCTTGTCCTAGCCCAATGTCAAACTCTTGCCAAATTCCTAGAAACTGCCCCCAAAACTCTCCATACTAAAATACGCTTGTAATCTCTGGTCCATCTAGGGGCACCATCAAGCTTACTGAAAAAGTAGGTGTTTGTCTTGTTCAGCATGGCTCTGAGTGCTGAAGGTAGGGGGCTGTTTACCTCAAAGGGAACCAGTGAATTGCAGTATCTTACTTCTCTGGCTGCTTCCCTGGATCTGGAGAACACAGAACCTCAGTCAAAGCCCCTGACCCGCTGTGGTCACCTTTGAGCTGTTCACTTGGCCTCGCATTTTTGTTAGAGCTACTTTAGGGCATTGCATCCCCTGCCACTGCTACTCCTGGCTGTCTATTAAGGTCACAGAACTTGGTAACGTTTCTGGAATCCAGAAACCAGAAGGTGAGCAATACCACCCCTGACAGAGAGGTGGAGAAGTGAGTTCCAGTCCCCAAGTCTGCAGGAGCTTTATTCCACACAGGCCGGGATAGACACTTCACAGGAAGACTGTCTGATGTGACTACAAGGGCTGCCACCACTAACTTGGAAACTGTGAGTGAAATGCTTCACCACAGTGAGCTCCAGTTTCCTGGACTATGTGATAATAGCGGTTCCCCAGTGGACACTACATAAGAAGATTCATTGACACTCCGTGGAGTTCCCACTGCCTCATAGCCAGTATTTAGCGAGGAACTTCTCTCATTGTGTTGTGGCAGCTATGTGTCTGCTCTTGCTGTTAGCATTCTGTTAGTTTTGGAGACTGAATGGAGTTTACACTCAAGAGCTGACATTTAGCCTACATGTGACCATAAATGACAACCTACCCACCCAACCTGGGTTTATTCATTTGCAAACTCATGGACTTATTATGTACCTCACAAGGTACTGGTGAACACTAAACTAAGTGAGAAGCTCTGAGTAAACATTTTAGGCTAGTTCCTGGTGACAGTCACTCACTTGTAAAATGATTACTTGAACAATATTTTTTAAAAAGTCATATTTGGTTGGGTTCCGTTGTTGCATCTAAGCTCTAAACTTATATCAGCAACTGGATTCTGAAAATACCATCGTTAGCAGAGAAGTCTTGGTGTTTAGTTCTGGAAACTTCATAACGGACCAAGAAGAATGCCTACTAGGCGTTTTAGGCAGCAGTTCTGTGATGGCCCAATGTATATGCTGGACTTTGGGAAGCTTAGAGCATGCTGTTCTTGAAGTTTCAGATTCATCAGTAGTTAACAGGCAAAGGTAAGTCCTCCTGGGAAAGGAAATTGGACCATAGTAATCTGTCCCTCATTATATGCTGGCATATATGTACCCCAGAGTACCCCAGGTTGAAAAGTATTGCTTAACACGTTCATTTAGAGGTCTTCTTAGCTTTCTTACTGCATGCACACATGCGCACATGCATGCACGCGCGCACACACACACACACACACAAATATGTTTTACAGAAAAATTGTCCCACTTCTACAAGATGCCACTCTTTCCAAGAGCAGAGTATTTGATGCACCTCTACCTACATAAAATTCAGAACGTGTGATGCCTTCCAGCCTCTGTCTCTGATATAACCTTGGGGTCTCCAGGTAGTTTCTTTTATTCATTGGTTCAGTTTGACGTGTGAAGGATGAGCAGATACTTCCCAGGCAAAGTAAGAAGGGAAGAAAGAACCTTCAGGACACAAGTAGTAACCTGTGTGAAGACCCAGGAAAGGATTCGGGATGGAGAGACCATCCCGTATGAAGGTTCAGGCATGGATTCAGACTGAAGGGAGCATCCTGCGTCTTAAGTTCTAGGCAATGGTTTGGGATGAAGAAACAGCCTGTATGAAGGCACAGGCAAGGAGGTCTAGAGGCATGGGGAATACAGTGTCAGAAGTTTGTGTGCAGGGTCACGGACAAGAAGGTACTGAAGCACTGGTAGGCACTGGGCCCTGCCTTTCTAAGAGTGTTCTGCTCAGGGTCTAGGTCTCTATTGCTACCCTGAGCTGAAGCCATTGGTGAAGTTAGAATGTCATAAAAGCTCAGCTTATCATGACCTTGACTTACCAAAAGTTCTTTGTGTTTGAAGGCCTCTCTGGTTACCTTCTCTTGCCAAAAATGATCTCACTTCCTGGACCTGCACGTTTATCTGACATTTTAGTGCATGTATTAGAGCCCATCTCCAAATCCAGACCCCATGATTGGCTTCTGCTTACCAAATGTACCCCTTCCTGTCGGTATTCCTCACACTCAAGGAGGCCTCCCACAGACCTCAAAGAAGGAAACATGCAATCTACTTGCTGCCGTGCAACCTCATGCAGAGGGTAAAACACCCCTGCAGCGAAACACAATATGCTCTGCCTAGTGGCATATGGGTTGCGCTCCATCTTCCAGAAATGGAAAGATGGACTAAGTCCCCTCTCCAACCATAGAGGCTTAGAGTTTCCCTCTCTGATGCCAAAACTGGCTCAACCCACAGAGCACACCCGGGCCTGTGTCTGCATCCTCACATGAACGAGAGGGCTGAGCCGTTTAACTGTGCTGGCAGGCATCTGAGCTACTCCAGCTGGCATTCTAGGAACTGTAGCACTTGGGGTGCTAGGAGAGAGAAAGAGCAGTAGTTTGCTCTAGACCTGTCGGGAAAAGCATCTAGTACAGCCATCCCCTCTCTTTGAAGGACAACAGTCTGGAAACCCTGGAAGGGTAAAATGGTTCAGCATTTGTACAAGTACAGTAAATACTCTCTTGGTCAAGCATTTAAATGTGCAGCATTTTAAAAAAATACATCAATTATACATGGAGCCATCACTTAGAGAGCAGCACTGATACAGACAACATGGTGGATAGGAACCAGGTCTTCTCAGTCATATGAAGCTTTTGATCTGTTAGCGGGAAACTAATGAATTAAGATTGGAACAGCTTTGTAAATGCTAAGAAAAAATAAAACGTGGACTGGGAAGGAGCTGTCTCCTTAGCTGTAGGTAAAAACCCTCTAAGAGGTGGGAGATCTAACAAAAATAAATGTTTAGGGGGAAGCAACATGAGCTATCTGGGAGACCAGCTTCCAGGTAGGCAGAAGAAAAGAAGTGGTGTGCATGGCATGGCATGGCATGGTGTGGCATAGCATGGTGTAGCAATCATGGTGTGCATGGTTTGGAGTGGCGTGGTGTGGCATGGCATGGTGTGATGTAGCGACCACATCAGACAAGGAGGGAGGAGCTAAGAAAGGAAATCCCAAAGGACGGAAGGATCCGGGTCATACAGTATCTCATAGCCCTGCCCAGGTTGTGGAGTCTACCCCAGATATTAAGACTTCAGTTTTACCTTGAGAAGAACACCCTTGCCGTTCTGTAGAAGCTAGCTTTTAGGAGAGCCAAGTATGACTGACTGGGCAGGAGGAATCTAATGATCAAGTGCGAGACAAGAGTGGCCATTATGGTTAGAGTTGCAAACTCTGTCCCTTGCAGGAAAAAATAAAATAAAAACCAAAACAAACAACAAAACAGACAAACAAACAAAACACACAGGAATGAGTACAATAAATGTGACTGGTGGACTAGATTTGGACCAGGAAAGTGAATATACAAACGATTCAACAAGTTTTAATATGAGAATAAGATGGATAGGGACAATCTCTGTAAAATCAAAAGAGGGCGTTGGACTAGGTGAGTTGTAGAAAAGTTACTGTTTCTCCTTTTTCAAGTTACCTTTGAAATTTTGTTACCCACTTCAATGTTGGTTAGGAGGCATGCAACACCTGAATAGCGCTCCCAGACAAGGATTTGGGTGAAGTGTCCTCTTGTATGTCAAATACCACAAGACTGATGTGAATGACTACAACAACATTTGGCATTCGTCTGTTCTTTCATTCAACAAACACATGTTTAGTTCTATAACCTGGGAGAGTCTCTTCTCATCTTGGGCACCAATGAGTGTGAGATGCGGCTTAGCACTGAGGTATTTATCCGGCTGCCTTTCACTGTGGTGGGTCTGCTGAATGAATGGTGAATATGGCTAAGATCTTTGCAGACAAAAGAAACCCACAAAATCATTCAGTTCCAGTATACAGATTTTCAGTCTTTCTCTGCAAGAGAAAAATCACTTTCCCTCTGGGAAGTTCAGATAATGGCTGTGCTAAGACTATGCACTGGGCATCTCATTTGTCCTTTGATTCTCTCTGCCTGTCTAGAGTTGGCCTAATGAACCTTGCTTCTAGAACCTGCTTTTATACCACTGGAGATGAGAAAAGAGCGTTCAATTTGAATTATAAATACTGTTTTTTTTTTTTTTAGAAAGGACTTTGAATACCCACTAATGTAGCTAAAAAATGTCCGTCAAACAACATGATAGAATTAGAGAGCATCAACTGGTGATAACCAGCCAGTGTGTTTTGCATCTGGTTACCCAATAGCACATGAAGCTAACCTGAAGGAGAAAGATTGTGCCATCTCTGTGTCCCAGTAGGTTATTTTTAAAAGATTTGATAAGCTGTAGAAACCATCAGTACAGATAGTAGAAAATTGCAATACCAATGGGAACATGGCGGAGATACAAGCCTATAATCCCAGAACGTGCAAGGCTAGGGCAAGGAAGGTTACTTCTCAAGACTGTTTCAGAAGAGATGACAGGAAGGAGATCTAATGGCAGCATAGCCTTCTCTGGGTGACAGCATGAGACACCGCTGTTGGGAACTGTGCTTTGATTCCCAAGCAAACAATCTGGGACGCCTTGAGTTTGCCTAAAAAAACTATCATCGGGCCTTTGAACTTTAAGCTTTCTAGAGATTTCCAGATAGTCCTTAGTATATTCTGCTACTATAACAAAATAAACTGGGTGCTTATGAAATAGCTTCGTTTGTAAGGCAGAATTCCAAGACTGGTGGACCCATCTGCTTGTAAGGACACCCATAACCTTGTTACCATAGAAACGACAACATGATTAGAAGACATGATAGAGAGAGATCAAGTATGATGAAACAGAAATCCAAAGGGAGAATCAGATGTTGAAACTCCCCTTTTTCAGCAACCAACTCAAGCAGGAACTAACCCAGGGGCCAACAAGAACTTTATCAACACCTTCCAAGGGTGGCACCCCCATGACTAATTACAGTATACTAGAGATTTCACCACCTTCTCACCCCACCATACGGGAAATACGCTTCCAACCACAAGCCCATGAAGAGCACACTCCAACCCTATCCCCGCCATGGCATCCTAACAGTCTAGGTATGGATACACAAACTGAAATGGATATCAGAGGCTACAATCTATAAATTTTCTTAATCTAGAAGCAGGTGATAAATGTGAATTTCCATAGCCCTGCAGATCTCCACATGCTGTGCTGTATCTTAAGTAACTGAGAAGAATGTATTGGCATTTCATTTTTAAATTCCTATGCATCTCCAGATGCATTTATGCAGTATGGGCCATGCTGCCCTAAAGTACCTTCAAACATTCAGTGAAATGCAGCATTGTTTAATGCTTAGTTTCCAAAAACAATGTTTTTTAGATTCATTTATTTTTACTTTATGTATATGGGTGTTTTACCTTCGCTTATGCCTCATCACCACTTGCATGCAGTACCGACAGAAGCCAGAAGAGGGCATGAGATCCCCTGGACCTATAGTTACACATGCTTGCAGGCCAACATGTGGTTGATGAGAATACAACCTGGGTCCTCTCCAAGAACAGAAAGTTCTTTTAACCACTGAGAAATCTCTACAGACCCAGAAAAAAAATGAGTTTTAATTCTTTTTTTTTCCTTGCGAGGGATCAAGCTAGACTTCATAGAGATGACCCTAAATCTCAAGAGTTTACAGTATTTCAAGGAAGAACAAGTTTCTCAAGTTGTATTAAAAACATAGCAGGCATTCAATGACTGTTGGTTTAATAAATACCATCAAATATTTAAGTACATTCTCATAGTGATAATAGCAGTTGCAAAATAGGAGAACTGGCTGAGCGTTTATGTCTTGTGCTACTTATGGATTATTAGTTTAATACATTATTTCTAGAGCTGGGAAGATGTCTCAGGAGGTCAAGTGTTTGCCATGAAAAATGAGGACCTGAGTTCAGACCCCTGAACCCACATGAAGAAGCTAGGCACTAACGAGGTTCTGTGGCCCTAGTATACAAGATCTCTGGAGCTCAATGACCAGACATTCTGGTCAATCAGTAGGCACTGGGTGGAGTAACAGTGCTTTGCCTCAGAAAATAAACTGGGGACATCTTACAAAGGCACCAGATGCCTCTGACCTTCAAACCTGTACACTCACATGCACACACATACACACACGCACCATACATATGTGTATATATTGTCACATATACAATTCTATAAAGTGTGTTTTATCATTCCAAATAATGGTAACCACAGTTACTGAGAGGTAAAACCCCTTATCAAGGCCTTACATTTGAGATGCTAGAGATGAAGGAAAGCCTAATAAATATATAAACACACCATGAAGATCAACAAAACAATGAACAATTCTGGAGAGGATGTATGGGAAAAGGAAGCTTCATTCACTGGTAGAATTATAAACTGGTCCAGCAACTCTGAAACTCAGCATAGAGACCCCTCAAAGAGCTAGAAATAATTATACTTTGTTATCCAGTTATTCCCCTCCTTGGCATAAGCCTGAAAGATTGATCACCTCAGATCTTCAGGCTCATCCATGTTCATTCTTGATCTATTTACAATAGCTGGGCAGTGAAAAAAAGCTAAATGCCCTTCAACTAACAAGTGGCTTGGGAAATGTGGCACCTTTACGCTACAGAATACAGTTCACTTGCAGATCTATTCACTTACAGGTAAATAGGGTAAAAGATAATATCAAGTAAGGTAACTCAGGCCCAGAAAGCCAAACTTGGATGTTCTCTCTCATCTGAGATGCCTAGCTCCTCATCTTCAGATATGTCGATAATCCTTAGTAACTACAGAAACCCAGGAAGTGACAGGAGAAGGATGGGGTGGCTACCAGAGAGGAACTGCAGGATACACTTAGAAGAGACAGGGAGGAAGATAACTATAGAAGGAGTCAGGAGAGCAAAGTAATAGTCAGGATGTCTGAAGGCTTCAAAAGGGACAATAATTGTCTATCTAAAAGAGCATGTAAATCTGTCTACACATACAGAGCAAACATGAAAACTTCTCATCTTGCCTGGCAGTGCTTCCCCGCAGAACCAGAGACAAAATCTAGCAAAATCTAGCAAAATTCACAACACAGGCATAGAAATCTATTTATTTAAAGCAAGTTTTTCTGACCCTATATGTAGCAAGATATTTTTGTGTGGACAAAAGCTTAAAATGACAGGAATCTTTCTCTCTCAGGCACCCTTCACTGTGCGACCCTCAGTCACGTCTTCTCTATACCTATGTGTTTTGCTGAATATTACTAGTTTTAGCTGATTTTCTCCATACATCTGAGTGAGTCCCTGATATTCTTTACCATACTAAGCAAGTAATGCTGCTGGTAGCTTTCTTTAGAAATCACTTGCTAGACCTCTCAGCCCCTGCTTCCTTCTGCCCTTGGACTCTCCAGCCCACTGAGTAGTTTTCTTGGGATTTTTCAGCCTCCAGACATCACAATCAAACAGCTGTTCCAAAGAGGCCATCATCACTACTACATTACAAAGCTGGCCACAAACCATACTGTTACACTGCATATGATAGCAAAATACACTGCAAAGCTGTGGTATGTTGAAGTGCAGCTCCTTTGTGGCGGAATTACTTTTAACCGCTTTGTATAAGAGATGTTCTAAGATTTGCTCGCATGTGTGCTTCCCTCGGTGCCAACTAAACTATAACCTGGGTTTTATATGCTTACCAATGTATATAAGGGAATTTGGCATTGTGTCTATTTTGGGCAGTTTCTACCACCTTAACATATTGACTGAATAATTTCAACTAATTTCAATGAAACCAGAGAGAACCTATTACAGTGGTTAGCTTGATTAAAGAGAAAGATATTGACAGAATATGGTGAATTTTGAAAAAGAAAAGAAAAGGCAGAAATGTGAGTGTGTATTGGGATCTAAGAAGTGGGACTAACTAAGGGAGTGTCTCCATGTTGTCACCCCTATAAAGTACCAGCTTTACCAAGAGTTGTGTATTGCTCAAGACTGACTCTAAGGGTGTCATGGGGTCATGGCTTTATTTCTGCTCCTTAATTGACAAGTCCTGCCAACGTTAAACTTGGTGCAAAAGAGTCTACTTCTTTGAAGGACTTCAGGGGTAGAGAGAAAAGCCCGTTACGTTATCTCAGACTTTTAATGTAGATTAAGGAAGATGATACATCACAGGGACTGACACTTGATAAAAGCTCTATAAAGGATAGTATTATTCTGATAGTATAAGGAGACAATGAGCAGTGACTCAGCCCTAATGCAAAGTCATACACTCATTAGCAATCCTTTCCCCATGGCAAAGTCTGAGGCAGTAATAACTCCTCGTCTCCAGATTGGCTAGGATAGAGGTTGGCTCATTCCCATGCATTAACTTCATGACCTTGAGTCCTTGTACTCCTAGCCAGTTCCTCTGTGCACAAAATGGTCATAATAATATCGAGTTATGTCAGAGAACTGCTGCAGTGCATAATTTATGTCCAATAGTCAGGGACTTAGAAGAACAGAGAGAGATTTAACTGCCAAATATCTCGGGGGCCATCAAAAAGATGAACTGAGACAAGTCATGCACACCCACATTTAACACACTTTAATACATGCATTTATCTCCTACTTCTAGCCTTTGTCCTTGCATGTATAATATGAATGGCAGTGGGTCAAAGTTCAGCTAATTAAAGATAGGATGAAAGCTAAAGAAATGAAATTTAGAGGTGGCAGCAAGCCTTTGTTTTTAATTCAATATCTAAGAAACATGTATGGCCTTTGTCGTTGGGAACACACAACAGCTGTGGATGCTAGCACACAGCCTGCAGACATGGGGACCCACAATACACTCTATCATGAGGGAGGGGGTATGTTGTGGGTGTCTGCCCTCTCCTGAGGAGCTTTGAGCAGTTAGTGATTGTAATTTCCTCAGTGCTATAACCAAAGCAAACTGCTCATGCATAGTAAATAATCCTTTCTTCATACACAGAATCCTAATTAAACTTGGGGGTTAGAAAAACACACCACAGTTTCTGCCTGCACCCAGAGCTGAAAGCCAGTCACCAGTAGCACTGATACATCTGAGAGCATCTTCTGCTCAAAGCGACTGACCTGCAGACCTCAGGACACACAAACCCAGGAGCAGTCTGGGACAGGACCCTTCCGGTTTCTGCCTGCACTTGGAGCTGAAGCAGTCCCAAAGCTCTCTGTACCCAGATCCGGCTGTAAGAAAACAGGTCTACAGGAGTGCTGATACACAGGCATACAGAAGGGTCAATCCACTGTCAGAGACAGCAAGACAAACTAATACCAGAGACAACGTGATGGAGAGAGGCAAGCATAGGAAACTAAGCAACAGAAACCAAGGCTGCTTGGCATTATCACAGCCCAGTTCTCCAACCAAAGCAAATACTAGATATCCAAGCACACCAGAAAAGCAAGATTTGGATTTAAAATGACATCTCATGATGATGACAGAGAAATTTATGAAGGACATAAATAACTTCCTTAAAGAAATACAGGACAACACAGGTAAACAAGTAGAAGCCCTTAAAGAGGAAACACAAAAATCCCTTAAAGAATTACAGGAAAGCACACCCAAACAGGTGAAGGAACTGAAGAAAAGCATCCAGGATCTAAAAATGGAAATAAAACAATAAGAAATCACAAAGGGAAACAAGCCTGGAGATAGAAAACCTAGAAAAGAGAGCAGGAGTTATACATGTAAGCATCAGCAACAGAATACAAAAGACAGAAGAGAGAATCTCAGGGGCAGAAGATACCACAGAAAACATTGACACAACCTTTAAAGATAAAAAAAGCTCCTAACCCAAAACATCCAGGAAATCCAGGACACAATGAGAAGACCAAACCTAAGGATAATAGATATAAAAGAGAGTAAAGACTCCCAACTTAAAGGGCCAGTAAATATCTTCAACAAAATTATAGAAGAAAACTTCCCTAACCTAAAGAAAGAGATGCCCATAATTATTCAAGAAGCCTATATAACTCCAAATAGTTTGGACAGGAAAAAATTCCTCCCATTATATAAAACACTAAATGCACAAAACAAAGAAAGAATATAAAAAGCAGTAAGGGAAAAAGGTCAAGTAACATATAAAGGCAGACCTCTCAGAAATACACCAGACTTCTCACCAGAGACTATGAAAGCCAGAAGATTCTGGGCAGATGACAAATAGACCCTAAGAGAACACAATTAAGAGCCCAGGCTACTATATCCAGCAAAACTCTCAATTAACATAGATGGAGAAACCAAGATACTCCGTTCAAAAAACCAAATTTCCACAATATGTTTCTACAAATCCAGCCCTACAAAGGATAACAGATGGAAAACTCCAACACAAGTAGGGAAACTACACCCTAGAAAAAGCAAGAAAGTAATCTTCTTGCAATGAAACCAAAAGAAGAGAGACACACAAACATAATTCCACCTCTAACAACAAAAATTGCAGGAAACAACAATCACTCTTCCTTAATATCTCTTAATAACAATGGGCTCAATTCCCCAACAAAAAGATATAGACTAACAGACCAGATACTTAATGAGAACCCAGCATTTTTTTTGGCATACAGGAAGCACACCTCAGTTACAAAGACAGACACTACCTCAGAGTAAAAGGCTGGAAAACAATTTTTGAAGCAAATGGTCCAAGAAACAAGTTGGAGTAGCCATTCTAATATTGAATAAAACTGACTTTCAACCAAATGTTATCATAGCAGATAAGCAAGGACACTTCATATTGATCAAAGGAAAAATCCCCCAAGATGAACTCTCAATCCTAAATATCTATGCTCCAAATGCAAGGGCACCTACTTTTATAAAAACTAACCTTAATAAAACTCAAAGTATACATTGCACCTCACACAATAATAGTAGGAGATTTCAACACCCTACTCTCATCAATGGGGACAGATCATGGAAACAGAAACTAAACAAAGACATAGAGAAACTAACAGAAGTTTTGAACCAAATAGATTTAACAGATATCTATAGAATATTTCATCCTAAAACAAAAGAATATACCTTCTTCTCAGCACCTCATGGTACCTTCTCCAAAACTGACCATTTAATCAGTCACAAAACAGGCTTCAACAAATACAAGAAGATTGGAATAATCCCATGCATCCTATCAGATCACCACAGACTAAGGCTGGTCTTCGCTAACAACAAAAACAACAGAAATCCCACATACACATGGAAGTTGAACAAACTCTACTCAATGATAACTTTGTCAAAGAAGAAATAAGGAAAGAAATTAAAGACTTTTTAGAATTTCATGAAAATGAAGGCACAACATACACAAACTTATGGGACACAATGAAAGCAGTGCTAAAAGGAAAACTCATAGTTCTGAGTGCCTCCAAAAAGAAACTGGAGAGAGCATATACTAGCATCTTGACACATCTAAAAGCTCTAGAACAAAAGGAAGCAAATACACCCAACAGTAGACAGCAGAAAATAATTAAACTCAGGGCTGAAATCAACCAAGTACAAACAAAAAGAACTATACAAGCAATCAACAAAACCAGGAGCCGGTTCTTTGAGAAAATCAAGAAGATAGATAAACCCTCAACCAGAGTAACCAGAGGGCACAGAGAGTGTATCCGAATTAACAAAATCAGAAATGAAATGGGAGACATAACAACAGAATCCGAGGAAGTTCAAAAAAAAATCATTAGATCCTACTACAAATCCTATATTTAACAAAACTGGAAAATCTGGAAAAATGGACAATTTTCAAGACAGATACCAGGTAGCAAAGTTAAATCAGGATAAGATAAACCATCTAAACAGTCCCATAACTCCTAAAAAATACAAGCAGTTATTAAAAGTCTCCCATCCAAAAAAAAAAAAAAAAAAAGCAAAAAGCCCAGGAATAGATGGATTTAGTGCAGAATTCTATCAGACCTTCATAGAAGACCTCATACCAATACTGTCCAAACTATTCCACAAAATAGAAAACAAAGGGACACTACCCAATTCCTTCTATGAAGTGACAATTATGCTTATACCTAAACCATACAAAGACCTAACAAAGAAAGAGAACTTCAGACCAATTTCCCTTATGAATATCAACACAAAAATACTCAATTAAATTCTCCCAAATCAAATCCAAGAACACATTGAAAATATCATCCATTATGATCAAGTAAGTTTCATCCCAGGGATGCAGGGATGATTCAATATATGGAAATCCATCCACGTAATCCACTATATAAACCAACTCAAAGAAAAGAAACCACATGATCATCTCATTAGCTGCTGAGAAAGCATTTGACAAAACTCAACACCCCTTTATGTTAAAAGCCTTGGTAAGACCTGGAAGTCGAGGCCCATACCTAAACATAGTAAAAGTAATATATAGCAGACCAGTAACCAATATTAAACTAAATGGAGAGAAACATGAAGCAATCCCACTAAAATCAGGGACTAGACATGGCTGTCTACTCTCTTCCTAGTTATTCAATATACTACTTGAAGTCCTAGCCAAAGCAGTCAGAAAACAAAGGAGCTCAAAGGGATACAAATTGGAAAGGAAGAAATCAAAATATCACTATTTGTAGATGATATGATGGTATATTTAAGTGACCCTAAAAGTTCCACCAGAGAACTACTAAACCTGATAAACAACTTCAGCAAAATGGCTAGGTATAAAATAAACTCCAACAAATCAGTAGACTTCTTCTACTCAAAGGAGACTGAGAAAGAAATTAAGGAAATGACACCTTTCACAATAGTCATAAATAACATAAAATACCTGGATGTGACTCTAACCAAGATCTGTATGACAAGAATGTCAAGATCTCAGAAGATGGAAAGATCTCCCATGCTCATAGATTGGCAGGATTAATATAGGAAAAATGGCCATTTTGCCAAAAGCAATCTATGGATTCAATGCAATCTCCATCAAAATTTCAATTCAATTTTTTATAGAGTTAGACAGAACAATTTGCAAATTCATCTGGAATAGCAAAAAAAAAAAACCAAAAACAAAAACAAACAAACAGGATAGCAAAAACTGTCCTCAACAATAAAAGAACTTCTGAGAGAGTCACCATTCCTGACCTAAAGCTGTATTTCAGAGCAGTAGTGATATAAACTGTATGGTATTGGTACAGAGACAGGTAGAGAGATCACTGAATAGAATTGAAGACCCAGAAATGAATCCATCCACACACTTATGGTCACTTGATCTTTCACAAAGGAGCTAAAATCATCCAGAAGAAAAAAGAACATTTTCAACAAATGATGCTGGTTCAACTGGAGGTCAGCATGTAGAAGAATGCAAATCAATCCATTCTTATTGACCTATACAAAGCTTAAATCCAAGTGGATCAAAGACCTCCACATAAAACCACATATACCGAAATTAATAGAGGAGAAAGTGGGGAAGAGCCTTGAACACATGAGCACAAGGGAAAATTTCCAATGGCTTAATGTTCTAAGATCAAGAATCGACAAATGGGACCTCATAAAATTACAAAGCTTCTGTAAGGCAAAGGACACTGTCATTAGGGTAAAATGGCAGCCCACAAATTAGGAAAATATCTTTACTGGTCCTACATCTGATAGAGAACAATCTATGGATTGCTCCAACATATACAAAGAACTCAAGAAGATAGACTCCAAAGAGTCAAATAATCCTATTAAAAATGGGGTTCAAAGCTAAACAAAGAATTCTCAGCTGAGGAATATCAAATGGCAGAGAAGTTCCTAAAGAAATGTTCAACATCTTTAGTAATCAGGGAAATGTAAATGAAAACAACCCTGAGATTCCACCTCACACCAGTCAGAATGGCTAAGATCAAAAACTCAGTTGACAACAGATGTTGACTAGGAAGTGGAGAAAGAGAAACACTCCTCTATTGTTGGTGGAATTGCAAGCTGGTACAACCAGTCTGGAAATCAGTCTGGAGATTCCTCAGAAAATTGGATGTAGTACTACCTGAGGCCCCAGCTATTCCACTCCTGAGCATATACCAAAATGATGCTCCAACAAATAACAAGAATACATGCTCCATTATGTTCATAGCAGTCTTATTTATAATAGCCAGAAGCTGGAAAGAACCCAGATGTCCTTCGACAGAGGAATGGATACAGAAAATGTGGTACATCTACACAATGGAATACTACTCAGCTATCAAAAACAATGACTTCATGAAATTCTTAGGCAAGTGGACGGAACTAGAAAATATCATCCCGAGTGAGGTAGACCAGTCACAAAAGAACACACATGATATGTACTCACTGATAAGTGAATATTAGCCCAAAAGCTCGAATCACCAAAGATACAATCCACAGACCACATGAAGCTCAAGAAGGACAACCAAAATGCAGGTGCATCAATCCTTCTTAAAAGGAGGAACAAAAATATGGAGACAAAGTTTGGGGCAGAGACTGAAGGAATGACCATTCAGAGCTTGCTCCAACTTGGAATTCAGCCCATATACATACAGCCACCAAACCTCATTACTATTAATGAAGCCAAGAAGTGCATGCTGACAGGAGCCTGATAGAGCTGTCTCCTGAAAGGCTCAGCCAGAGCAAGACAAATACAGAGTCAAATGCTAGCAGCAAACCTTTGAACTAGAATGGAGTCCCCATTGGAGAATGGTTCGAAGGAGGTAAAGTGGCTTGCAACACCATAAGAACAACAATGCCAACCAACCAGAGTTCCTAGGGACTAAACCACTACCCAAAGAGTACACTTGGACAGATCCATGGCTCCAACTGTAGCAGAGGATGGCCTTGTTGGGCACCAATGGAAGGAGAAACCCTTGGTCCTGCCAATGCTTGACCCCCCAGTGTAGGGGTATGTCAGGGCAGGGATGCGGGGAAGGAGTTGCTGGATGGGTGGGGGACACCCATATGGAAGAAGAGTGAGGGGGAATGGGATAGGGAATTTATGGACAGGAAACCTGGAAAGGGAATAACATTTGAAATGTAAATAAAAAATATCCAATCAACGAAAAAGGAGAATTTTCTTAATCAAAGGGAGAAACAAAAGAAAAAGACACGAGAGTGGAGAGAGGAGAGTTTAAGAGGGGAAAGCGCACTTAGAAGGAGAAGGGAGCGACAGGCGGTGGACAGACTGAGGGGAGTGCCGGATGGTGAGCAAGATGGTGCAGCCTCAGGGCTTCAAGAGGCAATTCTGTTACTGCTAGGACTGGGATGTTAGAAACTATTATTATGGACAAGGGCACCCTATGAAGCCTCACCGAATCCGCATGACTCAAAATCATGGTCTTTATTGAAAAATGGAATTCTACCATGCTCGCAAAGCCACTGCTGAGGAGATGACCAAGTACCACAGTGATAACTACATTAAATTCTTGCACTCTCTTCACCCAGATAATATGTCTGAATAGAGCAAGCAGATGCAGAGATTCAACAGGGGTGAGGTCTGTCCGGTATTTGATGGCTTGTTTGAGTTTTGTCAGTTGTCCATGGGTGGCTCTGTCGCAAGTGCTGTGAAACTCAATAAGCAGCAGACAGACATCGCTGTGAACTGCACTGGGTCCTGCACCATGCAAAGAGTCTGAAGCATCCGGCTTCTGTTACGTCCATGATATCATCTTGGCCATCCTGGAACTGCTGAGGTATCACCAGAGGGTGCTGAATATTGACATTTATATTCCCCGTGGCTATGGTGTGGAAGAGGCCTTCTATACAACAGATGGGGTCATGACCATGTCCTTTTATAAATACGGAGAGTACTTCCCAGGAACTGGGGACCTACAGGATATTGGGGTTGGCAAAGGCAAGTACTATGCCGTTAACTACCCACTGTGAGACAGCATTGATGATGAGTCCTATGAAGCCATCTTCAAGCCAATCATGCCCAAAGTAATGGAGATGTTCCAGTCTAGTGCAGTGGTCTTACAGTGAGGCTCAGATTCCCTTCTAAGGATCGGTTAGATTTCTTCAATCTGACTCTCAAAGGGCATGTCAAGTGTGTGGAGTTCGTGAAGAGTTTCAACTTGCCTATGCTAATGCTGGGAGGAGGTGGCTACACCCTCCGCAATGTCGCTCGCTCGGTGCTGGACTTAAGAAACAGTTTTGGCCCTGGGCACAGAGATCCCTAATGAGCTACCATACAATGACTACTTTGAATACTTTGGACCAGATTTCAAGCTTCACAACAGCCCTTCCAATATGACTAACCAGAACACTTAATGAATACCTGGAAAAGATCAAGCAGTGGCACTTTGAAAACTTGAGAATGCTCCTGGGGTCCAAATGCAGGCCATACCAGAGGGTGCCATCCCAGAAGAGAACAGTGAAGAAGATAAGGAAGACCCTGACAAACACATCTCCATTTGCTCCTCTGACAAACGCATTGCCTGTGAGGAAGAATTCTTCCATTCAGATGAAGAGGGAGAAGGTGGTCGCAAGAACTCTTCTAACTTCAAGAAAGCCAAAAGAGTCAAAACAGAGGATGAGAAAAAAAAGATTCTGAAGAGAAAGAAGTCACAGAAGAGGAGAAAACCAAGGAGGAGAAGCCAGAAGCCAAGGGGGTCAAAGAAAAGGTCAAGTTGGCCTGGGCAAGGTCTGCAGCTCCATCTTCTCCCCAAGCCCCTCACTTTCCCTCAATTTCTCAGATTTTATACTTTCCATTCCTGTGTATTTATATAAAATACATTAAATATAATGTCCCCAGGGACTAGATAGGAACTAGAGACTGGCACAAAGGACAGCGGTGCTGGGAGAACTCTTCCCAGAGCTCCCTTGTCCATCCTGCCCCAGGTCTGAGTTTTGAACCACATAGGATCTGAGTGGAAAGAAAACAACTGGAAGACAAAATCCTGAACTGCAAGTGCCTGCCTAGGAGCTCTGCTAAGGTGCCCTTGTTAAGCTTTTCAGCAGGGGTGACTGTGTCTTCTCGGACCCCTTTTCCGGCTTGGATAATATCAGCCATTTTTAGATTAGTTCTGTTTCTACCTTCCCACCCATCCGGGGCAAGCAGAAAAACTTACACTGCCCTGTCTCCCCCCAATTCTGTAGGTGGAGGTTGTTAGCCTAGCTTCCTTTTTGAGATATTTTTATTTTGTGAGGCTCTTTGTAATAGAACAACACATTTCTATATAAAAAAAAATAAAAAGGAGAAGGGAATGGGGTGAATAAAGTCAGTAAGTTGTATGTAGGCATAAAATTGACCCAAGGAGGAAAAAAGACTTATCTATGACTCAAGTGAAGAAAAGAACAAAGAGCTCTGTTTCTGAAATCTATATATATTATGTATATAATGTATATTATTAAGACTATGGAGGAAATGTCAACATTGCCAATTTCCAAGAAATGCATTCTTCACAAAGATGACTAATAACAATATTAATAGGAAGCCATAACTGACACCCTCACACCTTCTGGGATGGTATACAATTTAGCATAATCCTTATGAAGGACAAGAAAGTATCCACAAAAGTTAAATACTAAAACATCCTTTACCCTGATACCTTTGCTTCTGGGACTTGCCTTACCGATGTATCTGTATATGTGATCACCAATATATATTTTTATATATAAATATTCCCTAATTTAAATTCCAATATTGTGAAATATGCATATGGAAATTATATTTTATATAAATATATATGGAATTTCAGTGAGGGGTTAGTTTTCTATCATTAGATTTAATGATACATAGTTATGAGGTATTATGTAATATTTCAGTCCATGTATACAGAGTCTAATGATAAGACATATTCACTAACACATACATTACCTGGAATCTTAGTTAATCTTTGTGATGGGAACATTTGAAATCTTCTTTACCTCTGTTAATGTATATGTCTAATTGCTGACAAGTATGCTTATTGCCATGCTGTGCTAAAGAATATTTCAAGTTATCCCTCTAACACAACTACAGTGATGCATGCATTGACCATTTTGTGTCTAGCTTCCTTCTTCCTTGGCTATGTGCATCCCTCTTCTCTACTCCTCTATGGTCAACATTATTCCTTTGACACTAACCCTGGAGAGGCAGACACAGTAAAATCCTGGCACTGGCTGGCCAGCTAGTCCAAGCAAATGGCTGAGAGAACCTGTCTCACAACACAGTGAGAGGAACTGTAGGAAACAGGGTGACAGGCTTATATGACATTTGTGCCAACCTTCTTCTTTGCTTGGATAATTAGCATAATTAAGATGCATGCCACTGTTCCCTATTCTCTTTCACCTCGTGAAGAAATTGCTCAAAGCCAAATTCACAGATAAGGTGGAAGGTGGCAGAGGTAACATGTCCAGTGTTCTAGGAGCTCAGGTAGTAATTCTCAGCCCACCACAGTTCCACATCGGTGGGAGGCATAGGAATAAGAAGAGGTGTAAGAGATCTTTCTAGAAGGCTAGAAATCGTGTATGCCTTGATCTTGACAGTGGCTGAATATACAAGTCTACAGATGCCAGTTTCACTGGCTTTTCATATCTGTTCACTTATGACTTTTAAGAAAGCAGTCTCTAGGTTCTAAAACCAGAGAGAATAATTTGGTCGAGACATGGTCCAAGAGTCAGCAGTTCTTGAATCTCCTGCTTTTTCCTTCTCTGTGAAGTCTCATGGTCAGGAAGGATTTAGAATCACCTAGAAACTTCCCAGAACATCATCATTCTCACGACCATCGAATCACAAATATCCGAACACTGGTGAGCAGTGAAGATGTGGGGAAGGACCATCCTGTTTCCTAATTTTTACTGCTCTTCCTTTTTCTACATGAACTTTAAAGTAATAATTATCACTACTGAGTTATTAGGAAGTAACCCAAGGTCCCCAACCTTTAGTACTCATCTTCCCATGAACAGTTGCCTTTGGCAGAGGTTGAAAATATGGTTCCCAATTCCAGTAAGACAGGAAGAACACAAACTTGAGACCAGCTTTGAATAGATGGACAGTAAATTCCAGGGCCACATATATACCCAAGGGTCTCAAAAAAAATCCCCTCCAAAGAAAAGGGTGGGGGAGGTAGGCAAACAGAGGCAGGAAATAAACATGGTTCTCAGGTTCCAGTGTAGAATGTGAGATCGGTACATCTTGGCTGGAGTCTAAGGAATCTTTAAAATCTAGCATGGGACAAGTATGTACCTTACACAGAGTAGAGGGCAACAGATACTGCCCACAAGTGCTGCAATGTAGTATCTAATTTAACACTTAATGTAAGAATATTTAATACTAAAACCTCAATTGAGCACAGAAAAAAAAAAAAAAAACCCTGTTCCATTGCTGATCCAAAATTTTAGGCAGTTACCAGTTACTCAATTGGGTTCCTTCCTTATGTCTCTTTAGGCTCCATCTTGTTAAGGCTAAGAGGGAGGTTGGATTTTTTCTTAAGATTATATTCCCCTATATACTATAGATATAAAATGCTAAAGCATTGACTCCAAAAGTAACAATATTCATATATAATGGGTCATATGGTTACATAAACGTTTACATGTAAAATAGTCATCCCTCAGTATCTCTAGCGGATTTCCTTGTATATCGAATTCATGGATGTTCACTTCCTTTATCCAAAGAAATGTAGCATTCACATGTAACCTACACAAATCCTCTCATATGCTTACAGCCAGCTCCAGACTGTTTACGACACCGAGTGACACTCCCAGTGCTATTCAAGCAGATGTTACTCACTATTTTTAGGGTATAGGGACAAGAAAAAGATGTGTTTCTGGTTAGTGCAGATACATATTTCCCCTGTTAGCTCTGATCCTCAGCTGACCTGCAGATGTGAAACCACAGTGCAAGCATGTGCACAGTGTCCGCACATACTGTTGCTGCGTATGCATTGAAGTACATATGCAAATGCCCACAAAATAAAATTGCTGTGTTCAGGATTCCTCCCACTTTTACACTTTGTCTATGCTCCAAGCTCTCTTTACCTAGTCCTGTCCAGTGTACATGTAATGTGGGTCACTTGATATGTCCCCGGAATTACATTAAAGTATGACAAATGAGGCGAAATTTATTGATTTCAACAACATATTCCTTTCTCCAGTATACCTAAAGTATCTTCATTGCAACATATAATCAACAGAAAAACAAATAATTTTCTTGTGTTTTAAGTTTTCAGCCTTAAATCTGGTGTGCGTTTCGTAGTCATGGTGCAGGTTAAGTGGGAAGGGCCATGTTTCAAGGATTTGGTGCGCCCTGGAGTCAGACGCTGCCTGATCAGTGACACTGTTCTGTCACCTATTCTGAGAACATTCTGGTCCAATCCATCTGTCAGGCTTCACTGTCGGCTTCTGCTCATTCATGCATCTACCTCGCTGCAAGTGCTGTCATTAGTGGGAGGAAACAGCCATAACTCTTGCTAGTGGGTAAATACTTTCCCCCAAAACCCATGTTGAATTTTGAATCCATCTAGAGCTAATCAGGCTGAAATGATGCTAACAGGAAATATTCCTATCCCTTGGGATGGCGCCGTTCTGAAAAAAAGAAACTGGACACAGAGACAAAGTAGACTTGGAAACGGAGGTTAAAATTGGAGTAATGATTCTGTAAGCCAAAGAGCATTGAAGAACGAAGGCAATGAGTATAGAAAGCCTGGAGCTTTCTCTTCCTCAAAGCTCTCAAGGCAAGCATCCCCGGCTGTGCAGCCCATGGTACTGCTATGGAAACTGGCGAACAACTGAAAGGGAAAAGTAGCTAGAGAGAAGTAGCTAGGGGGCAAAGGAGAAGCAGCTGCCTATGGGATAATGGTGTTCTCTGCATGAGGCAAGGAAGAGAATCCCAAGTGGCCTGGCTCCAGTTTCCCAGAGTTAGAATGTTACCCAACGGTTGAGGGGCTCTTACAAAGTGGTTCTGTGTGGAGAATGATCTAGAACAGAGACGCTTCCCATTTGATGATTTTATAAAACATGTAGCAAGCAAAAGAAAGAGAACAGGCAGCCGATACATAGAATCAGAAGATAAAGGACCACAGAGCATCAAGTCGGCTGACTGAGCATCAACTCAGGCACTGGCAAGCGTCTGGCAGAAAGCACTGGGGGAGCCAAGCTCAAGCCACCATACTGAAGCCACTGAGACAACTCCAGGGAAGACTGTCTTCCTCATAGAAGAGATTCTGGCTTTCCATTCCTGCCAGAGGTACTTCTGTGTCATGAGATAAACAGTAGTAACCTCGGCTGGATATGGTTTACCTTTTAGCTGCTCTCCAGGGAGTGATGTTTTAGCCATCTGCTCTTTTCTGCCCTCTGCTGCAGAGTGAGGGGGTAGCCCATGCCGCAGCAGGGACTTGTGGAGAGCACTGGAAATAAACATGTTTGGAATTTAGACAAGGGCAAGGGAGCGCCTTGCTCCTGAGCCTGCTAGCAGCAAGTTTAAAGCATGGTGACGGCCAATCAAAGCAAGGCTATCATCAGGTGAAGGAGGAAGACACAGCCAAGGGAAGCGACTTTTTCCAGTTCCCACACAGAAAAAAAAAACTTCCCCACTTATTCACATAAATATTACCTGAGTTGTAGATTATTTATGACATGAAACCAGAATCCCAAACATCAGCAGAGTCCAGTGGTTCTGAGCTGGGTAAGCTAACGTGAGTTTTTCTTGAACTGCATTCTTCCTATGTTAAGTCCATTAGGGACATTATCGCACTTGGGGCTTTCAGAAGTGGGCCAATACAAGCATGGAGAGGGGATAGGTCATTGCTATGTTGTGTTGACTGACTGGCAGGGAGTTTACAGCTGAAAGTTCTGGAAAAGCGTGAATTTGATACTGGATCCTCCCAGGCATGCTACGATTTGATAGTACTGTATTACGCATTCATAAATTCTGAGTCCGAGAGATGCTATTCACTGTTATAAGAGGCATAGGACATCTCAGAAATCCTCAGCATGTATCATTGATAGTTTAAGTTCAATGCCATCCTTATTAGTACAAAGCTGAGAGTGAGCAGATGAATGGGAACCTGCCAGGCGACAGGAAGAACAACTTAGGGGTTTTGCTTAAAAAGTAAAGAAATGGTGACTGAAGTAAACAGAAACCTAAAGGAGACCTACACCTGCCCTTCAATATCATTAAGTTATAAGCAGCCATATGAGGAATCAAATAAAAGTTACATTCACCTTAAAGGGGTACAGCAGCTTAATAGGAATCTCACACTCCGGTCTACAAGAAGAGATTTGTGGGATTGTTTCAGATAGCAAGATGGAAGGTTTTTCTGAGAGCAAAGAATGACGTTACGGGGCTGGTGTTAGGGTTCAGTGGGTAACAGGCTTTCTGTGAAAGCTCTAGGACCTGAGTTTGCATCATCAGAACTCCTGCAAGCCTAGGGATGTGAGCATCCGTCTGCATACCTAGTAGTCCTCCAGCAAGATGGGAAGTGGAGGTAGGAAAGCCCCTAGAAGCGCATGTGCCAGCTAAACGTGGTATATGCAGTGGTAAACAGGAAACCTCATCGCAAACAAGGTGGAAGCCACGGACTGACATTATCCTGCCTTGTCCTCTCACCTCCACATGTGAACCATGGCATATAAATGCCTGCCCTCTCATAACAATGAGTACGTGTGCATGCACAAACACACACACGCACGCACGCACGCACATGCACACGCACACACACACAGTAAAAGAGTGACATTGTTTATACCAAGTATAAAAGAAACAACTAAACATTGCATCATTTTCTAAGCAATATAATTATCTGAAATATTTTCATTCTCTCTGTCTCTTCATCTGTCTCTCTCTCTCTCTCTCTCTCTCTCTCTCTCTCTCTCTCTGTGTATGTGTGTGTGTGTCTCACTCACTCACTGTCTGTCTGTCTGTCTGTCTCTCTCCAGGTTCTCACTAGCTGTCCTCTAACTCATAGTGATTCCTCTACAGCTACTAAAATGTATCGTGGCTTATGTATTGCCTTCTTTTTGATCCCAATGTAAACCTTAAGTAAAGAGAGACCCAGACTGACCCATTCAATGCTATGTCCTCAATACGCTAAATCTTACTTCACATGGAATATCTGGTGCCCTGTAAAGGAAGGAAGGAAGACCACATTTAGAACTGCGGTGGGATGACGTGGTCTCACTTTAGCTAACAACTCATTCCATTCCCAAGCGTTCACTTGAGGACATGGATTTCAGATGATAGAACCCGCAGTACGCCGTACCTGTTTAAGACAGCAAAAGACCTGGAGTGCACTTTGTCTCATTGGAAATCTTTATGTATCTTTCAATAATGCTCAGCTGCAAGCAAGCATTTCAGCTCCTTGTGCCTTGCTCGCTTTTGTTCTTGAGGTAATGTTACGTGGTCTTTGCTCATCTCCCGACGCCGTGCCCCACTCCTGGAGGAAGCTTTAGTGAAAATCTGAGTGTTATTTATTCTGACCCTCAACCCTGGGGCCTGCTGCTTCAAGATTTCTGTCTTTAAATCACAATTAATTCCACCAGAGAAAGCGCTGGCATTAGAATTCAATTTCAGCTTCCTGGCAGGACAAGCCACATGTCAGCAGTCTCTGCGGACTGCAGCAGGATTTTATGGGAGAAGTCCCCAGCCCACACAGCCAGGAACAGGAGGCGATAGTTTCCTGTATTGGAGGTCAATCACTGCCTTGAATTCACTGCAGGACTGTACTCCAGTGCTACCTAGAAAATTTTCCCTAGATTTAGTGACTTCCACAACGGCTTCCAAGTCCTTGGAGCTGTGTCTTACATTTCCAAAATTTATTAAGTAAGGTCACTTGGGTTGGAGGTGTGAATCATATGCCCATAAATTTTCCAGAGTCAAATCAGGATTTTCACCAATGAATTCATCTAAAGAGCAAGCCTCTTTATACCCTGTGAAGTAAGGCTTCCTTCCCTCGGCCCCACAAGCTCTTAATAATGCTTGTTCCATAATGGTCCTTATCTCTGTAAACAGATGTGTGTGAACAGGATGCTGGCATAATCACACAGCAGTTGACAACACTGAGCTCTGAGACTAGGATGTGTCTGCTTGTTCTCTCTGACCAGCTCTGTCACCCTGGGCAAGTGACTTCTCACCGCAGCTCAGGTTCCTTAACTAATGACCACACCTCCTACACACGGTCATTGTGATGACTGTATTGCACATGGACTATGCTGTTCAGTGTGGTAACCCCTGTCACACGGAAGGTACGCTGAGACAAGTGCAATTCCTGCTTCACTAGCCACATTTCAAGTCTTTGATGACTACACATGGCTACTAGCAAACATACTAAACATTGCAATGGAATAAAATTCTTTTTTAAATGTGTTTTTATTTTTAATTATGTACTTGTGTGTGGCAGTATGTGCCTGTGAACGCAGTGTGCCTGGATGACAGAAAAGGGCCTAGAGTCTCCTGGACCAGGGGGTTTGTGAGCTGCTGATGTGGTTGCTGGGACTGGACTTGAGTCCTCTGTGAGAGCAGTACATAACCTGTCCTCTGTAACAACAGTCTTAACCTCTGAGCCTTCACCAAAAGGCCTAGAGTGGGATTATACCTCTGAGGAAAACTATTACCACAAACTGATTTACAGTCACACACGGACTCCTGCATTGACTGAATTCTTCTCCTCCCACCCCTACCACCAGTTGTTCTTGAATTGGCAATTTGTTTCCTTTGGGTGGTGTGTGTGTGTGTGTGTGTGTGTGTGTGTGTGTGTGTGTGTGTGTGTGTGTGTCTAGACATGGAAGTCAACTGCAGTTGTCATTCCTCACGAGCTTTCCACCTAGTTTTTGGAAATGAGGATCTCTCATTGACTTGTAGCTTCTCAAAGAGAAAGGCTGGCTGGCCAGTGAGCCCCAAGGATCCACCTGTCTCCAGGTCTACAGTGCTGAGTGAGATTACAAGCATGTGCCACCATGTCTGGCTTTTTCATGTGGGTTCTAGGGATGGGAACTCAGGTCCTCATCTTAGACAGCAAGCACTTTCCTGACTGTGGTCTCTTTAGCCCAGTGAGCTGGGAACATTCATGCTAGCTCCTCTGTGTTTTCATAGCGGCCTATCCATGCTGTCCTGGACAAGACTGTACCTTGGTCTTCTCAAATTTTGACTTCTCTGAGGTAACTACTAGAACTTCCAAGCTGTACCCCGAAACCCTTTATTATTCATCCGGTGTCAGGCGTAGTCAGCACTGTGAGCCTCATAGGACTGAGATCACATTCTAATGATGTGTGTGAGTCCCATAGTCCTCAGCTTGCAATAGGCATCCAGGTGTTTGCAGGAATGAATTTTTCTATGACTCAGTTTGCACTCCTCTGGGTGTTCTCTAAAGCAGATCTGTGCCCTGAGGCAGGGTTCACAGGCGTGAGCCCGTAGGTGCTGCTCTGAGACCAGAGGCCAGGGGATATCTTTTTCAGGCATCACTTTGCCGTTGGGTTTTCCAGGAGACTCTCCAGGGATGTCTTGGTCTCTTGTCATAGATCAACATCTGTGAGCTCATCCACAATCTTTTCTTGCCTATGCTGTGAAGTGAGGCCCTTAGCGCTCCATTACAATCGCCTAGTCCTGGGGTCTCACTCAGTATAATCACTGACAATAGTGGAAATGAAAAGTTTTTTTCCAAGCCGCACCCCCTACATCTTAGAAGAATGTATGCGGGTGACTGCACTTTTCAGGATCCCTCTAAGAATTTTCTGTTGAAATATCAATCTTAAAAACTGTGGTATACAGAGGCAGGTATACAGAGGCAGGTATACAGAGGCAGGTATACAGAGGCAGAGGCAGGTATACAGAGGCAGGTATACAGAGGCAGGTATACAGAGGCAGGTATACAGAGGCAGGTATACAGAGGCAGGTATACAGAGGCAGGTATACAGAGGCAGGTATACAGAGGCAGGTATACAGAGGCAGGTATACAGAGGCAGGTATACAGAGGCAGGTATACAGAGGCAGGTATACAGAGGCAGGTATACAGAGGCAGGTATACAGAGGCAGGTATACAGAGGCAGGTTCTTTGCCACTGGAGGATGGAGACTCAGAAGTGGGATCGATGCCCTTATAGACTAGAACTCCCAAGAGAAGATCTTAGGCAAGCACCTCTTCCTGCCACCCTTACCCTACCCACATAAAGAAATGGAGAAATTGGGACCTGCAGCTGCAAGGAGGCCCTCACCAGAACCCAACAGAATGAGAACGCTGACCTTCAACCTCCAGTCTCCAAGAACATGAGCAGTGTTTGTGTGAGCTGTGGCACTCACTGTGTTCTGTTAAAGCAGCTTCTACTGACTGACAGTATCCATGCTGCCTCTACTACTGTAGCTCTGGAGACTTAGAAATCCTCTGTTCAGTTCCCTAACTATGAACTGGGAAACATCCTCCTCACAAGTGAGATGTGCTGGAGTGCTTGACTCTGAATCCTACACTTAATGAGACCAGTGAGTCAAAGAAGAAGGTTCCCAATTCTGTCCTTAAAATACAGAAGCCGGGGTTGGGGATTTAGCTCAGTGGTAGAGCGCTTGCCTAGCAAGTGCAAGGCCCTGGGTTCAGTCCCCAGCTCCAAAAAAAAAAAAAAAAAAAGAAAAAAAAAAAAGAAAAGAAAAGAAAAGAAAAGAAAAGAAAAGAAAATACAGAAGCCATTCCTGACAGCATGGCCCAGCATTAGGGACTCACTGATCATCACGGGATACTGAGAGCTAATAGTCACATGTACGGTGCTTACTGTGTACCAGACACTCTGTTCTGGCCTGCATCACTTCATTCACCTCCTCAACAATCCTAGAGAGATGAGGGGAGCGGGAGAGTAGAGAAAGCAAGAACCACGGTGTTTAGTTTACTCTTTGAAGACACCAGCTGTCACCTCCGCTGAAGCATTTTGCTCCTTTGGAAACATCTATCACCAGCACCAGGTCAAGGGAAGAACGAAAGTCCATCTCTTCAAAACCTTAGTAGACACACCACAGATGTAAAACATTACTGTGGTAGATCATGCTCTGAAAAAGCTCCAATGGCTTCTTTGGTTTATATGCACTTATCTAGCTTTATGGATGAAGATCATTCGGACTTGAGATAGAACTCAGGTGGGGAGCATTGCTGCACAAGTGTGAGGAAGTGAGTTTGGTCTTCAGAATCAATGAAAGAGAAGCCAGGCATGGCGGTTCAGGCTTTCAGTCTCAGCACTAGGAAAGCAGAGACCGGCAGTGATTTCCTGGGGCTCACTCGACTGGCAGCTTAGCTTACTTAGTGAAAGAGCCTGGAGGACCCCTGAAGAACAGCAGCAAGACTGGCATCTGGTCCCTGTATGTGTACACGCACACGTTAGATGCACAGTGAGCGGATGCATTTCTGTAGACTTCAAGAAGAGGATCGGCAAGGTTTTCTGTAAATGCTCAGTTAGCACATTGTTTACGCTTTATCATAAGGAGCGTCTCCTAAATGGCCAATGCCTAGAACACGTTTCAGCTCAGATTAATTGCAATCTTTTGGGAATGTGGTGCCAGATATCCATAGTGAATGGTCCCGGGAGATGCTGGAATGCAGTTCAAACTAATGATGCAGAGGCAATCCAGACTGAACTGCTGGCGAAGAGACATGCTACCTCTCCAGAAGGAAGAATGCATGGGACGTAAAGAAACAAGCAGGAAGAAACAAATGCTTTCATTTTTTTCCAACCTGCAGCCTCCCTTAGTATCTGCAGAGTCTAGCAAAGTGAAGCAATGGTTTCCAAAACACATAGGCAAAGCACACATTGCAGGACATGAGTGATGGATTTGCAAGTGAGCAAAGTCAAGCAAGCCTAGCTCCCTGCCCTTTGGCTGCTGCGCATCCAGATATACATTCCCATCCATTTATAATTTCCATGTAACAGGTAAGCCACTCCACTTCCACTCAAAGAGAAACTAATCTTCCTGTAAACAAAAGCATCTTCTGTTTCCTAAATAAATAAATAAATATCACAAGTTCTATCAGGTATTACATCAATGATGAAGATGTAATTCCTATAAGATTCATCACAGTCACCTCTGAGTCTTACTTATCTAGAGGCAAAACTATAAATATAACCTCTACATAATGTAATGAATTCCTTACATCTTGGAAACTAGCAGAGTTTAATTATAGGCTAGGGTGATGGTATCCAGTCCTCCCACTTTCCTCATTGATTTCTAGCCCCATGAAATCTAATGCTTATGGAAAGAACGCCATACAATTTACTTATTGGAGTATCTATTGGCTCAGGTTAGAGCCCAGTTAAGGATGCTGTCTTCTGACCTGCAGGATAACAGTCTCTATAAAACCTCCATCCCACCTTCAAACTACTGTACTTTCTGGTGATAGTAAGGCTTGAACGGAGAACTGTAATTCTTTAGCAAGGCCCATGCTGTGCTTTGTGAAAATAGTTCCTTAATAAAGGTGGTACTGTGTGGGATGCTCAGTCTACAGACCAGGTGCTTGGATTATTAGCCTGCCCCCAGGATACGGCACCATGTGAAAGACTCAGCGTGCACCTTGCTGTTGCCAGGTTAGGTACTCAGAAGTATCATGGACAGGTGAGCAATGGAGATGGGAAGTCCACATTAAACTACACATCACGTCTATCCCTTTTGACCACTGCAGCATCATACATGGATCATAGAACAGGTGCGGAGTGAGGCAGGGAAGAGGATGACTGACAGCTACAGGAGAGAACAGTAGATACACCTCATTTGATGACAGCCCTACTGCTATGGCCTTTCACTGAACCTTCAAATGAAACAGAAATGAATTAGAACTAATAAACATAATGTGGGAATGGGGATACAACTGTAAATGGAGAAGCTCAAGTGTTCTACTGTTGGTACAACTCAAAAGAAATGAGCAAATTGAAATTTTGAATGCTCTCCCACGAATGTCTTTGCCCAGAATGTCTTGAGAATCTGCTCTATACTAGGATACTGACGGCTATTGGGTATATAATGAACAAGCATAACAGATGTGCCCTTTATCCTTAGAGTGTGATGCTTACAAGCTACAGTAAGTATGTAGGCAATCGAAAGGCAAGCAGTCACTAAGAGTGTGGCTTGACCAGTGCAATGTTTGTGCAGCAATCACAGGGACCTGAGTTTGTGTTCAGAACCCACATAAAATAGTGAGGCACAGTGGTATATACTTACTATCCCAGCACTGGAGAAGCAGAGGCAGGTAGATCCATGAAGATGACCAGCCAGTCAGCCTACCCAGACAAGCAAGTTCCAGGCCAACGAGAGAACTTGTCTTAAAAGAAATGAACTGAGTTGGTAGATGGCTCCTGGGGGAATCACACATGATGTGTGCTGTGGAATGAAGACACAAAATAACCAGGCTTGACAGAGGAACCATGGAGAGGCAATGAGATGGTTAGTGTGAGAAAATGCAATAGTGTTGGAAAGAAAATGGTCATGGAGAGAGTCTTGTCAAGGAAGTGGCCTTAAAGTGAGGTTCCATGTAGGAGAAGAGCCAGGACATTAATGGGGAAAACCTGACTGTTCCTGATAAAGAGAAATCGTAGGGTCTCTCTGATACACAAGACATTGTGTTCAAGTAGCAGGACAAAGTTAACTTCAGTGGGGAAGAGAGTGGATAGAGGTGAGTGAAGTGGTGTGATTATCAAGAAGCCATAATTATTATAGGACCAAACGAAAAGGAGAAATGGATGCTTTTTAAGTATCAGCATGGCATAACCTCATTTACACCATAAAGGTATGAATTCTCTGAGAATTAATTTATGAATCCAATGTGTTCTTAATTTTAAAACAAAGAAACAAAATAGTCCTTGGGTGTATGAGGAGGCTATACCAGAGACAAACATCAAACCAGGAAAACCAAATAAAATGTTACTGCAGTTGTCCTGGTGGGCCACCAAAGTAGCCTGAACTGGAACGGTGACCAATGAGAGGAAGGACATTGTGAGGGTGAGGTTACAGAGGCAACATGTGTATTTGGTGAGCCAACCAGACATGGGTTTTTGCATTCCTGCTATTACCACTGGGCTGGAACAATTGATAGACTTATTTCCCCTGTGCCAATTCTAACCAGATGAGGGTGGCGGGTGATTCTGAAGATGCTGAGTAGGGAAGGGAACAGAAGAGAGGAGTCAGGAACATGGCTGCTGCTATAGGATAGGGAAGCAACAGTGTTAGAGATTTTCTTCGTCTGGATCAAATAGCTCTTAAGTTTGCAGAACAGAGTCACCATGGAAATGATACCTGGTACCACATCCCCTAGTAATTCTGTTCCAAAGATTTGGGATGGGGTCTGTGCGTCTATATTTTTATAAGTGCTGAAGCAATTTGTCTGTTTTAAAGACCTCGGCTGAAACTTCTCATGGATATCTAATAATTGGGAATAGAGAGAGGCTCGTCCATTAAACCTACTACTTGCTATTGTCCCGAGTTCTGGTTCAATTCTGACAACCCACATGGAGACTCACAACCATCCGTAACTCCAATTCCAGAGAGTTCAACACCCTCTTTTGGTCTTCCTTGGCATCAGGCATGAACATGGTACACAGACATCCATACAGGCAAAACACTCATACACACAAAAATTCTAGATTGTTCTTATAGATTGCATTGATAAATGTCTCCAATGATTCTTCTTGTGGTAAGATGTTCCAATGATAGATGTCCTGAAACCAAATGTTATGCACCTGGAGTTAAAAGTGTATTTTATAAGAGAAAATGGTATCAAAAGATCACATTATCCTTGAGCCAAGTAGCATGGTACACACTTACAATCCTACTTGGGAGACTGATTCCAGGAGAATTGAGAATTTGAGGATAGCCCCAGGTACATATGGAAAACCTATATAAACAAACAAACAAATCAATCTACCAAGTTTTAATGAAGGATCATATTTTTGAAACGGGGTTTAAGTGTGACTTTCTCTTCCCATGTGAGCATCACTCAGAGGATTAAAATACCAGACCATCAACAGCCACCAAAGCCATACTGAACCAGCGTTTCAAAGAATGAATTTCACAGGCAATGGGAGAGGTTTAGAAAAGGTTATTGTAGAAGAAAGCTTAGAGCAGGACTTTGTAGAAGAAAGCAAGAAAAGCTCCTAAAGAACAGTCCCCAAGTGGATGTCACAGAACCCCTTTATTGAGGGGTTGAGAAGGTTTCAATGGGCTGAGACAATGGACAGTGGGCTGGTCAATCCATCTGGCTCAACCAGGTGTCCCCACAAAGAGTCTATGCACAAGGAGTCCTTCCCAAGGCTGGACTTTCAAGAACCAGTGAAGTTTCTGATTACACATAGGTTCCAGGCAGCTGTGTTCATTAGGGGCCTGTGGGAAATGAGAAGAAAGGTAAAAGCAACAGACACAAAGCAGGGCCACTAAATATTTCTGGTCTCTGGCCAAGACAGAACTACCAATGTAGCCAAAGGCATGCCTTCTGGCCAGTATTCAATTGTCTCTTCTCTAAGGCCCCACCCTGGCTTCCTGGCAATTTCATTTCTCCTATTCTCATCTTTGGTGGGGTAGGGAGATGGTTCAACCAGTAAGGTTTTTGTTGTGCAAACATGTGAAGCTGATTTCTGATCCCTGGTACCCACATACATCTTAGGAAGTCTGCATTGGTATCCCCAGATGGGGCACTGGGATGGGTGGATCCCTGAAGCCAGCGGGCCAGCTAATCTTCTCAAATTGTGGGCTCTAAATTCAGTGAAGGGCCCTGTCTAAAAATATACAGTGGAAAGCAACTAAGAAATACACCTACTTTCAAGCTCCAGCCTCCAGAGACATGCACATCAGGACACACACATGCATATAAGAGGAAAGGGACATTGTTCTAGCTTTTCCGTGTGAACTGAGAACCCAGAGCAGAGGCCTACTCACCACACAGTGGCCAGGAAACAGATGAGAAACTGTGGGGGAACCATGACTCTTCAGGAGTCTTGCCCAGTGACTTCCCTTCCCTCCATGAGTACCTACCCAACCATTTGACGTTGAATCATCTTCCAACAGCACCCTAGGCTGAGAGTCTGCTCGTTAAACATGGAAGCCAGAGCGTTAGCCAAAGTATTTCCAGAGCAAGTCCTGTTACTCCTGGAAGAATCTTTCTTCTCTTTCAGTAGAACTTCCCATTTGCACATAATTATGTTCACAGTACAAGTGAGGAGAATGTCCAGACCCCGCATGCACACCTCTAGGGTTTCTTACAGATGATGAACCTACATCTCTATCCCCCAGAGTCCATGCTTTGCTTCAGAACTACTTGTGATTTTGTATATTCTGTGTGCTGGGATAAGTGTATAATGGTGTGGATCTACCATATAGGATCATATAGACTGGTTTCCCTGCCATGAAAGTACTCTGCAGTGTGTGTGTGTGTGTGTGTGTGTGTGTGTGTGTGTGTGTGTGTGTGTGTATGTGTGTGTGTGTGTGTGTGTGTAATTGGAATAATGGATGTGTGCTAAGACACATATATAATGTAGGACGACCCCTTTCAGGAGTCAATGCTCTCCTGCTATGGTAGGTTTATTAGTAAACTCACACTATCATGGTTGTGTAGCAAGTGGCAGGTATGTTTCTGCATTGAGTTGTCTGGCCTGCCCTGAATATTATTTTATTGCTGGAGTTTTGTTTTTATAGTCACCTACTGACACCTATAGACACACTGGTTGCATCCAACTTTTGACAATTAGAATAAATATCTATGATCATCTGTTGCCTGTGTTTTGTGACCACATTCTTTTTAATTCTTCTGGGGAAATTGCCAGGGAGATGAAGGAAATCAGTGTTGATGTTTTCTTCTGTGTGCTGATGATGAATTAAGAAATTCTTTCACTAGGTAGGTATGTCTCCCCGACCTTCTCTCTCTAGGTCAGACCTAAACCAACCTCACCATTAATTTAGTTTCTGAGTTGCAGCCCTGAGATGTGTGAGCAAGGAGATTAGGGTGTACCTAGCTTAACTGGTAGGTGGAATCTCCTTTCCACAAACCGGCAGTGCAGAGAGACAGCCCGAATGTTTCTTTTTAGTTTATGCAGAGTTGGGAATGGCCCTGGGAATTGCAGAATGTTGTTTCTAAGTCAGGCATTTGCTTCCACTGTGGACTTGGAAAATTGTTTAGTGTCTTGGCTGCAGGCCTCTCTGTCCATAACAGAAACTTGCTGAGTTTTACATGAAAGAAGTATTCATTTCTGGATGGCCACAATGCTAGCCATGAAGCTCCACTCTGAGCCTTGTGACACACCCATTTAACGAGCATATGCTGTCTGCCAGGCTGTGTTCCAAGCTCTAGAACTATAGTTACAAGAAGCAAACATTGTCCAGTTGTGCAGCAAGTAAGAGGCCACATCTGAGAAGACCTTTAGCAATTATTAGTGTTATTAATACTGTTCCAAATAATTATAATCATATAGATACCTATACACCATATCACAAAATTGACCAACAATGTTTTCATTTTCTTAAACAGGTAGATAGCAATACGCACATTTGGATAACAAGCAACTATTTAATTTTAGAATTAAAAAAATATAGATGAGGAACCTGAGCTGGGACGTACAACAGCAGGCATTGTAGGCAGCATCCACCATGCAATTATCCTAATCACCCCTTCCCCATAGCTTCCGCTTACAGTGCAGATTAGCTACAGAATATCCAGTTGCCTTTACCTGTCCTCGGACCTTGCTTAGCTTAGGGAAGATGGTAGAGAGTCATGTGGAAGGTGACACTTTCCCATGATTGGCATTCCACCAGGGCAAGATGGTAGCTTGGACCAATGGTTCTGTGAAAGAACAGTGCATGAAAAAGCCAGGAGACAAAGAGAGAGAGAGAGAGAGACAGAGAGAGAGAGAGAGAGAGAGAGAGAGCGAGCTTACCACTGCAGTGGCAGAGTGACTCAGTTGGTAAAGTGCCTGAGGCCCAAGCATGCAGACCCGAGTTCCAATGCCCACATAAAAGCCAGCAGAGCAGCACGATCTGTAACCACATCTCTAGGGGAGCAGAGACAATAGGATTCCTGGAACTCAAAAGGGGCCGCATAGTCTGTCCTGATCAGTGGACTTCAGCTCCAGGAAGTCATCTTTTCTAGAGACACAGGGAGAAAGTAATTGAGAAACACACCCACATGCACATCATGCACATAGGCCTAAGAACACAGCTATGGAAAAAGCCAACTTGATATATGATGCATGAGATTTCTGTATCAAGCCCGAGTGGGTGTGTTTAAGGTCAAGGTGTAGGTGATAAAATACTAGTATGTGTCTGTGAAATACCTACACATGCATGTAAAAACTGCCAAACACCAGTGGCTGAAGCAAATGACAATAATGGTTCCAAGTGATTCTCTGAATTGACACCAGCATGGGACATGATGGCTGCCTATTGTCTCAGAAACTTTAGGGATTAGGATATAACACATCCATCCATCCCATTCACATGGACTGTTCTTCAGTGCTCTCTCTCTCTCTCTCTCTCTCTCTCTCTCTCTCTCTCTCTCTCTCTCTCTCTGCCTTTCTCCCTCTCCCACCTCCTTTCCCCCTCCCTTTCCTTCCTAACTCCCTTGTGGTTTCCTCATGGCTCCTAGTTGTGGCTCTCTCTACAGTTCTCACAGGAGCTGTCTCTGCGCAGCCTCTCAGCCTCATTGTCTAACATCTTAGCAATTCCCCTTGCCTTCGCCTTCTGCCTATAGAAGTACCCACTGCCCTACTGCCCCACTGCCCCACTGCCCTACTGCCTGACTTCCCTTGGCATCTTCCTCCTCCCCATTTCCCTCATCTCACATTTTCAATTGCTAGGCCTCCTTTAATTTCAGACAGGCCAAAGTCACTCATCACTTTCTCGGCATATTGAGAGTTCTTCTTCATTCTGTGCTGTACCCCGGAGAATAATAAAAACACTTGCAATGCTGGCTTCTTCCTCTATCTGAGTCACTCCACCCTCACCCGTGCACCTCAATGATGCTAGCTCTATTCAGAATTTTAGGGTTCCTCACTTTCGTACGCAGTCATCTCCTGATTTGCATCCCATATTTCTCAATCTAATGTGACATCTCATGTTCAAATTGAGAATTCACTTGGTGTTACCACCACCCCAGCTCTTTTAAAGTCTTCTCCTGTCTAAAGCAAGGGCCATGCTCTTAAATATTGTATTCACAGCAGAAATGAGTGAAGTGAGTTTGTTGTAAGAAATGCCAGCTTTGAGGTTAGAAAGATAAATCAGTGAGTACGTTCTGGCTGTGAAAGCATGAGCATGAGTTCAGATCCTCACAAACATTAAAAAAAAAAAAAAACCCTGAGTATGATATCAAATGCTTAAAATGTATGTAACTCTAATGTAGGAGGATCCCTGGGGCTCAGTGGTAAGCCAGTCTAGACTGTCAATGAGTCCCATGTTCAGTGGGATACCACTGACCTCCACATATGCACATACAAGGAAACACACATGCACCCCTCACACACACACACACACAGAGAGAGAGAGAGAGAGGGGGGAGAGAGAGAGAGAGAGAGAGAGAGAGAGAGAGAGAGAGATTTACTTGTTCTGACCTGTAATACAAGAACTCACACATTTTACCATTGCAGCTGTTGAGCTGTTGGGGACCCCAGCTCCAGGACCATCAATGACATCTTCTAGAATGCTGAGAGATATATATGGAATAGTTTGGTACTCTGGTCCCCAGAAGCATGAACTCCTCCCAGCCAAAAGCCTTAATATTTCCCTCTGAATGCCACACTAGCACATTGTTCCTGCAAAGTTAGCTGTTGCCTTCCTTCTACCATATTCTTCTTATGTTGCTTCCTCCTCATAGGAGGAACTCAACTCCCATTGCCCTCTTTGAAGTCTTACTCATCCTCCCATTTAGGGAAAGCTACATCTAGAAGCTTTTCCAGTTATTAAAAGGGCATGTATCCTGGGGAAGATGGCTCAAGAGGTTACTAACACATTAATGTGAATTGGTCGAACAGCTAGAAACAAAACCATTCTATAATGTCAAGAACACTTGTATCCGAAGGGCTATACAAACATGTTATCCAAATATGAACTATGTTTTTATGCCCTACAACTTCTCCTTTTGAGGATGAAGGAGGGTTAACAGACTACACTTTATAAAACAATGATCCAGTTATCACCTGAGGATTCATGGGGATTGCCATTTGAATGGAGGTGTTGGCTAACACCCAATCTAGATTACTGGTCTGCTTCTACTTCCTCAGCATAGAAATGGTTGGCTGTCATTATCTCAAGATGACATTCTAGTCTCTTGGCATGGTGTCTTAATTGCGTTTGCATTATGATTTTAAGGTTTATTGTGTACAATCTTTTAGATGCATATTTTATATTAAGGGGGAAATGTTTAAGCCACCTAAGGTGAAAACAGAAAACAGAGTGGTGGGTTCAGCTCAGGTATCACTTGGGAAAAATTAATTGCACTATTTTGCCTAGAGGAAATCTTATTGCTTGGGGAAAATCAAATGTCAGCCTTCTCTTATTCAAGAGGTATTCATTGTTAGGACTAGGAGATTTTTCTACAAATAAATATCTTGAAGGCTGTCAAACCACAGCTACTAATGAAGTAAATCAAATAGGCCTCATTTATCAACACTGGTGCTCTTGTTCATATTCTGGAAGGGTCCCCCATCTTACAAAACTCATCTCAAGAAAATTGCTGGCCACATCTTTTAATTTTTCCTCTTCTTTTTTTTCCAAAATTCTCTGCAAATGCTTCTTCTGCAGATGGCAGCATGCACCACATCCCACCATTATCATCCTGGTACTCAGACATTCCAAGGGCTGTGTGATAGATTTTGTAGGTTGCTAGTGAGGATAAAAGAGTCACATGTAGCCTCCTCATCTGACACTGTCTACAATACCAGCCTGAGAAAGTCTTTTCAAAACCTGACCTGTTCTCAGTTCTCAGTAGGTGATAGGGGATGGTGACAGGAACAGACATAATGGATGTTTCCAGATGGCAATAGCAAGAATAAAATGAGATTTGCTGAGAAGGGAGGCTTAGAAGAGTGGGTAGTTGGAAGATCAGATGAGTGTCAGATTTGGAAGTTGGGACCTGAATCTACCCCAACCTTCCTGTTTACAGTGGCAAAGAGTAGGGATTCTGTGACCTGAATAAAAGCAGTGATTGATATAGAGATAGCCTCCCTCACACTCCAGCCACTTCCAGTTCATTCACTAGCTACCACAATGCCATTCGGTAGAAACTATTGAACTTCTTTTAGAGACAGGACCCTAGGACCACAAAATGCAGTTACCTCAGCGGTTACCTGCCAATACAATGCTACCTCCATCCTACAGGGGACACTTGTCAGTGTCTAGAGCTGGTTTAGTAATTGCCACGAGATCCTAAACTTCTAATAATAAAAGCCACGTATGCCACTATACATCCTAAAAGTCCCATAGGCCTTAGAAGAAAGACATACCCTTTCCTGCGAGAAGCACTCAACCCGAGAACTGTTAAATGGCCAATGGTTTTATTAAATCCTCATCTCTCTTCATCCAAGTGTATTCTTGCCACAGAACCTTCCCATCTTGCCAATGCAGAGGGAATGAATAGCAAAACCATGCGTTCAATGAACAGTTGTTGAATGAATGAACAAAGGGATTACATGGGTGACTTATTTAGGATTTGTCTATATTGTTCTGAGCCCCCAGCTCCTCTCCAGCAAATGTTTATTCTTATGCTTTTAATTGCCATAATAGTGCAGGAATGCTTTGTAGATAAAGCAGCCTTGACGTCCTTTACAAATTAAAAAAACTAAAATGTGTGACAAATAAAAGACCTCTCACTGTGAGAGAGAGGCTAGATGGTAAATAAAGAAACTTAAAATGTGAAAGGGCAACTGAGGCAACAGTTAACTCAATGATAGTAAGGAACTTCAAGGTCAAAATGCCTCAAAACAACAACATAAACAATATTAACAGGAAGGAGTAGACATGATAATTACCTTGAGCTCTGAATATATTCACTGCCATCCACCCTGGCATCTTGGGGTCTTAAAGGTCTCCCTTCCTGATAGTCACCTTTTCACCAATTAATGAAGAACAAGAGGAAATGCCTTAAGCTGTCAACAGTTCAGTGCATCTTCTTAGAACTCACTAAGAGTCACCGATGCAATGCCCCTGGCTGTTGGGAGAAAGTCTTTCTGCTTGATTCACTTGGCCTTTTGCTACATTTCCTTCTGTGCCAGCTTTCAACAATTCCCCTGGCAGGTCAATGCGGTCTTAACACAACTGTGAAAATGATGTGGAGGGAAGGTTCCTCCTTTACTCGGTTAAGTTTTTGAACATTGAAAATGGTTCTCTAATATCAGCCCTTTCAAACAATAGTAGCAGATGGGAGGGATTTATCACTCTCCTATGGTCCCCCTCAACCCTAATCTATGAAACCAAGACTGCCAAGCTCTCTCCTCTGCTAGAAGCAAATCTGCCTGCAGTGGTCTGAGCTTGGGCCTTAGGCCATCAAGGCAGCACATTTGACGTGTATGCTCCTGGGCTGTTGGTGCAGCTGTGGCAGCAATGTCACTTGGTAGCAGCCCACACCCATCACCATCATGACAACTATGTCATTGAGACATAGCATGAGGCCTGCATTTTGGTCATTACTGTATAGGGAGGCATATGAGTCCAAAGGGCATGCATATACACAATGACGAAGTTTCTAGCCCTTGACAGCTTAAAGGATAGGCCTGCATGCATTCTGGGAAGCTTCCTGAGCAAAAGATGCTATCAAAGCACAGAGTGGTCACTTTGAACTCAGACTTAAGTACAAATGCGTTGTCTGGCGTTTATGATGAACTACCAAAACAGATCAGCCAAGGTGCCATTTGAATGCCCCTCCATAAACAGGACATCATAAACATCCTAAAAGGAAGGCTGGAAATGACTCATCCTTAAGCACGTGTCACTAGAAAATACAGGGATTTTATTGACCTCTGCCTTCATTCATCCCCCCTCTGCACACACACACACACACACACACACACACACAGAGAGAGAGAGAGAGAGAGAGAGAGAGAGAGAGAGAGAGAGAGACTGACTTATATCATGATTTACAATGTATATTGACTCCAATTGTGCTAGATGCAAATAAAGCAACTTTGGATGCTCAAGAGAATGCAGTTAATCAGAAAACTCCACTTGTGTTTGATCTCTGTGTATTACCCACCCTGACCACACAGATCCTCCCCTTTTTTCTGATACTTCTGAGCCTTCTTGGCCAGCTCCTGCCGTGCTTCCTGCTATGGTCCCTAGACAAACACACCCTGTCCAGGATGTTCTTCACCTCTGAGGCTGAACCAATCTATACTTTCATTCTTTCTCATTTCCAGAGCTCCTGGGCTGGATGTCTGTCTTAAAGTTTCTTAGGCTCGTTAGAGGATGAACAACTTTCTCTTTGTAAGTTACACCAAGGTGTGTAGCTACTCGATTGATGCCTGTGGTTCTGTTTCTCACTAGATTACCAACTCCGGGAGAGAAGGCCCATCAGGTCACACTCTTCACCAAGTGCACTGCCCAGCATAGCCTGTGATTAGCAAATGTTGGTTGAAAGACAAGACAGAAGGAAAGAATAAACTATCTTTGGTTTACAATCTTTAAGGACAGGAGTATTTTTAAATGATTTATTTATTCACTTTACATCCCAACATCAGCCCCCTTCTTCTCCCACTCCCCACTTCTTGAGAATTTTGAAATGCTAACTCATTTCCTTCTAACTCCAATGTATAACAAAATGAAGGAGTATTAACACAGACCAACTGGAAAGTCCGCAGCCTACTGACATAAGCGATCTTCAGCGATAAGTTCTAGTGTGGTAACATATTGATATGAGACATAAGATTTTTTCAGCTATTTTCAACCATCCTGTATGAAAACAAATCTTCCCACTTCCTCTCCTCTGCCCTTCCCCTCTTGCTCTCACCCATCTCACCCCCCCCCCTTTTCTATGCCCCCTCCCCTCTCCCCCTTTGTTTTGCCTTGGGATTTTTTTTTATTTTGCTTGCTTTCCATTTGTTTTATTTAGTTTGTTTTGGTATTGGTAGGTAAGTGTGGTTTGGTTTGAGGTAAGAGGAGTTTTATTGCTCTGTTTTGGTACCTGCTAGGCAAGTGCTCTGTCACCAGGCTTCCTTCTCAAGGTCGTTGAGACTCTATGTCTGTAAACCACTAGCTTTCTACTTCCTTTCAAAAGTCAAGTCTGCTTTCAACCATCAATTCCACACTACATGGAAAACGTCCTTCTTCCCTGTCTCCCTCTGCTTGGACCAGCTTTACCTGTGTCTAAGTGTGAAGGTAGAGGATGCGCTGGAGGGAAGCACAGGTATCTGTCTTTAATGGAGCTGGTGTCTGTGGTCTGTAATTATCAATCTCTTGGTCGGTACAACCGTGGGTAGCAGGTTAGTGTTGAATGCTCCTGAGAGGTGCATGCAGGAGTCTGTTTTTCTCCTGTCCCCAGCCTCATATGAGCCTCATCACTGAGGCTCCATTGCAAAGCTTTTGCAGAATTTACCTAGACCAGCCTTGACCTTCCAGTTAAGGGTCCAGCTCAATGGCACTAGCTCAGCGCCCGTCCTCAGTAGAATGTGGCTCACTTGGAAGCCGTGTGCCACTATCACAGAATATAGTGACTGTGGTGTCATGAGTGCCTGATGTGACCCCTCTCTAGCATGCCCTGGCTCTCCAGTTGTCTTTGTCTTCTAGATCTGCCTGACTGGTCATAAAAGAATGATTCAGCCAGTTATCTGCAAAGTACTTGTTCAAGAGAACAGGGGGAAGTGTGATGCTATACTCTCACATACATCCCAGGTTCCTTCAGTGGTTCTCTTGACGGGAAAGCCTAAGGAAGCACCACAGAGAACACTGGGGAAAGCCACAGTAACCTCTTCCTCAGCTAATATGGTAGGCAGACTTTCTTCTTTCCAATTTGTCCCCCTCAGCGCCTGTCCTGTTTTCTTTTTCTGTGTTCCTGGTAAGAAAGGCCACTGGAATGGTGACTGGAGATAGCAAGGCCAAACTGGTTTTCTCATAATGATCCCAAGAAGCTGTGTATTTTCCAGTAAGGTTTGTGTGCCTCTACCTCCTGAGTATCAGGAAGAAACTGTCCAGGCATGAAGTTTCAGAGTTGCCTTGGGGTAATAGGAGTTTGGCCTTTCCAGCTTTGTCCGTGGAAAAACAGTATGAGAGAGAGGGAGCATGCACCATGCAAGCATAAGTAATTAATTCAATTCCTAGCACCCATGTGGTAAAATAGATGCAGAGGTGCACACCTGTAATTCTGGGGATAGGGAAGCCTAGCAGAATTAGTCAACCTTAGGTCAGTGAGACACCTGTCATAAGAATCAAGATGGAAGGTTCCTAAGGTGGGCATTAGCACATGTATACACACAGACATATGCACATACATGCATCCACACACATCCACACAAATGCACACACTCACATGTAACATGTAGTTTTGTATACACCACTTTGTGGTCTTGGCTTGTCACATGTGCATGCCCAACCAGGAGCTATCTCAGATCCACACATAAAATATACACATTAGCCTATTTTTAATAGGCCTTTGAGCTCAGTGGTTAGGCACTTCTATGCCTCCTGCAGCTAATATGCCCTTACCTTCACTCCCTGCTCAACACTTCTAAATCTGCCCTCAGCTTAGTTCCTCAGTTACCTTCTGTGAAGCCCATTGGTCATGCTACCACTCTCCCTCCTGGGTATCTGGATTCTCCTCCTCTCTCCTAGCTTGTAGGAAGCTACCACAACTACCCCCCTCTTTTTTATACCCAGCCGTTAGCCCCTGGCATCTTTATTGATAAATCAAAAACCAATTGGGGTGAGGACCTTCAGCATTAGTAAACAGATTACCAATCAAAGCATCAAAACCACCACCCTACGACATACATGCACACACACACACACACACACACACACACACGTACATACACAAATGCATACACATGTGGACACACATACACATACACACACACATACACACACACACGAATGCACATGCATACACACTATGCTTCCATTAGTGTTTAAATCAATTTTACAAAGAAAAGACCGATATATACCTCTGAACCCTCAAAATCTCCTCCTTGTTCTCACTACAAAGACACCTGGGTCAGGAAAGAGAGCCTGACTTGACTTAAAAGGTTCTTCTGTAAAATGATCCCGGCAAGCTTTCATTTCAGCAAGGTTTGTGTGACTTCTCATTCAGTGAAAGGATCCTGGGAAGCAGATGTTAGAATCCAGCATCCATCTTTATCCATGGTTATAAAATAGAGGCACTAAGCAAAAATGAAGTCAACTAAAAACTAAAATTAGAATTAGATATAGGACAGCAATAAATTTCCTTTATTAGGAATGAATTGCTTTTTCAACATTTAAAAAGAGCGCAGTAATGAGATAGCTTGATCATGCACCTGGGTCTCTGACTCTGGCCCTGGTTTGACCCCAGCTCCCCACCGTCTTTTCTGTTTCTCTTGTTCTAAGTTAGTTCTGGCTGTTGTCTCAAGCTTTTCACTCAGGGATGGGTTGGTGGTGCGTGTACATCATACCTTTCCTCTGAACCCCAGCTTGGGGACCTTGGCTGTCACTTGTACCTTGGTCAGAGTACTTGTGATGGAGGCTGGAGAAAAGTGCTCTTGGTCAGTCTGCTTGCCTTCTCCTGGAATGGTGGAGCTTGCAATAAGAACATGTGTGTGGCCTATTGTGGTTGGTCTACTCAGACCTCTCCCAGCAAGCACTGTTTTGCATCCCTGTATCTCATACATATCAGAGAAGTCTCAAATCTGCAGTCCCACAGATGCCAATCTAGATCGTTCTTCCCTCCCTGTTGCATTCTTTTTTTTTTTTTTTTTTTTTTGGAGCTGGGGACTGAACCCAGGGCCTTGCGCTTGCTAGGCAAGCGCTCTACCACTGAGCTAAATCCCCAACCCTCCCTGTTGCATTCTTGAACAAGTTTTTTAGCCATGAATTAAACTTTCAAATTTTCCATTCTTGTCTCTTTCTGGACTCAAATTATTTCATACCTCAGCTAAGCTGGTGTTAGTGGAAAGGATTTTATATGTGGAGGGTTAACACTGTGGAACTAAGCCTATTGGTCTACAACTTACCCTTTCTCACCATATACAAATGTCACCAGGGCAATGGGCCTCTTGCTTCTTGAGGTCAGCATGTGCAGCTAGGCCTTTTGGTGCTACACTACTGACATTTTGGACTGGCTAACGCCTTGTTGTAAGGGTCTGGCCTGGGAATTATAGGATGTTGAACAGAATGCTTGGCCTTTATCACAAGAAGTGTGTTAGCACTCTGTCCCTCAACTGTGACACTTAACACTTCTCCAGACTGCCATGGAATCCCTGGACTGGGGTGTGGGAAATTGTATCCCTTCCCAATTCAGTGAAAACTATTGACATATGCAGATTGCAGATTTTTATGTGAGAAATCCCACTCTTCATTGGTATCAATTTCAAACCTTGAACTGAGAAAATATCTGTCAGCAAAATGTTTGCTGTCCAAGCCTGACAACCTAAGCTTGATTTCCAGAACTACATTTTTAAAAAGCCAGGTTCAGAGGTACATGCTTAGAATCCAGTTTCTCAAGAGGGAAAACAGCAGATACCAGGAACATGCTAGGCAGACACCCTGGTCTTCTTTGTGAACTGCAGGCCAGTGTGAAGCCCTGTCTAAATACATACATACATACATACATACATACATACATACATGCAAACATACATGCAAACATACATACATACATACAAACATACCAAGGAGCTAGAAAAGTGAGGTTGTTCTCTGGCCTCTGTGTACATGTGTATACACATACATACACATATATACACACACATACAAATTTAAGGATTTTTTTCTGTATCAGATGTGTAGGCAAGAAGAATGATCAGCAAAATATGATGTGCTCTTGTGAATTGTGACAACTACTGTCATGGCTTGTGTTGATGCCTGCCTCTGAATTCCTGCAGCTCTGCTATTCTGATAAGAATTTGAAAGTTAACCATGAGCTGAATGACTCCTGAGCATTTTCAGAGGGAGGTAATCCCAATCCATGTCACTCTCCAGTGTTGACCAGTAAGAAACGCCAGTGTGTGTGTGTTGATTTAGAGATTAATTATTGATGATAGGGAACCTCATTAATTTTTTAGGCTTTTCCCCTTTGGGTACATGTCTGACTCCCTATAGAGAGCATAAGATTCCTTCCAGCCATTCTGCATCAAAGCCACTGGCTGTCACCCAGGGAGTTATCTTGTTCTGTGCAGGCTGGCTGCGTATATTGACTCTCAAGTTTTTAATCAGGCATTTTCCGACTCAGCGGCACATGTCAAGCTGTGGAGACAGAATCCATTAGACACTAACTGAAATCAGCAAGGATTTTGTGTCATTGTGATCTGATATCTCTATGGTAGAATTTCCCAATAAGAAATTAAGGAAGTATACATTCTGGAGATAGATGAGCAAAATGCCTGCAGGATTCAAAAAGGGGAACAGCACCAACAAGAATACTTTCAACATCTGGAAGAATTTGTGTATTAATTGAAGTATCTCAGTTTCTTCCACTAGTCTTATATGTTAGCAAATACAATCAATAGGTAACTGTCTCAATTAGCCTTAATTAGTATACTTGTCAATAATGAGCATTATGTTTAATGATAAGAACACGGAGGGAGAGCCAGGAGGTAGCCCACTTGGTAAATAAAGTGTTTGGTGGGTAAACATGAGGACCTGAATTTGGATTGCTAGCACCTTTGAACATGCCCTGCAAGCCTAGTCATGGGAAGGTAGAAAGAGGAGAATCCCTAGAGCTCACTGGCCAGCAAGTCTTTTCCAGTTGGTGAATTCAAGATTCAGTGAGAGACCCTGCCTCAAAAGGTAAGATGGAGAAGGACAGGGGATACAACCCTCATACTTCTCGCCTAAACACACACACACACACACACACACACACACACACACACACACACACAGAGGAACACATACACACATGTGCATTCACACAGGAACACATACACACATATGTGCATTCACACAGGAACATATATACACATATGTGCATTCACACAGGAACACATGCATGCACACAGAGAAAGAGAGACAAAGACAGAAAGAGACAGACAGAGACAGGAAGGAAAAAAAGAAGCACAGAGGACAATTTTTCAATTAAATAAAAACATACAAGCCAGTTTAAAGTAGTCAGAGTTCCTTGTTACGCTGAGGCCAACCAGCAAATGCAGATGGGGTCTCTACTGTATCTTAGGCATGCACTGAGCTGGACACATGAATTGGACTTGGGCTTTGCTTCATGCTAAAAGCCTTTCTCAATAACATGTTTTCTCCCCGACTTTCCTAACTTAGGATACAGCAAGGATCTTGCTGCAAGACATCATTCTAAAAATCAATCCTATTGCATGAAAGAACAGGGCCTTGACCTGGTGTGTGTGTGTGTGTGTGTGTGTGTGTGTGTGTGTGTGTGTGTGTGTGTGTGTGTGTGTGTGCAAAAAGTGTGGTGTGTGTTTGGATAACTTTAAAAACTTACAGATGTGAATTTGCCTCCCTTGTACACGTGAAATCTTTTTTGTAATGATAGTTAATGGGGCCCATGAATACTCTTATCCCATTCCAGATGTTACAGTATTGTGGAGGAGAAAGAGAGGAAGAATTCACTACTGAAACTGCAAAGCCTTGTCTCTACAAGAGTTTAGAAAAGCATTCTCCTAGCTGAGAAAATTCAACTTGGAGCATTTTACAGACGTGAAGCTTTGACAAATGAGCTGTCTGATCCTAAACTGGTTTCAAACAGAAATAGTCTGGGGTCTGCACTCCAAATGAAACATCAAGGGATGGGAAGCCATCTGATTTACAAGTGGTCAATCACTCAAGTGTTTCTCAGCCCAGACACTTTACAGATCCATTAGGAAGAAATAAGGTTGCCAGACCCTAGGGCCATCTTGAATTGAACTTCCACAATGCCAGGCGTGTGCAGTTCAGTCAATAGTGTTTTAATTTACACAGGTTAGATTACTGCTTGCCACAGGTTTCTCTCTCAGAAATGACTTCTACTGTCTTCAGATTCTCTCCTCTAAGCCCAGTCCTACTTGCAACTCTGGTGCAAGTTTACTTATTTGATAACATGTTCGCCTGAGTTTGAGTGGACATAAAATAATATAAATAAAGTCTGTGTCTTAAAATTCTTTAACTTGTATAGACTTTGACAAGTGGTTTTCATGCAGAGGAGACTGTAATGCTTATAAATAATACACATGCTCCCTTACACTGTTTAGCTTCTTTTGCAGGAAGATCAAGGTCACATGATTGTTTTATGTTAGACCATTTATAGATTCTCCTTGTCCCTTTTTTCCTGGACCTAGATGCCACATGGTGCCATAACCAAGGTATAAAGTGAGGTACTCACCTGAGAGAGTGTTCTGTAAGCAGGAGTTGACAGGTAGAAGTAAGAAATGAGGCTCCATGTTAAACCACTAAGAGTTCAGGTTGAATGTCCGTAGGAATGAGTTACCCACTGCTTGTCAGCGCATTGTGCTCTGACGTCACCCTCTCTCGGTGTGTGCTTAGGTGCTCAGTGCAACCCTGACTACCAGTGTTTATGACAAATGTGGCATTTTTGACTCCATTAAAACTTCAAAATCTTCCACCCTGTTGAATGTGGCAAGACTGTTGACTTATTCTAACAAACAAGAACTGTCACCTATGTCCAAATAAATGTGTTCCTTGTGACTTTAATGACACACTGCATTATAATCAGCAAGTGTTTTAACGAACATTGATAATCCATTTGGGAAGGATTAGTCATTCGTCTTCCATCTAGAAGAGAGCTTGGGACCTTTCTCGTTCATGTTACCTCCTCCTCCTTTACCCAGATACTTGAAAAAAAAAGGTGTGTGTGTGTGTGTGTGTGTGTGTGTGTGTGTGTGTGTGTGTGTGTGTGTGTGTGAAGGTACATGGGTATACATGTCTGAGTGTGGAGACCAAAGAGCAACCTTAGGTATTATCCTCAGAAATACTATCTATTTCCTTTGAAATGGTATCTCTCACAGCCTGGAACTCACCAATTACTCACAGAAAGCTGCAAGGATCCTCCTGTCCCTCCCCAGTTTTGGGATTACAAACATGACACCACCCTATTTGGCTTCTTAGAAATGTGGGTCCTGAAGATTAGGTTTAGATCTTTATGCTTCAAGGCAAAGGCTTTACCAACTGAGCTACACTCCCAGCCCCATACTTGTACAAGAATCAGTAAGTGGTCTCTTGGGCTGGAGAGATGGTTCAGTGGTTAAGAGAACTGACTGCTCTTCCAGAGGTCCTGAGTTCAATTCCCAGCAACCATATGGTGGCTCACAACCCATCTGTAATGGGTTCAATGCCTTCTTCTGGTGTGTCTGAAGACAGCTACAATGTACTCACTTAATTAAATCTTTTTTTAAGTGGTATATCTCAGTTTGGGTATGAATTCAATACCAGGAACTAATTGGCATCAAACTAGCTAAGTTTTTCTTCTAATTTATTTATTTATTCACTTCATATCCCACCCTTTCCTCCCAATACCCCCTCATGCAAGTCCTCCCTCATTCCAGCTTGCCCTTCTCCTTTGAGAATGGCAAGCCCCCTCTTGGTGTAATTCCCTCTACACCACCTCCCACATACAACAAACCACTGTGGGACTAGGTGCATCCTCTCCCACTGAGGCTAGACAGGGCAGTCCACTTAGGTGGGTGAGAGCATAGGCTGACAGGCAACAAGCTCAAGGACAGCCCTGCTGCAGTTGTTGGGAGACCTACATGAAGACCAAACTGCTCATCTGCTACATATAGGGGGGCCTAGGTCCAGCCTGCACTCACTCTTCAGTTGTCAATTCGGTCTCTGGGAGCCCCCAAGGGTCCAGGTTAGTTGACTCTGTTGGTCTTCCTGTGAAGTCCCTTTCCTCTGCAGGTCCTTCAATTCTTCTTCCAACTTCACTCCCTGAGCTGGCTTTATCCAAGGTGAAATCCATGTTACATATTCGACCTTGAGCCACAGTGACACCGTGGTAGACACACGCGGAACAAGCAAGAATAGGATAATGATAGATATTGCTAGACATGTGAGTAGACCCAGTCTCTAGAAGGTCCTTGTATAATGGTCAGCCTAGGGATGGACCTGAAACAAGCTTTATAAATGGGATTCACTACCCAAAGGAAGCAGCCATGCATGTGACAGTTCTCATGTGCCGGATGCCATCTCACTCCAGTTTTAATGGGTGTGGTCAGGTCTGTGACTTATGGACTTACATGTTTGCAGCTGCTTGTGACCTTTCAAACACAGAGACACGCTCTCACCTTGTACCCATACACATTTGATAAAGTTATAATAGTAGAAACTGAGGGGCTCAACCTCATTCTGGCCATGTGAGTGCCTGGCACTGCATCATCAATAGGGACCGTGAAGAGCTCTTTTGCTTAAAGAGCAAGCAGATGTAGCAAATGCTATCCATTTCATTAGAGCTATTTTAGGCATTGGTGGATTTTCTAGACTTGCGGTTGAATACATTATTCTTGTCATTTATATTTTTTTTATATCAAAACTTGGTGCTACTGAAAATACTACACTACTCAGTGCAAAAGGGGGTAATTTGTTTCCTGTAATCTCCTGACCAAATTTTCCAGAAGATAAAATTATCCGTATCTTCAACTTCGAAAAAATGATGGCTGTATTTTCTAAACAGAATCTCTGAAGCTAGGGAAAGCTCAACTTGGGGCTGAGGCTATGGCTTCGTGATGGGCCTAGCACGTGCCTGGTTTGATCTTCAACACCACAGAAATTAGATAATTGTTTAATTAAAGTTGCAGCGCCCAGTCCCAACTAACATATCTATGCTATAAGCCCAGCACCTACAATTCAGGGATTTCTGTGACAGTGGGGGAGGGGATACAGATTATAAGGGCCTCGGAAGCAGAGACTTTGCTCTAAGATTGGGACTTCCGGGAACATCAGAAGCTACATCCATGAAGTCTCATCCATGACTACCCGAGCATGATCAGAGCAAGAACAGGAATAACAGACAAGTTAACATGGATCTGGGGAAGCTCACAGGGCCAGAACTCTAGACCAAGACCTACCTACAGGCAAATATGGAAACCTGAGAGTAGGGCAAACAGTCTCCCTGAGGGGAGAGCTCACCCACTGAGTTATACAGTACCAAATTGTTAACTCTGAAAACTTATCCGTACAATTAATGTTATACAAGCTGAGCAGGTTCTAGACATATATTTAGGTGTGTGTGTGTGTGTGTGTGTGTGTGTGTGTGTGTGTGTGTGTGTGTGTGTGTATAACAATTAAAGAAAAGGAGATCATGAGCTTAAATGAGGGCAAGGCCAGAGGTAAATAGAAGGCTTTAAAAGGAAGGAAAGGAAGGGGAAATAATGATGTAATTATATTATAATCTCAAAAAAACTAGAAAATTAATTACTGGGCTGGGAGTGCAAAGCAATGATAGAACGTGTGTTCAGTACATATGAGTTCACAGCACATGCACATTCACACACATGAAAACCTAACAGAAAGGAAGACAATAGTTTGCATTTATACAGTACAAAAATGCTTTTAAACATGAGTATCTCTTGCTGGGCATCATGGCACACAGCTAGAATTCCTATACTCGGGAGGCAGAGGCAGACAGATTTCTGTGAGTTTGAGGCCAACCTAGTCTACATAGCACTACCCAGCCACTTGTGTGTGAAAGATCCCCGAAGGGAGACCCTTACTCAAGTCTCGAGAAATCACGGACCCCAGATACAGAGAGATCATCTTGATGTAATATGCAAAGGTGAGTTGTATTATGGAGATCTCCAGGTTGACACGTATCCCACACAGGAGACAGAGGTGTTGACCCTGAGTGGCTGGGAGAAGGGCTTTTTAAAGGAAGAAGTCACAAGCTCCAGGAGATGAGGGGATGTCAAAAGGAAATACCAAAAATGTCACAAGGGGAAACTCTCAAAGTCACAGGATTGTTCTTAAGACTTTAGGGTTTAAATCAGGGGAAAGGTCAAGCATTCTCCTGAGAACAGATCTTGATTGTTGTCCTTTAGGGTAAATGTTAGTCAGAGTTGACAAGGCATCTGCATCTGAAACACATCTGGTTAAGCTTCCCCTGGTTTCCTGGAATACTATCTGCAGGACACAATGGCTGGAACATTATCTGTAGGGCACAATGGGGGCTTGAACAAATATCACAGGGGCAGAACAGAACCCGTTACTCATTTACCCACATCAGGTGACATGCGAAGGGTCAGTGAGTCTGTACCAGTCTTCCTGCATTTTTAACAATCTGTCTTCCTGAGTCAGATCCTGTTGCTGAGTTTTGAGCTAATTTAAAACCCTATCTCTCATGTGGTTAGACCTTGTCTCAAAAACAAGGTCTTTTTCCCCCTTGACAAATCATCCTTATTTGTTTCTTTAAGAATCCAAAAACTTATCACTTTCCTTGCATACTCAGATCTCACCATATCCTAAACAACACAAGTGTTAAGAGAATGTGTTTGGGGGTTCAGTGTAGGGGAGGGACAGTAGTTTAAGGACAGGATCTCATTGACCTGGATCTCACTGTGTATTCCAGGTTGGCCTCAGACTTAGATGAATGCTCCCACCCAGTCTCTCAAGTGCTAGGATTATTCCAGTCCTGGGTCGCTGTGCCTGGCTTTGGTTATGTTTTAACAGTAAGTGAAGTGGTCATATCCCCAACCTGCTGGTGTGGAGACAGACTTACACTTCTGCTGTTCACCTCAATTATCCTGTGATAACTCAGTTCACATCATGAGCCAGTTCTCCTCCGTCCCTCTGCCCAGCAATACTCAAATTCCATCTGACGAGGATTATGTGCTTAGACCATTTGCATTCCAAATTCCACTTAAGAAATGTTTTGAGATGTCAGACACTGCATCTCCTGCTTAATTTCACAGCATATGAACCCTGGATACAAATCCTAAGTAAATTTTATTCTCCCCATCTTAAGTTTAACTGCAGAAATAGATCCTGACTGCCTACCATGCATGTATCAGTCCCTGGTGCTTCTCACGGTGAACAGAAAGACAGTGTCTTTTCTTCTGAGGTACTTACAGTCTTACAGAAAAGACGAGAAACAGACCATTCAAAGATGGGGAATAAGGAAGCATGTGATGTCAGGGAGCCTAGAAAAATGGCCTCAGCCAGGACCAGTCAGGTGGAGGTTTGAGTCAATGATTTAATATTGGCTAGGCAGAGACAACAGCTGAGGAGAAAGCAGACTCACCAACCAGGGCTCAAGATACATGGTGTGTTTGAAAACCTAGAAGTACAGATTGACTTGAGCCTGGAGAGAAGGACGGGGGTGTGAACTAAGTCTAGACAGCTGTGCCAGAGGCAGATGGTGACAGTTCCCAAAGCTTGGATGAGTGACTCGCTCTATTGCTGTGGAGAATGGAAAATTACTAGAGAGTGGGGGTTCAGAGCAAAGGTGTGTCACAGAAAGAGGAGCACACTACTGTGCAGAAGGTACATTCCGTGACGCCATCATCAGGATCTGTAACAAGTCTGACTCTTGATGCTGTCCCTAGAAGTACTGAATCCAAACCCTGTAGCATAGGCCCAAAGCCTCTGAGCAGCTTCTCCGGCTGATTGTGGGGTGCAGCAGTGAGGTCCCTCTGGATTCGCATAGTCTGTTCGGCATCTTAGAATCACTTGGAGGGCTAAAAATAAACAGATTGCAGATGCTTTCACCCAGACTAGGGATGTCTTCGATGGTCTTGGTGCAGCCTGGCCATCAGCATTGCTTTTTACCTCTCTTGGGATCCTGATACACAGCCAGTCCAGAGAGCTACCACAACAGAAGGTAGCAAGAGAGAACAGAGGTGTGGAATTATGGATCAGGCAGACAGCCTACATGGCAACAGTTTCCAGGAAGGTTTAAGAAGGGTTGCAGATCAAAACAGGAGAGGCCAGACCTTATTCCCTATGTCCTCTTCACAAGGTGCCTAGTTCCTCCCTGCAACTAGGCAGAGAATGCTTCAGGCCAACCTGATGGGCCGCTCCCTCTCTCTTCTCTGAGGGATACTGCAATATCAGCATAGAAGATGTCTCCTAGTGCCATCTGTGAAAATCACCAAGATAATTCATCAAAGGAAGAAAGGGCAGAGAAGGGGGTTAGGAGAGAGGGAAAGAAAAGGGAGAGAGACGAGACGAGAGACAGGGGTGGGGGGTGGGGTAAAGAGAGTTGAAGGGAGGGATGGACGGAGGGAGGGAGGGAGGACAAAGAGAGGAAGGAAGGGTGGGCAGTATCTTCCATGCTGAATTAAAACCAGTCCGTGGCCTAAGTAATACCTATCAGAGCTGTGACTCTGTGGTTTCTCATCATATCCAGGGCATCACGCTGAGTGCTTTTGGAGTACCATTGTCCTTCATTCTTGTGACAAGCCCGTCCTGTTGACATCAGTACTTTTAGGACTCCTACTCTGAAAAGTAGATCTAGACAGGGAGCTCTGTAAATAGGCTAGGGCCAGGGCTGTTAGTGCCACCTCAAGGCTTTCAGGACAGATGGAACTGTTTACATTTCAACCCTGTCTATATTAAATCCCTACAACTGCTAGGAAAAGGGTAGGGAAGCTAGGACATGGGACAGGCTATGCCTTAGATACTGGCTAGCTAATGATGCTTCTTAAAGTGCACAGTTGCCATAGTAAAGAGGGCTTCCGGAAGATGACAAGGGCAACGCTTAATGGGGACAGAAGCTTGAAATGGAAGAAAAGGGGAGAGCTCTTAGGCATCCGATGAATGAGGTCCTCTTAGCAGGCAGAAAACAGAAAACAGAAGTGCTCCCAATGTAACATGGTTAAACCCTGCCCTCTCAGAGAACTGCATTTGGAGTTTTTACATTATGTTTACCAAATTGCCAGCAGCCAGCAAAACCCATAGCTAGTGACTCAATGGAAGGCAGGTAGTATTCTCATTGGCTGACAATAGCCAGGAGCTAAACCCTGTGGTTTGCAACCAAAGAGAACAGTGGGGTTTTTGTTTGTTTGTGTGTTTGTTTGTTTGTTTGTTTAATGGAAACTTCAACCTCCCTAAGGTCTTCTCCATGAGGGGAAATTAGATGTGGTAAAGAAAGACAGGAGTGGGGTGGTTTCAAGGCTCCAGCCTGGTGATTCCTCATTGGGTAATTTTTATGAAACTGGGTGTAATTTAATGTTCAGGAGATACCCTGCTTCGTGAGTTCCCTAAAAACAGTGGAGGCCTTTCCCACATGCTTGACTGGAAGTCAAGATTCTCTTCCAGTGACGACAGTTGAGAAATATATACCCAGAGTGCCAGAGTGGGCAGCCTCACTATGTGAAAGTGGGCAGCGCCACCATGTAGAAGCAGACAGCCCCACTGTGTGGAAGCAGCTAGCACTGCCGTCCTTGTACCGGTCCTCAAACCTTGTTACTTTGGAGCTGCAGCCACAGAAGCTCAGAGAGGAAAGTGTCCTGGCCCTGGTCACTCAGGACCACAATGCTGCAGTGCACCAGGAAGATAGCAGGCAGGGGCCTGTATTCCACCTCAGGTCTCTGGTTGGGCATCTGTGCTGTCTTGTCTAAGAGGGAGTTCTTAGTGTTCTCTGGCACTATAGACAACTACCTAACAATCTACCGGTTGGTTTCTTACCTAAAAGGCAAAATCCTGGTCTGTCATATTAAATATCATTAGAATGGAAATACGTGTGTGTGTGTGTGTGTGTGTGTGTGTGTGTGTAAGCCAGAGAAAGATGCTAGTCATCTACCTCACTCATTTTCTACCTTATTCTCTGTAGAGAGGGTCTCCATTTCAGAAAGGCTGCCTGGCCAGCAAGCTATAAGGATCACATGTCTCTGTCACCCCAGGTTTATGGGGTATGCTTACCCAGGATTACAGGCGTGGACAGCCACGGGATACTAGGTGTTCGATCTCAGATCCTCATGTTCAGATATCAAGTATTTTTGCACACTGAGCCATTTCCCCAGGACTCCAGGACCCCTAACCCCTAGGATGAGAATTTAGTAAGGTAGAAGCTGACTGTTCAATGCCAAGTCCTGTCTGCTTTAGATCCAGGAGGAGAAAGTGACCATTTGCCAAGCTTCACCTTATCTTTGCCATCTAATTTAACCTCTGACCATCCTAAGGTAGCTAGTATCATCTTAATTCCCATTTTAGAGTTAAAGGAGTTTAAAAAAAAAAAAAAGCTAAAACTCAGAGAGGCCCAACAGCTTATCCAAGGTCATTCAGCTGAAGAGGATCGTGGAGGCTATGAATCTGCACAGTGGATCTGGGACACCAGCTGACCACATTCTCCATCCTGGCTGTCAACAGAGACACACCGGAGATGTGCAGAAAGGAATCGGAGGACACAATGTTACAATACAGTTATAGCTCAAACCTCGGCCTGTTCTTGAGGCAGCTGGGGTGCCAGCCTCTTCTGGTTCAGAGATGGGTCACAGCTGTTACTTCCCAGCATGCAATGTGCCCAGGCGGCAACAGACAAGGGGGAAGCTTGTCTCTGAAGGGGGATAAAGAGGCATGGAGGAGAGGAGGGTCCAGCTCAAGAAGAACAGTGGTTTGAGGGGCAGTGCTTTCTTGCCTCCGTCTACTGCTGATCTCAGCAGCCTCCTTTTTCAGGCAGGAGTCCCTCGGAGCCCAGCAGCCATGCTATAAAGTAGAAAAGAAGCCAAGTGAGCAAACAGAGCTGCACCCAGGCCAGCAGGCAGCTGCACACCAGCTGCCTTGTAAGGGTTCGTCATCCATCCCTTAAAGCCCAGCATCTAGGATATGCTCTCAGAACTGGGGTTACACTGTAGGCCAGCAAAGAGCACCCTTCACTTGTTTCAGCTGATAGCGCTTTCTGGAACATATTCATCGAGTAGCAAGATATGACAAACAAGAAATTTACAGACAAGGGCTATGCCTCCAGCTTCCTTGGCGCTTATGAGTGGCTATGGACAAGATACGTGCCCTGTCGAAGTCACAGTTAGTTAACTAGACCTGTCATTGGCAGGTCCAGCATTCTCTCCACTCTCCAGGGACCAAGCAACCAGTCTATTTCCTACCTAGCAAAGGCACAGGTGCACAGACAAGCAGAACCACACCCATCCCCGATCTCTGGAGCTTAACGGTAGATGAGCTTCCAATGATCCCACGAGGGTAAGGACGATCACTGTGTGATAAGTAATCGTCAGGAGAAATGCCTGTTACTAAAAGAGAAGTCCAAGTCTAGAGAGATCAGAGACCTGTTAGCTACAAAGCCAACGGATACAGAATAAGGTTTATCTGCCATAAACGACTGCTTTCAGCATGTGGGCAGTGAGTGCAAAGACAGGGTATGTATGCTAAGGGAGGAACAAGTCAGCTCTTCTCAGCAAAGGCCCCCAGCACAGCATATTGGGAGGAGAGCATTAAGCCTGATGTAGCCACCCCAGCTCAAGAGGAACACACACAGCCTGTGGTCATTACTCCAGCTCTGTAGTTAGGGATATAACTCAGTTGGTAGAGTGCTTGTCTAGTAAGTGCGAAGGTCTGGTTCCGCTCCTAGCAGCACAGGAACGGCATGCTTATAGAGACAGATGGGTCAGACATTCAAGGTCATCTTTGGCAATGTAGTGAATCCGAGGCCGCACAGGATACATGAGACCTTGTCTCAGATATGGAAAAAAAACTCGCTAAACCTCTGTCTAGTCTCAGCTCAGGGTCATTTCCTGTTTTGTCCTGAGGCTAAAGTTGTCTCGATTTATTCTGAGGCTGAGAAAAAGGGATCTTTTCCCACAATGCACAGAAGTTATTTACATAATGCATGAAGTCCTCTGCCTTTTTCTGTTTACATGTGCTGCACATTTGAATCCCATCATCCCTTGCTTGCCTGAAGGCTGACTCTTGACAGGATGACTTGGGAAGCCAGCACTTGGCCTCCTCTCATCTCTGTCACCTGAAAACAGCAAAGACCTCAGGCATGCCCAAATAAACTATATCCATGGATGTCCCCCTTGGGGAAAATGTTCACAGCTAGTACTCCCAGGGGCCCTGAGGCTACAGAGGATGTTCCTGGCCAAGGTATCTTGATGACATCTTCATGCCTCTGGAGATCAGCCAGTGCCACCCCCGTCTTTAAAACATAAACACTTTGGGTCTGAAAAAATAGCTCCAGTGGATCTGAACGTGGTTCCCAGCACCCACACTGGGCATCTTGCAGTCCCTTGTAACTCCAGGGAGGGTATCTGATATCTTTTGCCTCCACAAGCACTTGCACATATATGACTTTGTGGCTTTCTCTTTGTGTCTCACTATCCCTGTCCCTTTGTCTGTCTCTGTAGGTGTCTCTCTGTCTCTGTCTCTCTCAAACACACACATATACACACATAAAAATAAATCAGTTTTAGAAGATGGATCTGAATAGTGAAATTGCTCCCCCCGCCCCCCAACCCAACCATCTTTAAAAATCCCATCCACAGGCATGAGAAAAGCAGGGCATTCAGAATTGCCTAGGGAAGCAACGTGCTTCTGAAAACAAGTTAGCACACAACCGGAACCAGAAAGGCAGTTTCCAAACTTTGCATGACTGTGGCCTCCCTTCTCCTAGTAGAGCTGGGGGACCTGCAAATTAATGTTCCCTGAAACAGAACTCTGGGGAAATGCCAATACAGGGTCTTCAGAGAATCCTGGGCATAGAGATTTCATCAGAGCAGGGGAGTTGAATGGAGAAGTTGTGACTTTGGCCTAAGGTCCAACAGTTGAGGTAAGGGAAATGCACTCACATACAGTGAGTGTCCACTCAAGAGTAGGATTGCCTAAGGAATTATTTGCTCAGCTCCGTGAACTACGTATGGCAGTATCATAGCCTGGGACACATGCTATGGAGCTCAGTCTTCCTACCATGCTGGCAAAGACACTGTATCCCAGTGCTGCAGCTAAGAACATCAAGGCTCAAAAAGGTTCAGGGGTGTGTTGAACCCCTTCCAGTAACTGAACTGTGAAACCCAATTCTGCACCCAAGTCGACCTTACTTCTCTTGTCCAGTACAGTATGTTGCTTCTTTCCTTAAAGGAAAGATGGGAGACAGAGATGTCCACTTGACAGATGAGGAAACAAAGACTTGGTGAGGTTTAGAAGCTTCCCATAGTCAGTCATACACCAGTTGGCCATACACTGGGGTGGTAGAGACGGGTGGGCATAACTGCCATCCATTAGATCTTGGGTTTGCTTCTTAATGACTCTACCGGATGCTACTCTTGAGTTCACTCTCCACTGAATGATGCTCCCACCTCCTGGCAAGGAGCCACTCAGGTTCCAGAGAGAGTCACAGGACTCAGGCAGCTTGCAGCCATGGCTCAGGCACTCCCCTGTGTGGTGACACAGTTTTGGGCTCGGGTCTGCATTGCTCTGGAAGCAGAGCCTAAGGAGAGAGTTGCTTTTGCTCGAGGGATGAGTTAGAACAGACGCTTGCTTGACCTCTACGAGTAGGCAGATGATGTGTCTAATTAGGTAAAGAGCTTTCCTGCTCGTGTACATTTTGAACTCTAATGAGCTGTCGATATGAAAGGTTTGCCCTTGGCTCAGTTCTGAAGCAGAACTTTCCCTTCCTTGGTGGAAAAGACCAGCGCAGTAAACAGAGCCTCGTTTCCATGGAAGCCCACGCTCCCTGGCTTTTCCTTCTCAGCACTTTAAAAAGGTAGTTATTTGATTTCTCTTTATACTTTTGGATCTCATGCGGTGGTGAAGGATGGCCTTCTCGATCATGCCAGGCTACTCACCTTTTTATCTGTTCTTAGATTGTTAGTTGTCTGGGCAGCAGGGTCCACCTGCTGGCCACTGCCACTAATGAAAGTCCAGCAGAGCAAAGGGACTTGACCTCAGAGAAGGCTAGAGAACTTGTCAATGGTAGCAATCTCTGGTCAGGATGGTGCCCACAGATAGACTGAGATCCCACATTCAGTTCAAGGAGTCACACTCTCCCATCTGGTGCCTTCTTGTCTGACCCTTTGCCGCCCCATGGTGGCTCTTGTTAGAAATGCAGCTGACAAGGACCACTCTAACAATAACACAGATGGCCTCAGCCACCATTTCCTGAAGGTTTGCCTGCTAAATACTTCCTACTTGTTATTAATTCACAAAGCAGCCTGAGAGGGGAGTTACTCTGAATACTGAGACGATCCAAAGCATGGAGAGGACACACAACTTGCCCAAGGTCATGTGACTACTAATGGCAGAACCATGATAAATATGCACCCATCCCTGTCATTCTAAGGCCACATCCTACCCAGAAGAAATCTGTCAATAATAATTAGGAAGAAGGGCAAATATTTCTTAGCTTCCAAGGATAACTGCGTGTGCTATGGGGACCTGAGTTACAAGGTACACAGGGCATGTGCAGAATTAGGTTAATTGTCTGGAGCAAGCATTTAAGGAGTCCGGCAGGGGATGGAAATCCAGCCCAGTGGTAGAGCATGGTATCACAGGTAACATGAAAGAATAAAGAAGCCAACGTGTTGCTGGGCATGTGCTCTTGGGTAGGCCAAAAGAATGTCCACTCTTCTATGTCAGCTTGCCCTTCTAGCATCCTGAGGTTCAATTAGCTCATCGGTAGAGTGGGGATTAGTGTACTCCCTCTTAAAACTGGGACGCCCCTTTTAAGAAGTGCAGAACTTCTAAATAGCTATGCACTTGTTTGTCTTCCATGAAACTATTTTATAAACAAACAAACAAAAAACCCCAAATGCAGTAAGTAGAGCAATTTCCCAGGCTTTGGATGATGCTAATAAGATTATTAATTTTGAGTAGTAATCTTCTGAACCCAGATTCATTCTCTGTGGGTGACTATCAGTGTAGGTTTTTCAGCCTCTTTATGAAAGGTCGTGAAGCAGGTCCTGGGACTTGACCAGGCATTAGTAAACGGTAATCCTCTCTCCTTAACTACACCTGTTATTGCCGCAGTGGAACGCCGAGGACCAGAGACCTGTCCTATTCCATTCCTTTGTACATTCTTCTTTAAGGACTTTTTTGTTATTTCTTTTTATTTGTATGTATTGTGTGTGACTGTGTGAATATCGTGTGTGTGTGTGTGTGTGTGTGTGTGTGTGTGTGTGTGTGTGTGTGTGTGTGTGCAGAGAGATCCCCTGGAGCTAGAGTTATAGGCATCTGTGAGATGCCCAATGTGGGTACTGGGAACCAAATCCAGGTCGCCTAGAAAAGCAGCAAGTACTCATAACCATTGAGACATCTCTCTCCCACCTCTCTTTTTCATGTATTCTATTGTACTGATGTATTGCAAGTTTCATGAATGAAAGTGCAACTGTGTGAGTGAATGAGCTGACATATGAATGAAGCTCAGGGTTAACCTTCTCTGCTCATCTTCCACCCTACCATTGGGTTCCATTGGGGTTGGAAAACCCCAGTGCCCTGGTACAAGTCAGCTTCAGCGCTGATTCTAGTTCTGTAGCGTCATCTCCATAAGCACCTGCTTTCCAGCAGACTTTTCAACTCTAAACAGTTCCCTCTGCTGCTTTGCAGCAAAGGATATATCATTCACATTCATATTCTGAACAAGACATTTCTGAGTAGTCTCAGTAGATGCCGCACCTGGACTCGAAATGAAAATGTTCAGAGGAAAATATTAAAAGCAGGTCTTTGGAGCTTAGGGGCAGCTAAGGACACTGAATCCCACATGTGTGCCAATCAGAGGCAGTGATGAGAGGTAGGGGTTGCTGATTATGGTATGAGTCTGTGTTCACTTCTAACAGGACTTCTAGATGGTATCTGTGGGTGTCAAAATAAAAATAAAAATTTATGACCCAGGGTATAAGTAGTTGAATGGCCAATGTTTTGCCAGTTTCCTTCCTGCACAACTGTTACAGAGTGTTCTACACTGCAGCCTCACAGCTCCTCACAGCTCTGGGCGCTTCTCTGGAATAGCTAGTGAAATTGGTCCACAAAGCTACCATAGGATTGCTGCCTCAGAACACACACACCCCCAGGTCTCAGTCCATTCTCAGGATCAAAACAGCAGGAGTACCTCTCCCAGAACACTGGAGAAGACAAAGTAGGGCCAAGTTCCTGCTGGGAGTTAACAGTCTGGAAAGTGTCTGCCATCCAAGCCTGAAGGTCTGAGCTCAGATCCCAGCACCCACATAAAAAGTCACAGCACAATCACATATGCCAGGAGCCTAGTGAGGAGGTGTGCAGACAGGGGCATCTCTGTGGTGCTCTGGCCAGTCAGCCTGGACAATCGATGATCTCCAGGCTCATTGAGAGACCCTTTACCAGAAGAATATGTAGAGAGTAACATAGGAAGATATCTATCTCTGAACCCCACAATCATATGCACACAACTGTATATATACCACACACACACACACACACACACACACACACACACACATACTCATATGTACACAAACACACATATAAAATGCCCAGCACAAAGTTCAAGCAGTACTTTAATACATTCTGTAAAGTATGACAAAGAAGGCAAACCATCATGATGCTTCAAAAGCATGGCCACATTATACTAGAAATCGTACATGCTCATAGCATGGTTGTGCTTAAAACTTTTGAATAAAGTTTGCATTTAGAGTCTTGGAAGACAGTTCAGTCAGGAAAATGCTCACCATAAAAGCACGAAGACCTGAGTTTAATCTCCATCATTCATGTAAAAATCTAGGCATGGTAGCATTCTCTTGTAATGACAGCACTGGGGAGATAGGGACAGGAGGACCCCGGAAGCACCTTTGTCAGCCAGCCTAGCCTACTTGATGATTCCCAGGCTAAGGAGAGATAGGAGAGATACCATCGCAATAACACAAGGGAATGACTCCTGAGGAACAGCACCTACAGTGGACTTCTAGCCTACACATGCACACATACACAAGCATGCACAAACACACATACACACACACACACACACACACACACACACACACACACACACACACTCCTGCACATGCATACATACACACAGGCATTTACACTGGAATGTAAGCATGTACTTATAAACACATATATTTGCATTTCAGTGTATACATACATACCTGGATTATAGACATACACATACTTACATATCAGTGTATGTGGGTGCACACACACACATATGCATGTTCTTAGAAAGAAATTTAAATATTTAACCAGTTGATTAGTTAGTAGATAGCTAATATGTACTCAAAAGAGGAATGACAACTATCCTATTTGAATAGCACTGTTTTCTATTAAGGTTTTCTGTCACATAATTTCCTGAAGAAAGCAGACCCAAGGATAGCCTGAAGCATAATGTAAGGTTGCTTAGAAATAAAGTCAGACCTTCAACTCCTCAAAAAGGAATTGATTTCCATGGCCTACCACTTATTGTAAATACAATTTATTAGAATTCATTGTTGATAATTCATTTAAACTCATCTGTGGCTGCTTTCACACAGTGGAAAAGTTGACTCGTATAGCACTGTAGCCTAACTCATAGCTTTATAGTGCTCTATAGAAATTCTCCCAAGCTTCCCTGTAGATTTATAGAGAGCAACCAGAGTTACGTAACTAAACCCTTCATTCTAAAGATGGGCACATTGAAACCAGAGAAGCTGAAGAATTAGCTGAGACAATGGATTTTTTTGATCTGTATATACTAGTTGTTCTCCTGGAAAGGGGAGCTAAGGCAAGATTTTTATCTTAGATCTAAGAGCAACTAATTGAAAGTAGTCGTCTGGGACTGACTGACTGAGTAGTGGTTGGGATGTCTCAGTGCTTTTTAAGACGTACAAAGACCAATCCTCCGTGGACCAGGACAGAGAAACGGCGCTGTCTGTGCTGGGCAGGGGTTTCTGAGAGTTATAAAGCTAGCTCTTCCCTGAGTGTTCATAGTGTGAGAACTTGGTCATTGGGTCCCAAAAGGTGTTAATCACACTCTCATTAGGAACAATTTCTTTAGAGTGATTCAAGTAACGAACAGATCCTATGCAATGTGTTTAAAGGTCCAGCCTTGCATGCTCCACCTGGAAAATATTTATCTGGAATTTCACTCCGACTGGACACATTGGTTATAAGATTTTTCTTTTAATGAAATAAGTTTATAGGTCAAGATGGGGGCACAGAGTGATATAAGATGAAAAACTACATGTTCACTGGCATTTATGGCCTAAACTAATAGTGTCCCTTTGTGTGTGTTTGTGTTTTGTGCAGCTGGACAATCCAGATGAGCAGGCAGCCCAGATCAGACGAGAGCTGGACGGACGTCTCCAAATGGCAGACCAAATAGCCAGGGTAAGAAACGTCATGGACTCTTTACCAGGACCAGACCACTGTCCCACCCAAGAAGTGCACTGTCAATCAGGGCCTTCAAAAGATAAAGCAGTGGGGCTGGCAACATAGCTCAGTTGGTATGCAGTCCTGGGCTCTGTTCTCGGCGCTGCATAACCAAGCCAGAAAAGGTAGTACACACCTACAGCACTAGCAGTCCCAAGGCAGAGGCAGGAAGATCAGGAGTTCAGACTCACTCTTGTCTACACAGCAACTTTGAGGCCAGCCTTAGCCTCATGAAACTCTGTGGAAAGAAAAAGAAAGGAAGAGAGAGAGAGAAGGGAAGGGAAGAGGAGGGGAGGGGAGGGGAAGGGAAGGAAGGGAAGAAAAGGAAGGGAAAGGAAAGGAAAGGGAAGGAAAGGAAAGGAAAGGAAAGGGAGGGGAAGGAAGGAAAGTTGGGGAAAGGGAAAGGAAGGGGAGGGAATGGGATGGGAGGAGAAAGGAAGGGAAGGGAAGGGAAGGAGGAGAGGGGAGGGCAAACAATCTTTGGTTGTTCCAATAAAGCCCAGATGTGACCAGCTAAACCAGAGCTTCAGAACCCTTAGCACAACCCCATAGCTCCAGGACAATACAATCACTTTCCAATGACAGTCAAGGCTCTGAGGCAGCAGAGTGTACCTTCCTTGGTGTATCATCATACATCACAATTTGCCACCACAGCTCTAGGACCAGCCACAGAATGTCTCCCACTGAGGATACAGACCTGGTTTAGACTCAGGGTCTTTGCACCAACTGCTTCCTCAGCCTGGGAAGATCTTTCTTCTCCCTTCCACTCAGCCAATTCCCCTTGACCTTCAACAGTTGACCTCAAGCATGTACTTGAGGACTTAGCAGATAGCCTCCCTTCTCAGCTCAGTTGTGCAGCATTCTACATGTGGACCCTTGCTTACCTGACCAAGACTCCTGGTGAATAGGTCTCTTCTAAACTTGGGATGGTATCTTATTGTTGATGCCTATAGCTTGGTATCATCTATTTTTTTATGTTGTTGACATTCACGTTTTGAAAATCAGTATTCATGCTAGTAGCATTTATTAGGTCCTGACTCAGCCAGATGGGCTGTTTGCATGTTCCCTCTGAATCAATAATTAAACATCTCGATAAGGGCATTTCTTGTATCATTTTTTTTTTTTTGGAGAGTGAAGAATGCAGTCTATGCAAGATAGCACTAATGCAGGAGCTGGGCTGGAATCTGAACTGAGGACAAGAGTGTCAGTAAGTCCTTATAGTTAAAACAAAATAGCCACAGAAAGTACTTAATGGAGGAAGAATCGATGTTCCCACATGATGTCAGAGGTTTCAGTCCTTGGAACACTGCTTTGAGTTTGAGTTGAGGCAGTAAGGACATGTGGTAGAGGAGATGCTTACCTCATGCCATCCAGGAAGCAGAGGCAGATGTGTTTGGGACATGCCCCCTTCAAAGATAGGTCTTTGTTTCTTTTTCTGTTGCTATGATAAATCAATCCAGCAAAAGCAACTTAAGGAGAGAGAGGGTTTCTTTTGCTTTGACTTTCAGAGAGATACAGCCCATCATGATGGGGAAAATGGGACCGTAGGCTGGGAAGGGATTGTCAGAAACAGGAAGCTGGGTGTTCACACTGCATTCACACTCGAGGTACAGAGAGTGAGCAGGAAGTAAAATAAGGCTGCAGCCTCGAGGCCTTCTCCTGGTGTTTCACTTTTTCAATCAAGGCTCTCCTTCCAGGTTTCCCTGCCTTCAAAGACAGCACCACAGACTGAGGAACCGACAGGGGACATTTACCATTCAAACTACAGCACCCAATGACCTACTTCCTATAAACAGGCCATACCTTCTCATGGCAGTAATTTAATCAGTAAATTAATCCATAAATGAATCAAACCCTTATAATCCAGCCATCCCTCAAAAGCCAGCAGTCAAGCCTTGACTATTTCTCACTCTTTACACAGACATTTTTATATCCAAACCATAATAGACCTCGTGAAATAACAGGCAGGCAATAGGCTGCAACAGTTATCCCAGCAAAGAATTTAAGGATGCCCCCCAAGAAACTTCTAATTAAAATGAATAATATTTAATGGAATACTTTAAAGGCACAATTAATTTCAAAGAGCCATTAGTGACAAAGCGTGGAACATTTCTACAGGTACCCCTTCCCTGCCGGCTATGGGGCAGGTGGAGGGATGTTAGAAGAGGCAGGGAGGGAAGGCAGAAGAGAATCTTGTGCTAAAATTCCCCCCGTTTAGCTGTATAGAAAGGAGTCCTACTAGATGAAAAACCAAGCAAAGATTCCAGGACAGAAACCACTCTGTTTGCACTTAGTTTTACTGAAATGCTTCGCGTCTTGTTTTTTGGACACCTTTAAAGTGTATAATCAAGTCAGTCTGGTGGCTATAAATAGTGGGCAGCTATGGATTTGGCTAAAGGTAGTGCGGGAGAGTCTTGTGTTTTGAAATCTGCTTGATGTGGGAGTAAACATCACTAAGGCTTTAGAATTTACCTCTTCGGTAGATTCAGTGTCTCCTTTCAGTGGATTTCATGGAAAACAGAGTCAGCCTGGAGCGCATACTTGCCTATTGAGTAACCGTTACCTCCCCATGAATACGCTCACTCCTCTTGCTTATGTTTTACTTTCCTTGAGGCTTAGTATTAAATGCTAGACTGATTTTAACTTTTCAAAACTGTAGGTTAACATTTGTTACACAGTAAGTCAATGACACTTATCTCTGAAAAATATCAAAAGGCCTCCCTCACCCCAACCCACATCTTCAATCTCTTCATCCAATAAAATACAGTCGACCACTTTGAACTGAGCATCCTTAGAAGGTGAAGCAGGGCATCCCGATGCCTCTTGGTCCTTAGTTACTAGGAATAGTGTCAGCTGAGACTCCATGCAGGGTCTTCAAACAGCTAAGTGGTATCTTCACGTTTCTATTATCTGTTCTCCTCAAAGCTGACTGGTCATCTTCTGGAGTGTTCTTCTATGTCAGTAGCAACCCTCGTCATAACTCATCGGCATTGGCCCTGACCTTTCTTGCTCTTCCACTGAGCTTCTTCCCCAGCTCCAAACTCACTGGGCCCTAAAGTGATGTCTTCATTCAAAGGGAACCAAACGTGACCCCTAGCCTTCCCCGGTCATGATGAGCAGACTAGTAAATGATAACCAATGCAAACTGAACTGGTGATTCTCTTTCCCGGGCATGATGAACTGCAGGCTAACGATGGTGATGGTGGGGAAATGACTGTGAAATAAAGCCTCAAGAACGAACGCATGGGAAGAGGCAGAATTCATTGCGGTACCGAGAAATAGTCTCAGTGCTTTCATGTGTGATGCCAGGAACTTCCAAATTTTAATTGTGTGACTGCCTTTCCCTAAACTTAGTTAGATCTACCGAACAGTGGATAAAATATGAAGAGGTTGCCTACCAGCCAGCTCTTGACAAACTTAAATGTTTATCTTTCTTTGCTGTGCCCTGGTTATCTATTACCAACACCACATTGAGTTTTTGTGAGGATATGCAGTTCAACCCATGTCCTGAAGGTCAGTTCCTGTATGTGTTATAACCAGAAATTGCTGGATATTGACCCATCCATCATGTCCAGTCCATTCTGCTCTCCCCCCGTGATAGATTTACAAGATAGATTGAGCACCTCTAACTGCAAGTTGGAGGCACCAACCAGATCAAGCTTACTTGAAAACCAAGGTGAGCATAAGGGACAAGAAGTATAGGGATGATGGATGAAGAGTCACCAGACCTCTAGCAAGAGCTAGAACCAGAGGCCATGGAGGGCCAGGACTCCCTGCTGCTGTCTCTGCATCACATTGGTTAACCACTCTTCCTCCATAAGGCAGCTCTCCTTGCTTTCAGATACAATGTCTAGCTATTCCATAGCTTCTGAAATAACATCAAAATCCCAGTCAGCCATCATCTACTTCTTCAGATCCCTCTCCTTGCCCTTACTTCTTCATCCTCCTACCTTCTTCAGACTCACAGTTCTAAGAATCAAGTCTACAGTTGACCCAATTTTGTTTGAAGCTAACTCCGGTACAGTCAACCAGCTAAGCATGCTGCCTTAACATGGATGGACTCCTAACTGACTTCCCTAGTACCTTGTAAATAGGGCCTGGTGGTGCATGCCTGCCATCCCAGCATTCTGGAGGTGAAGGTAGGAAGAACAGAGGTTCAAAGTCATCCTCAACTACATATCCAGCTTGAGCTTTCTCATATTAAACCTTTCTCAAATAAAAGTAAGGGCCTCACTGGACACACGGGCTGCTAATATCCCTCGAGGTGAGGAGGTACTTTAGCAGTAGTACTGCAGGATCACAGTGAAGCGGGGTTGGCCCACATATACACATTGCATAGTATTTCCTAAGTGCCAGACCCTCTTATCAATGTTTGACATGAAAATCCCCTCAGTCCTCTCAGAACCTTATGAACAAGATTGTACTTTTTCAGAACAGAGGCCAAAGCAGAGACCTCAGAAGATTTGACCGAGTTTACTTTAATTAAAAACTGCATTCTTGACTAATTTGTTTTCTAGATCTACTGAGTTACTCTCCAAATATGGATCTTTATGTCCTTCATCCCCCAAGTCTGGGGGTGAAATAAATCTATGCTCCCGGCTTTCTTTTCTCTCCACCGTTGAGTTCTTTATTTGTTTCCAGCACTGCCCTAAGATTTCACATCGCTTCTCACTTAAACCAGTTACAAGCAATCTTTGGCATTATAGTAATTTTCCCAGAATAGCTAAATCAGAAGGTTTAATTACCGTGCCTGAGCTCACTCAAAGAGCAAGCAGAAAGAGGAATCCTGTCTTCAAAGCTAGAGATGACTCCAAGACAGGACTGGAGGACTGGTCTCTCCTGCCCTGTCTCCCTAACAGCACAAATGAAGCAGGGGTGTTTGGAAGAGCTGTCTCGTTGGATTCAGAATGCTCTCCTTGTGCTATCTGACCCTGAAAAAAGGGACGGCATAGCCCAGGCTGTTTCTGCTGTAAACATGTTCACCCTCAGATGTATCAACATTCAGTATGTGTGTGTCCTCTTCCCGCCCCATCCACTGCCCTAAAGTGTGAACCATCAGTTCAGTCACACTAGCATCCAGAATGATCTGAGGAGGCAACTTCACCAGAGCAAAAGCCAGGCATGGCTTTACTCAAAGGCTGAAGGCAGAGATCTGAATATTTTTTTAATCTCACAGAAAAGAGATCTTAATCCCTATTCAAACATTTCTCCAAATCCCCTCAGACTGATATTAAAGGGCCCCTAAAATTTCACCCAGAAATTAATTCTAAATTGTTTTAATTGTGTGATCAAAAGTTGACTTTGGGACTTAAGCAGGCCACCTGTGGCAATAGCTCGGCTGTGATATTTGCCAGTTCTTCTGGCTGCATTGTGGTGTCAAACTCCACAGTTGACCTGCTGGTTATATAACATGAACAGTAGTTTTGTGGTTTTAGCTGCCAGCAAGGAGGCACAAAACACAAGTGGTTTCTCAGGCCATCATTTAAATGTGGAATTATGGGAATGGAGATGTTGCTCGGTCAGGACCACACTGCCTTAGCGTGGATAGAATCCCAACTGAGAGGGCCTAGTACCTCATAAACAGGGCCTGGTCGTGCATGCCTGCAGTCCTAGCATTCTGGAGGTGAAGACAGGAAGAGCAGAAGTTTGAGATCATCCTCAGCTACATATCCAGATCAGGGCCAGCTTCCGTTGAAGAACCCTCCTCAAAACAAAACTGGAATTTTTTTGGAGCTAAGGATATCTTATTCCAGGACCATGTAATAAACATCATTAAGGAATAATACCCAAATATTTCTCTGATAGAGAAGTTTGGTCTACACATAGCTATGCACCAATGGGTAATGGAACTCTCCCGTCAAAGAGCTACATGAAACATCCAGCTTGCAAACTAATGTTGCACTTGGCACTTACCTTGTGCAGCAATACCAGTACACGGCACATAGTAGTGCAGTCACATGGTTGCCTTAATAGTTGTTTATAGACAGGTCTGATTGTCACCTGTATCAGACTCTGAAAAACTCAGTAAATCTGAGTCCTTAAAAAAAAAAAAAAAAAAAAAAAAAAAAAAAAAAAACACTAGGTACTCAGCAGGTCCCCTGAAGCCCTTCCAAGTGGAAGAAATCCAAGAAGGGAAGGGGATCTATCCTGTTTACAACAGTTGGAAATTGAGAACAATAAGGAAGTGTTGACTCAGGAAACTGTTCCTGACTCCAGAATGCTCCTAGCGTCTTCTATACTGATGATGGCAAGACAGTTCTTCTCGCGGCTGATGAACCCACCTTTCCTCATTACAGCACTTCACCCCACACTGTGTGTGTTCATTAGAAAAGTGGGGCAGTTATTGCTGTTAAAGAGTCAGCTCTAAGCAACGTCTGCTGATCAAGTGTTGTAAATGAGAAGGACACAGGGTGCTCATGTAGTGGGGCATCACCACCGCACCCCGTCTCTCATTCTGCTGGCCTTTGGAGCCAGGCTTCTGGGTTCTCTACCAAGCTCTACGAATCATCACCATAGCCTCCCTCCTCTTTTATTTCCTGGACATGGAGAGAAAGAGCAGCCCTTGTCTCTCTAGGAAAGATGAAAAGAGGTAGATCACATGACTCGTGAGCAGCACATAGAATGCTGTAAATGTGAGCTAGCCTGACCAGTCTTACTGCAGCCACTGAGTGCCATTTTTGCTAGTAATTCTGCTGGTGACGGTGGCAGTAAAACACTGTGTGTGTGTGTGTGTGTGTGTGTGTGTGTGTGTGTGTGTGTGTGTGTGTACAGACAGATGGACAGACAGACAGACAGATGAAACTGAATCAATGGTCAGTAAGTATTCATGCCTCTTAGTATCTTTTGTTCTTCATGGGAACCCTGTAGGTTTTATCTTATTTTCTATATCGGAAATATGAAATCCCAACTAGCTGTACGACATTACAAAGCCAGTAAGCATGAGACCAGGACACAGAGCTCAGTTAATTCTGTCACCCTATAAGGTTCCTTGATGCCTTCCGTGTTGCTTGTGGATGTGTCTCTAATTTCATGGTGTCTAATGGGTGGCTTTTGTGTCATGTGTTCTCATGATTATTACCCCCAGCTGACTCCCTCATTGCCCACTGATAACCACAGCACCTGAGCTCAGGAAGTATTGGGGGATTGGATTAAACACCTATAAGACTGTGGATGAGCTCCTCCATTTAATGCCTTTCCTTCCTCCTAATCCCCTACAAGAATGTCATTTGAACCTCAGGCTACTCTCTTTGAGTGAGCATAGCCTTGTTAGATTTCACACACAACCCATTCCTTCTTCCTGGATAAGCATTCAAAACTTGGATGGAAAAGCCAATGGTTAGGGGTCTTACAGTGTTTACAGGTGTTAATTTTTTGAAATGTTCCAATATTCCACTAATGTAGCTGGACACGAATGACCCTAATGACTATCTCCACTGGGCAATGTTGTCCAGCAAAAACAACAGGAAGTGGCCACAGAGATTTCCTTTGGAGGACTCCATCCTGCCCCACACTGTGTCTGTCTTTCATAAAGCAATATGAATAAAAAGTTCTTTTTGTCACTTTTATGCCTGGAAAGAAGACAATGGAGATGGGAAGCTACATTTTTCTTATTTGGACACAGCCACAGCTTTGAAATGTGTTTGTAATGAGTCTGCCACTGAAAATTCCACTCAAGAATCACAGCCTAGAGTGACAAAGTGCTATTTCTTCTCAAGGCTCAAGTGCTCAGAGAAGGAAACAAATGGCTTTGTTTTCCCTTGCAGGCTTCAGCTTTATGGGCTCTTTTTATGATGTCATTTGAAACTGTCCAACTTCTGGGACGAGTGATCATTCTGTGGATTTTTCCAGGGTTCTGCTACAGAGTTTGGTAGGAAATAACTCTGCAACAGAATGGTGAAGTCTGCAGCCATTCACTCAGTCTTCTTCAAACACTACAAGACAGAGGAGTTAAAGGCATCAAGTGGAGCGGGGACGATGGCACAATAACATTTGCTGTATAAATATGAAGGCAAAAGAGCCACCGCCCACATAAAACAAAGTGTGGTTGAGCATGTCTGTGATCTCATAGCAAGATGGGAGCCAGGGACAGGATTGCCTGCAGATACTCGTGGACCAGCTAACCTGGCATACTCAGCAACAAGTAAGAAAGAGAACCTTTTTCAAAACACAGAAAGTAAAGACCAGCACCCAAGGTTGTCTTCAAACCTCTACATGTGTGCCTGCACTCATATAAGCATGTATGTGTACACGTGCACACGCACACACACAGATCATGCATACAAACATATACACACACATACACATACATATGTGCATAGACATTATGCATGCAAGCATATATGACTGTGTACACACAGACATCTTGCATGAGCGTATACATCATATGCATATATACACATACATACATTATGCACTCAAGATAGATATCATACACGCACACACAAGCACGCACATACACACACACACACACACACACACACATGCACATGGGCACACACATCCTTAAATGAGTCCCAAGTAAGTGACAGTGAGACCAGACTTGACGCACTCTCTCAAAGCTGATTAGCAAAAGGTAAACTATTTCATAAATGCTATTCTTTTTTTCTCCCCATCCTCTTGACAAAAGACAACTAGTAATAAAATTGCAAGACCCTATTTACCAACTTCCCTTTCAAGCATCCCATGTATACTAATATTTGAGCTTTCAAATGAAGGTAAGGACATGGCTAGTTAGTTCTCCCTTTCTGGAGACCCTAAGGCCATGAGTATTGAGAGCCAAGGGAAGAGAGGGGGACAAATCTCCCTCATAGCAGTCAAGAGTCAGGGTTGGCTATCCTGAGCTCATACCCTACGGGCCAGCTCACCCACAATCCCCATGGCCAGGAACAGCTCTACAATTGAGCCCCAGCTCAGGCAAGGTACAGGGTCTGCGCTCCCAAAGGCTGTAGCAAATGAGAGGCAGGGACAGCTCTCCTGCTTTCATGACTCAAGGGCTCTCTCTCCCGCATCAACTGCAACACATGGCATAGCAGGCCATGCATCTCACCTGGCAACAGGATAGAGCTAACCCTGCTTGTCAGGGTTGCGGGTAAGACAGCCCTGAGGGCAGGACAGCATTGAATGGGCCAGCCAGGGCAGGACAGGATAGTTCACCCCAGTGGTGTGGATGCAGGAGAGCTGACAACTGACCAGCACAGATACCTCTCAAGACCAGATCCAGGGATTTCAACTGGCCCACTCCAATGCATACCTTATTGATGAACTGCTAGAGTGCACGAAGGGGTGGTTTTACAGATCCAAAGCTACAGGATCTCCATGACACGGGGCAACAACAAAGTATCAGAGAGTAGTCCCAGTGAGGATCCAGTATTGATAGAGAGGCAGAAACCAGAGGCCTTGTACCAGACCAACAGCTTATTTCAATGAACATTGGCAAGCAGGGAAGTGAGGACAACAGAGAAACTGTGGGATACACTGTGACACACGGCAGCTTCCATAATGAGATTTTTTTTTCCTTTATTAGAGAGGAAAGTTGCAAGGATGGAGGGTGGGTACCAGGGGTGAGGGAGATAAGTGGGATTGGGTTACATGATGTAAGCTTCAAGAACCAATCAAAAAATTAAAAAAAATAAAACTGAAGTTAAAAGGTCAAAATACCATACTTTAAAAGCTTGGGGTGTAAACTTTGCCATTTGTCAGCCTTTCTGTGATATAGGGACTGTTGAAACCATGAGTCAACCTTCTTCTGTCTTCTCTTCACTCTCCGGAAGGAATATGTTTAGAGAAAGTTGAAAGCACTCTGCGGACTAAGTTTAGTTATCTGAATCTTCTTGGATTCGTGGTTATCTATGTCTTCCACTTAAGCAGGGGAAACACCAATTGCTCTCTTCTCAGCTAACTGAACCTCAAGGCAAACACTTCTTAACTGATCAGGCCTTTAGTCAAATGTACCTCTTGTGTGTTCTCTCAGGAAGTGTCCATATCCCTTGGGTGTCTATTAGAATGTTTACTTTGATGTTTCTGTATACATCTTTCCCCGAAATAACAGTGAAACCTTGGAGGAGTGATTGTATTCTCCCACCAGAATCTTCCTAATGACAGCCACAGTGTTCATGGATTGTGTGTTTTCGAAGTCAGGATGGCCCAGCACTCAAGTCCCCATGCCTTCAGGGCTCTGCAACAACTTTGTCCCAGTTTTAAGGATCCCCACTGACCCTTAAGGAGTTTAAGAATGAGGAATTTCAAGTACAAGGAGGAAGGTTTAACGATATTAGGCTTCGGGGAGACTTTCTCATTGACTCACCACTAACTTCTATCAATATCATGACTGTCTCGTTTCCAGCCTGCTGCTTACACATCCACCTACAGTGTATTTAGAAAGCCCCACACAGTGTCAGCACCACCCTTAAGCAGGAAGTGATTTGAATTCTGAGGTTCTGGAAGGAACCAGAAGTCTGAGGTTACTGCATAGATTTGAGATCCTCATACTCATTCCCTGTGGGACAGCAGAACCCCAGTGTTCTTCCAGAACTTAAGTCATGGTCATCCTGCCTCTCACTGCTGAGTGATAGATCCCTTAATATTTAATATAGACTTTTTTGATAACTCATTGTCACAGCCACTCAATTCATGTGTACTAAATGCTTACTAAGTGTTACACATTACAATGGATGTTAAGATTTTTTTTTTTTAGTGAGACGTCAAAACTGTATGACCCTTAGTCATAGCCCAGAAGGAAAGACAGACACTAAGCAAATACATCTCATAAATGATTTGTTGATTATAGGTATGCTATCTTAGTTTACTCAGGCAGCTCTTTAAAAAAAAATCACTAGAATTTGTTTCCCATAGTTTCATAATACTGGAAATCAAGGTAAAGGCAACAGTAAGTTATCGGCCCCTTCTTTGGTCTCTGTCATCTTTCCAAAATGTCCACACATGGAAGAAAGAGCAGATGCATTAGCTGCGGCCTCGTTGGAAGGCAATCATCCAGTTCATAAGGGCCATGCCCTTGAGGCCTCATCATAAATGTCATCATACTGAGGGTTCATACAGAGTTTGACAGGAAGACAAACAGCTGGCCATTTCAATAAATGATGCCCGGAAAGTAAAACATAGGGGTGACCCAACATGGAGATGTGTTGAAGTTGAATGTGGAAGAAGACAAATGGCGGAGAGTGACCAAGGAACAAGAGAAAGGGGGACTAGCCCTGAGGAAACAGTCCCTGGCTAAGCCTGGATACTGCCCCAGCCCAAAGGCATCACTCAGCAGTCCGTGAAGGGATATCTGCACCTGTGGAAGTGCAGGCTGCACTCACAGGAATAAAACACTCTTCACTAACTAATGGGCAGGGGCAGTTGTTGAAAGGAAGAGGAGATTCCCAAGTGTATTAGTTTCATTTCTTTGGTGGTGATAAAATAACCTTGACACGCAGCTTAAAGGAGAAAGGGCTCAGTTTGGCTTATAGTCCCAGACATATAAGATCCATCATGTCAGGAAGACATGGCAACAAGCTGGATCAGAAAGCTGGTTGGTGACATCACGTCTACATTCAGAATAGAGAGAAAACAGCAGACGAACCTCAAAGTCCATCTCCAGGGCCCTAGCTCCTCAAGCAAGACTTCACCTCTTAATGGTCCCATATCCTTCTCAAACAAAAGGACAGCAACTAGGGATCAAGTGATCAAACACATGTTCCTATGGAGGATATGTTATATTTAAGTCACAATATCAAGGAACCGACGTTCAAGATGAGATGCTAGACCATGTGGGAATTAGAAAGTTAGTAGAAGCCAAGCTTCATTTCCATAGTTCTGAGCAGCTTTTCCTGCTTTTCTTCTGCTTTCTCCTTCCTGTATGCTTACCTCTAGTCCCTTCTCTTTAGCCCTCCTGCTCTACAGCTTGTCCTTCCTTTCACTCCTCTTTGCTTACTCGTCATTGGATTGATTCGATGTGGCAGTGCACACCGGGGGAAATATTCATTTTGTTTCCGCTCCCTTGATAACGATCCATTGCACTCTTGATGCTTCTCAATTCAGTTGTGTAAAACAGTGAATCTGCTTGATTGCCGGTCGTGTAACAGAACTGGACGATTGACCTTAGTTGAGCACCCATGTAGTCGAATCTTACTCCTTGGCATGCAGAATTATCAAATCAATTCGTCTCACGTGCTGTAGATCAAGGCCCATCCCAGCTCTATGGTGATTGCCTAATCTCTCATAGAGACAAAGCATGTATTCTTCCCATAGATCATGTGATAGGATGTGTAGATCATCAGCAATGTTATAGGGACATTGAGTGGAACCACTCTGAGTTCAGAGCCAGTTCAGATATATTGGTTACTTTTTTTGTTTCTAAGCCCAAATATTTGACCAGAAGCAAGTTAAGGAAGGAAGGGATTCTTCTGGTTCATACTTTGAGAGTGCAGTCCATTGGCAGTGAAGGCCCAGCGATTGGTGGTGTGAGGTAGCTGGTGGCATTGTGTCCAATTAGGAAGCAGAGAGCAATGAAGGTTAATAGTCACTTTCTTCTAGTTAGTCAGTCCCCAATACTGGTGGAATAGGTGGGTCTTCAATTACCCTAATGCAGAAATACCCCACAGATATGACCAGAGTTTGTTTCCATGGTGATAGACACTAGTTCCCATCCTGTTAGCAATCAAGATCATGAATCATACAGAGAATCTTAAAAGCAAGGTTTGGAGGAAAAACTTATTTGAGGTTATAGCATCTGAACTCTAGTTTCAACCTTGCTTGAAGCTGAGCTTATCCTGGGACATTTTCAAGCCAATCGGTTCCTCAAGTTGTTTAAACCAGTTTAAATTGGATTTGTCTATAACTTGTAAAATAGAAAGAAAGCCAAACAGATTTGGCTTGCCTCTCAACCCATCAAGGCTGGGGAGTAGGGTTTCAGAGGAAATTTCGTGCTCCAGCTTGGAAGTGGCTCTTTGATGGGTCATCAATCCAAAGGTTCAAGGCACTCAGGAAACTTAGAGGTACAAGTAGACAAGTAAGTGGCATGCTAAGAGTATAGCCTTCCCTGTAGAAGCTGGAGTTGGGAGGGAGGATAGCAGCAACCAATTCTTATGTGCTGTGACTACTATCCTGAAGTCTTGTAAGCATGTTTTTCTTGACTTTGTTAATGTTTTTGATTTTTTGTTTTGTTTTGTTTTGTTTTGTTTTGTTTTGTTTTAGGACAGTTAAGTATTCTTAGAAATAGCCACAGACTATGGCTGAAACATCTCAAATGGTCTACTTTTGAATTATTTATGTGAGAAAATCTCTACAGATATCCAGAAATAGGGTGTGCTTCTGGTCCCATAACTTACAAACCACTCCACAGAATTTTATTAAAAAAAGAGGAAAAATGTTGGAACTTGGATTAAATTTGAAAACAATCAAAAAAATTCACCCATTTTTCTTTCCACAAATCCAAAGAATAGTGCTATAATCAAACATTTTGCTCTTCTTCCTTACTAGATGTCTGTGTCTGTGATCCTACCTATGGAGAGATTATAGCTAACTAGAAAAGGCTGTCTCCACATCCAGATAGAATGTTTTCCTAACACATTTCCATAACATGAGGGCAAATTTGTTAGTGGTTGATGTGATCAAATCTGTTTCTGGTGTGCAAACCTTTTATGGAAGTCAGGTCTCTACTCTGATTATGCTTTGCCCTTTCTTTTACAAGGAACGCAAATTTCCTAAGTTCGTATCCAAAGAAATGGAAAATATGTACATCGAGGAGCTGAAGTCCTCTGTTAACCTACTCATGGCCAACTTGGAGAGCATGCCGGTGTCCAAGGGTGGAGAGTTCAAGCTGCAGAAACTGAAGCGCAGTCACAACGCATCCATCATTGACATGGGTGAGGAGAGCGAGAACCAGCTGTCCAAGTCGGATGTCCTGCTGTCCTTCTCCTTGGAGGTAAAAACCCCCAATCTCTGAAAGCGTACTGGTGTGGTAAGATAGCTAAGGAGACCCCTATGCTTAGCACAGCCATCTTGCTTTCCCCCTTCGGTCCTAGGACAGTTATTAAACTAACAGCTTGCTAGTATGGGTCACGTACTCAGCAAGTGTACCATCCCCCTCTCCTGGAGCCCACCTTTCTCCTAAGGAAGAGCACCCTGAAGAGTCACCTGACAAATGTAATTGTGAATTAATTTTCCCTGTCTTAAGGCAGTACTCAAAGATTCTAGAAAGGCTTTTGGCAATTTAGAAAGCTGATGGTTTAGAAGTCTATGTGATCATCGTTTGAGAAGTGTGATCTAGAGCCATTAGAAAGGGTTGTTTGGTTTTGGTTTTGGTTTTGCTTTTCCCCATTGGTGTCTATAAGGTAGAGTCCCTGTGAGGCCTTCTGTTCTGTTTGTTTTGTTTGGTTGATTGATCTCAGCCTCCAGAGTAAGACTCAGCCCAGGCCAATGCAGAGGAGTGCTCTGTGAGTAAATGCATTCCTCTGTGGCTCTTTCCACGTTTGCTCTTCATGTATTTCCCTTTGAATGATGTTGATCCACCAACATCAGGCTACACTGAAATCTGGTTCAGACAGCTAGGTATTACTCGGTCCCATCTAACCCAACTCTATAGGTGAATGGAACCTAAAATGGCCCAGCTACTTTAAAAAATTTAGCATTTTTTTTCAAAAAGCTCAATATGGAGCTGTGATGTTATCTGACAATTCCATGGTGAGATACCAACCAAATAGAACTAAAAAAATCATGTGTTCACACAAATGTCTTTAGAGAATAGTTAACAGCCTTAATCCTACACAATGGATGAATGGATAAGAGAAAAATGCAACACCTGTGCATAGCAGAATACTATACAGTAGGTAAAATGAATACACTGATGGACACATTGATATGAATGAACCTCATCCATATAATAGTTCATGCAAGAAGCTGACTTCTTGTACAGGTGACCTGATAGTATGACCTTACTCATATCAAACACTAATTTATAGAAGGCTAATCTATAGGATTAGAGAGTTTATCATGTGATACAAGGTCAAAAGTAGAAATGGACATAAAATATATTGCTGTGGAGTGTGGCCTAAGGAAATTTCAGATGACTGCCACCCAGCGTGGTAAGCTTGGGAGAGTCGTATGGCCCCTGTAGTATGCCTCAAGAAAGTTGTGTGGAGACAGGGCAGGCTGGGATATTCTTTAACACACTATTCCAGCACAGGGGCTGTGTGCTTTGCATTTGTGGTGCTGGGATTTAGCATAGGCTTTGCATATTCTACCCCAACCCTCATCCCTGGACCATTACACTTCTGGTCTCTACACATTATTCTGAAGGTCTCCCTTGGTTGCCTGGGCTGGCTTTGAATTCACTCTGGATCCCTTGTGCGCTTATAACTTGCAACCCCACTACCACTGTGTCCTGAGTAGCAGAGATTACCGATCTGTTTCACTTGACTTGGATTTAGGTTTTTCTTCATACTCCAAAGTTAAAGGACCTCTTAAAGCTTATCAAAAGCCAATATCACTAAGAATCTGTATAAACATTTAACTGACACATATATGTTTATTAAGTATCATATAATATTTCGATACATTTATATAATGTTCAAGCTATGTCACTTTATTCCCACAAACATTTGTTATTGATTTATGGTTAAAAAAATGTTCAAAATCCTCTCTTGTATGAGAGAGAGAGAGAGAGAGAGAGAGAGAGAGAGAGAGAGAGAGAGAGAGAGAGAGAACACTAAATCCCATAAGAATTGTCTTAGATCTTAGATTTAGAGAGATCAGGAGACATGATCATATTTTTATACATTTAATTAGTGGATGGAAAGGATAAGTTAATCTTCTAGCCTGTCGTTAAGGACGCTGTTCTTAAGTCTTAACTGTGGGTCAGTCTTTTTTTCTCCAATCAGAGGCCATCTTCACATCACAGTGTCAGAGGAGAGGGATCTTGATTAAATACAGAACTCTTAGTGCGAGAAAAATCATCAGTGTAATGTCACAGAAACTTGGTCCTTTTAAATTTTTTAAGTACTGCCACCTGAGGTACCATTGTTTCTTTGGTGCCTCTGGGTTTGATTACTGCCAATTAAAGGTGGCAATGTATTGCCTAGCCACTCTTGTTTTCCAACAGATAGGAGTGGGGGGGAAGCATTTTCTTGACTTTCATGAAGCTTTTAACTATGTAGCTTTCTAATTCACTATTAGTTCTCAAGATTAAATAGCTGATTACCTGGAACATAGGTGTGGGTGCAGCCACTGCCGTGCTCTCTGCGTACAGAACTCAAGTGGCTTTGGCTTGTAAATACAAGCACAGACTGCAATGCCCGAGTCCCCTCATACTTTTCAATTTGAAAATTAAACGCACACGGTAGTAGAACCGCCAGCCAAAGCCTTCACACCTCTACTCATGGATGTGTTTGGGGAGGGGAGCACTGAGGGGAGTTAAGGGCAGATGGGGAGAGACAATCCTTCATCAGGGCAGGCTACCATTCAGATTTGCATACTGTAGAATGTTTTCTCAAATCGTGAGAGAATCCAATGGCTGGAAGAGACTGAGAGCAAGCTCAGTTTGTGACAAGAAAAAAGATGGATCCCTGGTGCTGTGAAGGTGGGCCAGAGAGTGTAGCCGCCAAATGCACAACAGGTATTTTCAGAAGGCTGCTGTGTGAACCCTTCTTCACAAAGGGCCTTGGAAGTGTTTTCAGATGTGCAAACAAAGCCAGACACTTGCAAATGACACCATTGATAAAGGCTCGGAATTCAGACTGTAAGTTGTTCTCCTTCCAGGCATTTTCTCCTTTCTTCTATGTGTGTGGTTCTTCCCCAGTATGAAAACTTTTGGTTATGGACACTGTCTCTCTAGTCTCACAGGTACATATCATATCCCCACTTCACAGATAAAGTCACTGAGGTGGGGAAAAGGAGATGGCTCAGTGGGAAAAGTGCTTGCCACACAAGTGTGGAGACCAGAGTTCTCAACATTGAATATGTAAAATTAATAGAGCTGCAGAGTCCACTTAAGCCTGAAGCTTCTGTGAGCATCTGTAGCCGTCACTCCTACAGTGACGTGAAAAGCAGACGAGAGAGTACACAGCAGTGAGCAAAGATGCCAGTCTCACACAAGGCCTAAGGCCTGAAGCTGTCCTCTGACTTCCACACGTTTACCTGCCCATGTGTATCACACACTCTCAAGAAGCAAAGAAAAGCAGACTCTGCAGATTTGAAAAAAGCAAAAGGAACAAAAACTGAAGAGACTTAAGTGTGAGATCATTTTCCAACATCACACCTATTGGGCTTTCAAAATGTACCCCGTGCATCAGCAGCATCAACCACCTGAGAGGAGGAGTCCTGGGTTCAAGCCAACTGAGGAGATAGATGCTCAGGAAGGGGAACCTAGTGGCCTCTGCTTTACAAATAATCCCAATATACTCTGACCGAGAATCTGTGGGCTGTCACATAGCAAAACGAAGGCCGATATAACCCAAATGCTTCCTTGAATCGAAAACCCTAGAGCATGCATCTTTCCCTATAGCCGCTTCTCTCCCTTCGTAATGCCATTACCCCTTTTTTAGAAAGAGTGATTTTCCCCAAATGCTACTCAGTGTAGGTCACTAACATTTTGTTCTGATGGTTAAATTGTTCTCACCTTTCTTCTTCCCTTTGCTCCTGTGGCAGAGCACGCCCCTGCATTGGTGACGGCATGGAGCTCAGGATGGGGATAAGGAATTCCAGAAGTTGTATGTGACTTTAGGCTAGCCTAGAGACATAGAGCTCAAGATCTGTTGGGGTTTGGCATGCAAAGATCATAAGTCACTGGGAAAAGGGTATACATAAAGTTGGCACATTTTATTCCTTTCTGTTCGAAGTGTCGGCACTTCTAAATCAAATTTCTGATCATAATTCTGACTGAGACTTCTCTCTTCTAGCAGGAAAAAGCAGAGTTTCTGGACATTGAACTGGGAACAGAGAAGTGGCAGCTTCCCCTGTAGACAGAGCCTGCACTCTCAGGCTTGCCTTAGTCCCTGCTGCTTCCTGCCTGATCTGCAGCCCTATAGCTGCATGATGCTAGCTAGCTCGGTGTCTTAGGAAGTCACTATTGCTTATCTTACTCTCCAGGGAAAAGCTAAGTCACAAGCTGAGCGTCTACCAAGTGCTGACCCAAAAGCTAGAATATTCTTAAGGAAACTGGGAGAAAGCCTCGGGTTCCTATCTGGTTAGCTTGAAGAGAGTAGCCCAGTTCACCTTACCTGACTGACCCTGGATGCAAATCTTGATAAACCTGGTGGGATAATTGCACAGCTAGATGTATAATCCTAGCTACTTGGTAGTAGTTCAAGGCCTGGGCTCTTCAGCAAATATAAAATCAGCCTGGGTAACTGAGACCCTGACAAAGAAAGCGAGAGAGAAGGAAAGAATGAAAGCAAGGGAAGAGGGAGATCGGGAGAGGAAGGAAGTAGGAAAAGAGAGAGACATGGAAAGAAGTAGAGAGAGATAAAAAAAAGTAAAGGGGCCATAAGAAAGGAGGGAGGGTAGGAGGGAGGGAAGGAGGACGAAGGGTGTATCTCAGGTGGAATGCTTGCTTAGCAGAGCAAGGCTCCACAACTCCGCAGAGTGAGGGAATGAGCCATATTGTTCCCTCTCAACAGCAGTCTGCTGCACTAGAAGCAACTTCATCTCTAGAAGGTCCTGAGTCACTAATACTGGTGCAAGCCAACCACACCCCCTTGGCTTTCACTGTGGCTTTTTCTCTTCCTGCAGGTGATACTGCCCCTGGCATTGGTGTTCAATCCAGTTTATGTGATTCTGTTTCAGGTTGTCATCATGGAAGTCCAAGGCCTTAAGTCCTTGGCTCCAAACCGAATCGTGTACTGCACAATGGAGGTGGAGGGTGGAGAGAAACTTCAGACTGATCAAGCAGAGGCTTCTAAACCAACGTGAGTGGAATTCCTCTGTGGTTTATCTCACAGAGGTTGTCAATATTGGTTTCGGTTGTGCCAATCCCAAAAGAAAAGTCTGTTTTCCCAGAAGAACCTAGGAGACCCATGCTTTTTTATCATACAAGATGACTTGATTCCATTTTAAAAAGCAGAATACCATGTAGCCCAGGCTGGCCTCAAACTAACTATGTAGCCAAGGATGACCTTGAGTTTATGAACTTCCTGCTTGCACTTTCCAAGTGTTGGGATCTCAGGAATATGCTACCAGACCTGGTTTATGAAGTACCAGGGGGTCAAACTCAGAACTTCATACATATGAGGTAGGCAGTCTACCAACTCGGGTACATCTGCAGCCTTGATACCAGTTTTATTTGGCAGCTATGACAAGAATCCAAGTTCCTTCAAAGCTGCAATAGGAACTTGAAGCAACAGTCCCATTTCTGAAGTCTTTTGCCACATATCACGGTGTGTATGTGTAGCCTTACAGCACTCCCAGTTTAGTGGGGACATTAGGGAAGCAGTCACAAATGTGTATTCATAAAAACAGTCTGCCTGTACTTTCTACATCTTTAGATTCAATCAATTGTGGGTTGAAACTTTTTGACCAAGAAAGTAAAACAAACAAACAAACAAACCAAAAAGGAATATTGGCCAGGCATTGCCTCTAATCCTAGCACTCACAGTCAAATCTCTGCCAGTTCAAGGCCAGTCTGGTCTACATAGCAAGCATAGCAAGTTGCAGGGGAAGCAGCTTATGATTGTGTGTAGAATCCTCATTACTTTCTAAACTCTTCAAGTCTTTCTATAGTAGGTACCTGTGACTTACAGGTGGTTCTGACTCTATAAAAGGATGTACATAGGTCATTTTTAGGTACTCTGTGATTTGATGTAAGGACTCCAGCATCAGTGGGTATCCATAAAGGATAGAGGAGGTCTGAACCAGTATCCCATGGGTACCTGGAGGCAAATATGGCTATAAATAGAGGGAAAGATGGTGAGTTAAGATAAGAGATCAGGGAGACATGAACCAGCTTCTGAATAGGGCTTTCTTGGAATATAGGAGACATCTGCTGTAATATTATGAAGCTCCCATGGGAGTGAAGACCTCAGGAATGGTGCTGTAGTTACCAATGGTCCTGTGGCAAAGAGGAATACATAGACGACTCCAGTGGGTCTGGAGTTAGGGGCACAAGGGTTTCCTAAGCTGGGAGAGAGAACAGGTGGTAATAGAAGGACGCTGGAGATGTGCTTGGGGAACATCTTCTGGTCCAAGGTAGGGCAGTCCATTGCTTGAGCAATGGGAGACAGCAGTGAAGGGTTATCTGTCTGGGAGACTAGGCTTCCCAAACCTACAGAGCAGTGAGAGATCACTGCCCCTTCCCACAGCACTACTGCGCCCATTCTTTTTCTCTCAGTCTCTATGATGACTGCATAGTAGAGTGAACATCCTCATCTTCATGGCTGGCATTAGTCCACAAGTCATCAGAAGGTAACCTTCCCTGACTCCTCCTCAGAGCATTAGGAGCTGTTTGACTGAATATAAATAACTCACCAGGGTGTTCAAATCAAATAGTTCAAAAGAAGCACTGAATGTTGCTTGGGCTGAAGAAAAGGCTGAGCGTCATTACATTATCCTACAGGAATATAGAGTATAAAATGTTTATGCTAGAGTTAGGGTATGCCTGACATAACAATCTGCTCACATTTGTAGAGGTTATGGCATCCATACACATAAACTCCTCATGTCAAAATGTTGTGCTTTTGTAGCCAAAGGATGCTCTTTGAGTCTCCTTTCATGAGAGAATATGATGAAACCATCACCGAGAGTATTCTGATTTGTTTAATACATTCAGAACACAGGCGTCATAATCAAACTCAACTCTAACAAACTGCTAGGAGTTACCTAGTGTGGTGTGTTGGAGATTTCAAGATAAATCTACATCCTGAAGGAAAAGAGTGTTGTGATCAACTTGTAATGTCTGCCATGAAAAAGGAAGGGGTGTGATACTCCTTAACTTAGCCATAACTGTATGCTGAAGACATGTACCAAATCTAAGATCTCTGGACACTCAAGTTTCTTCCTGTCTTTCTTTACTCCCGTGATAATACCTCCTTTTCATCCTCCCCTTGCACAGAGCTCTTCTTTACCTTTTCCCACATCATAGTTCAAGGCTGAAAGCTTTCCTCTGCTTCTGTCTGCCTTTACCCAGAAAGATAAATGACCTTGCTTGCACAGCTCTGCAGTCTCCCTGCCTCTTTCATTTGGACTGATTGGGAGTCTTCTCTACCATTTCCTTCCTTTGAAGCCTTTATTTCCTCTTCTTCTCCTCCCTCTCACTTCTCCTTGCAATTTTCCCACTGCAGATCTTTGTATTATTTCTGGCATTCGATTTTGGTAACCCTAAAGGAAATCTCCCATTGGCTAGTAACCTTGCCTAGGGTAGCCCGATTCTTGTTGGAGCTTCTGCATCTTGTTTTGTTATATCCAGCCATTGCCCATGTCTCACTTACATGTTCCCAAACCAAAATCCTAATCAAGGCTGTCTTGTTACTCACAGAGTCTACCTCTGCGGCTGCTACACACCGCCAGTGACCACACAGTGCGTCTTGCCTATTGTACGTCTACAAGGAATTCACCTTTTGCCTTTTTTTTAAAACCTAGTTACAAATTCAGGAGGATATCACATCACTCAGTTTACCCAACAATGTATTCTCTGTATAGCATACACAAGAAGAACAGAGACAGGGACTGTCATAGCACAGTAAAGCATGTTTGGGAAACTGGAGACATTACAGCTCTTGGTGAACAACCCACTGTACAGACATCTTAGAGCTCTGAAAAGCCCAGTGGCAAGGAAATCCATGTAGCATTTTTCAGAGTTAAATTATGCTTCAAACTTACTTGAACTGAGACCCTTGAATGGTCATTGGAAACCCTGGTCTGTTTTGCTCGGCCACAGTAATCAGGAATCTATACTCTCTCCTACTTCTTTTTTTTTTTCAATTGTATCTCCTCCCCTGCTACAATAGCACCTTTCACAGCTCAGCAAGGCCATATTGGATCAGTTTAATAACCTAAGTCTTCCATGTCCGCGAGGTAAGTTTATTTTGCTTTATGAAGGTATTTTTCAGCCTTATGGTTAAGAATGTGGTGAAGCGACCTTCTACACTCAGAGCGGACTTGTGGCCCCTACTCCCTCTTCCTTTCATCCATCTGCTCGCTGCATAGGGATTCTTTTTGAGCACTGAGCACCCTGTATATCCACTCAGCTGTTTTCCTTCTCTCCTGGGTTTTTCAGGTTGTGAGCCTGCCATATATGCTCGAAAGCTGCTGTGAGCAGTGAGCTGTACTTGCTAGAAACCGTGGCTTCCATTTGCAACAAGTTGTTTCTGCTTCTGGCAGGAAAACACGATGAGAACCAAAAGGAATTGAAATCCTGTATAAGCAGAGTCCTCTTAGGACAGCATACAGAGAGGGCAGAGTCTTTGTGGTTTTGGGACCCTTGGAGTAATTGTTCATCTCCTTTGGGATAGAGCTGTTAGGGCCACCATTGCCTTGGTGGTATTTGTCAGGTATTCTTTTCTCCAGGGGTAACATGAAATGGTTAGCTATTACCAAAGCATGGCACTTAGTGACATCAAAGCAAATGGGAAGCAACTTCTCCTTCTCCACTTTCTCGCCTGCCCTTTCCTGTGGCCAGAACAAGGAGGTAATTTTAATTTGGTGCTAGAAGGCCTTTGGCACCTCCTCAGGCCTGAGGCTCAGAACCTTGTACAACAGACAAGAGCAGTTGGCATTGACTCTGCTCAGTCCCCCTGCAATTACTCTTCTCTGTGGCCACTGATGCTGCTGTCTCTTTGCCAATGGGGAAATGAGTTTCCCTTTTTAGAGAAATATGTTAATATTTCAAGGCTGAATTAACTTAAATAAAAATGCATTAAGTGCGTAAGAAAACAGACAAGATAAAAGGTGACCCTGCTGACAGGAATGAATGTGGAGATACAGAAATGCAGACTGGGAAGCTGGCTTCAAACCACTCTAACCTGGAAAAAAAAAGAAACATGACATTTCCCTGAGTAGATAATGTTGTCTAAAATCACTCTTCCTGGGGAATTTTGCAATATAAGTTTCTGCTCTAAAATAGCCTGTATGACTTGAGAAGGTTAAATACTGGAGCATTTAAATAATGTTTCTGCAGAGGAACATTTGAATAATAACCCAGTGTTTCTCTCACTTACCTGAAACAACATTCCTCTCAATAAAACCCAGGATTCCACTTGGCAAGTTCATTATGCCAGAGCAAGCCAAGAAGTGCAGATTCCATTAGTGCCTTAAGGTCAGACCCTTTCCTGCCACTTCCAAGAAGTAGGTAGTGTGGGCAGGTAGTGCGCCTTGGCTGAGAAAGCTTGCCATGATGCTAGTCTCTTTTCAATGGCACCTTGCCGGCTGAGACAGGATTTTAAAACAAGAGAAAGACCAGTGGCTTTCTATACCATTTTTCTTCTGTGAAAAATATTCTGTGTCCCAATAGCACAGCACAAAAAGTCAGGCTCCCATAACCAAGTTCTGCTGAGTCACCCCCAGTGAGCCTGCTACAAAGACAGGGAGTTATGCTGAGTCATGCCACTTGCTTCTTCCCATTGTTTACCTCAGGAGTCATTTCTCCACATAGTTCTTCCCTTCCCATTTTAACCAAATTACCTTGGAATGGCTTGAGTATCTTTCCTGCTTGGCTTGACTAAAACATGAAGCAGAGTGTGTGGAGGGGTGGGTATCTGCCCTTTCTCCATGGACCCTTTCCTTCTGTCCAGCTAGCGTTGGCATGGTAAAGTGCATATACGCAGCTTTAGGACTTTGTGCAGTGGTCCTGATCAAGGGCATCAATGGTGAACACAAGAACAGTATGTAAGACAATAGTGGATTTTAATCTGTGCCCCTGAGGGAACAAACCAGTTGCCTCAGTAGGGTGGTAAAAGCATAGGTCACTTAGATCCTGGATGACACCCCTTGAATTGCAAAATGTTTACACTACTATTCAAAGAATGAAGAGGGAAAAGTCAGAGTCACAGGCAAAGCATTCCAGGAAGAAGAAAGAGCAAGGGCACAGGCTTTGAGAAAGGAGGTGGTCATCGGGAAAACAATGTAACCAGATGCCAGGTAAGCATCCCTAAGGAAAGCCCAAAGAACACAGCAGGGCCACACATGACAGGACCTTCTGAGCCAAGGCTCTGGAGAAGACTTAGGGAGATTTTAGGCCAGGGAGCCAATGATTGGATTGCTGTCTTAAAACTGAGAACATATAAAAAAATCAGAGTAAACTTAGACTCTCAGCTATGTTGGTTTACAAATACATAATAAGCAGGTTCTTCTGGAGGCATTGGTGTTAAAGTGAGGCATCCTAATGTTACCAACATTGCTACGATCAAAGCTTGTATCCTGGTAGCACTAGAAAGGTCTGCTTACCACCTGTACTCAGTAGGGCAATCAAATAGTGAAAAGAAGAAGAAGGAGGAGGAGGAGGAGGAGGAGGAGGAGGAGGAGGAGGAGGAGGAGGAGGAGGAGGAGAAGGAGAAGGAGAAGGAGAAGGAGAAGGAGAAGGAGAAGGAGAAGGAGAAGAAGAAGAAGAAGAAGAAGAAGAAGAAGAAGAAGAAGAAGAAGAAGAAGAAGAAGAAGAAGAAGAAGAAGAAGAAGAAGAAGAAGAAGAAGAAGAAGAAGAAGAAGAAGAAGAAAAGAAGAAGAAGAAGAAGAAGAAAAGAAGAAGAAGAAGAAAGATTTATTCAATGGGGTCACATGGGGGAAAGGGACAAAGAGAATCAGTGACTCCTGTGTCCATTTTTTCATTCCTGACCTGAGGGGCAGTTATGTCCAACCAAACCATCTTGGTCATTTTGTGTGTTCCAGTCTCTGCAAGATAGTCTGACATGGCAGAATTGTATGAACTGTCTCCCTGGAAAACAAGCCTCCTTGTCTGGCTGGAACTAGTCTTTACCTTTTCCTTCTCCCAGCAATGAGATTCCCCCTGGAAATTCCAACTACTTAGAGACCATTGTTTCAGTAGCCTGAGGGTTGGAAGGACGGTTGGGCATTTCTAGAATTCATCATGTCTGCCAAGGTGGGTACAATATGAGTTCACCTTGAATTTGTAGAGCTATCCAGCAGAGCAAAGGGGAAAATATGTTATGGGATAGGACTGCCCAGGTACCACTGCAGCTTTTGGGGACTTGAGACCCACACGTGGAAAAAGAGACAAGATCTCCTGGGAGCAGCTCCTTCCTGCCTGCTTCCTCCATATGCCAAACCCACACAGTCCTAAAGACATGGATAGGGAAGGTGGCATGCAGTAGGAGCTCAGACACCATTTCTCTTGGTTTTCCTTTCAGAGATAAAGCTTAGGGTGTGTGGGGGTCGGGGGTTAATTAAATCACAAAGGGCAAGGACAACATTGACTTAGGAATTTACTCTGCCAGAATCCCAGAAGATATATGTGTTCAGAAGCAGAAAATGATAAGCACCATTGAGGATGCTCAGAGATTGTCCTGCATCCCAAGCCTGAGGCCCAGAGGTTTATGGAAGAGCAGCTTATGTGTTATCTGGAAGGGCAAGGTTAGCTAGCTGGGAAAGAACCAACAAAACTAGAGATGGACAGAGGATGGTGCGCTGAGGACAGGCTTTCCACAGGAGACTGGGTTCTATCTTTGATCCTGTCAGCAATTACCCACCCTGTCATCAACTGGACACCACATCTCCCAGCTTCCCCAAGTCCCAATAAGTAGTGTTTAGATCCCTTCCACCTCAGCTGCCCTGTAGTTCTCTCGCTCAGTTGGGAAGGGAGCCGCAGTGAGAGAGCATAAGGCAGAGTTAGTAGGACCTGCAGCTAAGATGGAGTGATGGGGAAGAAGCTGGATGTGGCCTTTCCACAAGAACACGCCTCTCACAAAGGGTCTCCCTCATTCCTCTCCGGAAGAGGAGAAGAAGAAGAAACACAAGAAAAAGCTCCTGGTGCAGAGCCCCAGTTCCTACTTTATGGACATGAAATGCCCAGGATGCTATAAAATCACCACGGTCTTTAGCCATGCACAAACGGTAGTCTTGTGTGTTGGCTGCTCTGATGTACTCTGTCAGCCTACAGTGGAAAAGCAAGGCTGACAGAAGGACGCTCCTTCAGGAGGAAGCAGCTCTGAAAGCCCCTGATTCAAGATGAGTGGGAACCTTCCCAATAAACACATGTAGTGGATGCGGTGTTCAGATGTTGAAACTTCCACTAAATGTTAAAAAAAAAAAAGTAAACTCCAATTGCCCAATTGCATGAACACTTTCATCATGAGTAGATGGAGATCTAAGAACATGGCTTTTAAATTTTTGTTATTTAATAATCAGAAACCCCATAGACCAGAATATTGTGGAGTTATTTACTGTAATATTGAGATCCAGGCCAGACACGCTAACCCATTGTTTCTCAACCTTCCAAATGCTGCAACCCTTTAATACATTCCCTCATGTTGTCGTGACCCCAAACCGTAAAATTATTTGTCTTGCTACTTCATAACTGTATTTTTGCTACTGCTATGAATATCTGTGCTTTCCCAATGCTCTTAGGTGTAACAGGAGGGGACAAGGCCCACCGGTTGAGAACCAGCACTCTAACCCCTCAGAAGTAATTGCACAAGAGATACTTGCTGTAGATTCATTCAACAGTGAATCAGCAACATGCTGACTATTATAGACAAGAACACACAGTCAGGAATCACAGAGCCACATTCCTGCCTCAGCTATGTGACAGCTACGTGACAGCGATGGTCCTCTTTATGCCTTGCTTCCTACACTCATGAAAATTAATATTCTTTAACCTCTGGCAATTTCACAGAAGTCATTTTGCTATTACAATTGTGGTGTGAATACTGTTCAAGGGAGGAAGTGGGGATGGAAATAAAAGGTGGCCTAGATCTAAAGTCACACTCGTTAACTTTGATTTAGTCCATTCCACTGGCTAGGTGCCAGGCTAAGATCTAGAAGATCGTGCTATGCCCATTTTTTGATGGAAATTCTGAGATCCACTGACATTAAGTGGGTTAGTCAAAATGGCACTGATAATAAACTGCTGAGCCAAAAACCAAACAGGAAAATGGTACTCTTCACTATCGTGTTACCTTGCCTTCCTAAAAAGCCAGGGAAGGAAGGCTTCTAAATAGGATTGGACATTTAGGAGGACTATAAAAGGCTCATTTCCTTCCCGTGTATTCAGCTGTTTTGTGGGGTAAAACATTGCTAGTGTTTAAAAAGCAAGGATCCTGCTGTCACTCACACAGCACAGGTGTCACAGGTCAGTGCGTCCAGCAGCTGAAACTCAGCACGTGAGCACCAGTACCGTTCCAGTTTCCAAAGATGGGCCAGAGACCTGTAAGGCATTCAGGAAGCCCTGGGAAAGCTCTCAATACGATGCGGCCCACCTTCACGGAAACCATTACAGTCGCAAATATTCTACCAAGGTTTTAAAATTACTGTCAGGCACAAAGTTAAGAGGTACCATGTGATCAGCAGGTGGACCTAACCCTCAGTCCTACCTTCACCATTCACCAGCTGGGTAACCTTAAGCAAGTAGTCGTTCCTCTCTTTTCTTCAATTTCTCCATACTTGATAGGAGTGCAACCCTTCCTGTGGGACTGTTGAAACCTGTCAGGCTGGCAAAGGTGGAAGCATTAGCAGCATTTTGCAGCATCTCAGAGTAGTGTTAATAATAGCCAAAATTCCCCTATGATCTCACTATGCACCACAAGATTATATTAAATCAGTGGACTGAGGGGTTGAGCTCCACTGGAAAAGTACATGCTGCAAAAATCTGAGTTCATTCCCCAACATCCATGTAAAAAATGGGTATGGATCAGCAAATGTGATCTCGGAGCTGGGAAGGTAGTTAAAGGCAGAACCCCCAGAGCTCTAGTCTAATAGGCAAGGGCCAGGTCTCATTGAGAACAGCATGCCTCAAAAAGTAACATGGAGGCTCTTAACCACACCTGAGATTGATCTCTGCACACACATGTACACACACCCCCAAGCACATATGTACATAAACAAGAGTCTAATACTCTCTCATTCAATAGGAAGAAACAGAAGCTCAGAACCTTACTCAATCCAGAACAAACAGAATCTTACTCAATCCACCAGCCACCTTTGGAAATCAAAGAGCATGTTCTGCTAAAGGAAAAATGAGTACAGGGTTTGTAGAGCAGTGGGGGGACTCTTAGGGTGGGTGGCACAAGAGTTGTTTCTCAAGAGGACTCCGGAGGACAACATGTCCCTGTGTCTTACAGCCCCATCCCCCTTTGAGTCTTACTCAGACCCCCATGACTGGGTCTTAACCTGCCTAGTCAGCCATCTGATCTGAACCAGTGTGTGAGAGAGGTTAGGATACAGCAGAGCTAATTGAGTCTGTACATCCTAAGCTGCTGCCTTGATTTGTTTCCCCTATGTTGTGATCTAGAACTCACCCAGTATACTGTTGATGATGAGAATAGGGCCTCCAAGGAAAACAGATCATGATGGCTGATGCCAATGCTCTAAGTGCTTTGAAACTCCTGGGCATTTTGTGCTTCAACCTTTAGGTTCTTCAGAGTGTCTTTGTTCCCTAAGGAGGCCTTAAAAGCTCTCATTCCATTTCCTTACTTCCAGTTCAGAGCACTTAACCCTGGTAGTCTGTCTTAAAGGACAGTTGGTTGGGCACATCTTAGGAGATAAACTTCCACCTCTGACATGAGAGCAATGTTTGGAGAGAGTGACCCACTTCATTCAGATCCCACCTTTGCTGCTATCATCGTATTCTGTGAACTGTTGAATCCTTCTGAAACTCAGTTCATTCCCTTACAAAACATGGCTAATGGCACTAACACTGGCTGTTTTAGAGCTTGGATGTAATGCTAGTTTTTACCACCACCACCATCACCATCATCATGATCAGTGCATCCAGGATACGAAGACAAATAATATAGGACATCAGCTAGTATGAACTAAAGAAGAAAAGACAAAGAAAAGAAAGGCCTCTCACCCAAATGCCCTTTGGTTTTCCTTTCAACAGAAGTTCACATGTAAATTCTTTGTTTATATTTAGAAAATCTGTGTGTGATGCTACTTTCATATAAGACCTGGCATGAAAAATTGTCAGTACATTTTTACTGATGGAGAATTAAGCTTTAATAGCTTCTGTGGAAAGATGATGTAATGGGCCAGGTGACCATTAAAACAATACGGGACCACTCTCACCACGTACATGGATGCTCGCCCTCCATAGGAACAGGATTGGCTAGAAAGGAACCATGTTTTATGGAAAAGCACTGTGCTTGGGTGAGGGGTGTTTTTATGGTGCTTGGGTTCACTGTTCTTCTCATTCCGGAGCATTGAAAGCAGGAGCTTACACGTGTCGGGAGGTGCTCTACATTGGAGCTGATTTCTTGGTTAAGATAACATCTCACCAACTTGCTCTATCAAACCCCAGGTTTCCCTCTGAGGCTAGAGTTAGGCAAGATCCTCCAGGCTACCTACCAAGGTCAGCCACACATCACTTTTCAAGTACAGAATGTATACCAAGAGACAGGTAGATACCACATGAACTAAGTCAGAACATCTAAAAATAATCATGACACTTAACTATACGGTAGCAATCTAGTCAAGTTTTTCTTGTTTTAGAAATTTTTCTTCTTAATAGAGAAAGAAAAAATACAGAGGGGATGCTTATTTTTACTTTATACAGAGTGTAATAGGATTGTGGTATCAAGATTTGAGGTCACATTAGAAAAGAAGAACTAGGCGCAGGGGGCTAATCTCACAGAATGATTTTCCACTGGGATCCCCAAAGATCTCCCTGATATCTCACTGTGATCTCCCAGTCTGATAGCTCAATGTGATCTCCCAGTCTGATAGCTCAGTGTGATCTCTCAGTCTCATAGCTCAGTGTGATCTCCCAGTCTGATCTCCTGGTGTAATCTCCCAGTCTGAAATCCCATCCTGATCTTCTAGCCCGACCTTTCAGTTCCTCTCTATTCAGGGCCACCTCCTTGCCTTCCTCTCTGTTGCGCCTATTCACACATCCTGTTTCGAAGTAGAGAGCAACATTAGGTGATACTGTGTTAGTCAAACTTAGTACAACATGGGCCCCTGGAAAATGTGTCTTTCTTTCCTACTTTCCTGTTTAACAAGATCCCAAGGCAAAACAGTCTCAGCCATCCTGATCTCTGAAAATGGAAGCCTCTGGAGGAACTGGGATATGCCCCTCTGGTCTTCTCTGATTGGGATGAACTAGTGCTATGAGCCTACTCAAGGCTGACTCTACCAGAGATGGTCAATAGAGTGAACTAGACAGTGAGAGAGGAGTACACAGTGACTTCATCAGTCTCCCCTTTGCTCGTTCAGCTGGTCCTTCATTCAGGGATCCACTGCATTTGAATGTCTGCTCTCATACAATACACCATGTCCTAAGGGTTCCATAGAGAATAAAGGGACAAAGGCCACAGTCCTGCCATTAGAATACATACAGTCAATCTTATGGAGCATACAATAGAGACAGCAACTTGAGTAGAGATATACCAGGGTGTGACTTTGACCTCCTAGTGCAGGCAAATCAAGTATATGGCTATGGCTGCTTCCTTGCCTTTGAAAGATGATTGTTTCAAGGTCATCTCTGAGGAAGGACATGCTCTGTGGTCATATAATCATACAGAAAACTATTACAACAATTGAAAGAAAATGTATATAAGGAAGACATATCATTCTGCTTAATGTTAGTATCTAAATTTTCATGTTCAAATCAGATGAGCATTCAAATGCATATTGGAGTCAAATTATCCTTTTATGGGTTCTATGTCTATTGTCAAAAGATTAATATTTTTAATGACTTATGAGACAATTTTGGGGATAACAAATTAATAAGTAAAAAAATACAAAAATACCATGTTCAGCCAAAACATCTTAATAAAATTTAAACATCACCAAACTGAAAAGTAAAGATTAGATGTTGTGACAGCTCTACTCTTTGTACACCTGTTTGACATGCTCGGGCTCATCTGTCTCATTCACAGAAGGCTCACCCCCATCCATTCCTATGCAGAAAGAAGAAAACCTTAACTATTTCCCATTGGCACAATGATCAGAAATTTACAAAACTGGTTAAAAAGAAAAAAAAAACCTGTGTCACTTCTCCATCAAGCCCAGGTCAAAGTAAACATCATTTTTCTGTCTCCCATGTAGACACCATGGGAAATATTCAGCTTGCCATGCTGAGCACTGTAGAGTTTCTATGCCATGATACTAAAAGTTTGCATTTCGAAGCCTGAGGAAATGGCTCATCTGATCAAGTTCTTGCTGCAAAACCATGAAACATAGTTTATTCCCAGTATTCACTCGAAAGCCTAAGCACTGTAGAGTATGCATGCACTCCTGGAGCTAGAGAGGCAGAGAAAGGAGGATCCCTGAGACTCACTAGCTAGCCATTCTAGCTAATCAGGAAGCCCCAAGTTCAATAAGAAGTAATCTATAAATAAACAAACCAATTCATAAAATTCAATGGAAAGAGATTTAGAAAACTTTCTAGGCTTTACCTCTGGCCTCCATGTGTACGTGCACACTAGCATACATATGTGCACATACCTGCAAAAGGAAGGAAAAGTGTATATGCTTATGCACATCAAACTGATAACACAAAACAACAACAAAAAATGCACATTTTTACTATTCTAGTGATTAAAGTAAAATACTTAAATTATCAATAACCACTTTATTTTTATATCCTTAGAAATTTGAGGACACTAATTCTCATCTCGGGCTGTACATCTGTTTTAAACCTTTGGCCATTTAACCAAAATATGGTGGGGGTGGGTGGACTAAAGGCTATTTACTCCATTAAACCTCCGTTTAATCCATGAGGATTTGACAAGGTGGGGAGAAGCTGTCTGACTTTAGGTAGTCGGAAAGTTTTTACAAAGACGTTGACTATTGAAGTCAGAGGAACACAAGAAGAAAACAGTAACGAGCAGAGAATGGCGGGAAGAGAAAAATCACACAATCAGCCAACGGGTGCTCAAAGGAGCTTGAGGAGCAGAAGAGAAGCCAGGTTGGCAGACGGCAGTGAAGGAAAACTGGGAAATGTGAAGCAGTAAGATAGGCCCGAGCCAGACTCACAGAGTCAGGGGTCACAGTAAGAAGTTTGGGCTTTAGTCCAAACTTGTCCATGCTGGGACTCACCTACTTGCAATTTCATTCCAGCACATGAGAGTGGTGGTAGCCATGGCGACGGAGGAATGAAAGGAACAGATTCAAACTACATTGGGGCACAGGGACAGCTACTCTTGCAAGCATAGCACCAAGCACGGGGCAGTCAACACTGACCAGCACCTGGCTCTCCTCAAGGACATTTTACAGCCACAATTGTCACCCATCTTCACACACCCTTTGCCGGCCTGTAAGGTGCAATGCTGTCCTCTTGGTAGATGACCTTGAGCAAACGGAAGTCAGTTCAGAGTCTCCTACGGTCTCGCGAGAGGTCGGGGTCAGACAGTGGGGTTCTCCAGCAGCATCTTCCTTCCTACCCCCTCAACGTGTGCTGCTCAGCTCCACCCAATATGTTTTCTTCACATTAGCGGAGATGCCACCGCCAGCATGCTGCATGCTGACATTATATAATCCTGACATTAAACGCAAAGAGAAAACAGACACATTCTCTCCCCCTGTCTGGCGTCCCTTCCTCTCTGGCTTGTAAGGCAGATTGCACTGCGCCCGAAGTGCTGTCTGCTGTTGATGGAGGCCTTAATGAGAGAAGATTTTGAGAAATGACCTACATACAGCCCCACCCGAAGAAGATGCTCTCTGCATGTAATGTCCCAGCTGCCGACTCTGACACTTAATTACATGCAAACAAATGGAGCTGGACTCCGACTTTCCAGCGGAATTGGAACCACAGTTCTAACCGCTGCAGCCGTGAGGAGTCTGAAGGGGGAAATATGCTTTCTGTATAAACACTTCAAATAATGTGCATTTGCTGAGTACCCTGTGGAAGCAGCCTGCGTGGTCTTCACATTATCCTATTTTTTAAAAATATACTTTGATGTTATGTTTTTTGACCAAAATATTAATTGATATTTTGGTTGTACAAAGTAAGGAAAATATAAAGATAATCAAACATTGCTCATCATCTCCATGCCCAGAGAGCAGCACTGTAAAGATTTGATGACATTTGCTTGGCTGTATCTATGTTTTATCCGCTGGCAGATGTATCCAGCTTATAGATAATGACGTCATGGAACCCCTTAGCATAGATGTAAAGTCAGCTATGGCAGTGCCTTTGCATAAACTCATAAAGATATATTACTACTTCATTGCTAGTCGTTTCTTACATGCTGAGAACTAAGGCTATTAACTAACTCCTCCTGGCTGACCCTGGACTTCTCTAGGCTGAGCTCTGAGAGTCCCACATCTTGGGGTAAACTGGGGACATTTGGTCACTTGATTTAAATGAACACATTCAATCAACCTCCATTATCTTACATCCTGAAAGGGAAGGCAGTGAGTGTCTGACGAGTGTTTGCTGAAATTGGTTGTGGGGAGACCTCTGTCCCTTCAGCTTCTACTCATCAGGAATCTGCCTCTGTGTCAGAGAATTCATTGCAGCTTTCACGTGTGAGGGCGAATTAAGATGCAGTTCAGCTGCTTGTGTACAAACAGCAAGCAAATCGCTATTCTCAAGTGAAGGTCATCCCCCGGCCTCTCTGAACAATCTCAATTCTCTCCATTTGTCTGGTTACCGAAAAGAACTGCCTGATTAGAATCATTGCATTAACAGCAGAGTGACACTTCAGGGAGCTAAGCACACAGAGTGCATGTTTAGACATGGAGGAAAAGGAAATTAATGCCTTGCTTATATTTGTGCAGGACCTCAGGTGGAAACGGGAGGAAAAGCTGGCTGTGGATTAAAGTTTCTGAGCAGCAACATGCAGGAGATAAACAGGACATTCTGGACACTCTCCAGGTTACTCTCAATTAGTAGTCACAGTCTAAGTCCCGCACAAAATAGGACAGTCAGGGCCAGAAGACAGTGCATAAAGACACTTGCAGCCAAGCCTGACAATTTGAGTTCGAACCCCAGGAACCACATAGAGTGAACTGAGTCCTGTGAGTTCTTCCTTGACCTACGCACGTACAATGTGGCATGCACCTATACATGTAAACACACACACACACACTCACACACACACACAAATGTGGCATGTACCTACCTATACATGTACACATACATGTATATACATATTCACACACACATACACACACACACACACACAAAGTAAGTAAATGAATAAGTATAATAAAAATTAAAATAGGATCTTGTTTTTCCTTAGACAGTCAGTGACCAAGAAACCAAATCTAGATCACACCCATTGTGTCAGGTTTGCCCAACAAGTCCTAGTACTGAGATTGATTCAACTGAGTTTAATTACAGTCATGAGAGATCACCCACCACCTCAACTATATCACCCACCACCTCAACTTTCCTCACCCCTATACATATTTTGTAGGTAGAGAAAAAATGTGTTATGTGTATTCTTTAAGCGTGTTATTTTAAGTATGTTATGTGTACTGAGTATATACATGTATAATTTTCTTTTTTCTTTTGGTTTTTTTTATTGTTTTCTTTTAATATACTAAGAAGAGCATCTGGCCTATAAGAGAAATATTTTGACACTTAAGAAATCACTTTCCAACACTCCAAATAGAAAGGTGCTGAGGAGGTGCGGACTGACTGGTGGGGGAGGCAGCCCACATGCAATCCCGGAGTGGGGAGGAGGAGGAGGAGGAGACAGGGGAAGCCTCAGTGAGCAGGATACAAAGACTAGCTGGGTCTCTGGAAGCTTTGGGTTCAGCAAAAGACCCTGCTTCAGTACATAAGGTGGACAGCACGTGAAGGTGCACAGTACACATCCCTGTGTATGTACAACTACAAGTCACACAAATGTGCACACACACAGACACACATGTAATGCACATATGCTCAGGAACATACATGCAAACGCTCATAAACATGCAACAAAATAGGGGGTAGTTAGTCAGCCTTGACTCTAAGCCTACTATGTCTCCTCGTCCCAGCTGCCCAGTACTCCAGTGAGAAGGGACTTGCCACTACTCTATAAGAAAAGACCATTAAATAGGAGCGTAGATGGTGTCAGAGCAATAACCAGAGTAATAGGATGCTGAAAATAGGTGGGGAAGAGGGTCTTCCTTGAGACTGACTCGTCAGGTGCAGGCCTCATGCGTTGTGGCTACAAGTTGTCAAGGTCTGATGCTCAGGAGAAAGCATGGTCAAGCAAGAGAAAGGAGCAAACTCTCAGGCCCAAAATGGAGTCAGTCATGTCAAAAAGGGTGATTGGATCGAGCCTGTGAACAAGAAGGAAATGAAAGAGGAAGGCCTGGGCCACGTCATACAAGTCTGTGCGCGATGACGGGGCTGGGGCTTGGCTTTCTTCTCAGTGGTATTAAGAAGACCTCATGGAGACAAACTAGTGCATGCTTTGTTTAGGGATGGGGGGTAGCGAACACTGAGCAGTTTTTCAGTATTTGGTGATAGCTTCCAGTGTGCTTTTAGAAAACAAGCACATAGGGTATGTTCTGATACAGGAGACAGCACCTATGAGACCACACAGGTAAGCTTCCAACACATCTCCAAGCAAGAGCAGCCAGATGCACCGCCACCTGCCAGGTGCTTTTATAAACCCTGGAGAAAATGGAGGTCCATAGAAACACGAGTGGTGTGGTTGCTTGGGATGGCAAGCGGGATTTGCCTTCTAACAGGTGCAAGAGACATTTGAGGGTGGAGGTGAGGTCATGTTCCAATATAGGAGCAGAGCAAAGGCTGCACAGTACTGAAAATAGACCCAATAGACTTAGGATTGAAGGATTTATGGCATTAATTATACCCCAGTAGATGGCTATTTTAAAACTCTTGAAGGGAGAGTCCTACATGGACTGTGTTCCTACAAGAGGGGACAAAGGGCATGAGAGCCCACTAGTGTCATCTGTGAAAGATGTGATGAGCTTCAGAGGGGAATGACTGCAGAGAACAGATGTAGTTCGGAGTGACACTAAAGGGTCTGACAACCGAGAGTGAGGGATGTGCTTGCACGTGGAAATGATCGAGCCTTAAAACAAGAGGGGAACCAGGATCAGCAACCTGGGGCAGTGGTTGAACCAACAGCTAGTTGTAAAGCCATCTCCTAAGTTATAGTCACAGGACCACAGGACTCCACAGCCGACAAACCAAGGGCAGCAGCAAGAATAGTGCTAACAATTACGTGTTAGAGTTTACACACCATAAAACAAAAGGAAGGATGAGGAAGAGGAGAGAGAGAGAGAGAGAGAGAGAGAGAGAGAGAGAGAGAGAGAGAGAATTGAACATTTAAGCTTAAGCATTTTGCCTATTGTAAACCTTTCTAATTCTTCCATCCCCTTTCAAGCATTTTTTTTGTAACTGGGTGACAGTTGCAATGACTTATAAGTACAATAGCATCTAATCTGCATGTGTAATATCTGTGTCATGACCCTGAGCCAGGGGCTGCAACTACAGAGATGCATTAGGCCTACACTCCACTGCATTCATTTGTGTCCTGGAGTGATTCTTTCCAATCTGGTTGTGCACATAAGAGCAAATGTCACTGTCGAGCATCGTTCTACAGTGTCTCCTAATTCGTGAATCTCAACAGAGAAAGAAAAACATGCCGCTCCACCTGCAATAAAGAAAAAGAAATCATTTTGACATTGCAACCATAAAACTTCATATCTGAACATCTCCCTCAGAGCAGGACAGGGAAGGGCAGGGCAGGGTTTATCTGGTCCATTGCTTATCCTGGGGTCCTCATATGGCAGTTTGAAGTTAATATGTTTGAGACCTCCAATAGAACATGTTTTTGGGAGCAGAGTCTCTGCTTTCTTTCCGTTGCTTCTGAAGTGTAGATAGTGATTCAAGTAAGAGAGTGTGAGCAAAAGTACATGCTCAAATGACCTCCAGTGGTGGAGATCTAATTACTCACCATGCTCGCAAACTGATGTCTCCTGACCTGAGAGATTGTTTAACAAGTCCTTGGGTGATGAGCATATGTAATCGCACACAAACACTTAGTAAATCCTGTATCAACTTGCAGCGTGGAAGAAAGGCATCGGAACACGGTTTGTGTCCAAGGTGTACGTGTTGTTGTGCTAAGAGCTTTCCTCTGTGTATTGGTTTCTGTGTTTGCAGCAACAATAGAGTTAATGTTTGACAGCCCCAACTTAGACATTTCAGTTTAGTAAACAGACTATAAAGTAGGTCTTATTTGCTTTCTAACAAATCAAGCAGAACAGCTTGCCCACGGGGATTTAAATCATAATTTACATTTAAGTTTATTTTTATAGACAGACCATAAGCACAGTTTGCAAAGCTGGATAAAACTAAAGCACTAGAAAATTGAAAAGAGAGATGAGAGATTTATTTTTCCCCTTAAAAGTATACTCAGTTGTAATTTGAAACTTAACTGTTTTAATTATACAGAATTATTGGATTAGGTAGAACTTTGCATAATTTGACAGAATTGAAATATGACAGGTAATGTTGAAACCAGGTTGTACATACACATAGGTGCACATATGCACACATGCATGGATCTGCACGTGCACACAAACACACACACACACACATACACACACACACTGCACAGAAAGGAAAATGAAAATGATTCAGAGGAATTAAGATCTTAATATTATGTAAGAATTAATCCTCAGATATACATATTAATGATGAGCTTTCATAGAAAAAAATCTATTCCAAATACAGCTCTGAGCAGGATTAGGAGAGATCTGCTTGGAGGAACCCTCCCTTTTCAAATCCGACAGATCTTTAACATTCACTGCAGACGAATGTACTGGCTACATCGCCCCAAAATGTCTGTTACTTTGTACCATCATCTCTTCTGAATTGGGTTGTTAAATATTTTGTAGTTTTCTTTCTTTTTGTTGATGATGGTGATGGACTGATGGTGGTGCTGTGTGTGTGCGTGTGCGTGTGCATGTGCCTGTGTGTGTGCACACGTGTGCGTGTACGTGATAGTGTGTGTAGTGTACTAGAATTGAACTACATATCTAGGGCCTAAGTTATATCTCTGTCCCTTTTTTAAGACAAGATCCAGCCCAGTCTTAAGTTCGTAATCCTCCTGCCTCACCCTCCTTGAAGCTGGAATTATCAGCCCGGCCCAGCTTGTTGTCTGCCCTAAATTAGATAGCAAAGGTCTAGCCAGTGGTAAATGGATTAACCACTAAGTAATTTCAGTAGAAATAATGTTTGCAGATCCTACATTGAAACTGAACTCCAGAAAATGCTACCCTCTTTGTAAACAAGCAAACAAAACCTCACTTTTAGATGCTCATCACACATAGAGACTCTGAAGAATTTCGATAAAGAAGAGCAAAGCTCTCTGGGACCTTTTGGAACCGTCTTTGTGCCACCCAAAGTCCCTTCTAAGAGTAAACTCTGACAAGCACAGTACTTAGCCATACTCCAAATGTCTGTGGCTTATTCTCTTGGATAACTGTTGTGTAGAATGTTCCATGACTTACTTTCTTGGAAGGTCTTATAGGACAGCTCATACACTGAGGTATGCATAGGCAATAACCATGGGATATGGAATTCATGGCAAAAGATAGGAAACTTTTCCTCCACAGTAGGCTTCGCCTTCAGGTATGGGAATGAAATAGCAGATGCAAGGACTCCTTCCTGATGGGAAGACCAGAGAGAGAATTGCAGTATGTGTATAGGAGCATTTTATAACAGCCTTGGGCACATCAGGTGATGACTATCAAAGTCCTTAACAAGTTACAGAGTTTGGGGGATTCTGCCTTTGGTTCTTTGTGACACAAGGCCTTGTATGGACCAGACTGGTCTTGAACTTGCTGTATAGCCCAGGATGACCTGTTGACCCCCTGTGTCACCTCCCCAGTACTGAGATTCCAAGAATGTGCCACCATATCACATTTTTACAGTATGAGGATCAAACCACGGGCTTTGTGCATGCTAGGCAAGTACTTTACCAACTGAATGACATCACCATTTCAGAGAAGGTTCTCCAATGTATAAAGCATGACTCCCTGAACTCAGGTGGCAAGGAACGCTCTTCGGATATGTGAACATTCATGGAACAGGGGAACTCGTACATTCTTCCTAAACCTAAAACAGTAAGCATTTCATTCTGAGGAAAACTGCAGAATGTGTGGGGAAAAGGATGAATATAGCAGGAGGGTGTGCTTGGAAATGGCCCTGTACTGAGCTAGGAAGTCCTTGCAACTTGAGAGTAGGTGGGAAGGGCATTCCCACAGAATCAGCTACCTCCTGCCTCTGTAGTACAGGTCTGTGCAGGAAACACGAGTTCCAAAAAGGTGCAAGGGGAGGAAAGAAGAAAAAAATCATCTCTATAAATATCTTCTATGTCTAGGAGGGGAAAAAACAGAACCTTGGGAATGAAACTTGGAGAAGAAATTTCATCGGATATGTTTAGAAGAGGCCACATGCTACCTAGGGACAGCAAGCCCCTTCATGGCAGGATTATGACCCGGCCCCATTGGCTTCCTGTTTCTGTAGAACTATGACCCAGCTCCTGTGGTTACCTCTTTTCTAGACTGAAAACTGGACTGAAAAACTGTCTTTTCCTTTGTCAGGTTCTTATTCCTGACTTCGACAGTTATGGTCAGGAAGGCAAACTCACATCTCACACTCTGATGACTGGAGACCAGGCCAACACCAGTGCATCAGAGGACAGGGGCAGGGTACAGAGAAGGGATTGCCCTGATCCATGGGCTGCATAACCTCTACACACAGCCGTCACCAACAGGCAGTGGAACTAGTTCATTTTCTTCTCACTATAATCAATAACACAAAGAAGGAAAGGTTTAGTCATGGTTCAAGGGCACGACTCATCACTGTGGAAAAGTCGTGGCACCAGAGCCTCAGGCAGCTAGTCACATTCAGTCAGGAGGCACAGAAAGATGGACATTGCTGCCACACTCCCTCCCCATGTCCCTCCTGTACCGTCTGGCACTCCAGCCCATAGGAAGGTGCTACCACACAGAAGGGAGCAGTCTCTGCCTCAGTTCACCTAATCTTGAAAACCCATCATAGACATTGGCAGAGATGTGTTTCCACTGTGACCCTGAATCCTACTGAGTGAAGAGGAACATCAGAGTTACCACGATCCTCATTTCCTTGGGGTGGGTGAAGGGATCAGGACTATGGAGTCAGGACCATGGCTATCTTTCCCTGGCAAACAGAAAAGCAACAAGAGCTTATTGAGAAAAGACAAATCTGTGCATTGGTATCCAAAGGTCTCAGCAAAGCAGCAAGCAAAGGCATTTGAAAGAGGAGGGCAGCTGAGTCTCTAAAACACGCTCGACCAGAGGTTGGAGATGCTTTGTGAGGGGTTTTTAAAGAAATCTTACCAGACCTGTCTTAAATAGTTCTATGGAAAGCTGTGTTAGCAAGGGAAAAGTCATTACTACCCCCATCCTAAGACAGATGGGTGCTCTGATGCAATCCTCCAACATCTGCAGCTGGATGAGTGTGCAAGGACAGAGGGGGAAGTCTGGGAGCAAGGCTGCAGAGATGCAGGGCCAGCCATGCTATCCTAGCAGCTCAGCAGAGAGCAGCAGCTCCTAGTTCTGTCCAGAGCTCTGTGGATGAAGTTGGAAGAGGTGAGCAGGGCTTCTCAGGCTTTCCAGGACTCAGATTGGGGGGGGGGGCAGTTAATTCTTGATTGCAAGGAGGTTGCCATCACCTTCAAAGTCTAATAAGTTCTAAAATGCTCTTGGGGACGAGAAAGGAAAGCTGAGTCCAGAACACAGGCTAAGTGGATGCTAATAACGTGTGTACCCCAGTGGTGACCACCTGGAAGTGTCAACAGACACACTACATGTCCTCAGAGAGAGGAGGACAGTCATCCTCCTTGGAAAACCATCGATGTAGCTGTTAATTCATTTTATCTGCTATCTCAAGGCATTTGTATGTTTCTGTTCATTGGATGAAACAGGTGCTCAGAAAATGACTTTATTGGAAGTTAGGGTCTGTGTTCCTCGTTCTTACCCCTGTGTCATCAGATCTGGATGCCTTAGGGATGACTCAGAAAACCATCACTTTAATACTGACGCCTTTTTACTCTTCAACAATTGTGACGACAGCAATATTTGGGGGGGAGGGAAATGTGTGCCGTGCATACGTGTGTTCGTGTGTGCGAGGGTGCATCCATTCGGTCTTGGCTCAGTGGTTAACAGCTCTGGATATTTTTCCGGACAACACAGGTCCCAATTCCAGGCACTCTCCTGACACCTCACAACATCCCAGGGCATCCAATGTCCTTTTTTGGCCACCATGGTGCACCTACATAATACAGTCATGCAAATTACATGTAAACATAAAATAAAAAATGAAATCTTTAAAAAAAATTATGAAAAGTTGGCAAGTGAGGTACAGCTAGGAGCAAGGGGCCTAGCAAGGCACAACCAATCAAACTCAGATGATCCTCGACTTCTATTATCTTAAGGGGCCAAAAGAATACAAATTCATTCTGGTCTAGGTCATTTCCCGAGGGCATCTAGGAGTAACGGCTGATTAAAGGGCTTCAATCCGGAAAGTGGGGTATTGGGTCTCAGTATTCATTAACCATGAAGGAGTTACCAGCCACCAATAAAGAAAAGCAAGTTCCTTCTCAGAGCCTCGTGCCCTGCCCAGGTGCTGGAGAATAAGGCCTGGGGTGGCCCCGTTTGCACCTAGTGTCTGTCTCTGTGGGTTCAGAGTCATGAACCAGGGACAGAGCCCTGTCACATAGACGCATTCTCAGAAACAACTGCACAGTGCCCTCATGTGTGGGGCTCTCCTCCAAAGAAGGACGTGCGCTTTTTATATTTTGTTCTGCTCTAAATAAACAAATCAAGAACCCCATGGATTTTATTAAGTACCCCTGTATTAGTCAGTTAACTCACTGGATTCAAATAGTAGCGAAGAATGCAGAACGCTCGCTGTGTCCTTAAAGATTTCTAAAGGGCTGAATTTTTTCTTAGCTAAAATGTCGCTGCAGTAAATGGAAATATACTTGGGCGTGTGGAATTCAAATGCACCATAGCCGAATTGTAGCACTCTCTGGAAGTTGACCAATGACAAAGCTAGGGAAGCATTTACAGCCTAAGCCTGCCATCTAGTGGCTACATCCTGTCATAACTCCCTGGTTTCCATTTTTTGCTTTGTTTTTTCTTTTACATACGTCTCACGCTCCCTTACAAAGATGAAATTATTCATGGGTCCTAGCACGTTTGCATCCTTGGTTATGGTTTAAGGAGTGAAAAATCATATAAGAAGGAATCAGAATCCATTAAAAATATACAAGCGACTGATCCTTTGGAAGATACGTCAATGCATTTTAAAATTTGATCAACGCCCATTATCTACTTTTAAAATCCTAGCTAAAGCCGGAGGGCATGTAAGTATCATGTTGTGGAAAATAATCCTACCTGCCTATGTATATGGGCTTGGTTTTCTTTTAAGAGGACGTAAGGGAGCTGAGGGGAAGGGCGTCTAGTAATGGTGTTCAGTTCTTCTAGCTGGCCGCAATATTCCTGGTCCTGAACGTTCCACATTAAAAGAAATACAACCAATCTTTGTGGTTGAACATGAAGGGTGTTCAAAAAGTCAGTCGTTTTATTTTGTCTTTCTTTCATGTCCCAAGTCGTCTGAGATAACGGGGAGGGCCTCCTGGACAGAGCCACGTTCCCTGGACCTACAGACCACGTGACAGGCCAAGGCAGCACCAGGGAAGCAATTATAGGCAAGTGGGAAGTAACCACATCACACAGATGGCTGGCAGAGTGAGATGAATAAGGGCTGGAATTTTCCAGAAAGACACAGCGTGTGGGGGAGTCGGACTTACGTAAAAGTGGAGAGCTATTACGTAAAAGTGGAGAACTATTACCAACGAGGAGAATTTGACATCCAGAGACCATGAGGCCACCACTTAAACCAAAAGGGAGAGTTTGGGGGAGCACTTCATGCTCTGAGATTAGAATTCTGGTAGGACTCTGTGACATCTGCAACTCTGTTTCCTGTGGGCAGTCGTTTGTCCCAACAACCTCCTGGTACCCCTCTCTCCTTACCCCGTCCCTCCACTTAGATAACAGGCAGGTCCCAGAACAGACCACTGAGAGTTCACTTCTAAGAAGCGTCTCTAGCTTTCCTGCCTCTGTGGATTTGACTAGAACTTTCATCCATCCACACTGCCTAAGGAAGTCTGTCATTCCGTGGACAGAGATCCAGTGACTGGGGTGAAGCTGCTGGGCTGAGAAGGGGGTGTGTTCATTCATCTCGTCCACACTCGGCATTTTCACATTCAGTGACATAGCAGAGGAGGGACAGGCTCACTCAGCATTTCAGAAATAGACCTGAGCATAGCAATGAAGCTGCCTCATTCTCAGCCGACTGCTCCCTCCAGTCCACCGCCCGCATCCTGAGGGAGTAAAGGGAGGCGAGTTTCTCTCCTGTTCTAGAACTGCTGCAGTGGGTAAGGGCTTCTGGCCAAGCCCACAGCTGAGAGATCAATCCAGAAGCAGATGATGGCAGCCAGCTCTAACTGGAGCTCCAGATTTGTGTATTTCGGAGCAAGGTGCATTCGCTCAGTGCAAGCTCAGTAAGTAAGTAGAGGTACATTAACACGGGCTTGGACTTCAACCCCACTGAGGGCTGCATTAACGCAACACGGGCTTGGACTTCAACCCCACTGAGGGCTACATTAACACTAGCTTGTACTTCAACCCCATGGAGAGCTACAATAACACAGGCATGAACTACAACCCCATGGAGGAGAGCTACATTAACACTGGCTTGGACTTAAACCCCACAGAGGCCTTTGTCTAACTTCTTTGAACCTTACTCTACAGTCCTATAATGCGGGAGTAGTAACAATGTCTGCTCTGTAAGTTTGTCGGAACGGTTAAACAGCGCAGTATTTACAATGACTCCTACCGTGCTGACTACTGACTGAACAAGTTCAACAATATTACAATCATCGTCTTAGCTCCTGTGTAGGATAATGGCCTTAACCAAGCTACTTACCCCGAAAGTCTCAATGTGTCCATGACAACAGTGAAAGCCCCTTCCAGAGCCGGTTTAATAAGGCTGAATTAAAGCAATGACACATGAACCTCCATTCGTGTTCCTAAGTAGCCTCTAAATGACAGTGGCCGTTCATCCCTGTTTGACATCTTGTCCTTCCAAAAGGAGGGTCTGGATTTGTCTGGCTGAGTGGTTTTCTTTCCAGTGGGGTTAAATAAAGCAAAATAATAGAAACATATCTCAGTTCCCTCAAGAGGTAAAGGAGATCACCAGCCCCAATAAGTAATAAATGCTCTTTTTACCTAGAACACAAATGCAGGGTTCCAACCGGGCAGCATAGGCTTCCTGCTGCCGGACACATCAAACAAAGCCAACAGAATACTCCATATTCACCACCTCAAACCAGAAGGTGCACCCTTTAGCAGTCTCTCGGTACAGTGACATGCTCATGGGTTCTGCAAAGCCCCTCAAAGAGACAGAAGCAGAGAGCAGGACATGAAACACAGATATTATTTGTGGAAGTGTCAACTATGAACAGGAAAGGAGGTGCACATCAAAAATGCTTTTATGGCTCTTATAAAGTGCACAGTTAGACCTAAGGGATGCTAGAACCAAAGATCACATAGGAACAGCACACCTAGCTAACTCTGCTATGTGCATCTGCATTCTGTTGCTGTAAAAAAAAGTGTCTGATTTCAGGTGATTAAGAAAGAGGTGCACATTGCTCAGCTGAGAATTCTTTGTTTAGCTCTGTACCCCATTTTTAATAGGGTGATTTGGCTCTCTAGAGTCTAACTTCATGAGATCTTTGTGTATATTGGATATTAGCCCTCTATTAGATCTAGGATTGGTAAAGATCTTTTCCCAATCTGTTTCTTGCTCTTTTGTCTTAATGACAGTGTCCTTTGCCTTACAGAAGCTTTGCAATTTTATGAGGCCCCATTTGTCGATTCTTGATCTTAAAGCATAAGCTATTGGTGTTTTGTTCAGGAAGTTTTTCCCAGTACCCATGTGTTCGAGGCTCTTGCCCACTTTTTCTTCTATTAGTTTGAGTGTGTCTGGTTTGATGTGGAGGTCCTTGATCCACTTGGACTTAAGCTTTGTACAGGGCGATAAGCATGGGTCAATTTGCATTCCTCTTCATGCTGACCTCCAGTTGAACCAGCACCATTTTTTGAAAATTCCATCTTTTTTCTATTGGATGGTTTTAGCCTCTTTGTCAAAGATCAAGTGACCAAAGGTGTGTGGGTTCATTTCTAGGTCTTCAACTCTATTCCACTGATAAATACCTAAAGAAATGTTCAACATCCTTAATCAACAAAGAGATGTAAGTCAAAACAACCCTGAGATTCCACCTCACACCAGTCAGAATGACTAAGATCAAAACTTAGGTGACAACAGGTGCTGGCAAGGATGTGGATAAAGAGGAACACTCCTCCATTGCTGGTGGGATTGCAAGTTGGTACAACCACTCAGACAATCAGTCTAGAGGTTCCTCAGAAAATTGGACCTGAGGATCCAGCTATACCACTCCTGGGCATATACCCAAATGATGCTCCAACATACAGCAAAAGTACATGCTCCACTATGTTCATAGCAACCTTATTTATAATAGCCAGAAGCAGGAAAGAACTCAGATGCCCTTCAACAGAAGAATAGATACAGAAAATGTGGTACATCTACACAATGGAGTACTACTCAGCTATCAAAAACAATGACATCATGAAATTCATAGGCAAATGGATGGAACTAGAAAATGTCATCCTGAGTGAGGTAACCCAATCACAGAAAAACACACATGGTATGCACTCATTGATAAGTGGATATTAGCCCAAAGGCTCGAATCACCCAAGATATAATCCACAGACCACACGAAGCTCAAGAAGAAGGATAACCAAAGTGCAGATGCATCAGTCCTTCTTAAAAGGGGGAACAAAAATATTCATAGGAGGGGATATGGAGACAAAGTTTGGAGCAGAGACTCTGACCATTCAGAGTCTGTCCCACCTGGGGATCCAGCCCATACATATGCAACCACCAAAACTATATAATATTTATGTAGCCAAGAAGTGCATGCTGACAGGAGCCTGATATAGCTGTCTCCTGAGAGGCTCTGCTAGAGCCTGACAATTACAAAGCAGAATGCTAGCAGCAAACCATTGAACTGAGAATGGGGTCCCCGTTGGAGGATTAGAGAAAGGATTGAAGGAGCTGAAGGGACTTGTAACCCCATAAGAACAATACATATCAACCAACCAGCGCTCCCAGGGACTAAACCACTACCCAAAGACTAAACGTGGAACAGACCCATGGCTCCAGCTGCATATGTAGCAGAGGATGGCCTGGTTGGGCACCAATGGGAGGAGAAGCCCTTGGTCCTGCCAAGGCTGAAACACTACCCCTTCCCCAGTGTAGGGGAATGTCTGGGTAAGGAGGCAGGAAGGGGGGATGGTTATAGAAGAAGGGGAGGGTGTGGGATAGGGGGTTTATTGGTGGGAAACCGGGAAAGAGAATAACATTTGAAATATAAATTAAAAAATCCAATAAAAGAAAGAAAGAAAGGAAGGAAGGAAGGAAGGAAGGAAGGAAAGAAGAAAGGAAGAAAGAAAGAGGTGAAACCTGCAAGACTCTCAGCCCTAGAGGCAACAGAGCAGAGCACATCATGTGACAACATCTCCAGTCTCCTCCCCTCTTCTTAAGAAGCCACTAATAGGGCAGCTGTGGTGATAGAATTCTGTGGCAGAGCTGCAAGTGTGAGGCCGCCTGGCCTACACAGGAAAACCTGTCTGGAACAAAAACACGAATAAAAGGCTAGCACTAAAGTCACAACAGGAGCCCCACCTCATGATCTCATCAAATCCCAACTGTCTCCCAAAGCTCCACCTCCAAGTACGGTTAGGGTATATTTGGGGATTACGGTTCCAGCACAGGAATCTTGGGGAGAAGCATTCAAACCATGGCAGGTCCTCTCTTTGATGGTAGGCAGAGGAGTGGCGGGTATCAGGGAAAGCATTGATTTGGAACGTATCACAGAAAAGATACAGCATTTCTTTTTCTTAGCATTAACATGAATTTCATGAAATGCTAGGCTCCAGGGTGAGGTTGTTACCCCTTTGTACAAGGTGCTTCCACAACACTCAGCATCTTTTCATTTCTTCCCTCCCCAGAGCCCCTAATAGGCCGCTTCTCTTTCATACCCGTTTTTTACATTTTAGATTCTGTAAATGAGAGAAAACATGGTATTTTCGTCTTCTGAGTCTGGTTTATTTTCCTTAACATCGTGATATCTAATTGCACATATCTTCCAGCAAATGACACAATTTCAGTGTGTGTTCGTGTGTGTGTGCATGCATGTGTGTGCATGTGTGCATGTGTGCATGTGCGTGTGCATGTGTGCGTGTGTGTGCATGCATGTGTGTGTGCATGCATGTGTGTGTGTGTGTGTGTGTGTACAGGCATGTGTGTAAGCTCCTGTGATAGTCATTATTTCAGATCTGGGTCATTTCCCTTATGATGCTTTATGCCATCCATTTTCCCGAAAGTAATACAATTTGTCCATCTTGAAGGCTGGCCCAAATGTCCTTGTGTCTGTGCGTTGCTTTTTTGTTCATTCACGTCTGGGAACATAGACAGATCTATATCCTGGCTATTGTCACGATAAACATGGACGTGTAGGTAGTCATGAGGTGCGCTGACTTAGATCTGATCTGACAGACCCAGGAACTGCAGATGGATCACGTGGTAGCTCATGTTAGAGCTTTGAAGCCTCCATACTATTTCCATATTGGCCTTCCTCCTCTGCCTTTCCACCCTCAGGAGACAGGTCTAACGGTGGACATTCTGGGGTGCTGATAGCACTCAGGTTCATCCAGAAGCATCTTCCTCTCCGGTCAGCTTATCGGCTGACACATTCTGAAGCATTGATGTTACCTGTGGCTTGAATTCCTTTAATAGCTTGTTTATGATAAATGCTATAGTGGGTGGAATTTTCCAGGAGCCTCTTCAGAAACCAACTTCACCCTTTATTCAGCCCTGTCATTAAGAAATCAACCAAAAGGCAAGATTTAACTTACACTGCTTATTCCTGCATGTAGAAATACAGACCTTACATAAACTCTAGAGTTGACAGAATGGAGGGCCAGTAGACTTTTTGTAAAAGGGAAGGTTGAAAAGGCTTCAGTTTTGTAGATCAAATCTTGCTTGGCATAAGCACTGAGCTCGGCCCTTGTAGTGGGACAATACCTACAGAGGGATATAGGTGAACAGGCGTGGAGACGCTACAGAAAACTTGTATTTAACAAAACTGCACAATAAAACGGATTTCTGCCCAAAACCCTTGGCTTGCTAGTTCTCAGCTTAAGCCATCCTTGGTTGTCAGCATTTCAGAAATATTAGAGCCGTGCGCATCAGTGTGGGACATCACCTGATGAAAGCAGGGCCCCTTCCTCTGTAAATTCTGAAGTAACTAATGTGTTGGGTACCAATAGATGAGGTGAGCGAATACTAGAGTAATAGAAACCACATTTTCCAAGTAGTTTTTTGCTCTATGACCAGCCTAAAGGAACCTGGGGAGACAATGCTTAATTAAGAATGTTTAAGAAATGTTCAGGGGTGGCGAGATGGCTTGGGGATAGAAGTGCAAGCCACACAAACCTGGTGACCTGAGATCAAAACCTGTAACGCACTGTGGAAGGAGAGAACCAACTCACAAACTTGTCCTCTGGTGGCACACGCTCTCTGTGGTGCACGCATGGGTGCACACACACACACACACACACACACACATACACACACACACACACACACACGCTTTTTAAAAGAAAGCAATGTCCAGATAATTCAGTAATTCCAGCTGTGCTGTATGTGCACGTGACAGTGGCACTTTAAAGGAGGAGAAGAGCGAGAATGAAGAAACAGACGAGCTCCGCCTTGCTGAAGTCCCTTCTCTCACGGCTAGCTTATCTACAGTCCTGGCTTTACATGAAAGGTCCTGTCGGTCATGGCACTGGCTGCCATAGGGCCACAGACACAGCTGGAGCAACATATACTACGTGTTCTCAACCTGTGAGTCGTGACCCCTTGAAATCAGATATCCTGCAAACCAGATATTTACATTATGATTCAAAATGGCTGTTATGAAGTAGTAATGACAATCTGTGGTTAGGGGAGGTGGAGTTCACCACAACATGAGGATCTGTATTAAAGGGTAGAAGTATTAGGAAGGTTTAAAAATCACTGGTGTACACCAATAATGTCATAAAAGGTTTCTATCTCTCCTCTCAGCTGTGTTCTCTGTGTTGATGCCCTGTCCTTTGGAACCAAGATGCTTACTGCTAGCACTTTTTACATTTCCTTTGTAATACACCATGAATTCACTGTACTAGGCGAGAGGTTTCATCTACATTTTCAAAATGTATATCGTATATTTTGCTCATATTAGCCTCCCTTGTCTCTCTGACCCTGCATTGCTGCCAGTCTAATTTCTCTTCCTGGTTTGTGTGTGTGTGTGTGTGTGTGTGTGTGTGTGTGTGTGTGTGTGTGTGTGTGTGTGTGTGTGTGTGTGTATGTGTAGTGTGTATGAGCATGTGTGTGTGTGTGTGTGCATGTGTGTACGTGTCTAATGCACACCTAGATTGAGTCCATGATGGTTATTGTGAATACTGATGTAGCAGTCGTGGAAATTTGGATACCTCTGTGTTACATGAGCTGCCATGTAGGTGCTGAGACTTGAACCTGGGTCCTCTAGGAAAGCAGACAATGCTCTTAACTGCAGAGCCGTCTCTCCATCCTACTTCTGTGCTGACCATGCTGGTCTTTATGCAGGAGCAGTCGTTCTGATTTCAGCTCTATAGAAACAAATTTTACCACAGAGTCCTTCCACCACTACCCCCCACCCCATTCTTGGCACTCTTGGTTTGCCACTAATTTCCATGAACATTGAGGTTCTGTTTTTCCCTCATGTATATATTGACCTTCTATGTTCCCATAAACAACTCTGAAGCTTCTGTACCAAAGTTCTTTTGAGAGAGAGTCTAAGCGGAGGAGGTATTTTCGATCCATAGGTTACTGGTTCAAAAAAAAACTGAATCAAAGCTTGAGATTCATCCTAAAAGCAAAGGGAGAGTCTTGAAGGACACTCAGTGGCTTCCTGGAACTCTTCCATTGCCCAGCTAGTGAAATTCCCTTTCTGGACTCATTGTTTCCTTTGTATCACCCTTACCACCCACTGCAGTTGTCTCACAGTGATGGATTCCCACACTATGCACCACTGCATCCATCTTGCTCTCCTCTGAGCCACAGTGTCATTATCTCTACCATTCATTTATCAGCTCATTGGAGGCACCCTTGGGACATTTCTGGAACTATATTAAACTGTTTAGGTACTCTGTGCAGTGGTTTAATTGTTTGGCTGATTACTTGGTTTCTCAAATGAACTAGGAGAAGAACTGTAAAGTAGACATAATGCACTGCCTCTCGACTTCATTGTGTGGCTTTCACTTGATGTTTATTAAGGATGTAATAGTACATATCTTCCTGGGGTTACCATGGTATCATAATATCATAAAATACACAAGATCAATAAAGGATTGGATTCAGGAAAGTGTGGGAGAAGACCTGAGTTCTGATTTAAGCTGCATGGAAAGCCCCATCTCAGAAACAAAAGAAAGATAAAATGCACAAAGAAAATGCCAGGAAACACTGTGGTTGAGTGGAGAAGCCAGCCTGGAGCACATCCTTACCCCTCTTCTGACCTCCATGCTGAGCCTGGAGCAGCCCTGAGGTTATCCTGTTCCTGAGACCTCGCTCTAGCCTGGCCCCCAACCCAGTAAGTAGAAGCCATGGAGGACTGCTGCTTACTGCCTCATTTTTTTCTATAGGATTTTACTATTTTAGCATTAAAGGAATATTTACATAAAAATACATTTTCTTATAAAATGAGTCCAATTTTACTCCATTTTAATAAAATTTAAGCACCATAACAATATATAGGCCATGCATTATGATAATCTATAATATGACACTGAGAAATGTTAATTAGTATGTGAAAAACAGTCAGACCTACAACACAAAGTTGTTCCATGGAGTCACAAAGGTGATGTGTGTGGTGCTGGATTCTGTCTATAGGACCTAGTTTTTGTTAACACAATGCACAAATGTAGACTCACATCTCAGTCACACTATAACATGATCCATCTCTATAGACCTATCAATCCCAGGCCCTTAGACATGACCTTCAAATGACAGTATGATTCTCTATGGGAAATGGTGACTGCAAGTCCATCTTTCACAATGTCCCTCAACCCCATTGCCATAGAAGGGCTAAGTTATACATCAGTGAACCCTTGTCCCACTCATCAGATTTTTCTTGGAATTTTTCACTCATTTCCTCCCTGTCAGATAGAGCTCTGTTTTATGCCACCCTCTGTAAAAGAGGAGACTCCTTCAACACATCATTAGCATTGTGCCTAACACAAGGAGAAGGAGGAGGGAAAGGTCTGCCTAAACGGCTCTGAATTCCCATGATAGACATACATTGAATTTTTAATGATGCAAAAATTCATAAAAATGTACAAATGACTATAATGGGTCATAAAATTATCATCCTCGGGTAAGGTGATGGAACTAATGACCACAGTTGTGTGAGTTTTCTTGAGTGATGGATGGGAAGAATAAACTTGATTTTATTGGGCTCATAATGAACTGACTGCCAGGAGTTGAAGCTATGGTAGTAAGCTTGGGGAGAGGAAGAACAGTTTTAAGCAACAACAACAACAACAAAAATTAAGGCACTAGATTTCTTTAGGCGAGAGGAAGCTGGAGTATAATTGGAAAGTGGCTCAGAATGGCATATAAGAAAAAAGATGAAGCTATGGACTGGTGCGCAGAATGCCATGGAGTTGCTGGGTTATAGCCTGGAAATCATGTAAGGAGGGTATAAAATGCTAGTGGGCACAGGATCTCGATTCCCAATAATGACTTCTTTATTTGCTATGTCCTGCTCCCTCTCCATTCCCTCTCCTACCCCCTCCCTTTGCCTTCCTCATATCTGTTGGTCACAAAATTATGAGACAGAAAGTGACATGAAGCCAGAGCACCCTTCTCTGTATGGCTATTTTCTAGGCATGGCTTCCTCTGGGATTTTTTGGCATGCTTCATTAATCAAGCACAATTTTGGTTGACCTTTGATCAACTGAGACATGTGGGTTTTGTCAGATACTTTGTGCGATATTAAAATAGCCCCCACCAACTTGCTTCCTGTGTCCATTTGCATGGAGTATCCTCTTCTACCCTTTTATCCTAAGATGGTGTCTGTATTTGATGATGAGATGTGTTTCTTGAATGCCTCAGAAGGGTGGCTCCTGTTTCCCTCTCAAATCTGTTAGTCTGTGTCTTATTTCTGAGAATTAAGAGCATGGATATTAAGAGTTGACATGAGTAATGTCTATTGACTCTTTTTATTGTGTTGACTCCCATAATCCCCTCGATCAGAGGCAACTTGGGAGTCTCAGGAAATGAGACAGGATGTTTGGAGATCAGCTAAAGTTTTGAATGACCAGTTCTGTACCTGCCAGGAGCTTCATCTCTATGTATCTACCTCTACCTGGGCCTCTACTTGGACAAAACTATAGACAGATATTGGGGTCATATGCATGATACTGACCTTGGCTTTCTGCTTATTGCTTTCATGTAGGAGGTTTGGTCATGAATGCCTTTGCTGTAATTAGGTTCCTATGTGAGCTCTGGACCCTGAGGTTTGAGAGACCCTGGTTGTCTGCCTTAGCTCTGGATGGTGTCAATACATTTGGTCATTAGGGGGCCTCCACAGTACTTGAGGCAGCCTTAGCTAGGTAGACAGGATGCAGTCTACTTCTTATAGGATGGTCAACTCTACCACATTATAAAACAGGAAAGTCATGTTGAATCCAACATTTTTTAATGTGGATGTTCCTTGAGTGGATGCCAACAATTTGTATAGCAGAACCTTATGATGAGTCTGGATTCTGTGGATGTGTTTTTTCTCATGGAGGCAGCCCAGACCAATTTACAGAGCATAGGAAACAGGACGTCTTAATAAGGGTTTCTATTGCTGTGATGAAACACCATGACCAAAGCAACTTGGGGTGAAAAGGGTTTATTCAGCATAAGCTTCCATATCACAGTTCTTCATCAAGGGAAGTCAGGGCAGGTACTCAAGCAAGGCAGAAACCTAGAGGCAAGAAATTATGCAAAGGCCATGAAGGGGTGCTTCTTACTGGCTTGCTCCCCATGACTTGCTCAGTCAGCTTTGTGTAGAACCCAGGATCACCAGCCCAAGTATGGTACCACTCACAATGGGTTGTGTCCTCGTCCACTAATCACTAAGTAAGAAAACGCCAGATCTTTCCAGATAACTCAGTTTGTATGTCAAGTTGACACAAGACTAGCCAGCACACAGAATGACATGATTAAATATCACATAGAGGGCTGTATCAGTGAGCTATTTCTATGTAACAAGCTACCCCCAAAGACGTCATCATTATCCTCATTCACTTATTTATCAATTAGTTGAGATCAATTGATCCAAGATAGGTTCATCTGGATAGCTCTGCTTCAGGTTATGGATCTGGCTGGCTTTGGCTTCTTGATTTCTGTTGAGCCCAAATCTTCATGGAATGGTCCATTCTGAATCCAGTCTGTGGGACCAACAGCTATCTGAAGGAAGCTTTATTGGTGGTGGCAATGGGCACATGGAAACAAGTCCAGTCTTCAAGTGCATCTAATGACCACGTTTGTATCACATCTTCTGATTCTGTTGGCCCAAGAAAGCCAACATGGATAATGGAAAGGGCACAGTGCAGCAGTGCAGCTGGGTAGCCAGAAAGAGAACAAGGTATCAGCCAGAAGGACAAAGATGACATTCAGGGAGCAGGAAGGATGTGTGTCTTTTGGAGAAACCAAGAAAATGAATTTCCCTGAACAGTAACCTTGATCTACCCCAGATCCCTTACAGAAAACCCCATCGAAGGTAGGTCAGAGGGTAGGTGCTGAGGGAAAGCATTCAGGTGCTCAGGGTAGATATCGTAAAAGAAAAATGACATGGGTCTTAGACTCACATTCTTGCCTTTACTGCTAAAAATTCAGACTAACTTCAGACACCAATTTTATTTTGCTCAAGAGAAACAGAAGCTCAGGTGGTTTGGGAAGACTTGTAAGGTCAGCCTATACTTTGCTGTTCCAAGTCACTTGACAGGTAGCGCTTGCACTTGCTCGTTATGCCTCTTTGAGATGCCACCAACTGATTGTCACCAAAGTCTTTGTTACAAACGTTTAGTTGAGAATAAATCTGGGAGGCATTTTCTCATCTAATCCTAACAAGAGAAAGTTAAGAGAGACACTCCGTAAACACCCTCGTTTTACGATGTTACGGCTTAAGTATGAAATGCTCCTTCCCTGCAAGCTTGTGCGAGCAATGCTTGTTTCCAGCTGATGCTTCTGTTTTGTCAAGTTCTAGAAACTTTGGAAAACAGGGTGTAGCTGGAGGAAGCAGTTCTCTGGGTTCATGTTCTGGGAGTCTCTCTCTTTCTCCATCTCTTTCTCCCTTTCCTCTCCTCCTTTCCTTCCCCCTCCCTCTTCCTTCCTCTCTCTCCTCACCTCTTTCTCCCTCTCTCCTTTCCTGTTCTTTCTCTTCTCCCTGAAGTGAAAAACCCCTTTGCCACATAGTTCCCCACTGTGATGGCCAAGTACATAGGATAAAACAGCCATAGACTGAACGCCCGATACTGTAAGCCAAAATAACTCGATCCAGTGACTAATTTGTCACAGCGAAGGAAAGTAATTCATGCAACAGAGAAGAAAACTGGGCAATGCAAGAGAATGAGACAGATGAGTATAGACCCAGGTTATCAGACTCCATATCCTGTACTCCTGATCCTGCAATTCATGGAAACAGTAGCCACCTTTAATCATAAACTTCTTTATATGTCTACACATAAGCACTTACATATATATTGAGTCTTTCTCTCATTTACCTGTGGGTCCAGCAGATAGGGAAGCCCAAGGTAGATGACCTCAGATATGAAACTGAGAGCTGAGGTTAACAAATTTGTTTGGTTTATGGTAAAGATGGGACCTTCAGGCTGTATACCTCATATGTAAACAAGAGCTGAAGCCGGAGAAATGTCCTGGGGTTCTGTCCCTCCTTTTCGCTTTTCCTGCTTTGCTTTGTAGAGCAGGTTGGCCAGGGAGCATTTGTAATTCCCGGAACCCATGCCCTCTGGAGACTTTGGCTTAACTTGATACGGAGTGAGCGTTGTATTGTCTTGAATCTTCTGGACGCTCTAGGGAGTCCGAAGACAGATTCTATTCAAAGCAATGGCAGCTGGAATCTCCCACTCATTTCTAGGAATTACAGGCTGCAACTATGATAACTAGCTCAGGTTACAAAAGACAGCCTAGGAAAATAACTAGTATTAGGAATGCATAAGGAGTGGCTGTCTGAGACACCAAGAGAAGAAGAAAATGTCTTCTGTCTCCTTGGTTTCCGCTGCTTGCAGAATGCATTTTTTTTTCTTTTTGGAAAGGACTTACTTAACAACAAGCATGTTTACAGAAAAGCAGCTGATTAACAGGCGTTCCCTGAAGTGGCAAGGAGAAACTGTCATTACCAAAGGTACAGACATTCTCTCTGGTCCAGATCATGACGGTATGACTGTTCTTGCCCATTGGGAGAACAGAACCAATGATGGGGGTTGAGAGGCAATGGAGTCACATGACAAATCCCAGAAAATCTGACTCTGGAGACCAGCATCTGGGTACAGATCTGAGTTCATTGCTCAGCCTATAAGCTTATATAGGGTATTTAAGCCAATCCCAGGCCCCTAAATCCTTGGCAAATCATATCTCACCACACAGTCAACATGTTCCAATGAAAGCCATGCCTGATGAGGTAACTCAGAAGAAATGGGAGGAATATTGTCACCTGTGAAGACTTCCTTGAAGATGGGGAAGTGTCCAGTGCCCTGGCCTTGGTTCCTTTTTGCTGTCTCACTGGTGTACCAAGAGCCATCTTAGATCTAACGCCACATGCAACAGACCAGGGCTCTCCCAGGAGTCGCAGGGGCCTGTGGTGCCTCTCTCCTTTCTACTTTTTCCTTCACAAGGTGGACGTCCTTATCCCACACCCCCCATTCTAACCTGTTTCTTTGCTCTAACCTTGGGAAATGTAGAGTTTTCTGATGACCACCTAAGTTCTTTCCCATGAGTCAACGTACAGAGAGTAAGCAATGCACCTAGGTTCTCGAAGCTGGAGACAGTCTCATGATACCCAGGCTGGGTGGCACTTCTGGTTTCCAGTGTAGCATATGAGGAGCTCAAGCATTCTTCTCAGCCTCACAACAGAAAAGGCTCAACAAAAAATTCAGCAACTCCTCTTAGTGTCAGCACAGAGCTCTGGATCCATGGTATGCCAACAAGCCAGCAAGCCCCTGACCCTGACTGCAACTTCTGGAGACTCAGGACTGGGAGGAGGGGGGGAATAAGGTGGCAGCTAGGGACAGAAGTTGTGTTAAAGCAGGGTTGGCACTGAGTCCTTTGTCCCCACTATATTATCAAAATTTGCTTCCAGGAAGAATTACAAGTGACACTAAGACAAGCTTTTGAAAACTCTTTTCATAAAGAGACAAGCCAAGCATAAGAACCAGACACAGGGCAGGAAAAATTGGAATCATGAACCAGGCATTCCTAACTATAATTTTTATACTTTAGGGTAAGTTGACTCCGTCTTCAACTTCATGGCAGTGTGCAAGCAGCACAGATGTATTCGATATACACTCAGAAATGACACTTCAAGTTGGGGCAGTTCACCAGTGCCTGGGCTATTGATATGTAACTCTTTCTCTAGACACTCTGAAAGAGTGATGAGCTCTATAGCCCAGGCAGTCACATGATCTTGAAAGAAAGCCAGCAGGAAGCCACTGTATACCACACTACTGAGCTAAAGCCTTCGCTAGTTGACATACTCAGGGCATTTTCACTTTACACTAGTTTCAGCTCACAACAAATTTGTTGAAATGTAACTTCTGTAGTGAAGTGCTGATATAGGTAAGATAATGATATATTTAATAGTAGCAGAAAGAGAAACTTTAACTAAAAAGGAATCAAAAGAAAACTCTAGTATTCAAATACCCAGGCACTTGTTTTTTGGTTTGTTTGTTTGTTTATTTGTTTTAACAAAATTGGTAGAGCCTTTCCTAATGTATAGTAAACAATCCGCTGAATCAACTTGTTAGTGAGGTCTCTTGTATCTGCAGTGTTCTGTATACCATATCCCCCAGCCTTAGTCACATGGGCATTAATCCAGTGATCCCTCTGAATTGGGCACAGAGCTAGTATTGGTGTACCACAGTGAGAAGGGTGGGCTTGGTCTCTGCCCTTAGGAAGCTTAAATATCTTCTTATTCCATCAACCATGCCAAAGGATTTCAGTTGGTAGCTGAGTATTGTTATATTTTGTTCTTACCTTGACTCCTACCCATATATTTATACATGTGGGGCACATTTACTGCTGGTGACTGAGTTCCCACTCCTGATGCCCGTGAGTAAGCCTGCATAAGAGTCACTCTGCTAGGTGCTGGGACTTCAGAGATGAAGGAATGAGATAGAGACCTTGCCCTTACCCCTCTTCAGTTGAACCCAAAGAGACCAAGAGAAATGGGGTCAGATTTAAACCCTAATGGTAGAGTCTTGTTAAGGCTTCTGCTGCCCAACCCCTACCCAGCATTCTCAACCTCTCCTTTCCTGCTTTCCTCCTCTTTGCGGTAAGCAGACTTGCGCTGTACCCAAGAGGTCTGAGGGAGGAAACAAGAATGCTGTATGGGTGGTGGTACAGGGAAAGTCTTAAAAGAACAGAGGTGAGGGATCCAAGTTCATGCTGATGCTTGGATGGGGTGGGGGGTCTCAGATCCTGAGAGAGGAGACCCTGCAAGGGAAATGCCAAGGAGGCAAACAAAAGCTTTCATTTTTCCACCTCCCAACAACCTGGCTTCTACAGAACTCCACCTTCTCTATGTAGATTAAGATTACTACTCCTTTCCTAGTATTCTAAAGGCCCCAAATCGCAGCCTATCAATTAGTCTGCATGGGACACACTGTGGTGGCACAATTGATTTGCATGGAGTAAGTTATCACACAATCAGCTGAAAGGCAGGCCCAAAGATTGTAATGCAGTTGCCTCCAGGCAGTTATCAACACTCCCTGTCAGCAACAGGGCCAGGGTACTTTTATTCCTCAAAATGATACTCTCTTGTTAAAGCCCAGTTCATTTTATAAACTACCCTGATTTAACACCTGGCCCACGAGAGCCATATACCTTGAATAAATGAAATCCAATCTCTGTGGCATGAATTATGGCCTTATGCTGAGCATCGCCATGGCAACAAATGACATCACCCCACCCCCAGCCGCAGCCCCCACACCAACCTGCACAAAACCCAGTTCCCCAAGGGTCTTTAAATGCCTAACATGAGTAGGTTCTTGGCTTACATGTGCGTTCATAAATATTACTGTTGTCAAAGGTTTGTGGTAGATGTTTGCTGTCATTTGGGGAGGTATATTCCCTTTGTGGCAATGTGGGATTTTTGTTGTTGTTGCGCATGGGGGGGAAATTCTAATGAAAATTACCGTGTGTATTTGATTAGCAACATTTGTTGATAACATATGGTCCAAAGAGGCTTCTGCAAATAAGAGCTTTAAATAGTAAACAGAGATGTGGCTGAGTTAGAGCAGATGCTCTTGGCAAACACACAGTACGAGGTTGCTTGACTGGGGAGCCCTCCCCACCCCGCACTGCCTTTCTTCCCAGATCAAAGTGTCCGTTTTCAGAGCAGTGGCACCACGCAATACATTTGCAGAAGTAATGTGCTGTGACTTCAGAGTCACTCCTGCCACCTTGAAATATGAATTGTCTGCTACTCGTGCTTCTTGCTGGATGTTAGTAATAATGTAGTGCGACCGAGTGAGTCAGCAGGTTCAAGTTGATCTCGAGGCAGCTTTTGGGTACCACATGTCTGAAGTGTGCTGTGTGTGTGCATACCTGTGTGTGCATGCGCAGAGGCTAGAGGAAGATGAGGGGTGTCCTGCTCCATGACCCTCTACCTTATTCCCCATGAGACACAATCTTACCTTGCTGGAGCTTACCACAGGTAAGCATCCATACCTGGCTCCCCAGAGAGCTGTCATATGCTTTGCTCTGCATGCTGTCTGATATCACGGACACTTAGTCACTGTACTCCAAACACAGCCATCTCCTCCAGGAGATGAAGACCCAGGTAAAGGAGGCTACTACAGGTTATCTCCTGTCTCATCTCCACAGTCCCTGAACCTACAACGTGATGGTTCCCAGCCTGCTGCTCCTCCCTTTCTAGTTAACAATCAAGAGTTTATTTGTAGTAGGTAACTTACTGTTCATGGTGCAGGAAGTAGGGTGTACTGATAATGCCACTTGCCCCCTAACATCTATCAGACCATGGGGCATTACTGCATTAGGAGTGCCTGAGAAATAAAGGCCTCTGAATTCAATAATGGGGATTTGAGATCAAAAACTCAAGAGTTTAAATCCACTATTGGAAGTGACCTGAGATCCTGGCCCAGTTATATAACCACCTCAAGTGTAACTTTCTCCATCTATAAAAGTGTGATGTAACTGGGGTGAGCTGTCAGGAGACTTAAATGAGCTGATCCATTTAAAGTTCTAAGCCAAGGGTCTTGGCAAACATAAGCCCTCTGTAATTGGTGGCTTTGTTTATCATTTTTTGCAAACTAGCTGAACAGGTAATTATGGTGTCATTGGTGATAGAATCACAGAGAAAGGACACCTTACCCGTTGGATTTTATCTACCTTGTGTGCAGATGGAGGTCAATCAGTTAACCTTCCCAACCTTGGCTTGATAAATATTATCAGCCTCTGGTCTTTCCAAATAAGAATGCAGTGGTATCTCCATTCTGGGAAGCTTTTAAAAGGAGATTTTCATCTTAGTAACCACAGTCAATTGCACAGCAGGAGAAAAAGGCAGAGAAAACACAACAAAGAGAAATAGATTCATTTATTGATGTGTGGTCCACCAAAAACAAATGTTCATGACACATTCCCCACCAGCTAATTTGTACATGTATCAAATGTAGCATTGTAGAAAACCACATTAAACATGGGCAATAAACTCAAACTTACAGATCAGTGAAGGTGAATCATTTTAATCAGTAAAGGCTACTACCAACTCTGTCCTATCAAGAAGGATTAATTCCAAGACCCTCCTACACCTCTATCCTGTGGGGGGTAGACTATGAAAATGTTACTCTGTCTTTTTCAGCTTGAGCAAGAACTTTCTCCCTTATCATAATTGGTACCTAGATGACTCCAAGCTAGGCATGACATCTATCTAGAAGCATCATGAGTTGTATTTGCATATTATCTTTTTAAAAAGCCTGTTAGCCATTCTGTGAAATGTCTACACTTATGAACCCATAGTGACAGAAGAGGGAACTGAGTCGCTTCAAGTTGATTCAGAATCCCAGGAGTCTCAAAACCAAGCTTCCCTGGAGTTACAGGGATGACTGTTTAAAGTCCTTGAGTGTATGTGATGGAATGAAGGGAGTAAGGGGCATAGCTGTGTGTAAGTAGACTGCCCTTTACTTCCTGTGAGTGTGGTAGCATGCATTACAGAATCCATGTAACTACGGGTTCACAAATGTAGACAGTTCACAGAATAGCTAGCAGGTCTTTAAAAAGATGCAACTATAACTCACAATGCTTCTAACATAGGTACCCTGCCTTGCATGGAACAGTCTGGATACCAACTATGATAAAGGAGGAACCAGAATGTTTTTCCTCCACAGGATAGAGGTGTAGGAAGAGTCCAAGAATTAAGCCTCGTTGATAAGAAGGAGCCTGCAGTCACATTCACTGAACCCAGTCATTCCTTAAGGCAGCACAGATGTTTCCTGTCAACTGTCTGGGATAGCCTACACTCACTGCACAATCATCTATTACCCCAGAGTGATTGACTTGGTGTTGGCCTCAGAGGTGTAGGGCAGGGCATCTGCAGAGGCCTTTGGCTCGGGAAGGCCCCATTTTGCTTTAGTTTTCTCCTGTGGCCATCTTGCAGTTCATGGTGACTTTGTCGTGAAAATACTTGTGAAATGAAATCCCCCCAAGGCAATGGAGCAGAGGAAGTACTGAAGAAAAGAAAAATCCCTGGTGTTTTCCCACCATTTTAAATATGTTTTAGGGGTGGGTGTGTGTGTGGGTGTGTGTGTGTGCCTATTTGTGCATATATGTATGTGTCTCTGTCAATGGATCTCTCTCTCTCTCTCTGTGTGTGTGTGTGTGTGTGTGTGTGTGTGTGTGTGTGTGTGTGCGTGTGTGTGCGTGTGTGTGTGTGTGTGTGTGTGTGTGTGTGTGTGTGTGTGTGTGTGTGTGACTTCTCCCTGAAGATCATGTAGCTAGTCTTGATTAGAATAGAATCTCTTGTTTTGCCTGCTTCACTGGGCTGGGTTACTATTTTTAAAGTCTGAGAGATAAATTGGGGCTTGTCTGTGACCTGACTACTTGGCATGAACCAAAACTCCCAGTAGGAAAGCAGTCGACTCTAATGGCCTGAATTCCAACCAGTTATTCAGCTTCTGGTCTCTGAGGCACCATGCTGCCCCCAGTCTGAGTCATTTCGAAGACCTATGAGTAAGCCAACCTTGGGGACCTTCAGGAATCCAGGCAAACTGAGTTGCTTTCTACTAAACATCCCAGGAAATCCATCCCTAAGGCCTGGGAAGGCCCAGATGCACAGGTGGTACAGGCCTGAGACCCAGCTTCAGTAAGGCTAAAGGCTTCTCCGGGCCAAAGACAACCCTGGCCACAAATGAATTCATTGCCAGACAGAGCAAATCAGTGGGAAATGTCAAAGTTAAAAGTAATAAGACAAACTGGGATCTAGTTCAGTAGTAGAATATTTTCTCAGCACGTTTGAGACCCTAGTTCAATGCCCAGTCCAGAAAAGACCAAGAACAGGAGGCAGGAATGGGAGCAGGGTGGGGGGAGGGGGGATTGAGCTTTTAGGTAGGGCATCCTTGGGTAGCAGCAGCAGTGGTCAGATGAGAGTCAGTCTCTGCTAAATACGTCAGGAAATCTCTCCAGTGAAGTGTCAGATGACACTCCAACAGTGTAGGCTACATCCCCATCCCTTGAGATTGAAGGGACCTTACTGGGATCTTGCAAAGGAACGGACTCTGTCTTGAGTTTTCTTGTATGTGAAACGTTCTCAGTTATTTAGTGGGGTTGGAATAGCCACGATTGTCTTACAGGAGCTGCTTGATAAGTATGTGCACACGATAGGCATGTGCTACTGTAACTACACATTTTCCTACCTCGGGAATGGAAAGAGAGCCAGGGTTTACTGGGATCCCATTGTGTCCCAAGCCTGCAGCTGTTACAATTACAATGACGGTGAGGTGAACTTACTTTACTTCTGAGGGACGTCATGTACTTGGATGTTAGCTCATCCCAAACCCTCCAGTTTGCATGTGACTCAGTCGGGCTATGAGCAGGGATGTTCTGGTTCTTTGCTAGGGCAGATCCTCCCATCCCAAGTCTTTAGGAAGGTGCTGGGAACCACCGCTAGAAGTTCCTGCTTGGATGTGTATGGCTTTGCCATTTTGTTGAAACCTGTCTATTTTGTTCCATCTCATACCCACCTGTGTCCTCTCCCTGAAGCTTCCTTCACACGTTATCTCCCAGACCCAGGTGCTTCCTTTCCATGACTCTGGTGATCTGCCCGTGCCTCCTAAGCTCTCTCTTCCTCTTAGTTTACTGCACAGACACTCCTTCGTGAAGTACAAAACTGAGATTAACAGTCGTGTTTCTACAGTTTTATGAAAGAAGAAACAAAAGCAGACATGAGACACAGAGTAAAATGTGAGCTGCCCTAATACCCACGAGGGCTGAAGAGGTAACTCATCATTTCAGAACACCCGTTGTTCTCGCAGAGGACCCAGGTTCGCATCCCAGAACTCACAAGGCAGCTCACAACCGTCCTTACCTCAGTTCCAGGGGATCCAACCCCCTCTTCTGGCTTCTATATATAGCACATCTGTGGTACACATGGTACATGCAGGCAAAACACTCATACACATGCAATAAAAATATATAAATCATTGTAAAGAATACCAATGATGTCCAAATAGGGCCATAGAAGCAATGCCCTGTGCCAAGTAAGAATGATGCCTTTGGTTTATACTCAACTCCAGATATGGGACAGGTGCTGTCTTTACATGAAATGCCTTAAGAGTATGTATCACAGACCTTAAGTATGTTTAGTACTAAACATAAATGATAAACCTGTTTCCTGATCAAGAAACATCTCCCATCTAGGTCTTTGTCCCTAGGAGATAATCAGAGGTAAATTCTTTAAGCACTCTCTACCCAACTTGCTTGCTATAATAGACTAATAGTTGTATAGGCTTCAATGTATTTACACAATGTAACACTCTAGTCATTAAAATCAGATTTTAACAAATGCCTGACAGTCTGGGAAACTGATTACATCATGCAAAAACAATCTGTAGATGAAAGCTGTTGTCTGTACTTATTTCCTGGGTCCTGTAAAAGAACATATATTTGATATTATTTATTCTTCCAAAAATATTTATTCCTCCTATGTATGAAGCACCCTGCTAAGTGGTAAGGGCTGCGAGATGAATGAGCAGCAGAGCCCCTGTGATCACAGAGCTGAAAGAAAGACGAGTCTCAGTCAAGCGGGGCTGAGTCAGTTAACCTCAACCAGGGGTTGGATGCCTGCTGTACTGGACAGGATGATACCTGGACCCAGCTTAGACTATGAGATCAGAAGGCATGCTCTCCCAGAAGGTGACATTTGGGCCAATCCCTGAAAACGTGTGAAGAAAGAAACACTGCCACCAGAGAAAAACGGCAGGTAACAGGAAGGCCAAAGGTGGCAAAAGCCGACGGCCCATGACGGGAGCAGGCGAGAAGGCAGCCCAGGGAAGGGTCAGGGCTGTGCCTTGGAACAGTGCTTGGAGTCGAAGGGTAAGGCAGGCTCAGTGCATATGGCGGCAGGTCCTTCCACGAAGTACTTCATTTGCAGCTACATAATGGATTGAGGCGGCTTCCCAACCTGTGACCCATGGCTGCTGAAGTCTCTCTGTAAGGCCAGGAGCTAGCCTAGACTCACAGTGCAAAATCCCATTGTCCGTGCAGCAGGCATTCCAGGGCCGAGTTGAAAGGCTGGTGAATGTGTGCTGCTGCTCGTTGAGAAGGGCGCAGCAGTGGGAAACTGACTGCAAGGCACTCTGGGAAGGCCTATGGCAGCTTCCCGAGCATCTGCCTCGTTTTCATCTCACAAGTTAATCAACACTTTCTGTTTGTTGCTCTGGCAGCTTTCGGGGGCACAGGAGTGGGTGTGACAGTCTGCGATGCCTTGGGTTAACCCTGCATTTGCTCTTTCTGGGGAGACAGAGACGAGCTACCGAGGGGCACTTGTCTGCACTGACTCGAACATTCTCTCCACAGCTGGGGCACTCAAGGCGACTTCTCTACAACCCACGCGCTGCCGGCTGTTAAAGTAAAGCTATTCACAGAGAGCACTGGTGTCCTGGCCTTGGAAGACAAGGAACTCGGGCGGGTGAGTGCCCCCTATGGCAAGGGCCACTGACAGAATGCAGCTGGGGTGTCCTTCCTGCCCCCAAGTCTTGAGGGGCCGACATTCGGGGCTACATGCTGGACTATGCTCTATTAGCTGTGAGACCTTGAGTCAGTCTTTCAACCTCCCTGAGCCACGGGGTCTCCTCCATAAACTCTGACACAAGTGTGGGTCAGAAGACAGGCTGGGGAGACTCCTCAGCCACATACTGGGGCATTATTTATAGCAAAGTCATGCAATGCCACTGACTATCTTAACGTGGAATTCATTGGCATGAAGCTACCCAACCTCCTGGCAACATTAAAACCAACATAATAAGCAACCAATCCATGTCTTAATGGTGACATTCAGAGGATAAGTAACTGAAGTGTTCTGATTACCTCAACATGGAGAACATTATGTAAATGGAAGGTTCGAGCCCTGCTGTTGGAGGCAGAACCACAAGTCTAGGTATCAGTGAACCAACTGACTGACCCATTAAACAACCTCAAGGAAAGTCCTCTTCCCTGGAAACAGGCTCGCAATGTCATGCTCTAAGATGTTACACAGCACATAGTTAGGAGTGGACAGAGTTGACTGGAAACAGATTGTTTTGTTTGTGTGTGTGTATGTGTGTGTGTGTGTGTGTGTGTGTGTGTATGTATGTATGTATGTATGTATGTATGTATGTATGTATATCCGATATCAGGAGGAGATAACAGAGTCAGGCAGGCTACAGGTTGTTCCTGTCCAGAAGACTCTCTCTCCTTACCCAGTGCTGAATGTACCCACCCCATCCATTCAGTTGCTGAGGTACAGAGAACCCAGCCACGCCAATTACCAGCCCCTGGGATGCTAACCTCAGGACACTATTAAGCTCAGCCCTTTAAGGACTTCGTAAGTGCCCCCAAGGCGGATACTAGATACTCACACGGAGCCCGCAGGGATAAAGTAACTTGTCAGAAAGGGAACGTGGACAGCTCACCAGTCATCTTCACACCGCATTGCCCCTGTGAGGAAACGAACAGAGCAGGACTCTGCTGAGGTGAGGAGGCCTGGAGATTGCTGCTCTCCACACAGATACTTGCATCTGGCTGCCTAGATGCTCATTTTTTTTCCTTCATTCCTGCTTCAGAAACTCTCTCCTCCTTAGTGCAGGTCAGCCTGCGGCCATGTTCCCTCGGGCTGGTGCCCTCTGCAGGAGGTCGCTCTGAAGGTGGCTACTGAGGGACATGGCGGCACCATCTTTTTCAGGTTCAGCAGATCATATAGTGCTCTAATGAGCCAGTTCTACCAAGCGGAGCAGAACCATCCTCTAGGATCCTTCCTTCCTTCAGTCATATTTCATTTATTCATCTATTTTATGTTTCATGTGCATCAAACTTTAAAAAATAAATGAATTGTTTTTTGTTAATATACTCTTAATAAAGAAAGTGTTCCTTCAGGTAGGAAGAGGTTGCCACCACCCAGGCCTGCCCTCACTCCCAGCTCCAGCTTCCAGTGTGTCTGTGTGGGAGGGGTTTACACATTTTCCCACACTTCTAACCAAATGAACCCTACCTAAATGAACAAGATCATGGTCTATATGATTATATATGAGTCTATTCCCTCTCTTAATAGAGCAGGCACAGTGGCAGGCCTGCTGGATCTGATTGTTAGTGCTGCACACGGGGTAAACAGAAGCGAGCTGGGGCAGAAATTGTTAACCTACAGCATGACAGGGCACAGGCGTAAGCCAGAAGCTAGAGCGTAGTGTGGGAAGTGCTCAAGCTGAGTCCTGGGAGAAAAGCATACAGTAAGGAGTGGTCCCTCTGTGCAGTGGGGACGCCTTCCTCAGGAAAGGCAAATAGATAGGTAGAGGGAGATAGGCCCAGGCCAGCGATCGGCTTGGAAAAAAGCCAGGGTATGGCAGCCCCAGCAGGCTCGCCCACTCTGCGAGAAGAAGCCCTGATGGCTGGGGTGCAGCCTCCTGGGGGTGGCTTGTAGCTGCCAGTTCACATCCTCACAGCATATATGGCTTCAGCTAAGAAGACATAGTGCTCAGTCAGCAGCCTGGGGTGCCCAGGTGAGGTAACAGGGTGCCTTTCACACATCCTGAAGGGCCCTCATCCTTCCAAGGTGCCGACGCACAGGAAGAGGGCCCTAGCCCGTCTTGAGCATGGTGGGGGCTGCAGGTGGACACTGAAGAGTGCTGGAACTCCATCTCTCCATCCACCCTGCAGAGGCCTCACTAGATAGTGATGGCAAGGGAACCAGTAGGAGGCTTTGTGGAGTGGCATTCTGAATGGATACCATATTGCCAGTGGGAACCCACCTGAGATCTCTGTGCTGGAGGGATGCTAATGAGCTCCCTGGGTACAGGATGCTCTGCTGCTCTGACTTTACCAAGCAAGCAGGAACAGAAAGAAGCAGAGGCCTTACTTTCCACTGGCCTGGCCATGCCTCGTACTGGCCCTCCCTTTGCTGCTTGCCTGCATGCTTCTCCTGACCCTCTCTCCCGCCAGACTGACACAGCCGGATGGAGAGCTCCCTTCTCTCTGTGTCCAAACAAAGGTAAAGAAACTGTTAGTTGCAAAAAATCTACTTCAGAGGCCAGTGAGATGGCTCAGAAGGCAAAGGACTTTACCACCAAGCCCGACAACCCGAGGTCAATCCTCAGAACCCACAGACTGGGAGGAGAGAACTGAATTCTGTATTTTTTCTCTGACCTATGCATACACACACACACCCCAACACACATACACACATATATCACACATTATACACACTACCTCCACACATACATACTACACGCACTATACACATACACACAACATACTACATACACACATTATACACACACATACATACATTATACATACACACACCACACACATATACACACACTACACATACCTTATACAAACAAATCCTCACACACTATGTACTCACAGATATACTGCATACACATATACCCATACTGCACACACATACACACACTATACATACATAAATACATACTACACACATTGTAGAACGCACAGTCACATAATTCACACACTCACATAATAATAAATAAATAAATATAATTTTTTAAATGTTTCAAAGAATTCTCTAGAGCTGGAAAGATGGCTCAGAGATAACACTCTCCCAGCTAGCTTCAGATTGCATTAGCAAGCTGAGTCCTGGCAAATTGCAAGGGAACGCTGGGACCATACCCTGGCCTAGTAGCACTGTGCCTTCAGTTCAAAGCCAGGTAAATGTCACAGGCAGAGAATGTGCTGTCAGTCAGGACATCAGGCATGGTGTAATGGAACTCTCCGGTGCAGCACCTGTCCCCTAAAGATACTGAGTAACACCACCATTAGTGTCACCATCACTCAGCAATCCCTGGGGCTGCTATGGGGAGGCCCTGCAGATCCCAAATCCCAGGTGCCCCATCCCTTCTGGGCTTTGGCTCTGTGTTCACTCACACGTCTTCTCAGAGTCTTTAAATCACCTGTAGGTTCCTCATATAACGAATAACCAAAACAACATAAAATTCTAGCATGCTGCTATTGGACTATCTGATCAAAACTGCTTTCCAGCAGTGGAGCATGATGGAGCCCTCGGTAGCCTCCTAGCTCTGCCTCCCCCCCCCAACCCTAAAGATTTAAGGCAGTACACCACAGCAAAGTGTGTCTGACATGCTGCCAAGAGGCATTTTTGTTAGAGTGGAGGTTGCTTGGAGCCTCCCAAAGCCCAATGAGGAGCTGGAAGAGAAAGATCCCAGTCCACTTGCTTCTGACCCCTGACGTGGCATAGACTTCTCCCCTGTCTAAGTCTCTCATTCCCCACTATTCTGTCTCCCTCTGCCCCTGCCACAGGCTTTGAGGTGTTTCTCGTAATCTGAAAGTTGTAGAAACTGGAGAAGGAAAGAGTAGCTAAGAGCTGTCTATTACAAACAGATGTTTCTTCTCGAGGGACTGACATGGTTAATGGGAGACGGGCAATGCGCTCTCTCTCTCTCTCTCTCTCTCTCTCTCTCTCTCTCTCTCTATCTCTCTCTCTCTCTCTCTCTCTCTCTCTCGTCACCCTACTACTTCTGAATCTTAGAAAAGCCTCCTTGCTTCTACAGACCTAGCCAGAGGGCGTTTTGTCTCGTAGGACGTGACCGAGTCATCTCGGCCACCCACTGTTCAGAGTAGTCTCAGCACTGGCTAAGGGTTTCGTGTCTTTACATCAAAGCATTGGATTCTAAAAGGTTTGACTGTGTGCTGCTTCTGTCTTCTGAAAAAAAATGTATGCTTTCTTCTTATAGGTTATCCTCCATCCCACCCCAAACAGCCCCAAACAATCCGAGTGGCACAAAATGACAGTCTCCAAAAACTGCCCCGATCAAGACCTCAAAATCAAACTCGCTGTCCGAATGGATAAGCCTCAAAACATGAAGCACTCTGGGTAAGTGTTTCCTTCCCAATCTGAGACGTGTGTACATTCATTTCTAGAGACAGCAATAGAAGAGAAGAGGGGAGCATACCTTGGGGACAGATCGCTCGCTTGGCATTTGTAAGACTCAGTTTTGGATCTCGAGAAGTGCAGAAATGAATTAAGCAAAACCCAAAGGGATTGGGAGAGCTGTGTGGAAGGAGCTGGGAGGTGCCTGCTAGCAGTGCTTAAAGAACATGGTGCTGACAGTTCCCATAGGCTTCTTCAGCTACAGACACTGCATCTCCATTTGTACCATCAAGAGATTAACTCCCCACCCCTCCCGGCAGACTCCCCCAAAGCAGTTAAACTCTGGACACAGCATGCTGGAGTTTGTGCTTGGAGAGGTCTTATGGGTTCTGTGCTCCTGCCAGAGGCCTCCAGGAGTGCCTCCCTCTCACCTGTGTGAATGGCCACCTTCATGAGATTTAAGCAAATGATGGGTCAGAAGTGATGTCAGGTTCACTGAGGTAATAACTCCCCAAAATGGGGTATGTGGAGCCTTCATTCTGTGAAAGTTTTTAGGAATGGCCAGTGAATGACTTTAGACAGAACAAAAATAATAGGGAAATGTGGTCTTACTTTACAGAATAAAGCATTGTTTTTGTTCTGTCTTGTTTTTTAATCAAGAGGGTTGTTAATAATTAGTTTTCTGTGGAGCCACTGCCTGCTAATTTATCTTTTAAGGTGTGATCCTTTGCAGAGGATCAGGACAGTAAAATTATGAAGGCATACGCTAGACAGCAAAAGAAACTGGGCTCTTTGTCAAATGCTTGTAGGTGCCATTTGACTGGTTGTCATTCCCCATGACCTTCAAGTGACTGGGAAACGTTCTTCCACTCCCTTGAAAACTCAAGATTGCATCCATGGCCAAGTCTGTGGAAGTAAGAAGCGCTGTGCCAAGTGATAGCCAGCCATGGGGGCCAGTTGAAAAGAAGCCTGCAAGAAGTTCAAAGTAACAACCAGGCCAGGAAGTGGACATCCTTGCAAAATAGCGGAGCCCACATCATGTGGTCAGTGGCTGGCTATGATGGCTTTCAAAGGCTGCTCACAAGCTGGACGCCACCTGTGCCTTAGGCTTGTAGAAGTTACACATCATATTGTTGAAACTGGGCTATTCCTGAAGCCAGAGGTGGGGTTGAAGTGGGAGAAACCTGTGAGGAAGGATACCAGCTACTTAACACTTAATCCATACTCAGCCATCACTCGTGAGTTCAGCCAGGTTTGCTTATTTCACTTGGTATCTTATCAGATAGCTGTGGCACAAGTTCAAAGTCAGCCTGGGCTGAGGGCTCAAACTATGTCAAAAAAGTTGTATTGAGGAAGTGGCCCTGTCAATACAGTGCTTGTTATGCAAGCATGATCACATCTTAAAAGATAATCTGGCAGTCTGAGTGCTCTACAGAAACCATTACATGCAGTAACACCAGTCTGTAACCCCAGCATTGGACAAGCAGAGGCAGGAGGTTTCCTGGAGCTTACTGGTCAACTAGTCTATCAGTTGGGTGAGCTCCAAGTTCAATGTGAAAACATGTCTCAAAAAAATAAGGTAGAGAATGATTGATGAAGATGCCTCTTGCAAACACACACACACACACACCCACATAAACACACACTCACATAAACACACACTCACACACACTCATACACACTCACACACATTCACACACACTCTCATATACACACACACTCACATAAACACACACTCACACACACTCATACACACAGTCACACACATTCACACACACTCATACACACTCACACACTCACACACTCACATACATACACACTCACATACATACACACTCACATACATACACACTCACATACATACACACTCACACACACACTCACACACACTCACACACACTCATACACACACTCACACACATTCACACACACTCACACACACACACACTCACACACACACACACACACACACACACACACTCACACACACTCACACACACACACACACACACACACACACACACACACACACACACACACACAACACACACACACACACACACACACACTCCCACACACACTCACACACACACACTCACACTCACACACACTCACACACACACACACACACACACACACAGAGGTAGTGCCTGCACATAAGCACACACGTGTGTCAACACAAACATACCACAGGTATACACAGGGCCATGTCTCTGAGGTCAGTTTTTCCTTCTCCCTATCACACTCCTGGTACATTTTTAAGAAATATAAAGAATATTTTTTCCAATATCCCTTCTCCCTCCAAGCTACATAGTCTTGGTTTCTAGGTAAAAAGAGTTGAGGATTATCAGGTTCCGTAGTATTTGAGAAAATATCCTCCATTTTTTAGCACAACATTGATTCAGAAACAGTAAATACATATTTATTACAGGAAGCAGAGTCTGAGGAAGCAGGATGAAGGACAGGAAGCTGACCAGAGGAAGTAAGCAAACAGAAGCACCATCCTCACATGACCTTTATAAAGTCCTTGGCAGAGTTAGTGCCTCAGCCTACAGGCCAGGCTTCTTCAAACCCCTCTCTAACCACGCTGTCAGTCACACCCAAGCAGACACTCAACACAGTGTTGTTCTTTGCATTGGACAAAGCCCAGTTTCTCACATTCTCCTCATGGGCTCTGTAGAGAGAGCTCTACATGATTTCCACTCAGGAACTTATCTGTGGACTCGAAGGTGAGTGTGTTAACGTATTGTAGGCTACCTTCACAGTATGAATGATAGAGGAGATACTTAGCTCATATCCATCGAGTTCCCCAATGATTGGCGCACTAGGCTGCCATTCAAAAATTACTCCCTGCCAAGAAATATACCAAGGGAGTCTAGAACAGCCTCAAAGCGTGAACAAAAGATCCACTGACATTAAGTCAGAACCAACGTGGCCCAAACTGGAGCAAATGGAAGTTTGCTTCATAAGGATTGATTCAGGAAAAGTAAAAGCATCTCTGTTGGGAGCTGGGGGAAATGTCCCATTTTATAAAGTACTTGCCGTGCAGGGACAAGGACTGAGTTCATTACCAATATCCACATAACCAGGCTTGGTGGGATGACACACTGTGGTCATCTCAGTACTGCGGTGGTAGAGACTGCAGGGTTCAGGTAACTTGCAGCCTCCTTGGTGAGCTGCAGGCCACTGAGGAGAACTTGTTTTAAATTTAAAAAAAAAAAAAAGACACCTGACAAATGATATCCAAGGGTAATATCTGAACTCCAGAGGCCCACACACCTCATGCACATGCACACAGATACACATGAACACACACCCAATGTTCACAGACCTTTTTTTCCCATTTAAACACAAGGAGTAGGGGGATTAAGCATGGGGAAGTCAGAGTAAAGTCACAGCTTAAACACTGGGGAAAAGAGCCTTGAAGGTGCACAGCTGAGACTTACTGAGACTTTAGCATGTGAACAGAAAGTCAGAAGTCTTGGGAAATCTCCTTGGTTAGATGCTGTGGTTTTGGGAATGAGCCCCTGGGCCATCCAGAATAACTCTAAGAGGTCGTTTCTAAAAGGCAGGGAGTTCAAACCAGCACTGCTTGTTTTGGTTTTGAGCATTAGCATCGGGGAGTGTGTGAGAATTGTGTCCTCCAGGTAGCTTTTGGCTTCTCATCAGCCTTCCACCCCTCCACAAGTGGAAGTCCAAGGGCAGGAATGCTTCACATCTCTCTCCCAGTTTTATCTCTAAAGCAGCCCTATGGGAAGTAGAAGGTACCACTGTTCCAGCTTAACAGCTTAACTCCTTCAGCCAGGAGTTCAGACCCACAGCCCTAAAGTCAGGCTGGATGTCTCTCTCACCCGTTCTTCCTGTGAACACAGTCCACCATCAAATCTCTTCTACTCTGTTTCCAAGCTGCATTCTGACTCCAGCTCCTCGTCCCCACTCATCCCCTCTGCTGCACTCCCAGCCTTCCTCACTTTTCTGCTTCTCTCGTTACTCTTGCCTCTTAACCTCTCGCTCCTTCTTTGCCTCCCTGGAGCGTATTCCACACTCTGAATTTTTCTTTTTAAACTTGGTCCTGTCACTCAAGTGCTAGAAAACATCCAGGGAACCTCCATTTCACTCAGAGCTATGGCCCTGCTGTTGCTAAGGCAACCTCACTGCACTGCCTTGAGTACTGCTGCAGCCACATTGGCCTCCAGTATTGGGTGCTAGAGAAGTGCAGGCTACCTCAGGGCCTTTGTGCCTTCCTGCCCACCCAGCTCACTTGGAATGTTCCCTGTGCCTTGAGGGAAAGCCTTCCTTCACTCTCTTCGGTATCTAAACGCTCCTGCCTCCTCCTCCTCTTCCCCTCTCCTGCTTCCATTCTGCCTGATATAGTACATGGGTTTCCTATTGATCTGTTTACGTCATGTCTTCCCTTCTAGAAAGGAGGTCAGTTCCTTTCCAAATGGCTACTTCAGTCACCGTACATAGCACAGGACATAAATTTTATAAACGCCTCATGTATTGTTTGGAATCCCATTGTACAGACAAAGAAACCGAGGTTCATCGTGGTGAAAATCCTTCTGAGTCCAAGTACGCATTGAAGCTGGGCTTAGACTCTTCTTCAGTTAAGCCCCAACTACAGACCTGAACCTTGGCTAACTCCACATGGCCCAGCTCAGAATTTACCCAAGGAGTCACTGAGGACACCAGGGATAACCCCCAGCATCTCCACCCCTCTTCTGCATTAGCAAGGAGTATGGGGTTTAAAGCCAATCATTAAGATTGCCCCTTTCCCTTTTCATTTTCTTGTTTGGACCAGCACAGCCCTCTTGTTCTTTGGTTCCACCAAAGCCCTTTGCGACCCACAGGTCCCCAAGGCACAGTCTGTTCACCACACTCCCAGGACGGGTCGATGGAGGGCTCATAGCTCTCTGTCCTTTGCTCTGTTTTAAGGACCCCTGCATTCATACCTTATGTCAGTTAGGTTGGGATGTTTGATACTGCTCAGGTGTTCTGTAGCATAACTGTGCTCTCCTCTCTGTCTGTCTGTCTCTGTCTTTCTGTCTCTTTGTGTGTCTATCTCTCTGACTGTCTCTCTGTCTCTCTCCCTATTTCTCTATCTTTCTGTCTTTCTGTCTCTCTGTGTCTGTCTCTGTCTATCTCTCTCTCTCTCTCTCTCTCTCTCTCTCTCTCTCTCTCTCTCTCTCTGCCAATATTTTTGCCTTGAGATTTACTTTCTATGACAGTAATGTGGAACTGCGACACCTAAAAGAGGATGGCTATTGGCAAGGTACACACTTTTGTAGCATTCTATTTTTAACTTACACAAACCTCTTATCTTAGCACTCAGGAGTCTAAGGCAGAAAAATACAAATCTCTAGGCTAGACTGGACTATAAAATGAAACCCTGTCTCTAAAACATTAAGTAAGTATGAACTGCTCTTCTTGTTGACAACACAGAATTAGGTCTGGCTGTTCTAACCTTTAGAAATGTTAGCCTATTTATACTTAATATGATAACAGGTGTGGCAAATATGACATTTTGCTAGTTATTGCTTTCAAAAATGTATGTGTATGAGATGAAGAAAAAGAGAGGGGAGAGAGAGGAGGAGGGGGAATGGAGAGAGAGAGATACAGAGACAGAGAGAGACAGAGGCAGAGGACAAGTGTATGTGCTACAATATGCATGTGTAAGTCAGTGGGTAACTTTGGGGAGTTGGTTCTCTCCTTTCGCCCTGGCATCTGAGGATGAAACCCAGGTCCTCAGTCTTGTACAGCACAGGTCTGGATGGCTGGGCCCTCACTTGTTATCTTGCTTTGTCCTTCTTTTGTTACATCAGGTCTTTGTGTCCTTGTTATCTCGTGGGGATTTTTGTTGTTGTTTTGTTTTGCTTTGTTCTTGTTTTGTTGCCTCTTTTTGGGTTACCTGAACGTTGAGGGCTGCATTCTACTTTCTTTATTACACATTTTCTCTTAATAAGATGAGATGGCCAAGGGCAGTTGTAGGCACTGAGTGCTAGCTACGCTACAGGAAGGCGCCTAGCCTCTCTGTGTTTCCCTTCGCTCATATCAAATAGAGGTAACAGTCCTGGTATCGTGGAAGTACTGTGAAGTTTAAAAGATTTACTGCATGTAGAACATTTGTATAGGACAAATTTTGAAATGTGGCACAAGCTTTGACTACACAAAAGAATGGGTGATGGTGATGATGATGGTGATGGCGATGGTGATGGTGATGGTGGGGGTGATGGTGATGGTGATGGTGTGGGGGTGATGGTGATGTGATGGTGATGGTGGGGGTGATGGTGATGGTGATGGTGATGGCGATGGTGATGGTGGGGGTGATGGTGATGGTGATGGTGATGGTGATGGTGGGGGTGATGGTGATGTGGGGGTGATGGTGATGGTGATGGTGATGGTGATGGTGATGGTGATGGTGATGGTGATGGTGATGGTGATGGTGATGATGGGGGCCATACCTGCTGCCTGCTTTCATTCCTTTCAGATGGGAGTTGTTTTTTTTTTTTTGGTTTTGCTTCTGATGCAGGGTCTCACTATGTAGCCCTGGCTGACATGGAACTCACTGCATAGACCAGGCTCGCCTTGGCTCACAAAGATCCACTCCTCAGACCTTTTCCCAGCACACACCTTCCCCCTGAACACTTTCAAGCCTTTCTCCTGTTCTCATTCAGTCTGCAGGGCGAGTGCCCAGGAGGGCTATTCTTTCTTTTCTTTTCTAAGAAGGAATTGCCTTCTGACCAAAAGAAATCAGTTCAAGAGAATTGCTGTTCAACCTGGTGACTGTGGTTAAAAGTACATCACTACACCTGAAAAATCACTAGGAGAGTGGGCTTTAAGCATTCTCATCATTTAAAAAAAGCCAAGACTATATAAAGTGATAAGCTAATTAATTCAATTAACCATTGCATTCATACACACACACACACACCAACCTTCTGTATACCATAAATATATATAATTTTGTCAATTAATAAATAAGTTTAAATGCTATTTTAAAAATCATAAAATAGTTGTAAAGGCCATCCAAGAAAAACGCCCTGCCTTACAGCCTCTTTGGATGCACAGACACCCAAGAAAGCAAGGGCCCCAGCCCTTCCCTCTTTATGCCTAGACCAAAGTGGCACCAACACCACCCTCAGGGATCCTCAAAATGTAGTGTTACTCAGTCCCTCAACCACCCTTCCCACACAAGAAACCCAGAGGCTGGGGATTCTGTAAAATGCCATTTTTCTGCACTTGGTGCCCATGACTAGGTGACTTGGAAGAAAATACACAATAAACCATTTACACTCTTAAACACCGTGAGCCCCTGCCACGTGCGAGTTTGGTAATAAATGCTCTTTAGTGAACAGAGCTAGTTCCTAGCACATACTAAAATCACAGTGCTGAGAGAGAGCAAAGGCTGTACACACACATACACATACACACACCGAAAGACACATAGACAAACACGTACACACAGAGACGCACAGACACAGACAGACAGACAGACAGACACAGAGACATACAGACATACACAGAGACTCACAGAAACAGACACACACAGGCAAACACACACACACACATACACATTCACCAGTTGCAGGCATTGCCACCCTGCCTCCCTCCCACAGAGTCCTAGGACAGAGGGACACTGAGGCCAGGGGATCATACATGACACGTCTAGTTTGAGGGATTCTGGAAATGCTGTGCAGACCAAATACACCACCTGCTTCTGTTTGGGGTTTGCTAGTCCTAGTTCTGGCCTTCCCTGTAACACAGAAACCCTCGACAGGAATATCAATATCCCACTCAGAAGGTTTCATAAAATGTGACAAGGAGGTCATGATTGAAAACATAGCCAGAGTTCCAACACCAGATGGGTCACCTCACTATTTCTTCCTGAGCAGATAGGTACCCAAAAACTAACTGTAAATTTAAATCAGTCCTGTTCACCCCTGAGCTTACTGTTGATAGTCATGGTGAGGGGCATAAGAACAATACCACCTCACATTTGCCAGACACTACCTACCCCTGCCATGCTATGCACTGGGGGTGTGTCTCTGCAGTCCCAGGAGGTTATCCCCATGTTGCAAGGCAGGAGACTAACTTAAGAAGAGTTGGTGACTACCCCAGAATCCCCTCTTAGGTGTCACCTTCCACCCCAGACATAAGCACTGGACTGTGCTTCCGTTCAGTGCACCTTGGACAGCTAACTTATCGGATGGTCAGCCCAGGCTTCCAGACAGCCAGAAGAAAGCCCTGGAACACTAATGCTGCCACACTGAGCAGTGTGCTGGGAGTGGGGCTCGAAGCGGGAAGCCACCTGTGTGTCTGTAGTCTCATGGCGTCCATCTGCTCCAGGTACTGTGCATTCTGTTCCGGGAGGAAGCGATGCGGGGCTCACTAGACAGACACGGTGCCTCGCAGCCCTCGGAGCCTCTCAGTTTTGACACCTTCTGGCATGTGCTACATTAGCAATCCATTCTGAGGAAAGCCTCGGAGGGAGAGCCCCACCCTTACACAAACCAACTGATACTTTCCCAAGGAGAATTGTGAATTTCCTCTGATCCCACCAGCTTTTCACTCTCAGATGCCTTCTAACAGAAACCCCTCTCTGGTTAGAAAAGCAACTCATGGGGGATTGTTTCCTCACCTTTTAAATGTAAATAAATGTATTTAACTGACATGTAAAATCAAAAATGCATGCACAGTTATGGGATACCACCAAGTTACTCTCCAGTACATATAAACACTGTGTAGTATGTGCGTGCGTGCGTGCGTGCGTGCGTGCGTGCGTGCGTGAAGGGGGATGTTGGCGTATATGTATGCAGAGGTCAGAGGTTAGCCTCAGGTGTCATTCCTCTAGAGCTGTCTACCTCACTTTAATTTTAAGACAGGATCTGTCATTGATTATTCTAGAGCTTACCCTTATGTTGGGCTGGCTACCCAGCAAGCCCCAAGCTCCTGTGTATCTATCTCTGTCTCCCCAGTGCTGGGGTTACACTCACAGGCCACCAAACCCGCTTTTGTGTGTAGTTCCAGGGGAAGCAAACCCAGGTCCTCATGCTTGTCTGGCAGGCGCCTTAACATCCCTCAGGCCCACACTGTGTAAGTGACGTCAGGATAAAATACCCAGTACCTGCAGCATGGATCGTTTTCCCATGGTAAAACCATTTACATGTGTTTGCTCTCACTGTTTGGAGTGCATGGTACACAATGATGGCTTCCCGTGCTATTACCATGCAGTGCCTATCAGTACCTCTCATCCCTCCCCTCTGGAGTTCCTCACTACATCTCCCCAGCCCTGCTATATTCTAAATCTTTATTGACCCTAGATGGGGAGGCACACCCTAGAAGGGTACAGGGGAAAGATGTTCTACAGTGAAGTGACTCTAGTTTAAATCTAGCTCATGCCACTCAGTGGTGGTGCAAACTCCATGCAGAATGGTTCCTTATTCAAGGTCTCAATTCCTCTCCGGGTTTATAATAAATCCATGCCAAGTGCCTAGAGGAAGGCAGGGTTAACCATTCAAAGCCAATCCTGTTGTGGATTCTGGTGAACGTCTACTTAAGTTCTCTACAAAAAACTATAACTCTCTTGCTACATACAGTAGCTGGGTGCCTTGCTAGATAGGCTTGTAGGCGTGGTCAGAACAAGATGACAGGGGTTTGAACCTGCCACACACAATTTCAGAAAAGAGGAGAGTTACAACCTTAGCCTCTATCTCGAACTATTGTGTGTCTTGTGTACGTCAGTCCAATGATGGTCCTAATTTCTGAGGAATCATTCTTTGGACACAGTGATGCTCTGTGAGAAGGATCACACTTGGTGGGCACCTATTGTTTATTTATTTGTTGTCCTAGTTTCTTTCTTAAAGCTTTGATGCAGTATCCTGACCAGAGCAACTTAGGAGAGACAGGGTATTGCCGGCTTACAGTTCCAAAGGGATTCAGGTTCTCATGAGGGGATGAATAACAGCGGGAGGGGAGGCTTGCTGCTCACATCGCATCTAAACTTAGAAAGCAGAGAGTGAACAAGAAATTGGGCCAGGCATCAAGGCCTACACCCCATGATCCAGTTCCTCCAGCGAGACTCCCCTCCTGAACATCCCACAGCCTTGCCAAATCTCCAACCGGGAACCTAGCGTTGAAACATATGAGCTGTGTGGGGAACATTTCACATCCAAGTCACATTTGTTTGTCTGTGTGCTTGCTTCCTTCTACATGCGTTTGTTGTTTGTTTACTTGTTTGTTTCTTGTGGTACTGGAGCTGACATCCTGGACTTTGCATATGCACAACTGAGCTCCTCCACGACTGAGCTCCATCCCCAGCCAGTGTCAAGACACATTTTTTAGACTTCAGCAGCCTTGTCTAACAGAATCCTTCCAGCAGCAAAACATCAAAATTGAAGCCAGTTGCCCCGCCTGTCTGGATGATTGACAGAACAAGAATCAGAAGACTAAATGTCACTTCTCCCAAGCCCTGACTGAGCCTCTCTCTTATGTCCATAAATTCCATGAATATATTGATACATGATTTCGTCACATAGTGAGAGTGCTGACAGGGTCAGCCGAGTGATCTACACCACACGACTGACGGAGGTGACATCAGCTATAACGTGGGCCCACCACGCTTCCAGCGCTCTGGCCACCACTCTGCCTGAGTTGTGCTCCGGCCACCATCTCTTCCTCGCACACTGGCTCACTCCCTCTCTATGTGCACACCTTCTCCACCAGCAGCTCGTGTGCACATCTTAGATAGGACCTTTGCCTAAGCACCCTGCCTAAGGACTCCCAGCCCTTATTTATAGGGAGAAGCTCGTAGGCTGATTTACCCTTTTAGAAAACCCCATGGCTTCTGTGTAATGTCTGAAGCAGAGGTCAAGAGGAGGGAGAGCAGATAGAAGCTCCATCATGGACCAAAATGTTAGTCTTTGCCTGATGGACTAAGCCTGCCCCAAGTGTATTCATAAAATGGGCAATATGTAGGATCATTTCAGTGTTCCACACAAGCATGGATTAGTATGTATTCTAGTGCGTTCTGTATAATGAGTATATCAAACCCATGACTTCATTCATGATGCCACAGACAATTAAAAGAAAACATCAAGTGAATCATAAAGTCAAGTATCGATGTGGAATGCACCATGAACTTTGAGAGGAGAGAGGCTAGGGCCCGGGTCTTCCTCTCACACTGTTTGGGTGTGTTGGAGCCTCTTGGTGGATGAGGGACAGGATTCCTGGTGAGTGAGGTAAACAGAACCATTACTCGGGCGCTGATACAGCTCTGGTTTTCCTTTTCCTTACAGGTACTTATGGACCATTGGTAAGAATGTGTGGAAGAGGTGGAAGAAAAGGTTCTTTGTGTTGGTGCAGGTAACGTTTCAACTCTGTCATCCGTCTCAAGAGCTGTGTGTATTACAGATGCGGCAGGGTGAATGCAGACTTTTTTTTTAATCTTTATTAACTTGAGTATTTCTTATTTATATTTCGATTGTTATTCCCCTTCCCGGTTTCTGGGCCAACATCCCCCTAACCCCCCCCCCCTTCTATATGGGGTCCCCCTCCCCATCCTCCCCCCTTTACCACCCTCCCCCAACAGTCTAGTTCACTGGGGGTTCAGTCTTGGCAGGACCCAGGGCTTCCCCTTCCACTGGTGCTCTTACTAGGATATTCATTGCTACCTATGAGGTCAGAGCCCAGGGTCAGTCCATGTATAGTCTCTGGGTAGTGGCTTAGTCCCTGGAAGCTCTGGTTGGTTGGCATTGTTGTACATATGGGGTCTCGAGCCCCTTCAAGCTCTTCCAGACCTTTCTCTGATTCCTTCAACGGGGGTCCCGTTCTCAGTTCAGTGGTTTGCTGCTGGCATTCGCCTATGTATTTGCTGTATTCTGGGTGTGTCTCTCAGGAGAGATCTACATGCATACTTTTGACCTGAGTTACGGCACATGGAGACCACAAAGCCCCGAGCACTGAGCTCCATGAGGTTTTCCAGATTATAAACCCATGGAACCACACAGAGGGTCCCCCCCATACCTGTAAAAACGTCCCTCTTTAATGGACTTCTGGATTTTGCCAGCTTGACTATTGCTGCCAGTACCACAAAGAACACCTGTAAGATATGCAGACCTATACACAGAAGCAGACTCACACAGAGAGACCAATAATGTGCTGCTAATGTCTAAAATAATATCTTCCCTCTCCCAGATGAATCTAAAATCCTCCCCAGAGCCTTGTAGTAAACATCTTTACAAACCTTCCCTGACCCCTTTTGCTTTTAGTTTTTTTTTTTTTTTTTTGGTTTGTGCTTCAAACTTTTTCAGTTTGCCAATAAATTTGTCCTTAACTCTAACCACTAGGGCACAGAAGCCATGACTCAATCTTCAAAAGTAAGGCACCTTGTAATTGTGCTTCTTGAGTTATTTCACTTCTGTTTGGAGCCATGCCTGCATTGACTCTCACTGTTAGGCAGCTCCCTCTCAGTTATAAGTGACCGTAGAAGTTTCTGGCAACACTATATTGTCAGGACTCAAGTATGCCCTCGAAGCCTTTGTGCTGCTTCGGGGCTAGCTGCGTTCCAATCCATCCATTGTACTCCTGTGTTACCCATGCCACACTCACACACGTCCCCAGTGTCCACAGAAGCCGTTAGCAACTGTTTGCTGGAAGGAAGATAAAGGGAGAGAGGAGCCGTTCTGGGCAATGCCAGCTGGTTCTGAGGAAGTCAGATCCTGTGGTCTAGGAAGTAGCTGATGACGTCTTCCTAGAAAGTAAGCTAGTATTCTCTCGCCAGGACATGGAGTCTCTCTGCATTCTGAGTACCTAGGAGTGCTTCACTCAACATGTGACTTTTTTCTGAGAGTCGATGAAAATGAAAGGGTGTTTAGAAGCAGCTGATCTCAGGCTAAGGAGAAGACTCAAATCAGGATTTTGCCATACAAACGTTTGATTCCTAGAACTCATATAAAAAATATATAGTTTACACTGCTGTAAATCCCAGTGACAAGGAAGCAGAGATGGGAAGTTCTCTGGGGCTCACTGGACAGCCACGTTGAATGAACTGGCCCTCTTCCGTTTCAGTAAGGGACCTTGACTCCAAAACCAAAATGGAGAGTATGCACATGTGAATGTAATGCACATCTGTACACACGTGCGTGCACGCACACTCATATGAGTAGCTGACTTCTCTCTTTAGAAAAAGAAGCGTTAGGGAAAGAGACTGGGTGGGCAGGGTGGGCGGAGATTTTCAGAAAATGTCAGAGAAGCTGTGTCTGCCCGCTCTGTACTGAACCCAAAAGAAGAGAATAGCCGTTCTGTGCTGTGCAGTTGGAACACGGGTGTTTGGGGGCCTCACACACAGACTTCCTTTAAGAGGAGATAAGAATCACACCATGGCTTTAAAAAAAAAGTTGTGTGCTGACTTTAGAGAAACCTAAAAGGTCACAGGCTGTCGGAGGCTCTATGGGATTCCTGGAGAGCAGGAGAGATGCATTTCGGGATGCCAAGAGGCTTCTCATGAGGATGGGGTGCTCTCTGCCTTTTACGGTAGCACTCCCACTCACTAATCAAGTCTCTGCCTCAGCGATATCAGACCTTTCATCCCTTACCAGTCTAAACAGCCTCTGGAGGTAGCGTGTCAGTTCCTTTATCAGAGTGATGGGGGAGCCAGCACAAAGCCTCTAGTGTCCTGTCTTGGTCTCATGACGTTGACTACAGACTACATGCATGGCTTCCTATTCATGGAACTAAGGATCAAAGAAACTAACTGGGTAATTATATGCAAATATACACCAAGGCCGCCTCAGTCATGGTCCCTGAAATACATGCATGCCCTATAAGTTTAGATGCAGCCTGTAACCCAGAGATGACAAGGGGCTTTGGTTTCCTGACTCAGGGAGTTCCTTGGGACTCACTGTCAGTCTGTGGGAGTGTGGTAAGGACCAGATAGGACTTCATCGCTACCTCTGCCCACACTGCGGGCAAGCCATTGGTAACCAGAAAGATTCCATTTCTACAGAGCTCCATTCAGGATTCAAAATCCCTGACCTGGGTGTACAAGTGCAGAGTCAAAGGGAAACTTGCGCCCATCCCAGATCACAAAGTCTCATCTCTTTTCCATTTATATCTTAAAGTTGTTTAGTTGTTTTTCTTGGAACTGGGAACATAGCTTAGTTGGTACAGTCGGGCTCTAACATGCATGAAGCTTTGGGGTCTCTCCCCAGCACATCATCAACATGCTTCTGTAAGGAGTGCCTGAGAGGTGGAGGCCAACGGATCAGGAGTTAAAGGTCATCCCTGCCTGAGTAGCAAGTTCAAGGCCGACCTTGAACCTTGAGATCCTGTCTCAAAAAGTGTCTCGTTATTCTCCAATATGAAAAGTATTTCTGGTTTTAAAAAGGGAGGTGTTTGGTTTCTCCCTTCTTCAAAGTATTTCATCCCAAATGTCAGTACTGCCAAATTATATTTTTAATTTCCCCTAAATTGATAATAATAGCATATTTCTGTGGTCCTGTAGAGTTCACAAAGTGCTTGCAAATAATAGCATATTTCTGTGGTCCTGTAGAGTTCACAAAGTGCTTGCAAATCCAGTCTTTGCAGATATCTATGCTACAGTGAGTATAAGTTTTCTCCAAATTTAACACTGGGGGAAACTGAGGCTCAACGTACTTACGTGACATGTTCAAAAATGATGGCTAACGGAGCAAGAGTGATTGTGCAGTGGTCTTCAGAAGACACGGGTTCAATTCCCAGCACCCACCTGGTGCTTCACACCCAGTTATAACTCCAGCTCCAAGGATCTGACACTCTCCTCTGACCTCCACAGCCATGTGGTTCACAGACGTACATGCACATAAAGCATCCGTATACATAAATAAAATTAATTTAAAAATTGAAGATGGTGACTGATGAGCGGCTAGCTATGAAGCATAGCACAGGTCATCAGGCTGCCATCTGCCTCATCCAACTGAACACCTAGGCAGGTCTGGTGCCCAGAGAGATTTATGCACCCAAAAGGTCCTAGAGCCTACTTAACCCATACTCTCTGTTTCTGGTTTCCTACAGACACCATGATTAAAATCTCTCATTATTTCAGCTTTCAGATACTACAGCTGAATACGATAGACGGCATTGAATAATATAAAATAACTTGTCTAGCAGTATTTTAGCAACCCATCAAGACTCACTACCATTTCAAAACTGAATGGTTTACAATTGTACGGATGTGTTTCCACAGAGTTCTGCGGAAGAGTGTACACAGAGTTACATTCCAGTTGCAAATGACAGGAAACAAGCCAAACTGGCTTTCTAGAGATTACCTTCTTCTCTTCTGCTTCTTTTGTTTGATTGGTTGGTTAGGTTTTATTAGATAGACACTCTCTCTCTCTCTCTATATATATATATATATATATATATATATATATATGTGTGTGTGTGTGTGTGTGTGTGTGTGTGTGTATAAACACAGGCTCTCACTGATTATACATACACACAGATATATAGATATAGATAAAGATAAAGATATAGATTCGGGTGGTCTTCCTGCTTCTGCTCCTTGAGTGCTGGGATTAAGGCTGTGCACCACCACACCCAACATCTTGATCTGGTTTGCTTTGTCTTATACTTTTGGTTTTCAGTTATGGGGATCCGATGAAGGTCCTGGATCTAAGCCTGTACTATCATACTCTAACTGAGCACTCGTACTTCAGCCATCTCAACTAAGACTCTGATTCACTCGCCTGATTTCAAAGAAGTTACCTATTTGGTATTTTCCCTGACCCAGTACACACACAGATGCTAATGTTGGCAATGGCTGCCCACTCCCTTATAAGCCCCTTCCTACTTTAAAAGCAGCAGAAAATGAGCCAAATGGCAAAAGTCTGGTCACCTGTAAAATAAAACTTTGATCGGAGCCTCAGGAATTCCAGGAGCCCATTCTCAATCGTACCCAGGGCACCATTGCTAAAGTTCTCCTTGACGTAAGATGAGACCCTGCAGGTCCCGCACCTGTCAATCGGGACCATTAAATCTCTACTCTGTGCTGCTTCGACTCTGACTTCAAAACTCACCTCCTTGGTTCTGCCAGGATCATGATTACAACAACATTCCCTGGCTCCTTAACTTTCCATTCAAATAAATCCAAAGCCACATGTAGCCCAGTGGAGAACGCTCACCTAGAATGTGTGAGAACCTGAGTCCAGTCCCAGAATTTCTCAAAATGGACGCAATTTGCAGTTTAGGGAGAAACCTGCATTTCACTGGGAATAGCTTTCTCTTAGTAAAATATGGCATCTTTAAACATTCTAAGTTCCCAAATCTTTGTTAGCTCCTTGGTGACCTCCAAGCGTTCTGAGAAACCTGAGATGCATCTAAAACTTCGGATAATAGTCCAAAGGATATTCTTCCCTCTTTTGAATTCTAAAGTAAATTGTCAAATCTTAAAGGAAAAACACTCCCAGTGAGCCAACTCAGGTTTGTGTTGTTGTTGTTGTTGTTGTTGTTACTGCTGCTGCTGCTGCTGCTGCTGCTGCTGCTTTGGTTTGGGGTTTTTTGTTGGGGGCAGTGGTTGTTTTATTTTGGTTTGCTTTGTTTTTTTTTTTTTTTTTTTTTTTACCAAGTCACACAGCCTCTCAGCCTGCAGGGTATGTCATCAGTACGTCCAGCAGAGGGCAGCAGCAGACAGCACTGGGAGAGAGAGAGAGCCACTAAAACAGGAAAGAAAAAAGTAAAGGGTTCAGGAGTAGTAGACGCCTGCATCTTGAAAATCCCACGCTTTTGCTGTGGTATTTACCTGAACCTCAAGTGCATATTGGCGCCTTGCTGGCCAACCTCACTGACAAACTCTACCCTGGTTCCTGTTGCCAGCTGAAAGCACTGATCTAAGTCACTCTAGGAGAGATCTAGCTGCATCTCCTGTCATTGTTTCATGCTGAGGGCATCATGGAGAATTTGTTGTGGGTAGGACGAGCCACAGGTTGGAATGGGCTGATACTGTACATGGAGAGACTGTAAATTGTGGAGAAGGATGTCATGGATTATGTCCCCCGTGTGTCAGACTCCTTTAGCAAATGCTCATTATTATTTGACCAGGTTTGCTTATAGGACTCTAAACAGAACAAAAGTGCTCCTTCAAAGGACTGGTCTCCTACATGGAAGTCCTCCTATGAGTCACATGATGGGACCAGATAGGCAGGGACTACTTAGTTACACATGGATAGAGTGATTACTGTATGGGCTTTACACATGATGTGGGAATATCAGTAACTACCCAGTAACACGAAGATACACAGGGATGAGGGGGAGGAGGAGGAGTAAGGGAAAGAAGGGAGCACAACACAGACAAGAACTTTGAGGCTGAAAGATGACGGTTTGCTGGGCCTGTCTGTATAGGAACCCAGCTTCGACGGCCAACCCCATTTGCACTCAGGCATCTGTTGTAGGAATCGGGGTGCTCTGCCTGCTATAAGAAATTAGTTCATGTTCCCTTAGGAATGTTCTCCTTCTGGTCTAGCCTAGGAGACAGTGCACTCATTCTTCAGAATCCCAAATTGGGCAGTAAAATTCTCATGAGAAACCGACAGAGGGCACCAGCAGACAAACCTGCCACAGGAATGCTCTTTCCTCTCACTCTGAATCTTCAGGACTCGGGACAGCGCAACCTTATTGTGGAGCTAGAAAGCACACACATTTCCTAATCGCCCTTAAAAAGAAACCCGTCTCACTGTGGAGGAAACTACAATTGTCCCTGGCTGGGTTCAAAGTCTTAGAACTGTCTCTTTACATAAAGGGAAGCAATGGGTGAGGGATGTGGCAGTCCTTCACCGAGGCGTTTGACATCCATGGATGAGGTAAATGTGCCCCTTGAGCTTGGCTGGAAGCTGGGGGGTAGGCCTGCTTTGCCACAGGCCCCTTGCCAATAGGCCAGATGTAGAAAAGGGAAGCATCCTCGCCAGTTCTGGATACACAGTGACAACAGGGTCCTGAAGGCGGGCCTGCAGCTTGGAGCGCCACCCTGCACTGCCTTGGAATGCCAATATCAGTAAAGTGAGGGCTGCCATTTAGGGCGCCAGTGACAACGGCCACGCCATCGGGGCTTGGGGCTGCCTGGCTGTGACTGGCACCTAGCAGTCGAGCGCTCATTGCTTGTGACAGCATGTCACTGCCGCACTTGTCTAAGACGGAGGGGAGACTTTACACAAGTCGCTGCAAAGTGCCCCTTCGATAGCCAAAATCAAATCCAGAAACTCAACACCGATGAAAGAAGTGCTTGCTATATATGAATGTGGGGTGTGTGTGTGTGTGTGTGTGTGTGTGTGTGTGTGTGTGAGTGTGTGAGAGAGAGAGAGAGAGAGAGAGAGAGAGAGAGAGAGAATACCTTTGTGTGAGTTCAAATACATAAATGCCACAGAGCAGATCAAAACCCAACCTTGGGTGTCAGTCTTTGACTCCCACGGTGTTTGGAGGCAGGATCTCTTGTTGCTCTGCACTGTGTATGGCAGTTTGGCCAACCTGTGGGCTTCTGGGCATCTCCCATTTCTGCTTCTCTTCTCTTCACAGAAGCACTGAGACTGCAGATTCTTACTACCTACTGGGGCTTTAGAGCAGGTCCTCATTCTCGCAGGACAAGTGCCTTACCCACCAAGCCATCTTCCCAACCTTTCAGACAACCGCAAAGAGATAAATTTCTGTTCTTTACTGGCCAAAGAGGCTGCATTCTGTCTGCACTCCTGGTAGCCCCAGCCACCAGGCAAGCCAAGGTTATATTGGGTAACAGGCACAGAACTGTTGCTATTCAGTCAGCCTCATGTTACAAAAGAGTGGCGACGGGTGTGTTTAGCCCAGTCGCTGTAAGAACATCAGTGTGGTATGAGGTAGCTCACTGTGTAACCCCATAACCCAGAATACGGGGGAGGAGAATCAGAATTTCAAGGCCAACCTGAGACATAAGAACTGTCTCAAAATAATAAATAGGAGGCCGGAGAGACAGCTCAGAAAGCACGTTCAAAAAGGCTTGCTGGCCAGTCAGCCCAGCCTACTCTGTGACTTACAGGCTGATGAGGAACAGTGTCTCAAACACCAGGGAAGATAAATGTCACCTGAAACTAACCTCTAGCCTTCAAACACAGGTTGACATCCATGTAAATGTACCCAGCCTCTGCCACATGCATGGCATGAGTACACCCTACAAAAAAAAAAAAAAAAAAAAAAAAAAAAAAGGGCAAACATCAGTGACGATAACAGCTGACTGTTCCTAAGTGCCTACTAAGTGCCAGGGACAGACTTCCATTCTGCACATGAAGCCACTCTAGCCTCAAGGGCCACTGCCAGATGCTCTCTCCTATGAGACTATAGCTACGGAGCGCCGGGGCTTCAGTTCAATGTGGACAGTTCCTAAAGGGAGCTGAGCCTTGGTGAGACAGTCTCACAGCCTGCTTTCCTGTCCTGCAGGTCAGCCAGTACACGTTTGCCATGTGCAGCTATCGAGAAAAGAAGGCAGAACCTCAGGAACTCCTACAGCTGGATGGCTACACCGTGGATTACACCGACCCTCAGCCAGGTACCCACCCCTTTCCTTGGCTATGCCCCACCCCCAACAAAAGACAAGCACACGTTGGCAAGATAGCTGGACCGTGCTAGGCAGTAACCTGTTATTCTACAGAGTCTCTGGTCGAAAGCCTAAAGGAAAACACAAGCTTTGGCGTTTATGTTCCTGGGACCACATCAATGATGTACTCTACGGTGTGCTGTTGAAAATATCCGTGAGAAAGAATGTGTACTTGCATATGAGGGAATGCGTTTGTGTGAGACTATGGTGTATATGTGTGTGTGTTTGTGTGTATATGTGTGTGTGTCTGTGTGTATATGTGTGTGCTCGTGTGCATATGAGTGTACGTATTTGTGCATGTGGAGACCACAGATTGGAATGAGGACTACTCGATTGCTCTCCTTGTTGAACCCGGAGCTCAGTGATTGGCTAGGCTAGAGTGATGACCACCAAGTGCCAAAGACTCTGCCCCCTTTCAGCACTAGGCTGACAGGTACAAGTCCAGCCATTACACTGGTGCTGGAAATGAGAGCCTCACTCTTGCACGGCAAGCACCTTACCAGCAGAGTCAACTCTTCAGCCCCTAACTAAGCCCCCCCATCCCTGCAACCCTAGTGCGTGTCATTGTTTTGGTGTCCAAGAGAAGCTGCCTCCCTGCATGCTCGTGCCCCCTGGCCAGAGTCCAAAACCACACAAGGTTAGCCGATGGAACCGGAGAAAGAAACTTGCCCTACCCACTGTATTCCTTACAAGACGCCTCGCTCTGAATCAAAGCGTTGACGCGCCTGGGCTTATGGAGCGAAGAGCGCCTTGCAAGTGGTGGTATTTCTTGTAAGTTCTACATCACATACATTTCTACATCCTGCCCCCTCACACCTCTCCCCATACCCATTTTTATTTTTTCCCAGAAAACTGAATAGAAATCAGGCTCAAAGAACCTTCAGAATGGGTGAGGGGGGGTGCGAAATCATTTCAGCATATTAATGAAAAACAAGCACCAGCAGCCCTCTCCCGGAGAAGTTCATTTTTATGCCAAATCTGCACAAGGCTTTTCCAACCACACTGCATCATTTGGCCCAAAACCTTTTTTTCAACTCCCATATTGCTCTTCCCCGTGCAACAAAATACACAGGAGGGGGGAAGAAAGCAGAGTTTGAGAGAAGATGGGATATTAACCCAAAAAGGTATGACAGAAAAGACCTGGTTCCTGCCCAACTAGGGGCATCGGTCCCCTCAAAATCCTGGCCCCCGGGGACTGGAGTAAGTCAAACCCTTTGCAATTTCTGTTTGTAACTACATCCTGCTGCAGAATCCGTTGTACAGCGCTGAGTCCGTAAGACCCGAAGTCAAATTTTACCTAAAAGCTTTCCTAATGAACAGGGGTTTGAAACGAACATTTGGTGAACATGTCAGAGTGACTGCATTTAACTGCCAGCGGTTGGGACACTGTGAGGGGGTTGGTATTTCTCTCAAGTTTGTTTCTTCTCTCTCAGGATTTCTTTTTACAAAGTAAATCAATTGTGCCTAAGATGTATATCTTAGAGACTGAGGCCAGTAGGCCAATAGGACAAGGAAAACCAAGGCCATTCTATGCAAGGGATTCTGACTAAGCCAGTTCCCACTCCCTCTTCTGTATGGCCACCCATGCCGTTGTATGTCAGGGACTCCTGTCAAGACAGTCGCCCTGGATCCTCCTCACCACCCCACAAGCAAGTGGGATCAGAAACGTTATCCTGTTTCTCAAATTAAGAAACGGATTGAAGAGGTCTCAGGCTCTCTGATAGTGGAGCCAGGACCTGGAACCAACCCATGCCACCCTCTTGTGCTTGTCACTGAACAGTTACAGCAAAGCTACCCAGGGGATCTACAGATTAAATCAGGACTTCCAGGGTAGGAAGGCGGAGGCGGGAACTTCTATTCCACACACAGAAATGACACCTGAATATCCTCATTTTTAAGTTTATATTTACTTTTACCTTCTGTGTACAAGTGTTTTGCCTACATGTAAGGATATCATATGCTGCAGTGCCCACAGAGACCAGAAGAGGGCGTCAGAAGCCCTGGAACTAGGACTAGAGATTGTTGTTTGCTGTGTGGGTGTGGAGAGCTGAACCTAGGTCCTCTATAAGAGCATCAAGAGCTTAAACCATTGAGCCGGTGTTCCATGCCTGGATATATATTCTTAAAACTTCGTTTATTGTCTCCACATTGATCCGATGAGATGTAATTTCTTCATGAGAGATGTAAATGGGAAGTTAATTGACTGTGCATTGTTGAAGGTAGCAAGCAGTTGCTTCTCTCGACCTTTTCGTGGGCTGTCCTATTTATTTCCCAAGTTATTTGTAGTTGAAATGGAAATGTAATGCTTCTATTGTCCTAACACAGATTATTTATTCTTTCTCGTGATCTTGGGGATAGACCCTAGGGTCTTACACCTACTAGGCAAACACTCAGCCACTGAGTTAATGCCCCAACTCCTAAGATCTGTATTTTATTGTTACTGAGAAGCCAGAAAGAGGCAGGGCAAAATTCTCATACTCCCCTAAGCATTGGAGGGGTCCCTGTATACTATACATTTGGCCAACTTTATCTGTGGAGGTCAAGCAAATTAATAACAAAGTAGTCATATCTTCAGAGATCAGGGGATGCTCTTGGAAGGTGAGCCTATTAGTCAAAAGAGACATTAGTGTCTGTCTTCCCCCTTTTCTTGACCTTCTTCGGGCTTTATAAAGTTGTCGGTGAGCTCGGCCCCATTGTAGCCTATTCTTTTTTACCTTGAGAAAGGGGTAACTGGAGCTCCTTGCAAGGCTTGAGGCAGTGGGGAGCACCTCTCAAGTGAGGCCATCCCTGGTGTCTACTGATTCTAGCAAGGTGGCACGTCTCCGAGGTTAGAGGGAGAGTAGTCACATGATCTGTTGGGTCACTCTTCCTAGCGTCTCCTTGATGCTCACTGAGGCATCCTTCAAAGCCCTCCCTCCCTCTACATTGTCCTTCTTATTGTGTCTTCCGGGCCCCCAGTTTGTCAAGGGCATCCCGTCCTTACTCGAGCACACATTTTCCACACTAACGTTATGAAAGACCGAGTAAATATCTCCTCAGAATCAAAACCACCAGAAAAAGCTCTTCTTAAAGCTGTTCTGGTGGTGAATCACTGGAGTCTTTTTGTAAAGAATTAGCCCGGGCTGGAGAGATTGTCCTTAGTTAAGCTTCTTGCTGCTCTTGCAGAGGGATGGGAGTTTGGCTCCCAGCACCCACGTGAGTGGCTCACAACCAATTGTTCCAGCTGCAGGGAACTGACGGTCTCTTCTGGTCTCCAGGAGCACATCCCCATAAAAAACAGATATAAATAAATAAATAAATAACTTAAAAAGAAAGTAGCTACTTCTTGATCCTAGCCCCCGGCCATTATCAGTGAAATATCCCCACAATGTATGAACACTTGCAAAAGAGAGAACTGGGTTAGCACATTGAATTCAGTGTAGACGACTTCACACCACCCCAATGACACTTAGTATTGCTCTGCTACAGAGGGACTCCTGACTGGCCTGGCTGGCAGCTTGGAGATGCTAATCAATCATTCCCCCACCTCTTGGTTCTCAGCTAATGGGGAGATGATACATATGTGACAAAGGTATGGACTTTATATCTAGCTAGAGGAACGCCACCCCATTGAAAATGCAGGCTTTGGAATATGCTGGTGGACATGAAATAACTCTGGCCTTGCTGTAAGTGCTGACCTTGAGAACCACCTTCAGAAAAACTGAGAGCATTTTTTTCAACAACTATTTTTTTTTTGAGCACCTACTTTGTGCTGTGCATTATGCTAGATACCAAAGATGTGGAAGAAGTTAAGTCAGATAAAGCCTTGGTCTGTGTGATGCAAAGTACACGAGGGACCTTAGACTTTAATAGGAGCAATAGATGGCTTGAGAGATGGCTTAGCAATTAAAGAACTTCCTGTTCTGGCAGAGAACCAGTTAGGTTCCCAGCACCCACATCGGGCAGCACACCACTTGCAACTCCAGATCCAGGTAATCTGAATCTGACATCTTCTTCTGGTTTCCAATTGTACACACACACACACACACACACACACACACACACAAATTAAATAAAAAAATTTATTAAAAGAATAGTGAAAATAGAGAGATTATCAATAATTATCAAAGATAGAGGTCAAAGAAGACTTCATAAGAATGTAACTTTCAAGTAAAAATATGTAGGGGGAGGGGCTGTGAATCCTGCAGATATGAAGTACATACATGAAAGAAGAGAAAAGAGACTGCAGGTGGCAGACAGTCAGTGGATGTGGATTGCAAACCTTGACAGAACCTGGGGTTTCGTTTCAATAGGATGTGGCCCTCTGGTGAGCTGAGCAGAGAAACAGCACAACCTATTTCTTATATTAAGCCTTGACTGGGTTCAGTACCGACAGTTGGCACATGCGACCGGAAGTGCTTGGTTGAGATAGGAGATTGCTCAAGGTAACCACAGCCAGATTCGGGAGCCAGCACTCGTGGCAGTAGAAGGGTCCTTGCTCTGGTAATGCACAGCACCAGTACCCATGGGAAAAATTAATCGAAGATTCTAAACTTAACCCAAAGCTTGCAGATGGCACTTTCCAACCAGATGGGCTCAGCTCTCCTAAGGTGGCAAGAGGTTGAGACAAAGCCCAGGACATCAGCATTGGTTGTGACATGTTGATATGTCCATCCAAGAGCACAAGTCCAGAGAGCCACCACTAGTCCAGATCTGGAGTTGAAGGGAGAACCCCAGAGCACCAAGAGAAATGTGAAGTCCCTCTCAGCACATTCTTAGTGCATAAAAGCTGTCATCGGGAACTGTAGATACAGGAATGAAAGAACAGAACGTCAGGGGCTTCCACATTTAAAAGGTCAGGAGAAGGAAGAGGAGGAGCAGACAGGAAATTAAGTGGAGCAGCCACCCCATGCTGGGAGGTAAGTGGGGCATCAGGTTTCTTGAAAGAAAATGCTTCAGCCAGAAGAGATTTCGTGTTGCTGCTGATCATGTGATACCAGGAGCTGCTGATCATGTGATACAGGGAGTGGAGTTAACCTTTCACATTGAACACTGGATGTGGCAAAGTTAATACTGTCAGTGGCCTTGACAAACACAGTTGTAGGCAGGCAGCAGCCCGAGTAGAGGGACTTTCTGGTCAAATGGAGAGAGCTCCCTGCTGCTCAGAGATGACTCTCTGACCTACAGCATCAGCATCAGCATCATCAGGGAGCTTGTTGGAAGCTCAGGATCTCAGCTTCGCTGCAGACACTTAGGATCAGACACTGCACTCGATCAAGATGCCTAGGTGTGCCACACGTGTAGAAGTGACGGGGAAGCCTCAGTAGATAACGTTCTTTTCGCTGGAAAGAGGAGAACCACGGAAGAGTGGCTGAGGGAAAAGGGCCAAGAGAAGTGGTTGTTGTGACAGTGGTGGTGATGGTGATGATGGTGGTGGCGGCGATGGTGATGCTGGGGATGATAATGATTCAGGAAAGAATCGTGTTTATAAGCGGGTGTTTAGTCTGGCTGTTTGATGTATTGTCGCTAGCAAGACAAAGAAAGAGATCGGGGCAGCCTTAAAACGTTTCCTAAACACCTGGTCCCACTCAGTGACCAAGCCGTTTACAGATGGCCCCATCCAGGAGTCAGATAAATTGCTCCTCCCCATTCTGGCCCAAGGGAAAGCAGTAGGCATTGCTTTCTAGGGACTGCTCCTCGCGGATATTCTCAACAGCTCAGCTTAGACGGTGCTCTCTCTTTCCTTGCAGGTTTGGAGGGTGGCCGAGCCTTCTTCAATGCAGTCAAAGAAGGAGACACGGTGATATTTGCCAGTGACGATGAGCAAGATCGAATCCTGTGGGTCCAAGCTATGTACAGGGCCACCGGGCAGTCGCACAAACCTGTGCCCCCTACCCAGGTGCAGAAGCTCAACGCCAAGGGCGGAAACGTGCCTCAGCTGGATGCCCCCATCTCGCAGTTTTGTAAGTACACATGCCATTTCTTAAAAAAATAAACCAGATAGCTCTGTAAAGTGAAATCTTCCAAAGGTGAATGAGAAAAAAACAGTTGCTTTCATATGTAGGATTGATTCTAAGATCAACGTTTGCTAGGGGCATGTAGCCAACGCAGGGTGAAACTTGGGGCAAAATCTTAGATAAAAGTAATTTTAAAGTGCAATACTTGACATTCTCTACCCAGGACTAAACAAAGGAACATATATTTTATATCTTCGCCTAGCTTTCGATTTTGCCGAGAGTTTGGAATTCACAGCCGAATGCGTGTTTGTTTGAGTCCCTCAAATATAGTATTCCGTATATCGTTGCTTCGTCTCCTCCTATTAAAAGGAATTTAAAAATAGGGACGATTTGAAATAAACTTAAATCTGCAATTTAGAAACATTTAAAAATAAATGATGACATTATCACATGCAGTGGAAGGGGAAAAAAAGAAGAAAAAAAAAAAAAAAGAAAACCACGATACCTAAAATTGCATTCTGAGCACAGATATCAGAGACCCAAAAGCGGCCCCAATTCATCCGCATTTTCCCCGTGCCTCTGTGCCTCCGTAGTTTTTGTCTTGCCACTTTTTCCCTCAAATCGCCCAATACTTCTAAAACCCAGGAAAAGGTGAAAGCCAGAGCTAGATTTTTATTTTAAGAAAAATTAAGAGATCTGCAGATTCATTATTTACTCTGCACGAAGACCTTCAGCGTTGTCTACGGATAACTAACGTGTGCGTCCGTCCACACAACAGTCATGGTGGTTTCTTATTTTAGTACGAGACCCCCTCCTCCAGCATAGGTCACTGAGTAACTTGTTCAGCAAGGGGACATCTTAATGGTGAAGTCACGAGAGACTCTCTTGCTCTTGCAGCATCTACATCCCAGGGAATATTCAGGTTACCCCCAAGCCATGCTCCCCCACAGCAGACCATTTCACACGCTGACAGATATCGTGGCAAATATCACAACCAGATCAAGAGCCTCTTAGGCGAACAGAAAGTCAAAGAAGCCTTCTCAGATTTTATATACTATAGAGGGAAATTAATTTTTCAATGACTCCCACTGCTGTGTATATTTTTATCTGACAAAGGTATGGGGTTTTGTGGGGGGAGGAAAACTCTATTCATCAGCACCCTCAGTTCCATAGCAATGTTTTCTTAAAGGTAGATGTGGTCTCTGGTGGAACCTGATTTGCAACTCCACAGAGTAGCCTTCCACACAGAGAACCATGAAGACTAAGGAACACATGAGACTGGAACTAAATAGAGGGGACAGCCCTGCAGTGAATACCCTTGAACTGCCCGCTCTAAGATCTTGACGGACAGGTATATCCAGTATCTAGTTAATTTCTAAATAAAGGGCATCTATGTGACAGGTCCTCCCCTCTCACTGCCTGACAGCCTCTGGAAATATCGTTACCTACCATACCCTCCCGCATTCTCTTTGTATGAGACAAAAACCCTAATTATAATCACCATTCAAATCAACTCCATGAAAGATCTACTTCAATGATATTTGGAAAATCCTCTTCTTTCCAAATGGTCTCCGATTCTCCCAAGATCATCTCGCTTTGCATCTCGTGTCTCTTCTGCCATCTGCCCACAGTAAGAAATGGTTGCTTGGCTTGTGCTTGGCCCTACATTCCTTCACTAACAGAGGAAAGAGAAAGGACAACTAGGGGTAAAACTGAGGGGAGAAACGGCGGGAGTGTCCCTCGGCGATAGGACATACACTTGGAGCATGTCCTCAGATCCTAGCATCACCCCCACAAAGGAATTTAGAAGATCCACGATAGAAGCCATTACAGAGGGATAGCCTTTCATGGAAATACATGAAGGCCAACGGTAGAGAGCTCCCCACATAGACAGGATTTCTTTCTTTCTAAAGCTGAACTGCAAGCCCTTGCAAACCAGCAGATTGAGTTCAACTGGAAGCTCAGTGACTCAATCCATGTAACAGCCCTGTTTGAAACATCGTAGATGGGTCATGCAGCAAAATCCTGGATGGTAGAATTAGAGAATAAGATCATCCTTACAGATTCTTTAGTATATATTACACAAAGTAGCCAAAACAAATGTGATATCATGGCCCTATAAAATTTATCAGAACCTCGAGTAGTTTACCTTCTCTAGTGACCCCTTAACCTCTGCATAGAAGACCTTCCAAGAGTGTGAGGAACCTTCACAGCTACCTCGTTCTCAAAGAACAAGGCTGCCACATCCAGCCATTCCAATTACCTACTACAGGAGCCTCCTTTCTCACAGACAATAATATGAATGGTACTCATTGACTGGGTACGCAGTGCCCAGTCTCCCCAGATGTGAACCGTGTCCCCATGATTAATGCAACCCAGTAATGCTGACCTCCATGTCCCCACTGTTGCTTTGCTACGTCTGAAGCAGAGTCCCACACTGCTTTAGACTGTGTTATTGCAACCCCAGTACCACCAAGATACTTCTGTTTCCCAAACTTGGAAACCAGCAGGGGAAGCCAGTGAAGACGTAAACAGCCCCTTCAGACCCTGAACCTTTGCAGTTTAAGGATAAAGAAACACACAGGAAAGATCAGAAAGGAGACCAGGGCTCTGCATTCAGTGGTGTCACAAGGCAATTATGCCTGCCAAGCACACACAGGAAAGTAAGGTCTTAGTGGAACGTGCTACAGCAAGGTAATAGTCACAGGGGCCTGTATTGTCTTTAGCCAAAACCATCAAACAGGTCAAGTTTTGTGTGTGTGAAACCCACCCTTATTTGCCTCAGGCTTCCCTACTTACAGCAACCAAGTCTCATGTCCCAGAAACGTCTCAGTACAGGACAAAGCGAGCTATGGTGGTCACTGAAGGGTTACAAAGCAGAGGAAAGGAAGTATCAATCCCAGCCTAGTTCTAAATAGCAAACTTTGGCCATTCACTTATCATCACAAGAACGAACAAAAGCACAGATTTTTCTAGCTAGAAACAAAAAAAAAGGGGAAAGAAAGAAAAGATTAAAAAAAGAAAGAAAAAGAAGATCAAGTATTGCATTTTAAAAAGGTTTCCTTAAGTTCCAAAAGGTCAGGGTCATTGCTACATACTTGACTGTGCACACGCCTAATTAAATCTTGGTTCTGAGTATTTGTTCAAAGCACTTCCCGTTCTTGCCAGAGGATGGTCTTAATGACTTTTCCATGACTTCACTTGGTAATTGCCGCACTAGTATTTACACAGCTGACAGAAGCTACATAGAGAAGGGAAGCCACATTAGGAATGTTTTGGGGACAGAGGGAAAAAAAAAATAAGAAACACTCCAATCTTGTCCTGTCGCTGTCTGTCCCAAGGAATCCTGGGAATGGGACATTTTGCAGTTTGGGAGAGCTGAGGGTATCTGTGTTTTGGGATGTTTCCAAATTCAGTTTAACTGACTTTTTGGGGGCAGTTGGCATTTTTTTTTCAATTTCAAAAGTTCAATTTCAAAACGAAAAGGCACGTCTAAGAAAGAGTGGAGTGGAGTATTTATATGGCATTGGAAAAACTGGGAAAAATAGATCCTGCTATTCATTTGTTTGTGACTGCAAAGATCTGGGGAGGGTTCCATCAGCCTTTCAACCCTTTTGTTCTTCTGTGGTTTTTATTTTGTACGTGTGCTGTTGATTTACTTTTTTCCATTTCAGTTCTTTTTTTTTTTTTTTGTTATGAGTTGGTACCTAGTTGCACAATTTTTTTTTGAACAAATACTTGTAATTCTCCAATTTCTAAGGCCAATAATGCACCCTATGGATAATGCCCAAATCTGGAATTGAGTATTGCCACAGTTCGTTGTGCCAAGTAGCTACTCCCCAACTTCTTGTCCCTGTCTGTGGGTATGAGAGAAATCCTACAGAGAAATCATAGAGTGCTCATTTGGTGTGGGGAGGGAAAAGAAGGTATGTTAAGCTTTGCCATTTGGTCAACGATTGCTGCATATAGTGCTTGCACTTACTTGTTTCAATGTCTATTTCTCAACTACTGATTGTTAACTACCTCGAGCACCCGAGCTGGATGTTGCTGAGAACTGCTCTATTTTTATCGCCATGGAGATAATTTTGAACAGTTAGGGGGACTTTGAATACTGCTGGTTTGGGGGAGGTCGATTTTTGTTGTTGTTGTTGTTGTCGTTTTGTTTCATTTTTTTTTTTTAAGTTTTCTCGTTCAATCTTTGCTCAAACCCAAGAACTGTAGCTGCTAGGCTAGAACTCCTGTCTGCTTTCCTGAGCCTTGTTGCTAGTCTTTATGTTATTCTGGTTTGTTCCTTCTTACCCTGCTAACTTCTAGCTGGACCGAAGGGTAAGTGCTCCCCCCATAGCTAGCACAGCTCAGATAATCTGACTCGATTATCTGACACCTGCAATGTGCTTCCTCTCTCCTCTTCAATCTCCCTCATGTCTAGACGTTGTAGCACAACTCTCGTGTTATTCTCCTGACCTTAGGTTTGAAATGTAAGCTTCCATACTGAAGCTAGGGTGCATGTCATGTGTGCATAATTGCCTCCTCTCCTTGGCTTTCATATTGGCATCAAACAAACTTTTGAGTAAAGCCAACCAGGAACTTCTGATGGTTTTTCATTCTAAGAATATCGATGAATATCACAATGAAATGGCCAACAATGCCACTGTTTCATGGAATCCACAGTTACCTGACTGCTCAATGCCTGAAAACAGATCATTTTGCACTTTGACACAATGATGTGTTGTTGTTGTTGTTGGTCCCCCTTCCCCATTCAAACGATTAGAATGGTCAGCTATGAATGGTGTAACCATGGCTACAGTAGCAGATAGAAAGATGAGGTAGGAAAGCCACTGAATTTAACTGAGCAATATTTGAAATTGCAAACTACAATTAATAAATTATTTGAGCCTTAGAGAATGTATTGAACTTGGCTTACTGGTAAATCCTCAAATAAAACCCATTGAGGATTAATTTTGAAAGCAGAGCTGTAAAACATGGTTCGTACACAACAATGACAAGTTAAAGACATGAATGAGTCCATATCCTTTATTCACAAAGGTTTTTGATCCAGGATCTCACAGTGCCCAGGAGGATTTTGAACTCTCCACCATTCTGCCCCTTCCCCAGGAACAATGACAACAATAACTTGATCAACTTCATTTGTATTTATATTAATTTTTCTAAATATAAACCTCTTAAGAAACAGAAAAAATGATACTTTAAAACTCTAGGAAAATCTTTCTCTATTCTACTTTTAACGAAAGAGAGTTTACAATTTCTTTGTTTATGTAGGATCAAGCTGTCTACATGAAGTGTGTTGCGAGAAGACGTAACATTAGAGAGAGCTAGACAATTTGGTCAAGAGAGCAGGCAAATATGTATTTGAGTTATCTGAATGCCAATTTAGAAAACTATAGGTCATACCATTCCTCCTGATCATTTAACAGTAGCCTTTTCTTCTTAATTTTTTGTTTGATTGTTTTTTTTTTAATTTGCTTTTTCTCCCTTTCTTTCTCTTTTATTTTGCATACATGTACCCCTGGCTAGCAGACAGATGTTTTCCACCACTCCCAGAAGATACTTAGCTTGACTTTCCCTTCTCTTGAATGTCTGATAAGGCATCGTAGCAGCTTACTATAGAGGGGGAGTTAGTGGGAATGTAGGACTTTGTTCTACTTTTGTCTCTAGAATGAGAAGCTGGATGACTAGAGGACTGAATGTTTCTGTTCTGAGCGAATTGACATGTATTTACACGATGCACTGCTGCCCCAGTAGATTTTTTTAATAGTCATTTGCCTTATTTCTTAGAGTTTTATTTTATCAGAGTTTTTGCTACATCTTCTATTGTCAACTTGCAATTGCTACATTGCAGGAATGCAATACCAAAGAATTAACTCACCGTCCACGTAATTTGTATGACACCCCACCACCACCACGACACTACAAGTCACACTTGTCATTGTTAAGAGTAAATGACTTTTTTAAAGGACTCTAGAGTAAGCGAGGTCCAAATATTTCCAAACACCAGAATCCAATCTAAAGAAAATAAATTAAATGGAGATTGATTTTTATTGACTAATATTTAACAGATTGTTACCTAATGGCTTGAGTATTATCATGTGAGTAAGATACATTATTAAGTATAGAACATTTATCTTTGCTTGTAGAGTAAGAAATATAAAATTAATTGAAAATATGAATAATTATACTAGGACAATTCATTGAAAATGTAGTAATTGCAATAGGAAAAACATTTATTATTTTGGCTTTAGATTATCAATAAAACAGTAATCTCTGTTGCCCTACGGTTTTTACTCAAAGCTATTGCCTTTCAAAGAACTCGAGGAAGTCAGCCCTGAAATAATGTTCATGTTTGCCCTTTTGGGTGTTTTGCCATGGTGGTTTTAAAACGCTGTGCGACCCTTGGCCTCCAAAGACACCATCTTCTCCCAGCCATTCAGATTAGATTGCTCTAGTCAGAGACTTCAAGAAGTGAAGTTGTTTCCCAGACAAGAGGTCCACACTGTACCTCAGGGCAGCAGTCATAGGAGGGCCAGTCTCATGCTGTGCACAGCTCAGACAGGGCACAACATTTCCTAGTGCCTTGACTGTACCAAGAAAGCACCTCTAGAAAGATCTGTGAGCAGCCGGCTGCCACCAGTCATTGTCAGTTCTTGATGTCATGTCTTCTGATGAGGCTGACGACTGTCACCGTTCGTTACTGTCCAGAGCATACATTCACTCTGCACTGTCGAGCAGATATGACATGCACACATTTGCCATATAAGAAGGACAAAAAGTCACCTTTTCATTTACAGTTTGAGTTCACAGATGACTTTCCACTTACATTAAGCTATTCTCTTGCCTCCAGCACCTATGTCCCGCACGTGCTGCTTTGTCATAGAATGGTTTCCTGAGATAAAAGAGCCCTCAGACAGTTTAGCAATAAGCTATCAAAATTATGTTCGGCAGCAGAATTCCTTCTCATTTTTACATAAAGTTCCAAAGCATAGCATACATAAAATGAAGATATTTATTTACCTTTTGTTTGCAGTCCCTGAGCTGTTGTGATAATAGTGAGGGGGAAAACTAAAAATTTAAAATTTAAAAAAATGCATTACCCACTCCAGGAGAGTGCATGTGTTTGGTATACACTGTAAAATAGACCTAAAATAAAGTTTTCTAAAATAAGATCACATAAATATGCTTCCTAACAATAGAAGGTATTATGAAAACTACTACATATCTTTCTAGTCATATCAGATAAAAAAAAAAAAAAGCAAATATCAACCTTGTACTGAGCCCAGACATCAGAACGACCTAAGCAGTGACATAAATGTCAGGTAGTCTCCCGGGGACTAATCGCATGCATTTCAATAAAAGAGATTAATTGAGAATATTAGGTCCACAGTGATAGCACTGTGGGAAACAGTATTTTTTTTTAATTCCTTAAATGTCATTTCTATCCAACCTCAGGTAAAGTTTTGATGACTATTCCCCTGATGACTATACACCTGCTTATCATAAGCATGGGTCCCTCACCCTGTCTCTGTATAACGAGCACCCATTTTAGGATTTAAGATTCCTAACATGGTAGGAATGCCATTGTTAACTTTATTTATTGAAGTATAACTTGAAGCCGATCTCCTATCCCATAGCACAGAGGACTTTAAACACCCTTACATGATTAAACCTCAAGGTCGGAGAGCCAGCATCATTTGAAAGGTGTGGAGTACACCCTAGCCATATAGCCTACAGAACTGCATAGCCCACTTCAGCCTACTCACAGACCATTAAGGACTTGAAGATAACTTCCTGAAGCCAAGTCTGGAAAAGGCTGAAGTTGATACTCAAAATCTACTAAATCCAAGATATCTTTAGATTACTTCACATTGATAATCACAACAACAAAGATGGTTAAAATGTATCAACCAAAGCAAGCAGCATCCGGAACAGCCCTGGGGGTTCACAGAGCGTTCATTGTCCTCCCGATGCTATTTTGCTCAACCTAACATTCAAGTTCATTTTCATTCTCTGACACATACAAGGGAAGTGACCCCCAGTGTCCTGAGTTCAGGAAGTGACTCTCTAGAACTTTTGCTCTGGGCTGTTCTCCCCTGGTGATATGAACATTGGAGGTCTGTTTTTTTGGTTCGTTTTTCTTTTCCCCCTTTAATCCACCAGTTCTCATTGTTCACCCAAAGGGAGACAGAGTTGCAAGGCGCATTTGTTTTCCGTGTTCAGCGCTGTAAGAGAACAGGCTGGGCAGGGCAAGAATGATTATATGGTGTTGCTTGGGAAGCGCCCACAAGTTCTTTGAAACAGAATTTAGAACAGCTGGACCACTGCAGTGTTTTATTTTAAAATAGACAACATATGTAATGCATATGGTCCTAGACATGTATGGAGACACAAGCAGACAATCTGAATGGTATCCAAAGACACCTGCACCTAAAATTCTGTTTCCTTCTATAAGATTTTTTTCCCTAGGAGCACATGTTCCCACTTTTGGATTTGCGAGATACCATCTGAGTCCCCATGTGTGTGTCTCCTTAATAAAGCTAGTGGGGACTTGCCTAGGATGGAGGTGTCACCTGCTGAGGATCTGGTCCCTGCAGGGGCTAGCAAGGAAACAACAGATCAGGGAATGCCGATTTACCTGCTTAGATATTTCGCTGTCTGTGAAATTAGAACATAGCCTAGGAAGAAGCCAGGCAGAGTATAGGAATTAGTGATGTAGGGGCAGGGCAGAATTAGTTATGTGGAGAGACAGGGATAGGCTGAGAGTTTCCTAAAATAATAAAAGCAAGCAAGAAGATATGAAGCATTAGCTATAAATACAGAGGCATCTTTGGCTCTGAAGGCGTATGAGGTCTGCCTGTTTGCTCCTAGACAACTACTGAGTGTTTACTCTATGGCAAGTACCTTTCTGGCCAGTTGTTCCCTCCAGTGAACAGGTCTATGACACGGTCTGTAAATACTGAGGACAAGGAATCTATGGACCTTTAAACACTTGCATACGATTCATACCACACAATTGATATTCCAACCTTAAAAGCAGTTATTATAAATCCCATCCTAACTCCCCTGCTGAACTCTCTGTTCCTCTAACTAACAGATAAACTGTGGACATAGTTTGGGTGTTCCTAAGATCGAGAACTAGATGAGAGATGGCTCAGGGTATAAAGGTGATGGTTGCTAAGCCTGACAACCTGGGTTTGATCCACAGAACCCGTATGATAGAAGGAAAGACCCAAGAGTTGGCTTTTAAATTCAATCCGCATGCCATGGTCGGCACAAAACACAATAAATCATCGAGTAAATGTAATTTTGGAATAAATAGAAAACACTTACTGGAAACATGGGTTTATTTACTTTGATGAAATAAACTCAGTATTCTAACAAATACGCGCCCAGTGCCCTCTGTATTCTGGGCTCTTTGCTGGGTAGGGGAAGTATGGCAGAAGACAGAAGATCCTAGAATCCCTCCTCAAAACTCAGATGTTTTGAGTTGACACTTCAAGTTAGCATTCCCAGCTCATTGCTTTTCTTTTTTTTTTCTTTTCATAGTATAAGCTTGGAGAAGTTATTCAAACTAGTCCCAAGAATCAGGCACCATATAAGCATTCTTGAGTTAGAAGAACAAGTAAGATAATGAGCCTCCTTCTGAGCAGATGGTAAGGTTATCTAACTAAAGCTCACTCCACTACGGGCCAGCCTTCATGTACAGGTATACACGGATCCTAAAGATCGCCAAACTGCAGTCCAAGATGGCAGAAAAGAAACAGAAATGTCAACCCATCCGTCGCGCGTAGAAACTGAGGCTTAGAGATAAACAATCCCACCAGCACGTGACAACTATTTAAAAATGGAGGCCAGATGCGGGGGAGATGGCCATGCAAACATGAGGACCTGAGTTTGGAGCCCAAGGGCACGCAGAGATGCTAGTCACATCCAGTGCCCAGAGGGCAGTGACAGGAAGATTCCTGAGGCATCCTGGCCAGCCAGTCTTATCGACTCAAGGAGCTCCAGAGTTAGTGAGAGAAAACCTGTGTCCAGGTCTCCCTAGAGGGCCAAACTTTCTCTTCAGACCATTTCCTGCATGGTCAGAAAACTAAAGCAGGTCAACAGCAAAGTGTTCAAGAGACTCAAACAACTAAAAAATATGATACTTGACATCCAAACTATAGTTTTAACAGATTATAAGGTCAAAACATATAAGGTTGAGAGTCATTTAGGAAGATAATCAATGTTAACCTCTTAACTCCACATGCGCTTACACACACACACACACACACACACACACACACACACACACACACACACACACTTGAAATGTCAAGCTAAACCCCAAGCCACATAAATTCCAGCTCTGGATCATTCTTCATGTAGACGGAAGAAGAGACATGAAGTGATGGGGAGGAAGATGTTTTATTTTCATGGTTATTGTTGAAAAGAGGAAAGTGCTGACTTTGCTCACATTTTTCTATAAACCCGCTTCAGACTGTCAGTAAAGAAGGAAGCTATCTCTCCATGTACTCTCAGCCAGCACCAGTGATCAGCACAGCCAGCTAGATTCACAGAGGCCCTGTGACAGCTTAAAGGACCAAATTGTCTCTTCAGACCATTTCCTGGGGGCCCAGAAATGCAAATCAGGTCAACAGCAAAATATTTTAGAGGCTTCAACAACTAAAAAGTATGACATTTGAAATCCAGGCCATGCTTAAAAGAGCCCCCTTCTCCCCAAGCTGACTGACCAGGGTTGTACCATCATAATTGAAGAGTGGTAAACTCGCTGAGCCAAACTGGCAAAGTAAGGCCCGGGCCAACTTGTCAGCTTACAGCCTCTGCTGAGAAATCCAAGAGCAAGACTCCAAAGCTAGCCAAGCTGCCTGATCTATCTGTTAAAATTGGGAGGCAGGGAGCGGGTGTGGCTCTCCATGAGGATGTAACGCATGAGCAATTCAAGCACTCCCCACACTCACTTCTTCCTGAATTAAGTCAACCTGGGAGTCACAGGATAGAGGGTGAGGGCAGTGACCGAGGCAGGAGCTAGAGAAGGGAGGCCCAGTTGGTGTAAGGGTCTTTCTACTGGCAGGGATCCTGAGGAGGAGAAAGCTGAAGTGACTTCGCCTTAGGCTATCCACACCCAGAAAGAGTCAGCTTGCCCTGCAAGGTGCACGGTCCCAAGGATCCTGAAACGTAGCAACCAAAGCAAAAGGAAGCCAATAGGTCATGCAGCAAGCTCGATTTCAAAGCGCTTCCCCAAGGATGAGTCTGAGACAGCTAACACAGCAAGGAGTGCCCTTATAGATCCTCTAACACAGTTTTCTCACTAGTAGTATCTCTTCCAAAAAGCCTTTGCTCTTATCATTTTAATGGACAGTTTGTCCATTAAAATATTAGTCTACTACTTGCCTTCTGAAGACATTGGTTTGGTGCGTCTTGGGCATTAAATAGCACATCTTAATCAAACACTGACCACTCACTCCTCCTACGCAAAATGCAAAAGATTTTAAAAGGGTAGAAGCTGACGAGCTGTACAGTTTTGTCTGAATGAGAGCTGAAGTCACCGAGAAATCGGGGTGCTAAAGTCCCACGGCTGCCACAAAACAAGCTCACAGCCATGCCCTAAGCAAGGGAGAAAAAGAAAAAAAAAAAAAAAAAAACCTTCCTGGGACAGAGGCCACACAGGAAAATATTGTTTAAACACTCTCTCAAGTCAGAAATCAAGTTTCCTTTGCCCTGATTTCTCTGCTGGCTCCTGGCAGGCCCTCGAATCCCAGTAAAATGTTGCATTCAAAGAGATGAATAAAAACCTTGCTTGAGTTCCTCTGAGAGTCCACCTTATCGTAGTTGGATATCAGGAGAGGGAGCAAGGGGACCGACCATGAGATCCTTCTTCCTTTTGAGGATTTTTCTTGGTGGTGCTTGAGCTTAATTCTCCGAGTTCTTTTGCCAGCTAAGGATAGTCTATTTCAGTTACACATGTTGAGATTAATTAGTTAGCCCTTAGGAGGTTTTGCCTATAGCCTTCACCCTGTAAGGAAACGTGTGAATACACGGGGACTATTAACTCACAATAAGTGGCAGACCACAGCCCTCACAGGGTAGTTTTTGTTTACTAATGGAGTACGTGCTCCCGGGGCAATAACATCTTTGCCTATCCGACACTAAATCCCTATTTAACTTACTCTCCCAGTTTCAGTGAAAAATCTTAAATTTAAATTAAAAAAAAAACCCTTTTAGTTTTGGAGGGTTGGGAATCAAACCTTTTGTGACACCAAATTGGCGATGAGAATTTGGAAGGGGAGACACAAATATTGTCACTCTGCTGAAAACCAGCATAAGCCTCCCCCCCTCACCCCCCACCCCCAGATAATTCCAATGAGCACAGAGAAATTACTCTAGACACAACCTCTGGAATGGCAGAATCTATTACAAACCCGCAAACCTAGATAGACTGCTCTCAGCAAAGATCCGATCTGCTTTCAGTGTTCGGTGAGATGCAGGCGAAGTTAACGGTCTCATGCATGGTTTAAAGAGCAACACGAAGCACTGGAATTGTGATCATTTGATAAACATGTTGATGCCAATATATTTTTGCCTAAATGCAGTAAACTTACCAGTAAGTGATGCAAGTTGACAATGGGGGTGGGGGTCAGAGACTATCTGGGGGAGGGGCAGTGGGGGGCAGCAGGGAGGCAGTTGGTGTTCACAATGCCTAGCGAGTCCTGCGAATGAATCTGAAATGTCATAAAAAACTGTGATGTGTTCCTCTAAATTGTGTCTCTCTCCACATGTGTAAATGAACAGACGCAGATAGAGCTCAAAAGCATGGCATGGATGAATTTATCTCTTCCAACCCCTGTAACTTTGACCACGCTTCCCTCTTTGAGATGGTACAGCGGCTGACTTTGGATCACAGACTAAATGATTCCTATTCTTGCCTGGCAAGTATATCCTTTGATGTACGGCAATTGCGTGCGACGCGACGTTTCTGAAAAAAAAGAAAAAGATCGAACATCCCTCTACCTTTATGTCAGAGCTCTACCCACTCCCTACCAAATCCCTTTACAATTCTAGGCCTGTCTTTAATTCTCTGTGAGGCAGTAGCTTGGTTTTCCCAAGAGTCGATGTGGGTTGGAGGAAGTGCTCCTGAGAGACACAGCCAGTCCCCAGCTACCCCATCTTAGCGTCTTCCTTTTCAGCGGCTATGTGAGAAATCTTCCTAAGAAGGTGGGTGAGCCTGGCACCTGCCCGTGATGAACTTACCAAAACTGCCTGACTGTGGTAGATGCCCCACCCTCTCTATCCTGTACCTGATGCTCCTACCTCATTAGGGGATACAATGCTTTTGCCACTTTTAAAGGTCTAGACGTCGCTAATACGCTCCACTGCTGTAAGTTTAGTGGATTTGGCTTGTTTCTTTGGGTGGCACCTTTTCTCTCATACTCAGAACTGTCTTAACCCTTGAAGAGAAAATTTTAAAGGTGCAGTAGGCATTTAGAAGCTCAGCTACCCAGCGGGGTTTCTTCATTCCCTAAAATCCCATTTTAAACCCTCAGTCAAATTTAGTTCACTTTAAAGACTGCAGTTACCTATTCGTCCGATTTTTTTAAAACAATCTTTGGTTTACGACTATCAAGCCCCAAACCATGACAAAGACTCGGTTCATTTCTGTCTTCGGATTCTAAATGATGAATTTTTTCCTTAAGTGTGTAAATATTACTAATCCCTCTTTGTAGACAGGAAAGAAGGAGGGGGGGTGATCAAATGATTTTATGCAGAGAGCAATTCCTCTCCTTGACTTCAAACATGGAAGTTAATATATTTATGTAACATTAATATTATATAATTAACTGACATTAGCATAAACCCTTATTCTGAATGATTATTTTAAATCCCCCCCTTTTTTTACTGCTTGAAGATACAGTGTGTTTTTTTTTTTTAAAGAGGTTGAAATCATCTTAAAAATAGAAGTGGGATTCTGTGAGATAATTTATTAATCTATGGCTTACAGTGACACATTATCTCATTTAGAATCTCGTCATTGGAGACTCTTACTTTGCCAAGTCGGAAGAGAACACCACATTGACTTAAAAAAAAAAACAAAAACAAAGCAAACAAATGAAAAAGAAAACCGTTCCCTTGCATGGGAAGTCCATTTCCTCACTCCCTACCGTTATGTGTCTCTAATTGCGTTTATGAACGTCGAGAGGGTTTGCCTCAGCAGAACCACCCTTGTCAGCAGTTCTCCTCACCTGATGAGCGCTTTGGGACGTTTTCACCTTTACGACTTTTGTTCGTGTCAGTGTTTGAAAACATTTTTTTTTCATTCTGAAAGTTACTACGAAGGAGAATTAATAAATACCCTCTAAAGATTTAACCAGAAATAACAGGCTGGTGCCTGTTTCCCATTAATCACTATAGGCTTAACTCTGTAGTCCAGATTTTAAAATAATAATTATGACTGATCCAAAGCAACTCCCTTTCCTGTTTATTCACCTGGATCCATTAATTAAGGCCAGAGTTTCGGAAAATAACAGTGATGTGAAGGACCTTATCGCCTATCTCTCTATTCCATTTTTCTCATTAGTACAGTCTTTTTTTTTTTTTTTCAGTTGGTTTTGGAGACCGACCAGCAGGGATACATAAATTTTTCTGTGTCTTCGACTCAGTTCCTAATTGATATTTCTTCAACTCTTTTCAAGGCAGCTATTTTGGCATCTACAAAAGACTTGGTGTCATCTGAGTCGTAGAAAATATATTTTAATCTTTCACAGCAGTGTTGTCTCTAAGATTTAGCATTTGGGGTAGCAGATGGAGTGGCAAAGAAGTTGCCTATAGGGGCAGCCCACTGCCTCAACTACTCTCCCGCCCTCTGCAGGAACTTATAATTTGAAATAGGAAAGATGCCGTCTTTCGTTGGATGCCTCACTGAGCTGCATGTTCCCAGTCGAAGATCCCCAGATCCTAATACATGATGAGAGCATTGCAAAGCCCTCCCTCCCGAACTCCTTCGGCCTCTCCCTGTTCCACATCGCCATCTCCCCTCATTCCTTCTACCCAAGCTGCAGCAATATTCAAAACACAACTCAGAGGAGACCCTCAGAGAAAAATGAAGTTTGTTTAAAAGAGCCCAAATGTCCTATCTCGAAACTGCCTCCTAGTTTATCGCTTGCTTCAGATACCATGGAAATGAGACAGTGTGGTTTGATTTTAGATGCTATCCACACTGACCCTCAATACCGAGTCACTTCCTAAGGCTTTCTAATTCCATGAGGGAGGCACTGGTTTCTATCCATCACGCGGCTGAATTATTATCAGAGACTCCATCTGGATTCTCTTTTGCAGCAAAGTTTGGCTGGTCTCACGGTGAGCAAACATAAACAGGAAAACAAATAATTGCAGGGGGTAGGGCGGACCTATAAATGCAGTCGTGAGAAATCTCTCTCTTTTGTTCAATTGAATCGGATTTCATCCTTTGGAAAACTTAACTTACTCTAGCCCTTTGGAGTGCTGTGTTATTACCTTCGTTTTAAAATGCACTGAAAAATTCTCCTGAGGTGTAACAATTTACAAAGTTTAGTCTCTGTGTAAGCCAGCTTAAGTTTTCCTTTATGCCCGAAGATAGCGAAACAGAAGGACCCAGAGTAGAAGCTGGGCTGGGTCTGGTGTGTATTGCAGCTTCCTTAGCCAGACTCTGTGCTTGTCCTATCTACCTCACTGGCTTACTAGAAGGCTCCGCTGAAAGCTATTTGTCAAACACAAGTTGTCTACCAACCGAAGGCATTTATATCACAATGTTCCCTTGCCAGACTCTGCCCCAGCTTCACCCCAAATCTCCTCTAAAGTACGTGTTGGAGCCCTGGTGATTCTTTTTTTCCTAGAAGCATGCTGCTTGCTGATACAGTTCTACCAGTTCAGTTGAAATCCCCGGGCATCCCTGAACTCAGTTAATTTACCCACCTGCACCGCAGGGATGACAGCATCTTCCAGGAAGGTCTGCTGGGAGGATTAAAATTGAGCGTCCCCAGAGTGCTGGCATGGCAATCAAAAGAGTGAACACTGGCCGTTTATCAGTCCCGTCCTCTAGCCACTCCTGATACTAGCAGCCCTCCAGGAAGCAACATGTATTTAAAAGAAAGCTTCTCCCTTTATTCTCCTACAGGGCTGGTTCAGTCCAGGTGTTTGTGTTAGGCGAGTACTGCGGCACGGAATGGAGTCCCGAGGATGTCATCGCATCTCTGTTTACCTTAGAGACTTGCTGGAGCGGGCAGAGAAAATGGCGCCATGATGGGCCCACACTTCTTCATTACAGCTTGCCTTCTGTGCATCCCATGTCCACGGGAACAGGTAAGCATGGGTCTGGAGGCATTCCTAGAGGAGTATAAAGAAACTTCCAGTGGTTCGTAACTAGTTCTGCCTGAAAGATTGACCCCAACTCACAATCTATCCCTGTTTACCCAGTAGTGCACATACATCCTGGAAGAGGGGGACACACACACACGGTGGGTAGGAGAGAGGGAGAAAGAGAGAGAGGGGTATGCTAAACTAATTTTCTTTCCTTAGACAACTGTAAAGAAATAGCGAACATCCCTTCTAAGGGAGCCCCTACATTAAATCAGTCTAGGTAGTGATCATTATTCGTGGAGGGTTTTGTTTTTGCCTTTTTTTTTTTAAATCAGTGACCTTAGTTGGTGATTAAATCCGCAAAATTACAGTTTTCTGGTCTATAAAATGGGAATGACAGTTTCCTCGTGGAGTTGAGAGGATACTTGTGAACGTAAAAAAAAAAAAACTCAACAAAACAGCCAAAACTTGGCAAGAAACTGATCGCTATTTTGTCTTTGTTGATACTACCTACCGTTCATTTCAGGAGTGTTTGATGGTTGCTTGCCTAGTGTGAGACTCGGCTTTGCATTTTGTATATATGATGAAAAATAAAAATTAGGGGAGATACATTAAGAAGAGGAATTAAATTCTGGGTAGAATTCAACAAGGAGCATGACTAGAGAGCGAGCATGGCAGAACAGCAGTGGGGAGCTCCCTGCTGAGACGGTGCTAGAGCCGGGAACTCACACATGCGCATGCGTAGGAGTCAGAGCGGCTCCAGGCAAAAGGAACAGCATGTACCACTGTCCCGCAAAGACGGAAGCCAAGCGCGTCGCTAGAGCTGAAGCAAGATAGGTAAAGCTGGCAGCCAAGATGCCAGGAATACTTGAAATATATCCTCAGAAGTGGGAAGAACTTTGGCAACCACAAGCTGACCAACTCCCTCAGGTTGTAGGTTTCACCAAAAAAAGGACCATAATGGCAAGTCTCCTGACTCAATACTAAGTATTCTATTTCTTTAGACCTTGCCCAGCTCCTGGAGGGGGGGGAAATTCATGTTCTGAATAATGCAAAGAAGCAAATAATTTAAGAACATTGCCATTTGGCTCTAGAGGCATGGAATAAATTTCCACGCTGCCACAGCCAGCTTACCAACTCGATGTATGTAGCCACCCGTTAGTAAAAAAGATAAGTCTACAATATTCCAAAGCACCTGCCAACATGGGGGAAGCAGCAGAAAGACAGCTGGGTGGCTGGCGAAACAAATATAATTGACAAGTTGTACTGAGAATCCATTCAGGAAGAAATAGTCCAGAACTACCTGGCTTTGGGCCAGTTTGTATCATCTCCCTCTCTCTCTGCAAACCGCAGCCCTGGAATATCTGTGGGTTTTGTTTCCTGCTTCCTGTCTCAGTACATTAGACTTTTTATGAAATGTGACTCCATCATTTAGAGTTTGATGACAATAACACTGTGGCTTTGAATATTTTAACAGACAATAAGATCATCCTCATCTCCTATTGTTATGACCCCATAGCCCAACACGTGACCTTTTATTGGCATAAAAGATACTCATAAAAACTCTGATACCTGGGTCGGAGCGAGCATAATTTGGACTTTTATAAATATGTACACTTTGATGACTCTCTGTTACAGCCTCTTGAATTTTTTAGAGAGGGAGAGGGAGAGAGAGAAGTTACATTACATTCCCTGGGTTGTCACACTGTATTCTACATATGTTACTGAATAAGAAAGTGTTACAAAATAATGAAATGTTTTTGTAAACTCCCTGGTAAACATCATCATGAATTATGATACACATTGTCTGGGTTTCATATTGTAAGACTGCCACTTGATTCACAGTTAGGTTTATACATCTTGTCGTGGGAACAGTTTGGGATTTCTTATTTCCTTTTCAGTTCTGATTTTCCTTATGCGTTTTGCATCTTTTCTTTTTTGCTTATTACTTTAGTTTGAATGCATTTGCCTGTGCTTTTTGATGCATCCTTCTTTTTCTTTCTTTTTGTTTGCACATGTATGCGTGTGTGTGTGTGTGTGTGTGTGTGTGTGTGTGTGTGTGTGTGTGTTCTCTTGCTTCTTCTATGGCTGGCCACTCTCTATGCATGCCTCCTGCCACTACTCCTCTCCAAAGTCAACAAATGCATGTGTATCTTAGTGGGCTGCTATCAAACACAGACTTTCAAGGGGGCAAAGCTCCACCTTCTCCTGAACCAGAGACCAAAAAAGATCCACGACGAGAATCAAAAAAAAGAAAAGAGTCCAAACCCCACCCAAGTCAAGAGCTAAAAAGGTAAGAAGTCACGTGTGTGTTAGCTCGTGGTTTCATCCCCTTTGTCTGTCCCTGTCCCTGCATGCATGCTACTGTGTCCATGTTTGCTTTACGCATCTCCTAAACCTGAATCCTTTAAAGATTTCCAAAAGGTGCAATTTTTCATAAAAGTTATTACAAATGAAAAAAAAATGTGTACGGGGACTAAATTTGAGTCAGGTGTTCTGAAACATGCTTGTGTTGGAAAGACTAACCTAGCAATGAGCAAACAGAACTGAGTCAGATTGGTTTGGATGGCGTTGCTGTGTTTTGTTCTTTTGTTCTGTCATCGTGTCTGGTTAGTAGTGGTCTCATGCCTTACAAGTCATCCATAATAAACAAGGCATGCATTGGAATCTTAAGCTAGTGTTCAAGAGGCAAAGAGGTGGGTTAGTATCAAACAGGCACAGATATTTGTTATGGATCTCATTGCTTAAGCAGATCTTCCTAATCTCCATACTCATCTGTGAAGAAGAAACCCATCTGATATAGTCGGTTATGACAGGGCACAAAGTAAAGCCCATCGGTAGACAAATGGCTGTTAGTAGAGACACTTATGCAATGAGTTCATCTTCAAGGCTCTAAGTGTCTGTCCACCTTATCCTGTGCTGACCTTTAGCAATGCCTTCTTCTCTTACTGGAAAAGTGGTACATGCCCCCTTAAACTCCACTTACTAGTTGTTCCTAGTCTCTTATATTCTTCTCCCTCTCCTTGCCTGCAATTCTGGACAGACTTGTCCAAATTAGATGGTCCTGGGCAAGGATCCTATATGCTTCAGTGCTCATCTATCTACTGGCCATTTCTAAGCCTCATATATGCAAGTGAGCTTAAGGAAGAAGCATCCAGTACGCACGGAACTTTTGCTCGCTAGAGAATGCAGCGAGCTGCCCATCGTAATACGCAGAGCTAATAGTGACCACCGAGGAAGCCCCAGTACCACCTGGTCACTCGCCTCCTCCCGGCACAAAGTAAGGCTGATGGTGAGGCACAGTTTCTGCTTGTGTTTTGCTCTGCTGTCCCTGTCAACCTGCAAGAAGAGAGCAGCAACTTCCAGTGGCAGCTGTCCAGAGTGCTGCTTTTAGACCTGGCGTCATCATCCACATAGAGCGATCAAGTAGTTGCTGTGGTTGAAAAGCAGCTCTCACTGGACTGTAGCCTGTTTCCTAGCACATTAAGAGCTACCCAGTGGGAGCTTTCCTGTGTGTTTGACAGGATTAAGCCTGGAGCTTTTTCCCTCCAGAAGATTTTTGGTCAGGTCCGGAGGTATTTCTGATTGACATGGGGGGTATTGTTAAATTCCTAATAATACTCAGGCCCAAATGGGAGTGGCACTGAGGTTGAGGAGTCTTGTTTTAAATAATGCTCCCACGTGATTTATTGTTTCTTTTACATAGATCCTGTACCTATGTGTTGCTCCATCAAAGCAATGATCTTTACACTCTGGGGTTCAGAGGCTAACAAAACACAGAGCACGTGTTCCAACCCTCAAAGAATTCAGCAGTTCTTACATGAAGCCAGAAACCTGCACTTCTAATATTCTCTCGTCCATGATTTTGGCTTCAGATCACATCTGGTCAAGGTCTTAGCTGTTTTCATTACTCAAGGTTTGAACCACGTGTGGTAAGGGAATGAAAACAATTCTGATTCCTGAACCCCACTTGCAGCCAAAAGTCCTCTGGGGAATTCCTACCTGAACCATTAAGATTTAGTGATGAGATAATTAAGCACGAGGAATAAAAGAACTCAAGTGATTCTAATACATTGCCCAACTTTTAGTCTAATTGAATGGATATTAGTTTGGGCCAACTCTTTAGAACTAAAGCCATTTTCCCAAAAGAGAGAGAGCAAACTAAAGGAAAATGTGAACGTGTTCAGCTGGTTGCATTTGGCGATCACAAAATCCACAGATGTAAATTGCTATATCTTCTCATTTTTTAAATCAGCTCCTAAGGTTGCAGTACTTAATTTTCACCATAATATTTTTAGTATTCTTTCTAGATGACATTTAGATTAGCATCACTTTGGTCACTGTCCCACAGTGACAAGGCAATCAAACAGCTTCGATGATTGCAAGTTGCGTCAATGTTCCTTGGATCCCTTTATTATTGAAATTGGAAATTTTTTCTCATTTACATTATTATTTAACATTTCTTGAATGCCACTGCTGCTTTTCACATATGGCCTGCATAGAAAGTACATTGTATCGGCAATTAACAAATCCATAATGCCAACCACCTCAATCCACAGCTCGCTGCATCGATTAATGAGTCTTCAGGCAGATGTCAGAGGGCATGGATTCTAAAATATCTCTGAAAACGTGTCCAGAGATCATCTGTGGAGATGTGTTTGAAGTCAAGGTTCTGTTCATCTCCACAGCCCATGTGCATCCTGTGGGTTTGTATTTGAACTCATTTCTCTCTATTCATCCAGCCAGGATCCCTAAATCACCCACCTACTCGCCCAAGACAGAATTCTAGCAGCCATTGTATGAACTTCCCCTTCCTCATAGCATGTGACAAATCAACTCCTGGCCTAATCGATGCTCTGAAGTTTATCTCAGGTATTTCCGTTTCTGTCCTTCTTTGATGCCACTTTTGTCATTGAGGTCTCCATCTTCTTTCCCAGGGACTTTAACAGTTGGCTTATTAATGCCGTCCCTGCCACCCTTGGTGTAATATGGTGATTATCTTGTTTTGTTTTGTTTTTTTCTTTATTGTGTGTTCTGGTAGAGTGCTTGACTAGCATTGAGTTACATACTTTTCTTTCTGGTCAAATCCCTCTCTCTACACACACACACACACACACACACACACCACACACACACACACACACACACACACACACACACACACACACACCATTTTGTCTAGTACATTTTAATTCTTCCCCCAGATAAAAATCCTGTGTCTACATAAGCAGGTATAGATCTCCTTACAGAGAACTAAAAACATGCAACAAACAGGTATGGGTAGAGTGTAACAGTAGTGATCTGTATTCTTGGTCTCATGTTACACAGAGAAATGATACGTTTATGAACATGTCGCTGATTTGCCTTTAGCTCTGTACGGGTATTGGCCTTAGGCATGGATGAAGCATCGCTAAGTTCGCAAGAGCTAGACTTACCTAACCAGCAGTGATTGTAAGAGGGGGAGGGTAAATTCCAAACAATTTTCCATAGAAAGCATAGCCAAAGGAAAAAAAATCTCTTAGGACTTGTCGCTTCCATTTAAACCATGTGACTGTCTCCATGAAGGAAGCTTGCTCCCATAGGAACAGCACAAAGTCTTGTGAGATCTGTCCAGTTGGTAGCTCTTACCTAAAATTCCACAGTGTGCCCTCACCCTGGAGTCACTGAAGCCACTTGTACAAAACTGTTTGCAGATTTCACACACTTCGATCATGTAGGTAATACGATTTTTTTTAAAGCAACAACAACACAGCCCCACACATATACTGTTGTGACCCCTCCAGGGTCTAACTTGGGGTCTCCAATGTCAAATCCAAATCCATAGCTTCTCAATCTTCATCAATCTGCTCTTATTCCTCCGAGGGAAGAATCTATGAAGTTCTGTCCCCTTCTTGGCGAAATGCAGGCTCTCCTAGATCTTGTGTTATTTCTTGACTCATCTTTGGGTTCTTTGTTCATTCGGCACCCAGGTCAAGCCTGAACCTCCCTTTCTATTGCCGATATCCTAATAGCATCTATATTCCTAGTGACCACTCAGTGCGGGAGCTTCTCGACCACTCCCATGCTTTAAATGGGCTGAATAAAGCTTCTATGTTGTTGAATCATAACTTCAGATGAGACAGGCTGCAAGCAGGTCATAAAAGAGCTCCCTGGAACATTTGCCCTCTCCAATACTCTCCGAAATTCCCTGTTAGCCAATGCAAGAAGCTACAGTGCCCACTTGTAATTGTGTAGAAACTACTTGCTTTTCTTCATGTTTTGCCTTTTGTGACACAAACATATATTTGTCTTAGCAGCATATCTGAGCCCCGGGGCATCAGGGCATAATTAGAAAAGGGTAGGAGCTGGGAGGGAAGGGGAGGGAAGTGGCAAGTCTGGCTTTCATAATGAAGCAGAGGTTATGGGATATGAGGGTCATGATTATAAATTATAATTAACCTAGGATTATAGAAGCCATTTAGGGAGCAAGCAGGGAGGACAGAAGTGGCTGCTTTTAGTGACTGCTGGTTGTTGGGTGCTCTCTTGAATTTATATCCATTAACTACTCAAAAGAAACAAAGGAAAATACTCCACACTCAAATCGAATTTGAAAATAGCATCTAAATATTATAAGAGTGAAGAGTTGCCAGATAGCATAAACCTATTTTTATGTGTATTATATGTCAACTATGGTCAGAGTATCTGATGTAATTGTCCTATTTAGGGGGCCTTGCAAGGAATGCCTAACACATCCTGTCCTGCTCTGGCCCTTTAAATGCTCGTGTTTCTAGGCTGGAACAATTTAGTAGCAAGTAAGATTCAGTTATCGTGCTTGTTTAAGGACATTTTCATGGATCCATAATGCGGTCTGCAGGCATGCATCCATTTGGAGAGAAAGAATATATCGTGTTTACAGTGCCTGCACCAGCATATGTGGACATTTGCATTTGGAGATGAAAGTATATTCCCTCTTCAGCTGGAGTTTTACCCCTTGTTGGTACTGATTGGAGGCTGAAAGCTGGTTGTATGCAGAGTTGTGGACCAGACGCCCTTTCCTCTTCTGGTGAATTCGTATGTTTCTTTTTACACCTGGATTTGGCACTTAATCACCAAGTCACATCAATCACTGTATTCTTCGAATTGATTTCTCGTCCTGACTGTTTTTGGAAAAGACAGCTTACTTTTGAAAGGTTTTGCAACCCAGATTTCAACATGATATGCAGAGCCATGCCCTGGGGATAGTTAAATGCTAGTAATCTGGGTGCTTACCAGGGTGTATGGTGACAATCTCCGTAATAGAGAGGTCAGTCCCTTCCTGACACAAAATGAGGATTTGACTGTACTTCTCTGATAATTTCAAGTATCAAGATGGTTTTTCACTACAAGCCAAGTATATGCTATTATTGAATTAATTCTCCAGGCAATGTCAATTAATCATTAGCTTGGAAATACCACGGTAAGCGGAGAGAGTTTACATATCTGATAATCCAAAGGATGAATGCTGGGTTTGATAGCTTTGATTTGATAAACAATGAAATAGGAAAAGAGATAGATGCGATTCTGGATGTATTATTATTTGTGACATGGCTCGAGATGGGAGACCGTGAGGAGAGTGGAGATGACAGAACTGGTGCTAACCACGGTGACAAGAACTTGAAGAGCAGCCGACGTGACATCTTTCCTATCATGCTGCCGAGAATGTCAGCTTTGTGAAGGACAGTGAGAAAATGGTTTGCCGAAAACATGAAAGGTGGATTCCAGAGACGCCAGCCATGTCAGATGCAATATAGTCTGCGGTGGCTACAGAGACCCACTTCTGGCTCCAGTGATGGCCTGCAGGTGCAAGAGCTTCTGGTCTTCGGCAAGGCTCCAAAATGACTACACTTGACCTGCATATTGTCTCAAGTTCCCAGGATCATGATATACAAGAAGTGAAGTTAGCCAGTGTGCAGTTAGGTGGAACCAGAGGCCAAGGGTGCTCGCTCTCTCTCTCTCTCTCTCTCTCTCTCTCTCTCTCTCTCTCTCTCTCTCTCTCTCTCTCTCTCTCTCTCTCTCTCTCTCGCTCTCACTCTCTCTCCCCCTCTCTCTCTTTATCTCTCACTCTCTCTCTTTATCTCTCACTCTCTCTATCTCTCTCTTTATCTCTCACTCTCTCTATCTCTCTCTCTTGCTCTCACTCTCTCTCTCCCTCTCTCTCTTTACCTCTCACTCTATCTCTCTTTATCTCTCACTCTCTCTATCTCTCTCTCTTTATCTCTCACTCTCTATCTCTCTCTCTTTATCTCTCACTCTCTCTATCTCTCTTTATCTCTCACTCTATCTCTCTCGCTTGCTCTTGCTCTCCCTCTCTCCCTCTCTCTCTCCCCCTCTCTCTCCCTCTCTCTCTCTCTCTCTCTCTCTCGCTGTCTCTTGCTCTCTCACTCTCTCGCTCGCTCTCACTCTGTGTGTGTGTGTGTTTGCACACCAGTCTATGTACATGTGTGTCTTCCTAAAGCATCATTTACAGGTTTCTGAGCTTCTGTTTAAACCTGAGGTGCAAGGGAGGGAGGAAGGAAGGTGCCTTCCCTGACCTTACAACGTGTGAGTGTCAAACAAGCTCTGATGCAGAGAACGCATAAAACAGAAAAGGGAAAGGAAGCAAGAAAGCTAAGGAAGAGTGGGAACCGGGTCAGAGCCCAGGTTCTGCATTCGAATTGCCTGTGAGCTTCCACAACGCCTGTCTAAGCCTCCGCCACACAAGGCTGAGCGCAGCTATCGGAAGAAGAAGCAGAGTCAGAGACGGAGCGTGACCGGCTGTGAGAACAGTGTGGTCACGCCCCACCTGCTGAGATCAGCACAGTCCGCCCACTTCTTCTCAATCTTCCCTGCTCACCTGCAGTTGAAGGTCCAAAGAGAGGATCTGAGCTGCAGAGTCCAGTTGCGACATGCAGTAACTAGGAAATGTAGGCGCTGCCTTCAAGAAAACCCTTCAGCATTAATAATGGGGTAGTGGGTCCATCTGTTTTTCCTTCCTCCAAGTCCAGAGCAGTTAGCAAGGCAGTGGGTACCTAAGAAAGCCAGAACCTGGTGAGGCAGGGGATGTACAGTCATGCGTGAAAAAGGGGACACCCAGTTTTCTGAACGGGCATTCCACCCAGACGAAAATACATCTCAGCCTGCGACTTTTGAATTAAACCTTAGAAATCTTTCCTTTTTTTCTCTGTGATTCACAAAGTGTTAAATACTGAGAAAGGAAAAAGACACTGAGCTATATTATGAAAATTAAAGAGCACTCCCCATGTTTCCAGGGAAAAAGCCAAAGTATAAAACTGTCCTCTGTGATACATTAGCAGCATTCTACTACTGTGATTTGATCCGAAGCCATCGTGTTTTACTGGGACAATAGAAACTGCAAGTTCTCTTTGGGAAGAGAACAGCCATTCAAAAAGAGGTGGTGAGCCTCTTACCTTGGAGGAGTTAGGAACCTGGGATCAAAAGCATCCTGTCAAGGGTTCGATGAGGTGGCTCATCCAGTGACGCACACTTTACCAACAAAGGTGGGCCAGCACTGGGAAACAGAGCAATACCCTGGAGCTTGCTGGTTGGCCAAGCAGTCCAGGTAAACTGACAAATTCCAGGTTCTGGGGGACACTCTGTCTCAAAGGATAAAGTAGACAAGACTGAGAATCACCCCCAACTAGAATCCATCATCCATAAACCAAAGGCCATGCACCAAACCAAAACCATCCTTTCAAACATTGAAAGAGCCTCCATTGAGGTTCTGTGTTTGCATTTGTTACTAAACACAGACATAGGATTGATACATAAATGATAGATAGATAGATAGATAGATAGATAGATAGATAGATAGATAGATAGATAGATAGATAGACAGATAGTTCTTAGCATATGATTCCCAAACCAGTGACACCACAGAACCTATTAGATGTACTCAGATCCATCCCAGACCTACCAGTTCAAGAATTCTGGATGTATCCATGTGATCTGCGTTGCTGCAATGCTCCCAAGTGATGCTGAGGTATGGTCAAGTTTAAGGACCACAGCACTGCTAAAAGCATTGCTTCTATGGAAAACACAACTCCTAAGCCAACAATATGGCTTCATGAACCAAAGTGCTCACCTCAAACGTGACAACCTGAGTTCAATCCCAAGAACTCACAGTGGAAGGACAAAACTGACCCTCAAAAATTGTCTTCTGACCTTCATACCCACACCATAGTACATGCATGCTATTTTGTCTCCTCTCTCCCTCTCCCTCTCCCTCTCCCTCTCCCTCTCCCTCCTCTCTCTCTCTCTCTCTCTCTCTCTCTCTCTCTCTCTCTCTCTCACACACACACACACACACACACACTCATAGATGCAGAAAATACTTTGAAAAGATTGGTCTCTGAGCACTCCACCTGCATATATATATATATATACATATATATATATATATATATATATATATATATATATATGAACTAAAGTGAGTTCTTAACCAACATTAAGCTTGTGGTCTTTAGTGAGTGAGCTAAGACACAGAAAGTTTGCCAAATACCATCCCTATTACCAGTACCTAAGAATACAGATCTGGCAGTTTAAAGAAAAAGCAAAGATTGGATTTGCTGTCAAGACCTTGCATGGCCTTATCACCTGACTTTGCAGGTAAACTCTCAAAGAGAGATTTTCAGACTTAATGAGGTTCATTTGCGTTGTTTATGTTAAAAGTGAAACCATTCACACTAGTATTCAGTGATTAAGAAGCAAATTAAAGTGACTATAAAAATAAACATTTACTTGGCTTCGGTAGTGAGATTAGCGGTGTTCCAGGTGTTCCTGTGGAGGGGCCAGGAAGTAGGAGCTTTCTGCTTCTCTGACTGTGCGTCTCCAGTACAATAGGCGGGAGGCAAAGCAGCTTACATTTGTGATAGCACCTCCTCCGTCCCAAGAATTAGCTAAGAAGATGAAGCACATCTAATCATTCAGGGTTTTTAATCAATTCAGCCTCAAGCAAAAATGCTGAGTCCAAGAAGGTTTCTTGGGCAAGGGACGAATGACTTGATTCATAGACAGGCTCACCTCAGGATCAGACTTATATCTGGGGATGAGTCTCAGTAGTAGATTACTTCCCAAGCATGCATGAGCCCTGTTCAGTCCTCAGCACCTATTTATATAGATATAGATACAGATGCAGATATAGATACAGATATAGATAGAGATACAGATACAGATACAGATATAGATATAGATAGATATGTATGTACATACATACATACATACATACATACATACATACATACATACGTATATGTACATGAATCACTAAAAGTGACAAACATCACTGGGATGTGTACCCATATATCTAAATCTTCTAGACAGATGCCAAAGATCAAGTCACAAGGTTTATTTAAAAAAAATGTTTTACAAGAAGTGTCCCTATTTCTGTCCTTAAATCCCAGGATAAACTCACCGGCTACCACAGAATGCCTATTAGGCTGTCTTTGATAATGTTACATGCTATTTCAATTAGAAGTTCAAATTTCCTTCAGTTCTGGCTGTTGAATTTTTATTTACTTCAAAAGCAACTTACTAAAGTGTGATTGACATGTACACCCATGTTTTTGATTGGAGGGAAAGAGTGCCATTCAAACCATTTCACTCTTAGTAGGAAATTAACACCAAAAAAACCCCAATGCTATTAGATTTAATACACAGTTAGCCGAGAGCCTTACAGATGCTTACGTTACTTTGGATATTGCTTATTACAAACTGAGTGGTTTAATAATGAGTAGAATGAGGCTTGCATGGTGCCTCATTTTTGTAGAATTTTTCATAGTAAGAGAAGATTTCCAAGGCCCAGAGCTAGTGAGACAGGTAATGCAAACTGGAGATATGGCCAGGTAAATAATCTGCCTCAGGTGAGGAAAAAGGTGTTGGTTGACAATGACCAACCAGTGTTCTGAATTTCCAAGAGAGAAAAGAAACCCAAACTCCATTGTAAAACTTCCCTAACTTTAAAAATGATGAAAGGGCAGAGAGACGGTTCAGTCAGCAAGACCTGGGTTGTGTCCTCCAGAACCTCCATGGAAAAGCAGGGTGCAGGAATGGGTACCCGTACGCCCCAGCACTGGGGAATCAGAGACAGAGGATCCTTGCTGGCCAGCTAGCAAGCGTCTGGCTCAGTGAGAAATCCTGTCTAAGAAGTTGAGGTGGAGAACAATTGAGAAAGATACCTGATATCTATGACGGCCATGAACGTGCATGCGCATGCGCACATGAACATACAGTGACGGGAACGTCTTCAGATATTTTCAGAGTCAGCGGGACTTAACCTGTGAGCCGTTTTGCTGTCTCACAAAACCTTGATTCAGCTCTTCGAACCTGGAATGATAACCCCAACCATCTTGCACTTGAGAAACCTGCTCTGCACAGCAGGGCTTCCGCGGTCACAGCCATCATCGTGCTTGTTGCCACTTAAGCAGACAGTTTCCTCCTGGTAGAGATTTGATTTGGTGGTGTCAGCATATGAGTCCCCGTCAGTTCATAGCCTGTCTTCTTTCAGGCCTGATGGAATCGGAACTGTGACGGTTGAAGAAAAAGAGCGCTTTGAAGAAATGAAAGAGAGACTCCGAGCTCTGCTGGAAAATCAAATTACACATTTCAGGTAAGGATCTATGGTTTAGGGGCCTATTGGGGTGAGAATGAAGCTTCACAAAAAGGCTTTGTTTCCCAATAGCTGTTAGTCTCTCAGAGACACATAAGATCATTAAAGCAAAATAGCTAAAGGGGAAAAAAAAACAACCAATTGGATACAGCTCTCGTTAGCTACCTGACTTTGCGATCTTTCTTTGTCTGGCGTTTGTTTTAAAGCAGAGTCTCTTCAAATTCTCTATGTAGCCAAAGATTATCTTGAAGTCATAATACTTCAGACCCCACCACTTAAATGCTGAGATTACAGGTGTGAACCAGCACATACCAGGTTTTATGCTGTGCTGGGAATTGAACCCAGGACATTAGAAATGCGAAGAAAGGCATTCTACCGACTGTAGTATAGTCCCTGCCTCAGATTTCAAATTCATAAGTGTCTTTCGGATGCTCAAAGAGCAAAGCTTTCCTCATGTAGTATGATTGATAGTTAATGTCATATAAAACATTGAAGATTTGTCAAGGTTCCTAGATGAAAGTTTTAAAATCCTACAATTTGAGTCACAGTGGATGGGAGCAAAATTAATGGATGGCATTCATAAGATCCTATCCTGTTCTCTGTACTTTTAAGAAGCATTGAAGGGCTCTTGGCCACCAAGGCAGTTGATGGCACCTGTAGAAGTAAGTGACATATTTCTGTCTGTGCCGTTGGGATTCTCCTTGTTATGGAATAAGATTTGATGATGGTCCTTTAACAGAACATACCTTATAGCAGAACGTATCACCAATAGAGGAAAAGATCCAGTAACAGTGGGGAAAAAAAAAAGAAACCTAAGCAAATTAGGCAGAGTCAGGAACTTATCCCAAATGCAAGCCTGCTTCATGCTTCAACCCTTCAGGGAGCTGAAGAAGTGTGTTTGCATTCCCGCTGGTTTAACTCCTGCTTTTCCATGCTGTCCCCTACTCTAACACACAAGGTCATGTTTTTGTTAACTAGTGTTTTCCCTCACAATGGAAATCCAAGCTGAGCTCTGTGTCACCACGCTCAATATTCTGTTCTGCTGCAGACATTTACAGAGTCCCTCTACAGTCATTATTCACACATACACATATATACATTCTATATACACATATATGGTGTGAACTAGGATTAGCATAACACAGTGTGACAAAATAAAAAAGCATTTTCCATTCCTCGGTACAAGTTGCTATAGGAATCCAAACTGCGGCATGCTTCCTGTGAAAATGTAATGGCGTGGGCAACCTGAAGATTTGCGTCTTTTTTAGGTACTGCTTTCCGTTTGGTCGACCTGAAGGTGCTTTGAAAGCGACTCTCTCACTTTTGGAACGGGTAAGAATGAACGTGAGACATAAAAAAGGACATGTAAATAATTGCAATCAAACAGTACACTAGGGTGACCTAGTTAGCCATTTTCAAAGGGTTTGTTTACCATTCATGAAATACCAGAAGAAAAGTGAGGAAACTGCCACTATTCTGGAAGTTAGATTTTCAGATTCCCGACTTGAAGAGTCGCTCTGGGGCCCTGCCTGATGCCTGCACAAGATTTGCTACCCCAGCTGCCCTGTGGCTTTCTTTCTATCCACAGTTATCACATTAGTCAGCATTAAGGATTTTACACCTGAGGTCTTCAAAAAGCAGAAATGAGTAACAGATTGATTTAGAACTTAATAGTGCCCTTTCCTTCCGCCTGAAGGTTTTGATGAAAGATATTGTCACTCCGGTACCCCAAGAGGAGGTCAAAACTGTCATCCGTAAATGCCTAGAGCAGGCTGCTCTAGTCAACTACTCTCGCCTATCTGAGTATGCCAAAATCGAAGGTAAGGTTTCTGTCTGCCACTAGTTCTGGATTTGAATTTTGCTATGCCTCCCTGGGGAAAAAAAATCTATCTCTTTTCTTGATGGACACCAGAAAAGAACAGTCCGTCTGACTACATTAGACTAAATATACTTGAACTGTGAAAAATGTCTTGGCTGTGGCCAAATAAATAGAAGAAAACTCAGCCTTTCGAGGGAATCAACATTAAATATGAGACGTTATGTAATTGCCAGGCGCTTCTGAGAGTTTGTGTTGCCCTTAAATATTTTTTCTGAGGATGTTTACCTGTGGGTTGCACTGAAAAGGGAAACAGTGTACTGTATGTTGCCAGTACGACTGGAAGTAAAACAGGAGTTGAAGAATGCAAAATGCAGGTTCTACTTAACTCTTTCTGATGTCTTGGAGGTCTTTTGTCTTTAGGGAATGTTTCCAATTTGGTGACAGGGTAGTGTGGAGCCAGCTTCGGGGGCTCTGAGTTGACTCTGGACTTCTTTCTTGTAGCAGGCGTATTGTTACTGCCATCTCAAATGTCAGGGAAGCAGGCATTGTTGACTACATAATTAGAGGACACTTTAAGTGAACTCAAGAAGCTATGGTTCTTTGGGACCTATTCACTCTCAAAGGCATTAATCACTTTTCATTGTTACCCCTGTTGGCTGCTATAGGGTGATTTGAAAACCACACCCAACCTGACCAGAGGTGTAAGTGTATACATGTGGAAGTTTTGTGTGCAAGACTTGATGTGTCCACACTCCGGAATCTCATGTGCTCTCACACACGAAACACACTACACCCAGATAAAGCAAGCAAAGGTCCAATGGCCACCCCCCGGCCGTCAGTCAGGGAACAGCTGACTCGCAGACGCACGCCATCACATACACTGCCAATGTCCTGTTTCCTTAGAAAATTAGCTGACAATCATGTGAAATCCCCAATGTTCTGTATATTACATGTCTTCCTCCCCCTCTGGATTTTGTCTGTGTGACAATGCAAATTGTGTACCAGTGGTAATGAGTTCATTGTTATGCATCCAGGGAGAAACACTTAAGAATTGGGCACTAGAAGGGTGTTTATCAACTCTGGACTTGGTAATGAGTGACAAAAAAAGAGAGGAATGAGAAGACCAACGGATAAAGGGCTTTATTTGCAAATCATTGTTCCAACATTCCCAGCCCAGGACATAATGGCTGGTTGGGTTGGGTAAAGTCAACCATGTAACTACTGAGCCAGAAATGGGATGGGATCAAGAAACGAAATGTTCAGTTTCCACAACTGTCGCCTCATGGGTCTTGGTCCAGCTATTACTAGTCTTTTGGTAAGATCTGCTCTCTTCTTTCAGATAAATAAATTTAAAAACAAAAACAAAAAAACAAAAAAAAAACTTTGCGATCTGTAAGTAAAAATGCATTCATTTCTGAAGTAGATCAGCTGGTCTGTAGTCTCCTTCTGTGCCTCAATTCTTCTTGGTTGTGTTAATTATCTTTTGCACTGTGACTTTTAGGTCTGGGGATTCTTTGAAGAAAGCAATCTTTTTATTCCAACTCTCTTTTCAGAGAAGTACCTCATTCCACACTACTCGCTCTCTTCTGCTCTTCTCCTTCCTTGTCCGTGATTGGCTCAGCCACTTTTTGACATGACCTCTGCAAAAGTGGCTGAGACGCCAATTTCAAAGCATGCTGGGATTGTTAATTCAGACAACCCCACATTCTCTGGCTGCATGCGTCAGGTTTTCTTCCATGAACATAGTCCACTGTAGGCTGGGATATTTCAGCTTCAAAGATATTACTACCAGACAGCTTTCTTTGAACAAGGCTCAGGTCCTACCCTCAGAAAAGAAATCTCCTCTTTTTTTTTTTTTTTTTTTTTATTTTTGTTTTGTTTCTACACTTGAGCCTCTTCTGAGCATTACCATCTGAGAATTTTGGAAAGACGTTGTAGTAATATTGCTGGGAGACTATGTTTATGAAGAAACACCTCTAGAGCCTTAGATACTAAAGTCTGAAATCCTTAGTATCTTGGAGCCTTAAATCAATGAGATTCCGTTTCCCTCTACCCATGATGTTTTTGGTCATTGTATTCTTGCCAACGACTCTAAAGAGACGTGTAAAATCATGGTCACAATCTCTCTCGTGGCTCACGGCATGCTGAATGGTTAATCCAGTAGTTCCCAAATTTTAAAACTCCCTTTTTCTTTTATCCTGTGTTTATCCCCCAAATACTCTGTGGCTATTTTCCCTTGAGCTAATGTAACGTTTTCCTCTAACCTATGACCTTGAACCTCTTTACCTCTGACCTAAGCCTCTTGCATGCCCAAATCCTCTTTTGTAGGGAAAAAGAGAGAAATGTATGAGCATCCTGTCTTCTGCTTGGCCTCCCAAGTGATGGATTTAACCATTCGTGAGTACCCACCCCCTCCTCGCCCTGCTGGCTTCACTCTCTCTGTTCCATTATTTCAAGAAATCCAGATCCAAACCAACTCACTCTCCTTGCTTCAAGTTTTTTAGCATTGGCTTTGTCTGTTGGTTCTGTCTGTGAAACCCAGTGTGAGAAGTCCAGTCACTTTGTATCAGCCTAAAACAGGTTAGACAATTAAGCCATTTGTTTGTGATAAACTCAGATGTGTCTGTAAGTTTTTTCAGTTACCCTGTCTGTGACCTGAATGCATTTTTACTTTGCTTGTGTGTAACCCTGATTTGTAAAGTACTTGTCACTGGTACACAATCAAAAGGTGTCAGCTAAGCTGGGGAGCAATGTACTAGGTGTCAGAAAAAGGACATTTGAGGCAAAGTCATGCCTTCTTTATCCACATTTAAGATGTCAAACTATAATGGGTCTGAGACCATGCAAGGTGGTCCCTACTCTGAAAGCTAGATCTTCTATGCTTCCTGTCTATTCTCTCTCAAGCTGGGAAGTTTTCCTCCTTCTCTCTGGAGAGTTGTATTTGCCCTTGTCCTCAAAGCTCTGGCTAGAACACATGACTTAATTGTCATTTGAAGAGTTCATGTATGTTTCATAGCTTGATTTCACATTAAACTTAATTTACTAATTTTCTATTTGTGCAGCCTTTTCCACATCTGTGAAGGAGCCCTTTTTTTTGCTGGCCCCCAAACTTCGGGGCGGTGGGAAGCCAAGGGCAAGCTCTTCTGTCTGATATCATGTATCATGCATAAGTTGGGGGGCATTTTGGTCCACTTGCTCATTAATCTTGCATATGTGTTCTTGTTTCTCTTTCTCTTTTCTCCTCGTTGTGCTCTCTCTTTCAAATAGAGAATCAAAAGGATGCAGGTGAACTGATTGTATATGCCTTATCAATTACCAGGACTGTCGAGTTATATTCAGTTGTATTTCGTTTTTTTCTGTTTTTGTTAAGTAGCTCCTTAAAGTATGCGCTCCCCGGGAACGGTGTGGAGTCGCAGTAATACTTAAGGAGTTAATTTGTGCTGTCTAAATGCTTCTCATGCCCACTCCCTGTTGGCCTTCAGAGAGTGGCACTTCTGTAAAGGTGTAAGTTTGAAGGAACTGCGTTCTGGTTTGCTGCAGAACATCCTTCGCCCTCGGTTTCAGGGTCTCGCAATTTGGCCTCATGCGTGTATGGTGTTTTGTTTTGTATTTTTAAAGACACTGAACCAAGGAGTCTTCCCTTTCACTCTTTCATTTCTTTCTTTTGTTCTATCTTCTGCCCTATAAGAAGTTTGTGTTCTTTGGTGAGTGTCTATAGTCAAGAGGAAGCAATGGTGTCCGTGTGTGTGTGTGTGTGTGTGTGTGTGTGTGTGTGTGTGTGTGTGTGTGTGTGTGTGTGTGTGTGTGTGTGTGTGTGTGTGTGTGTGTGTGTGTGTGTGTGTGTGATAGGCAGGGGACTAAGCAGGAGCCGTTGTTGTGAGAAAGTCCTCTGGCTTTGAAATTTTCTTCTTGTTTCCTCTCAGGTCTTCTGAGCCTATTTAGATGACAACTCTGAAATGAAATGTTAATGAATGTGTCATATCAGTCAGTGTCTTTAAGAGTTAAAAGAATCCATAAAAACTTCTCATTTAGTTCCATGTAATAGTTGAACAAAATTCAGAAGAATTCAGAGAGTATTTCTAATGTGTGCCAAGCACCAGGTTAGCAATAAATATCCCACAACTCCATGTCCCCCCAACTAGGGAAGGTACTCATCCACGTATCCACCCATTCACCCACCAGGCAAGTAGTTGGCAAGAGGCCTCCTTGCAGCAAGTTTGGTGTGAAGATCCAGGAACTATTCGATTGAGAGAAAATAGTTATTAGCTTCCTGAAACGTGAATGCATATGTGTAAATTTCAAAGTCAATACATTACAATCCCCACTGGTCATGTGTCAGAGGAACATAACATTGTTAGAAAGCCATAGACACATGCAAGGTATTGGGTTTCAATTGCACGTTGAAAGAGATACATTGGAATAAGTTCATGGAAGCTAGAAGTTTGGGGACATAGCTGGCACAGAACAAAATATACAAATGTAACAAAGTACACAGCTGATAAGTGTAATGTTCTTATATAAACTGTTCGTGCCATGAATTTCATAAGCTAGGTATGGTTTTGCATGCATTTAACGTATTTAATCTTCAGAACCCTTATGTAGCTCCTCCCATTTTACAGATGAACAAACAAAGGTTAGAGAAACACAAATGATGAAGAAGCCCACGCAAGGACCACATACCTACCTATCCCAATTCAACATGGCTGTAAGACAGTGTCAGATTGCATGGAAAGGCACTCAGTGTAAGAACTCTGTGTCCTTGACAGGCCATAAGAGCAGAGATCTGGCTAAAAAAGTGGCCCAGTCCTGTAATCCTAGCATTTCAGGAGCTGGGGGCAGCAGCCCAGCTGGGACCATAGTGACATGAAGGCAAGACACAGCTCTATGGCAATGCCCTGTTGTTAAAAAAGAAAGAAGTTATGACTGTATGTCCTGTCCAAAGCTCCTTCCCCAGGAATCTCTGTGACTTTCATATTCATATAGATTTTTCAAAGGATAATTTCAACACGCCTTACCTCTACAGATGACAGCAATTGGAGGTTCCTTAAGCAAAGCTAAGGATCCTCTCCAGAAAAACCGTGTTAGTAATGTTGTAAAGAAAGTCTCAAGTCCAGGAATAAAGTAAAGCTGAAGTTAAAATGTAATAGCAGAGATGAATGTGAATCTTGGGATCCTTGGGCCCTCTTCTCAGCCAAGTACGTCTTACTGCATCTTCCCTGGCCTTTAAATATTCTTATTCCTGGTATCATTTCCCTACCTTCCGAATAGAATAAGATAGGAGAGAAGAGAAGAGAAGAGAAGAGAAGAGAAGAGAAGAGAAGAGAAGAGAAGAGAAGAGAAGAGAAGAGAAGAGGAGAGGAGGGAATAGGAGGGAATAGGAGAGGAGAATAGGAGAGAATAGATAGGTAGATATATACACATGCATACATACATACATACACACATACATATATACATGCATACATGTCAGACAAATGGCAAGGAGGTGTCAGGGTTATGAGTGCAAACTGGAATGCGGTATATAAGATATTAGGACTAGAGTGCATAGATACCCTGGTGTTTTCATTCTAAGCATTCTTTGAGAGTCTATAAGACTCTGACCATAGCTTCCTGACTGACTTTCTGCCTTCTATCTTGTGACAATATGAAAAATTAAATACTCAGCTTAGTTACAACATCACAAGAAAAATAGAGAGTCAAAGGTTTTCAAACGTCTAACAAAGAAAAACTGTGATCCCACCAAAGAATTCTATTTTTTTTTTCACAAATCTACTTTTATTTACTTACTCTCCATGAGTTTAAATCCAGGATGGGTACAGCATCACACGGATTCTGTGTCCAATGGCCTTTGCAAGAAGATTGCTTCGGAATTTGGCACAAACCATGCCACTGTTTCCATGGGCCCGAGTTACTTTTCCCCGGATCACTCTGGTTTTGTTTTGTTTGCCTCCAGGAGTCACTGTATTGTTTTTTGCTTTGTACACATAAGCACACCTCTTGCCTAAGTAGAACTCAGTTTCATCTCGGGCACAAACACCTTCAATTTTAAGAAGAGCCGTGTGCTCTCTTTGGTTCCAGAGGCCTCGCTGGTAGCCAGCAAAAAATGGCCTTGCACCATAGCCTTCCAGACATACTTGTTTTTTTCTTTTTTTAGAAGTCCTCTTCCCAGCAGGCCTACAAAGGCACCAAGATGGTGGAAAGAGCAGAATTCTATTATTTTAAGCACTTTCTTTAAACTGTCACACGTTCTAAACCAAGCAAGCACCGGGGAATCCACTACTATCATTGATGTTTTGCTTCCACTCTTAAAATGCCTGCATAATTTTCAGAGTATCATAGCGATTTCACTGGGCATTTAAACAAAACATTTTCCTCTAAACGTGACAAGGATTTGCAAAATTTGTGCAGATAATCTTTTAGATGGAGCTAGATATAGTAAGAGGTAAGTGGAAAGAAGAAAGAGGAAAAAGACAAACAGGAAGAAAGATAGACAGACAAACAAATGAAGAAAGGAGAGGAAAGTAGGGACAGAGGAAGGAGGAAATGGACATAAGTGGCGAGATATGTACATGTCTGAGTAGTGGGTAGATGTATAAGCAGAGGGAGATGCACCATCTTGGGCTGGACACTGTGCTGAGAATCTTATATGAGTGATCCAACTGGATCTTTACCTTAGACTCATAAACATGCCGTCACTACTGCTCCATTTCTAGCTCAGGAAGCCGTGTTTCATGAGGATGAGTGACTTTCTCAAGCAGTACTTGACTTCAGGTCGATAAGGGCAACTGATATGTTTCTGTCTCCTTTTACCATGCAGACCACAAAAATGGTGAGCACTTGGACAGTATCTACTCAGTGAGTGGAAGGTAAAGAACATGGGAAGAACACAAAATAATAGACCAGTTCCATCCGGAATCAGATATTTGCCAAATCCTTACACTGTGAATTCTTCCTACAGTGTTTGTAGACATTTTTTCCTCTTCCATTGTCAGAAGAGGAGGTCAAATCCAAGTAAGTTACCTGGGAAAATAGTAAACATGTCACAGTCTAGTCGGATCCCCCAGCACCCATGTAAAAGGCTATACATGGTAATATATCATTCCAGCAGTAGGGGAGGGGAAACATTAAGATCACTGTCTTGCTGGCCGGCCAGCATAGCCTCCTCAATGAGTTGCAAGTCAGTAACAGACCCCATCTCAAAAGTGAAGGTGAAAAAGGCCAAGGAATGACATCTAAGGTTGACTTCAAGCCTCTTCTCTTCTCTCCCCCCGCCTCTCTTTCTACACACACACACACACACACACACACACACACACACACACACACACACAGTTACTTCACATAAGGATTTCTAGAGTCCGTACTGTGGATTCCATGCCTTCTGCAATATCCAGTTTAGTTCCCCACCGGTCTGCGGATTGTTGAAAGAGAGAGAGACAACCAAGATGACACTCTCAGCAGACTATTGTGCAAAGCCAATGGCCCTACAGTCTCCTCACAAGGAACCAGTGAGGTGAATCCCATTGCTCAAGGACCTATGATGCTGTTGTAGAGTGATGAGTATCTCTTGCTTCATGCCTTACACATTAGGAGTTGAATGTCTCTCTCTCTCTTCCCATTCTTTTGTTTCGATGATGCCTAAATGAATCAGTTTCAAAGCCCCAATTATTCTGTGAGTAGCACTTAATTTATACTAAACAAACAGTAAGAAGGACAAGGACAAAAACACATTTATTTTGCAGATTATTATTAAGAGGGATTTTGAAGAAAAAGTGGATGTACAAAAGTATGTCATGAAGGAATGGACATAAAGTCATATCTTTTCTACCAGAAAAAAAAAAGGCCATTATCCATGATAACTGTTCCTCACTAAAGGTTTAAAATATGCTTAGTGGCTGCATGCAGTCCTGCTTAACTCCCTCATGAATTCTAGGAGATAAATGCTTTGTCGCCATATTTCATTGACTCTAATATTAGGCCATTGATCAAAGGTGTACCATGAATTTACTAAGAAGAATATAATAATGTCGTCAGCCAACTGAAGACATGCTACCAAATGTAGTGTGCATCCAGATTCCTGAAACACTCAATGTGTTTTGTGCACTGAGATAAGAAATTGGTCCTCTATTCATGAAAATATTTTTGATTGTGAGCTTCAGTCTTTGATATCTGAGCCACCTCTTAAGCACTGTTTATAGAAATCTTAAAGCAGAAAGTTATTGGGCAACACGCACAGAACTAAACAGCTGAGCCGGTACAGCGTCCCGACTTAACAGGGGCTTTTCTCGTCCCACACCTCATGGCTGCTGTTTCTGAACTAGGAAGTGCTTGTGATTCGTTAGCAATGAAATTGAAAGATCACAAAGTTGCTTCTCAAGGAAGAAATGAAAACATAGGAAGTTATTAGATAAACCTGAACGGCATTTGACAAACCAGACAGAAATCAAGTCCTGGAGAAAAGCACTAAGATTTCAAAGAAATGAAAGGGTCGTTCTCGAGCCTGATGTCCCAGACACTCACGTTCCTTGCACTTGAGAAAGAGGTGCTATCCTCAGTCCATCGATGGCCAACACTTCCAGCTCTGCTAATGCTGCTCAACACTCAGTATCTGAATCACAGGACTGCAGATCTTAGATAGCACTGTCTAGAACCAATCTAAACACTCATTCAAGCTAGACATTAAACCCAGAGTTAATATTATGTCTCTCCAACCACTAAGCTATCACTTTCATTTTCTGGCAGGAAAAAAAGTACAGCAGATTCCAGAAGCTGGGGAGATAGCTCAACCGGTAAAAGGCTTGACTTGTATGCATGAGAACATAAGTTCAATCTTCAGAGCTTCCATTTAAAAGAAAGGACATAGTGACACATTCTTATAATCACAGGACTAGAAGGGCAGGGACAGATGAATTCCCAGGGCTTGTCTAAACAACCAGCCTAACCTATTTGATAAGTTTCAGGTCAACAAGAGAATCTATCTCAAAGAAAACAAACAATAAATGACACTTGTAAGGAATGACACCAAGGGTGACTTCTGGCCTCCACATGAATGCACACACACGCGTGCACACGCGTGTACACACACACACACACATACATATTGCGCGCGCACAATAGCCCCACACAGTTTTAGCACTGTTTCATAGTAACCACTCATTGCTATATAGAGAACTACATATGTATAGCTATTAACTTATTATTATTTAAAAGGCTGTGCATCTAAATCCCAGTCTTTCTTCTGCTGTCAGCAATGGGACATAAGACAGGGCTGCATAAAAACACTCAAAATGAATCCCTGGGAATCTTGTTGAAATGTGATTGTAATTGAGGAAGTGCAGGCAGAACCTAGGAATCTATATTTCTAGTGAGTGTCCTAGCAAAGCTACAACCTCTGATTCAGGAATTATTCTTCACGTGGTAAGAATATATAGAAGAAATTTTATTTTAATCAAAATTCTAAATAAGACATTACAATCTAATCTAGAGTCAGCCAAACTCACAGTTATCAATTCTGGGGGATATCCATGAAGTCCCATGAGCTATGCCGGATACCAGGAAACTATGTAATAAGCAATAATAATAACAGTCCCCACCGTACAGGAAGCTAGCACTGAGGAAAGAACATTAGGTAGTGGATCAAATGAGTACAGTCTGATGAGTACAGCAAAAGGAGATTCAAGATGTTTTAAGATTATAGTTCTACAAAAGTTTGCCCAGGCCAGAGTCTCCAATGCATCACAGAGTCAGGGTAAGCACCAGAGGGGAACATCATGGAGTATAGAGCTGAGACCCCCTTAAACTGAATTGGGGGGTGTGGCTTTGTTGCAGTGTTTCATCCTTTGATGATCTCCCCTCCCCCATTCTCCAAGATGCTGTCCAAGAATGTTGTGACTATGTACAAAGATGCTAAAAGGGCCTTAACAGGACCTTAATAGTACTACTAAGTCCACGGTCTTCCTATAGCTAGTAACTATTTTTAAAAACTGCAATGAGAAGTAAAGAAAAGAAACGCTTGCCAGTGTGCTGGGAAAATTGTGAAGGAAATAGCATTAGAGATGAAGATATTGGGTATGTTTCCTACCTCTAACTATGGATAGAAAGTTTTAACCTAAGTCGTGGTAGTATAAGTCTGAAGAGAGACACGGCCACAGATAGTACCACAAGGCTTCTATCCTAGCTTCCAACACTAGAAGAAACAACTTTCCTCTCTAAGGAACTGTTTGAAATTATAAAAAAGGTTCTCAGTGGCTCATCATAGGTCATATAGAATAGAAAAGAAGATGTCTCCGAAGGAAAGATGGAGAAAGTGGTTCATGATCCTCATATCAGTCTTTGTTAACATACTCGATGGGAGATGGAATTGTCTGAGGAGGGTTAGTGGAGACTCAAGGGATCCACTGTATATAATGGACACTGTCGCTAAGGAAGTAGTATGTTTTAACCCTACAGTCTTTAGTTCAGGTATCCATCATTATAAGGAGGAAGGGTACCTTGCAAATCACTGTGTGTCTAACTAATAAACTCTGTTCCTCCTCAGGCTTTTGTCCACCCACTTCTCCCAAATCTTACCTACTATCTTCAGGCTAGGTATTTTCAATAAAGCATACTAGAATCTCTGTCATCCTCCTCAACACATCAATGGCTGGAACTTGGTAATAAGTGGGTTTTCCGTCCGTCGTATCTGCCCCTCATGTGATATTTCAGGGGCTGGCAGTTCGATTGCTAGAACCAGAGATGGTCAGGTTATTTAAGGGCTAATTGGAATGTCTCTCGCTCCTGGATGCTTCTCTTCCTTGGCTTAGCTCTGCCTGCAGAGGAATCCTCTTTTTTGTTTTTCTGCAGTCACATTTAACTCTCTTTCTGGAAGCCAAGCGGAATTAATTGTGTAAACATGAGCAATGGTAATTGGGTAAATGAAGTTGGAAACCAAGGTATGATGTTTTTGTTTTGCTCTGCGAGGAAAAAAATAGGAAGCTTGTTTTTCTGTGGTAGCAAACCTTACAGTAAGAGTTCTGGACAGAGAATTGGCAGGAGGGAATTCATGAATTTTTCTCCAGGACTCATTGAGTTGAAACATGTGTCTGATGCCACCCAGGTTACAGATCAACCATAGATTGCTTTGTGTTGTACTAAGCACCGGATCACGTATTTTGATACATAAAATCAGTTACTAGGTGTAAATGAGCATAGAGTTTCTAGGGGAATTATACGCTAAGCAAACATTCACCACAAGAGCCATGGAGATGTGTAATGGAGATGTCCCCAACTTTACAGAATGCTGCCAGCAGCATGACTTTTTAAAATAAGGAAAGGACTAGCCTTTCTTTAAATAACTATTTTAAACTGATTTCTACTGATTCTGTGGTCATCCGATCTTTCCCAAATAATTTCAAATTAAGAGAAACTGATGAAGACTATTTCTAGTTCTGTGCTCAAAAACACTTGAGGTAGTCCAGTAAGGTCAGCCCTGATGACCCCACCATCTTGCTTTTAGTAGATAGCTTTGCCAGAACATGGTATCTATTCATGACCTTGCTCCATGTCTCTATTAATGTCGCTATAATTCTATTTTCTCTATACCTCAGTAAAAAAATCCATTTCCCCAGTTGAAAACCCAAGCAAATCCAGAAACAAGCCTGGCAAAGGAATATGCCCCACACCTCACTGATCACTCTCTACACCAGAACTATTAGGAAGGAGCAGGCCCAAGCTTAACGAGCCACTCATTAGAGGGAGAGAGAGTTGCAGAAGCCGCAATTCTTGTGTGGAAGGAGAGACTATTGTCGCAGGACGTTTGCGGCGCTGATATCGTAAACCACATGACAGATGGGTCAAGTGCTGATAGCAGTATTCTAACATTTGGAATAGCGAGGAACATATTCGATAAGCTGGCAAGTTTTTATATATGATTCAACCCACAATATAAAAGCCACGAGAATTCCAAGTCGAAAATAATTAAATGAGCTGGAAACAATCAGATACCACACATCCTCCCCCCCCACCCCGGCAAATGACAGATTTTGACATGTTGAAATTCCACATAGGGAGCATGAATATTCCCTAGCTCGCTTGAACTAATGACAGCCTTTTATCTGCTTTGGCAAAGCAATTAACTTCGGCCCGCTCACAATGCAGAAGTAACAGTGACCATTTGTAGGCACTTTGACTTGAGGGGGAAACCTATACTCCCTGCCTTGTTTGATATGTTCCAGTCAGCAATCCTGTCAGATACAGGTAAAATCCGTGACTCTGTCTCATTCCTATGATAAGAAACTACATCACAGAAGGTACAAAATGAGTTAGAAAGCAGGTAGCCTCTGAAGGATAAGAATCCACATCACCAACCAGTTAGTGCTTGTTCTTCGTGATACAAAAGCATATCTTCTTCCGGTCGCTGACGTAGCAGCTGCCGTTCACGTTTGTCCATCTTGATGGAGCACCGGTTTTGCATTTGGCCTCCACGTGTCCCGGGTAGGGTGTGGGGAGATACTGGTTAGAGTCCTTGTCCAATCCCATCACCCCTCCAGAATGAGGTAATGCCGAAGGAGCAGCATCTCTGGTTGCCGTTTGTCACGTTTGCTTGTCGGGGTATTCTTTTCAGAGTTCCTTGTCACTTGTCACTCTTTGTGAAAGTCACTTTGTCTCTTTACTTGTTTTTTCTTTTTCTTTTCTGCCTCTCTCCTACCTGAACAGCTCCCCAGCCAGCTCCTGAGCCTCCTTCTTTACTCACACAATTGCAGACCAGAATGTTATCTCAGAGGCTCGCAGGCATGCCTAGGCCAGCATCAAGTACTGTAAACCTCTATCTTCCGTCACTTGGCTTTCTAGCTTTCTAGCTTTCTAGCTTTCTAGCTTAGTTGGCTTTTCTGTTCACTCTTGAAATTCTGTTTCAGTTTCGAATACTAAGCTGGGGCTCAGGCTCTCAAGTGTGACGTCCTAGGTTTTAAGATACTCAGAAGAGAGCATTTATTTCCAAATGTCCACATATTATTTTTTTTGTCTAGCAATGTCTGACATATGCAACATTTTCAAATCTCAATGTCAGCACAAAATAACATTGTTGTTGCATAACATTTTGCATGATGGTTTTGTTTTTTTCCTATGTTATGAGCTTCAATTCTGTCGAATGAAATGTCTCCTAACTATACCGTATTTTCAGTTCCTTCGCCATCAGTGCTCCAGCTACTGCAGAACTGGGTCATGGGTAGGAATATCTCAGTATATTTTATGATGGCAGAGGTGACCAATGAGCCAGACTCATTTCTAAACCAAACTTCTTCGTGCCCTTTGGGGAATGGGTTGCTGAAGGTTTTTACACAGTATTTTCTTTAAAGACAACATCCTACAGAATTCATGGCTAGTATAGTTTTGGCCACTGAGTTAGCAAATCAGCTGTTAGAGCAAGTAGGGAAAAGGTCTGTGCCTCACTAAAGTGGCTTAAGCTACAGAGAATGGAGTCCCAACTAATTAGCAGTAATTAGAGGATGAGCCACATGGGTTAATTGGCAGTTGAGTATTGTAGATTAAAGGCTCATCACCCACGAACCTCAGTGGTCGCGTGTTCAAGTGAAATTGCACAAGGTTTTATTAAACATACTGTCTGTATATATATCACAAACCAGGCATACACATACCTGTGTACATATGCACACATTCATCAATGACTGCACATGTACACACTATGTGTATCGATTACTGTTTATTGTAGTCAATCGAAAAGTCTTGCATTAAAAAAAAAAAAACACAAATCTTCAGGAAGTCCTTACTTAAGCATCTTGGATTTCTCAAAACATAAAAAAAAAATCATTTATAACTTCTTAGGTAAATGTGAATAAAAATACTGGTGGTAATTATTTTATTTCTATCTCTGGTGTCATGTACATCCAGAATGCCCCTTGATTTGGTGAATTTCCATCCAAAAGGACAATGCTCTCGATTTTGAAAGTGAGAGATTTCAAAGATGTGGTGCAAGTGGGATTTCCTGCAGATCTGTATAATGTGCAGGCTTGTCTGGTTATCAGGAAATGTGTGTACGTGTGTGATGTGCGTATGTGGATGTATGTGTTGAATGGGTAAAAGGCATAGAATAAGGAATTTGCAGATGGATGTGTAAATGTGAACATCAACCAATGGAAAGTAGCCACTGCATATTTACCATCGAAATGCAAATCCCTCACTCTACGCACAATACCCAAACATATATACGCAGTATGTTTGTACAAATGCTGGAAAGTCTAATGAGATTCTGATAGTCTACTCATAAAAGTTACAAACAGGTCAGGTGTTCCCAAAATAGAGAAGTTAATCTTGCCTCTAACTTTTTTCCAAGAATTTTTTTTTCTCTAGGCAAGGCCGTCAGCTGTTGCCACCCACCCTCCCACATCTGTTGACTAGGTGTTGGCTGTCCTTTACCTACCCTGAAAACTCCCCAAAACCCCTACCTTCAAGCTCTAACCAGTTCCAGCTACCTTTCCATTTGGTTATGGGAGAGATAAAGATGATTTTATTGACCACACACAGAAAGCCCATCTTCACACCCACAACTGTCTAATTGAACTGAAATTTAAAACCAATCATCTGACTGGGTCCCATTTTCAGTCTTATCTCCCAGTGGACAAAACCTTCTGTTTTACAGAGTTTGTTTTCTGTTATTAAATTCTAAATACTAATGATGCGTGTCATCTAAAAAACACCTATCTTTTTTTAAGTAGCTATTTTCTGTCCTTATATTTAAATTCAACCACTCCAGAAATAAGTTTGTATGGAGTATTGAGAAATTCTATTTAGGGCTGGGGATATATAGTTCAATACTAAGAAAATTGCCTAGCATGTGTGAAGCCCTTGGTTCAACCCCCAGTACCATAAAAAGGAAAAAAAAAACAATGCAAAGAAAATATATTGAGCAAGGCACATTCTGACACCCAATCTAAGCTGAATCAGCCAAGAAACGACACTGTCTGCCTGCATGAGCTGAGGGCGTGGTGAAGAGAAGAGTTCTGTTCCTGCTAAAATATAGATTCTAGCAGTCCCTGTAATACCCACTTAATCATTCTGCCCTGAACTTCTACATAAACACCCAAGAATGTTTGGTTTTCTTCTCATCTTTTCCCTGGGTGACTTCAAACAAAGATAACCTTGAATGTTCACCTCCAAAGTGAACCTTGCCGTACCCACTCAACAGGGAGGCCTGAAGTACAGACAATGTTGTCCCGTTGAACAGTTAGTGACCAACATAGAAAGCAACATAGTGTGAAGCCAGGGGTCTCTCGCCCCATGCCAGGTAGGTGGAGCATAGTTAGAGAGTGATATGAGGTAGTCCACGTATGCTGTCTTTAAAGAATGTGTGTACAAAACGCCACTAAATTAACACGGGCTATTCTAGACCTCACATTAAGCTCCATCTGCAACCCGGGAGCTGGAGCACTGTTTTCCTAAGTGTATCATAATGACAATGACAACAAGGTGGCTTTATGGTTTGCTCACTTAACATTTGCATGAAACTTTTTTTTTTAATTTTGATAACCATTCAGAATCTCTCCACCCACTAGTTCTATTGGCCACAAAACTAGCCTGCTGCTTTCGTTGAATCTTACCACAAATTCTTATACTCCAGAAAATGTAGGCCGTTTAATCACTCCCGCCAAAAAGCTCGAAGACACAATCCGTCTTGCTGAACTAGTCATTGAAGTGCTGCAACAAAACGAGGAGCACCACGCCGAGGTGAGCAGGCCCAGGGGGAGATGTCACAGTGTCCCTTAGCTGAGGTGCCAGCGCAGTCCGCAGCCGCCTGGCTGCGACCAAGATGCCTTAACTCACGTTTTCTTTCAAGTGGGCTGAAGGGAACGAAGGTAGACATTTTGGAAGGAGGCGTCTTTAGAAGGTTGTCCAAGTGACCAAGAGGTGGTTGTGTGTTGTGCATTTCAGCCTAAGTTTTCAGATGTTTCTCTGAACACGGGACTGAGGTGAGTGTAAATGCAAGGTTCCGGTGGCATCCGGGGGGGCCATGCAGCACAAATCCGTTATCCAGATACACAGAATGCTCTCCAGTCTTTTGTGGTTGTTTTGTTGCTAGTGCTGTTGTTCCGATTGGTTCTTTGGTGTGTGGACCATAGGTCATCTTTTTTTTTTTTTTTAAGTTTGAGTTTTTCTCTGTATCTTATTCTGATTATGCAGTCCTTTTCTCCTTCTTAACTGGGTTTTCTGAGCACAGTAACAGAGACAATAAGAATATGCTGTTCGACTTGTCATTTCTGTGACACAAACCCAGATAAATACAGCTTCCTTCATTTTATTTTGACAAACCACTATTAAAATGATTGTGAAGGAATTATAAACCAAAGGACTTCAAAAACAACTAGAAGCCAAACCTATAAGGACGTAAATGCCCCAGCGCTTCCAGGCAAGGTCTAGAGGATCAAACTCTGAAGCTGCCCCAAACTTGACCTTTAAAATCATTTCTCTCAACACAACCTGGTTTGTAAAATTACACTGAGTCTCCCTCTTCCTTTACATTCGTTCTTACGGAAAGGGGAGAAAGGGATACCTGTAAAAGTGATTTCTTAGACACCTAAAACAACCCTACCCATGACTAAGAAAATTTTGACAGATTGTTAAATGATATATCATACACTGTAAAACCAGCCATCCCAACTAATGCTGATTGCATATTGAAATTTCCTCCCTATTTCTCTACTGTTCCGGTCAACCTTGGCTGATCGTGGCAGGGGAAAGAGGTATGTGACTCAACCGAATAACCCGGCCACCTGCTCTCATACTCTGTGCATGCCCTGGTAGTACCATACCTTCCGATGGTATTTTCTGGTGCCCCTGCTTTCTAACACCGACCCCAGGAATGTAACAGCAACTTCCAGTGGACTGCTTGTGACATGGGTGACCCTCCACAGCAGGGTAAATGTGGGGTGATTCTCTTGTGCGTGCATGAAGCAATTGATAGGCTTATGAGGACTGCGGTTACATCCTGACACACGCCTCCCACCTGCCTTGATTCTGTCCCTGGCCTGTCATAGTTTCCTATGTCCGTCTGTATTTACCTGTATTCCAGAGGAGGAGTTCCAATCTTAGTAACCAATAGCCCCATGGAGTGATACTAACCTTTTTCTACAACTGTCTGTGTGTGACTCAAATATACAGTATTTATATATAGAGAGAGTGTCGAAGAATCCTGAATTCCCTGCAGACCCTCTGTGAATGAGGGGAGACCCATGAGTGGGTGTCATTAACCCATACAGCACTTAGCAATGGACACACAGACTGGAGGGAAAGAGGGTGCCAAATAGCACCCCCAACCACACAAACTTAAGAGTAACTTCCAGACAGATGCAAGGACGTTGGCTTGCATTTTTCCTTCCGCTATTATTTTTTAAGATGTTCTTTTGAGGCTGAGGAATTGGAGGTTCCAGCGACGATAAGTCTCTTCTTTCTGGGTGTCTTCCAAACCATCTCCTGGGACTTGGGGGATCCTGGCCTGCCTTTCCTGGCTTTGAGAGGTAAAGGGCTGACCAAGTGCACGTATTTGTGAAGCCACGGATCTGAAGAGGATGGTTCCTTCCAATCACAGCTGTGCATTTCAGTCAACAGCAGAAGAAGTAAATGGCAGACATACTCCATTGGTCATCAAGCCACTCTCTAAGGCTACTCCCAGATCATAGTGAATGCACATGTTCCTGCCACACCGAAGAGACATCACCACAGCAAAGAAATCCCAGCACTGCAAAAATAAAATAAATAAACCCAACTTCCAAGGAAGCCATTTCTTTTTACCTTTCCCAAAAACTTGGGTTTTTGGTAAATGCCAATCATCATCCTCCCAATCACTCATAAGAAATGTTTCCATCTTGCAGATTTAGAAGTCATGTAGGGTAAACAAACATGGTGACTTCAATCTTGTTCTCAACATTGGTTTTTGAAATTAGTAATAAAAAAAAAAACTCAGCATATTTTACAGTCTCAAAGACCAAAATCTATTTTAGGTAAATGTACAGAATTACTCATCATTAGATCTCACTATTTAATAAGACCTACCCATTGAGCCTCTCCTATCTACTGATCGCTGAGTCAAGGAACTTAGTGTTCCTTGAAAGACAATGAGAACTAAAATGTCCCAGGCCATGAAAAGATAAAGTAGATATCAGCCAGAGCTTAGAATCTGGACCAGAGAAGTTTGGACTTGACTTCTAGCCCCAACGCACATGACTGTGACCCAGTTACTTAACCCAGTCGGATGGTCACTGCTAAATGGAGGATGACTTGAAGCAAAGGGTCAGATGACATTGTGCCGGGCACATGGTAAGCACTCTACAAAGTTTAGCTATTGTTACAGGAAGAAAATAAATCCCAAGAAATCAAAATATCTGATCGTTTATTTTTAAAAAGATGATTTCTAGGTAAAAAAAAAAAATAATGTCTGAGAACCGATGGCTGAGTTGGAAGGAGAGGGAATCCTCTCCCAGGAAGAGTGGGCTCATCCTGAAAGGCGCCCCACCTGTCCTCAGTTGCTGCATACAGATAATATAGGAATTTGAATTTTCATGTTTGGTGTCAGCCCACCGACCTGGAATCTCTATGGAGTTATAGAGCATTGATCTCTTTCAAAAGTGCCCAGGTGATCCCTGTGTGGGGCCAATTTGGCGACAAGGGTGTAATGAAAAAGGTTGACTTGACATAACGCATTGTACACGTTTTCTTCCTGAAAGGATGAGGATTTGTTTGCCCAGAACTCACTCTCTGGGTTCTCCCTAAGCTTTGACAACTAAAAAAGGCACTAAATCCTAAATATGGATCCTAACTGTTGTGGACATACTATTTATGGATACTTCACAAATAAAAGTAACAACAGACCCACCCCACCCCCAAAAAACTTTCATCTTTTTAAAGGCTGTTTTAAATTCCGATATAGTAAATGTCCCAAGAGGGAAAGTCTCTCCTCAGCCAAGAGCACATCCTTCCTTTACCATTCACACATGCTGTGTGTGGAAGCTGGTGTCACATTTTGCTCTCATATGCAGCAGAATTTTCTTCTCACAACCTGACCTACGCATAGGCACACAAATTTTATCTTCATGTACACTCCCCCTTCCCAATCTCTCTCTATGTATATGTATGTATATGTATATATGTATTGTGGTGCACAGAGGGTACATATATACATGTTAGTTTGTGTGCAAAATATAAATGTGTTCAGTGTAGTGAATTGTACCCCCTAAAGCACACAGCTTTTGTCTTTGAATAATCAAAAAACATCCGGTAAGTATTTATACTCTACTGTGTAACTCCATATTCTCTATGGAAAAGGTTTACTGAGTCTTTAGGTGCTTGTGAACATATATTACTTCATGTGCAAAAGTAGTTGTCACCCACAGGAGCCAAACTAAAATAAAGAATAGCTTTGGTTCAGCACAGTTGTACAGATTGTTTACCTGATCAGAATTGCCCTTTAACTGTTTAGCGATTCCTAACCTAGCTAGACTCTTTACCCGCTCCTTAGAGAGTGCTAAGAAGAAATACCTTGGTTTTTAGCTCTTCATTCACTGCACCAGCCTCCCTAGTGATAATACTCCTCTTCGCAGGGCTCCCAATTTGTCCAGCCTGTATGACTACTATTGCAAAAACTAAGGATTTCTCAACAACAAATCACTTAGGGCCTGGTTCTCTATAGAGGAGAGATACTTCGTTCTCCACGGTCTCTTGCTTACCAGTTCTTTAAATTAAAAGCAGAAGACCCACGTCTGCAGTTGGGTTAAGAATTCTTTTTTTTTTAACTTCATACATTTTGACTGGGTTTTGGTTTGATTGGGATTTCTGTTTTTGTTCCTTTTCATCTTAGAACAAAGTTATATTTGGGAACATAATACAGTTTTCCCTACATATCTTCGTGGCCAGGCCCTGAAGATGTAACATTGATCAATAAGGGCCAGCCAACTTGCTGCGCCTTTCTGGACTTTACAAACACCCTGGATGAGGAGAGAAGAGTCAACCTGTATAGGCTCAGGACTGTGTACAGGATTCTCTTGCATAAATGGCAGCAGGCTCCAAGAGCCCTGACTCGGGAGGAAGGACTCCTTCCTGGGCTGGCCTCCGTGAGAGGAGCAAGGCCCATAGCCCAGGGCTCTCATCTCCAGGTGGTAAAGCTACAATAAAACCTCATTAATTCAGGAAAACGACTTGGAATCTGTGATGACTTACTTGCATCTATGGCTATTTTCCTATCTCTTAAGTAAAATACTTATCATGACACCAACACTGTTGTAATTGAGAAGTTTTTTTTCTTGTAACTTGGAAGCATGCAGTTCTTAGAACTACAAAGTTAAACCTCCCATCTTTTTAACTAGTAGGCCAGTTTATCAACAAATACTTAAATGCTGGGAAAATTTGTAAGCATTCTGACACATTCATGTACTAAACATTGTAGACTCTGTACTTAGTACCCAATTGCTATCTCAAAAGCAAAAAGATATCTCTAGAAAGTCAAACAATTTGAGTTTTTTGGCTAACAGAACAGCTTTTCCCCATTCCCATTGCTCTGAATCAGTGAGGTTTTACTGTATATTACGATGGAAACAGCAGGTGTCTAGTTCCAGCCAAGCCATCCTTAAAGAATGGTACATGACTTGATTTTTTCCATTTAATTTGCAAACCAGCCACATGTTGATAAAGGAGAAGTAAGTAATATGAAATCTCACGAAAGAAGAGAGGTGGACCCTCTGTTCTGCCTCCTAGTGGCTGTTAGAAGACCCTCCAATAAGGAATAGATTCCCACAGAAGAGCTTGGCCATTGAACAAACCCTTCCATGTATAGAACTACTTGCATAACCATCCTTCATATTTCCAAACGCTTTCCCATCTTCTTGGTGAATGCTCTGGAAAGTGTTTCCTGTGGGAAAACTTTACAGCATTGAGTGGGGAGGTGGGAGGACGAGAAAAGGCTGGCAATGTTTGTTTTTCTGCTCTCTTCGAAATCAGCGAAACAGGGCCTGTTGACACCACCACTCATTCTGCATGTCCCCTGCCAGAAATGATTAGCCTACATGCATGCATGCCTTTGAAGTTCATTCACATCTGGCCCAGGCTGATGTGAATGTCACCCCCAAGACCCTGCACAATGATTTCCAAGGGCCCATGTGCATGAAAATGAGTTACTTCACTGATATTTTTTGGTTTTCAATGTACATTTGTCTAAGCCCCACAGAAGTAAGTCCTAACCTTATTCCATGATCCCTAGGCTAAGCCAGAAATTTCCTCTAGAGCAGAAGCAAAGGCTCCCTACTGAGATAGACTTTTTACTCAACAGTTCTGTAGTCATTCTAATAATGGCTTGCTTTGACTTAGTTTAATAGAGGAGTAATGTTTCCAGGGTGTAGGAAGATGGGAATCCCTGGGGTTCAAAGACGCCATAGACAACTAATCCCCAGATATGGAAATGGAAATGAACAGTAATTGCAAATTTTCAAGTTAGACCAGCAGAAAACCCATAAACACAGTGAAGAAACTCCCAAATTCTACACCTTAGAGCAAGAACCAGCCAGCAGCAATGACAGAGCATGACCCAAGCCTACTGAGTTATTGTAAATTGAGCAGAAGTTCAATGTCTGACACTCCTACAGCCGTGTCCTCTGACCTCTGGGTCAGGAGCAAGGCTTTGTACACAGAGTAGTGCCTTGGCCACTGAGAGGCCCACTCATATCCAGACTGCTGTTCTCTTTACAATAAAGTGACCACGCCCCGCTGGATGTACAGCCAGTCTTGATTATGAGGGTTGGAGCACACAGCCTTCATCCCAAGTAGATACTCAGCTCCTCTCTGTCTGTTGTTTTTCTGCCACATTTCAAAGGCCTTTGCGTGGTGGTCAGACTTAATGGTGGAGCACGCGGAGACGTTCCTGTCACTCTTTGCAGTGGACATGGATGCAGCATTAGAGGTGCAACCCCCAGACACGTGGGACAGTTTCCCACTCTTCCAGCTGCTGAATGACTTTCTCCGTACAGACTGTATGTATCACCCTGGAATATTGGCCTTTCCTGAATAGTATGCAGATAAACTTGTTGCTAAGAAATCTTTATTCCATGTAGACTGTGTGTTAGACAAAGCTCCTCTTTGTTTTACTGTTATATACATACATACACACATATACACTCCACACACACATACATACATGCATATGTACGTATGTACATACATACACACTCCACAGACACATTCGCATCCTCCACACACAGACACACACAAACCCTAAACATACACACAAACTATACTCCACACACATTCTCTGTACACACATATATACCACACATACATACATACATACATACATACATACATACATACACACTCCACACACACCCTCCATACAAACAACACACACACACACACACACACACACACACACCAGAGGGGGGGGTGGAGAAGATATAATTAACTGTAGATAGCAGTTCTTTTGCCTGTCTTTGAGAAGAACTCAAGAGCTGTGTGGAAAAATGAATACATTTCTTGTGTTTTACTTATTCTCCAGAAATTAGCCTAACCTCTTTAAGCTTTTCAATTTTTATGAGATGATATTTTCTAGATAAAAGACACGTTTGGCCAAATCATACTGCAAGTATCTTGTAGCAATGACAACCATAAAGAGGTCCTTCCTCTGGGAGGGTGATGGAGGGAAGAGACAGGGAATGTTTTCTTCTTCCTTTGTACCTAGTCAGCAGAAGAGGAGGAAGAGAAGCCATTTACAAATGCTGGGCTGATGCTTTGCATAGGGACGCACAAGTTGGTAACATGACTTTGGTTCATATTTTCCTTCCTCTCGGATACAAGTATGAGTTTCTATGAAGTTCCTGCTTTTGTCTTTTTTTTTTTCTTTCAGTCTCCTTCGCAGCAGGGTGTTGGATATAGAAGGCAATACCCTCTGTGTGCACACTGTACTTTGATAACGTTGCTGGGGTTCTGACCGGGATTTTGCTTATCTGTTCTAGATAACTTGTGCAATGGAAAGTTTCACAAACACCTGCAGGATCTGTTCGCCCCACTCGTTGTTAGATACGTGGATCTGATGGAGTCCTCAATTGCACAATCTATCCACAGGGGCTTTGAGCGGGAGTCATGGGAACCAGTCAAGTAAGGAAACCTGCTTTTAATCCCATCGGAATTTGGGCACAAATGGCTACAGAGTCATATAGAAATGGTGGCACATGGCTATTGTTGTTAGTATGAACAAAGGGCAAGCCCTGTTTTATTGAACATGGTGCTGGTGGTGTAAAAGTGTGTTTGTATAAACTGAAACCTTTGTGTTGCAAATGATACAGAGGACTAAGATATGTAACCATGTGTGTGGTATTTATTCTGCTTATCTTCCTCAAATGTCACTTCCCACAGTGTCTTCCATAAGGTCCCCAGAAAAGGGGAAGCCCTGACCACAATATACAAGCTTTAATTCGTTACAAATCCCACAGGACAAATCATGGGGGAATCCTTGGCACTCCCCACAGCTCCTGGGCAATCTCAGCTATTGAGTGTCTTTGGCAAGCTCAGGGACTTCTCTGCTACCAGAGGAACAGGCCATGCCTGTGGACAGCCAGGCACAGGTTCCAAATATCCCAGAAATGACACCCCTATGTAGAGGGTTGTGATACGATGTGAAAAGCTCTAGTAAAGCCCCGCTCTGCCTTTGTCCTGGTAGACTCTAGTTGTTTGGGCAGCCCCCACCACCACTTCTCTAAGAAATGATTTTATATTCTATAGCACTTTAGATCTTTGAGATGTACCAACCTAGAACAAACCAGGCAGATATCTAGAATCTTAGGAAACCCAGACCTTATCTCCCAGTTGGAAAGAATTCAAGAGGCTTTCCTTAATACAGAATCCTTTTCTGAAGCAGGTTTCTAAATGAATGTTCCTCTAATATCAATCTCTAGACAACCCTGACTGACAGAGTTCCCTCTGTCCCCTTCCATACTTAAGTCACAGGACAGTTGCTTTGATTTGCCCCAACTGAAAGTGGATCAATAGCCCATAGCTCTCGGCTTGAAAGAAAAGAGAGGTAATGATTCTGTTGACTTTTACCTCAGGAGTCTAAACCTAGATAAGCAGGGTAAGGCATTCACAAGGGGGTATTTACTTGTTTGTTGGTTATAATAAGCATGGCCATTGTGCTTTGGAAAAGAGCTGTGAAGAGAAAAAGGCTTAAGTGAGTGATATTCATGTTTTGAAAATAGCAATGGTCTTGAAATAGCATTCCCTTGCTTGGGTTTAAATGTGGTAGATACTGTTGCCAACACAGAGGGGGAGAATGACACCACCCTGGATTCTTAAAGAGCCATAGATCTGGGGCCTTGCCCTAGCAGGAAGGCACGGGTTTGACTTCTAGGAATGTGTTTTCTCATCACTAAAAATGATTCCTTAAAAAGTTCCTACCCAGGGCCTGAGACTTGTCATAAATTTCTGTGAAAATGTCACTAAAGTCATTTTATAATCTGTTAACTTCTTCAGAAGCCAAACAATATGGCTGCTATTCATTTGGGAGCATTCAGTGTTCTGAGTGCTTACTACCAGCAGTAGAGATAGAATTAAAATCACTTTCACAATTGGAGTCTAGAATGTTTTTTTTTTAAACTAATGATATTGGATTCGTGGATTTATAATTTAAAATGCCTGAAACTTTCAAAAGAGTGTTATGAGTAATCACCTGAGAATATAGACAGGTATGGATGTGGGTGGGGGCTGAGGGGGGAGGAAGTAAATGTTTTGCTGTTCAATTTGTGCTATTGTTAGTCTGTGGTATGTTCAGTTCATATCAGACAATGTCATGCCTTTGAGAGTATCTGGAGACATTTGAAAAGGCCAAGTAAAGCATAAGCTAGATTAACATTTCTTTTAACCACACACCAATTAGCTTCTTTTTAGACAGTATGGATGCTGTGTGGAAGTTCTGAGTCACACCATGACACGGAGAATCAAAGGTAGATCGGGACATGTGTGTACGTAGAAAGACAAACCTCTCCATTCCTCTAACAGTGCAGAGAGCACACAGGGAGACATCTTTGACACTTGGAGAAGGCCATCCCTCTTCCTTAAACCAAGATGCCTCTTTCAACTTGGATTTTTATCAAAAGCAATAATGGCAGAAACTCTTTCAGAATTCTCTCCATCAGCTTCCTCCTGAACTAGGAACTGACTTGGGGAAATTTAAGTTGCCCAGTCCTTTAGTCATCTCAGTTTCTGCCACATGACTACAACACACGAAAACATCCATTCATGTACACATACATATACATACACACAAAGATGTATGTGCATACACATATGCAATGAATAAAAGAGGTAAAAAGAAATGCATAAAAATAGTACTCACCTTTCATATTTCTTTGTATGAAACTATTGCCCTGTAAAGAAAAATTAACTGCAGTTAGATTCTGTGCCTAGTATAATGGAAGTTATTGGTAGCATGGGTAAAAGCTAAGTCTTAAGTTTACTTTAAAGTGTGGCTCTTCATGTCTGTGAGAAGAGAGGGACTGTATCTTACTTACTTTATTGTGGGTGCTGATGTGGAACCCCAATGCACACTTCCAACTGCACCCAAAGACTCTCTCAAGATGAAACCAGTGTTCAGTGGAACCTCAAGCCATAACCCTTCCCTGAGCATCCATCAGGACATGCCATAGGGTCATTATCTAGAGTTGGGCAGGTAGTTTGCAAGTCTATCAGCCCTGAATGTGAAGTTTGGTCTCTGCACACAGGTGGGCAACACCTCACCCAGCCATATAGTGATGGCTCATTGCTAATATGTCAGAAAGGTCTTCAAAGTAGAAGAATCCAGGAATGCTTTCCCATGGGTGGGTGACCCCTTCGTCTCTTCTTGGATTCTTCTGAGAGCAAGGAATCCTTGACTTTGTGATTTTCATGTGTCAGGTTAGGAAGGGTAAAGCAAATACTGATTCTTGATAAGGACTATAAATCCTGGTTTCCTGGTACTTAAAATACTTGTTCCTCCTCTGGGCCTGAGATGTACAAATGAAAAGTACCTTTTAATTAATACCCATTCCCAATGATGAAGACTTGATGGTAAAAGAAAGTATCCCTTCTAGGAACTTCAGCAGTTTGTGGGTGACTAGCTGTCAAATATACAGGTATTAAAGCTAGAACTCTTGACTCTGGGGCTAGTGAAATGACTCAGGAGATAGGTCCTTGGGAGCCCAGAAAGTTTGTTTGCCAGATCCCAGGGAAAGGTGGACAAGGACCAGTTCTACAAAGTTGTTCCCTGATCTCCAGACACATTGCCTGCTTCATGTGGACACACATTAATTTAAAGTCCTAAAACAGTATCTTGAACCATCAGTGTCTCTGAATTAAGATCCTATATCAGTTGACTTTTCCAAGACTCAGTGTCCCCCTTTATAAAACAATGACTTTTCATAACCAAAACATTTCCATTCATAGGGTTCTTGGTAATAGCATGTGGATGTAGTATGCATGTCCACACACAACTACACACTCTCTTCGCTCCAGCATCTAGAACAGAGCAGGGCTTGGCACATAGCCAGGTTCAACTGTATCAACAGAATGTTGGGAACCTGTACAGGCTAGGGATTATAAGGAGACAAGAGGAAAGTACGACCATGGGGAGGGGTGAGAAAAAGATACAATCTCCAGAGTGGGGATTTATAGCTAGTTGGGTCTATTAATATATACACAAGAAAATGGCTTTAAGTATTGCCAAAGTATGTGTGTATAAATCATATATAGAGTTGTGAGAATGTAGCTCATAGGGGCATGAGTTTCCACTGAAGGGTTGGGAAGGAACTGACTGGAAGAGTAGCATTTCCAAAGAGGCAGGGCTCACCAGGAAGACCATGCACACCAGTGGGAATACACAGGGGAGCAGAACAAAACAAAGCAAGCTGAGCATTTGGTGTGGGCCAGCATGGACTATCAAGGATGGGGCAAGCCTTGAAGATGTTTGAGAGATTCTCAAATCTTAGGACATTTGGGGTCTATTCTGTAAAGGATACTTTCTCAATGGGGCTTAATAATCTCAAAGCTATGGTAAATGATCTTAGAGTTGTCATAAAGAAAATATAGATCTACATACAATATATAGGTAGATAGATAGTGTATCTGTGGCATTAAACTTTCATAGAGAGGGGTTGGAGAGATGGCTCAGTAGTTAAGAGTACCAGCTGCTTTTCCAGAGGTCCTGAGTTCAATTCCTAGCAATCACATGGTAACTTATAACCACCTATAATGGTTCTGATGCCCTCTTCTGACATGTAGGTATACATGCAGATAGAGCACTCATAAGCCTAAATATTTTTTTTTAAATAGAGCCTACAAACTTTCATAGAGACGGAAGTTTGGGGCTGGATAGTAATGAATAACAGGTTAGGAGACCTTACTCCGGACTCTAAGAAGGTATCAACTAGTACCCTTACCCCTGAATTGGATTAGACCTAAGGGCAAACACAGAGAGAAGCTTCAATGTGAAAGCACCAAGAAAAGACAGATGCACTTCATATATTCATGCAACAAATGGCTTGTAAAAGTAGAACATGTTCTGTATCTAAAAATCTACCCCCATCCATAAGCTTAGAGCAGAAATATTTGAGAGATGATGTAACCATACCCCTCCCGCATAGAAACAGTCTTCATTAAAAACTATTTTAGGAAAAGGGCCCTACCTATATTCACTGCCATCCGTAGAAATGAGATACACACACATCTCTAACATGGATGGATATAAGAGACAGCAGATGAGAATTTTGTATCTCAGACTCTAGAGATTGGAGTTAAGTGAAAGCAACCCTTTTTGTTAAGGTCCCTGGATTGGATGAGGCTAATTTTTAATGTGTATCAATTACTAGGAGTCGAATTCTCACTTCTTGTCCTACCAAGAGACATCTACTTATGGTCCTTACAGAGAAGCATGACTGGCTGATTGTCCAGTAGTCACTCCAGCCCTCTTTGAAAATAATGATTCGTTACAGCTCCCAGAGCATTGCATCGTAACTGAGTGCTATGCAGAATTTTCCTTTAAATACGTGATATTGAAATACTATGCTTAGAATTTACCTCTGATTGGTACTCTTTTAATGTCCCAGATAAAATATAAGTAACATAAAAATATGCTTTATTACTCCGATAAAGCCAGAAATGTCATATCTTATCATTTTAAAACTAAATCATTTATAACATGTGCTATGCAGGATATGTGTCTACTGAAGCCTAGGTTCACGGCCAAAATTCTGTATTTTACAAGAAAAAAAAACAATACGTTTTGATTAATATGAGTATTTTTTTACTTTGTATGCGGAACGAAGGTCTCTTCCCGTTTGTGTACTCACCATCCACTAATGTGTTTAAATTGAGTTGCTTTTGCAGACACTTGTATGTTATTCATTTCTGGCTACTTACAATTTGCTCAGAATTGACATTTTAACTTTCCAGGCTGCCATCGCTAAGATCTCCTAATTCCTTGATCATTATTCAGTGTGTGTATCATTTAATGATCGCATTTGCTTATATAGGCTTACACATGTCTCAGTGGAAATCGCCAACGGATTTGTTTCATGGCAGTGTTTAAGACTGAGAACCACCAGGGACCGAATTCAAAGGCAAATTCCCCAGTTAAACAGAGACACATGGAAGAGAAAGTTCCATTTTTTTCCCCTTCTACTTAACAGTAATATTTAGTTCAATTTCTCTTGAGTTCCCCCAAAGCATCCTTGCACCCCAGGGAGCCATAGGTCTGGGAGACACCTATCTCTCTGAAAGAGGAGGATACCTGATTGGCAACCGTGCATTCTAGGGTTTTCAGTTCATAATCCAGGGCTGACTTGCCGCTGGGAATATTTGAATGACTTATTCGTGGAGGGAGACAAGCGTCCAAGCCAGTCCCCAGGGCCAGCGTCTTTGCTGCAGCTTTGCCCTGCAGAGCGTGCCCAGAGGCAGCCTGGCCTCCAGGAGTCCTACTAGGCAAACAGCTCAGCCAGTGCTGCTTTGGCGAAACTTCCTCCTTCCCTACAAGATCCAAAAAGAGAACCTCAAGTCCTCTGCCAAAGTGCTGTCAATTCCCCCCTTAAACAGGGAGGCTCCTTTCAGATGCGGAGCTAGGCTGGGCTGTACCATGCCAGTGACTTTGGCTGCCTGGAACACCCTTCAAAAGCCTCTGCAAGATGTTCAGTGCCAGTGTTTGGAGCAGTACATGACACAGGCCCTCCAAAGAAATATAGTTGATTTGACTCGAATCTCTGAGCATTCTCTCTCTCTCTCTCTCTCTCTCTCTCCTCCCTCTCCTCCTCTCTCTCTCCCTCTCCCTCCCTCCTCCTCTCTCTCTTATTCTCTCTCTCCCTCTCTCTCTCATTCTCTCTCTTTCTCCCTCTCTCTCTCCCTCCTGCTTCTCTCTCCTTATAACACCATCCATCTCTCATCCATCACTCAATTGAACTTCAAACCTCCTTCAAAACCAAAAAGCTGATAAAAAAAAAAATAACATCACCTTTTCATTCGCTTTGACAAATTTTAAACTTTTTGTAGGAAAAAAAAATGTGCAGCTCGTAAAATTTTCACACACACCTCCTCTCGCATCAGGAGGTAAAAGCCCGGCTGAGGAGAAGGGTCAGAGTGACTGGCGGCTTCAGAAGCACAGAACCTGTGTCCAGTTCCTAGGATCCATATAATGATACTGGGCCACTGTGGAGCATCCACTTGTAATCCCCAACACTGGGAAGATGGGGATGGGTGGGTCCAGGACACCTGCAGGCTAAGTGCTCTCATCTAATTGGTGAACACCAAGCTAATGGGAGAGCTGGCATCAAAGGGGGTGGACAACAACCCTAGGTTGACTACTGGCTCGTTTGCGCTGTCTGTCTGTCTTTCTCTCCCCTCTCTTTCCTATACACATATGTGTATTTTAAAAAACAACAGAACAACAACAAAACCCAGCCTTCCCAGAAGACGCTGTCAGGCATTATTTATTCCGGGCTGTCTTCCATTCCCAGGGGTAGCTACCATTAGATGATATTGTCAATCTATTTTATTTTTTGAACCAAGGGTTTTCCATAAGACCTGAATCTGGGCTTCTTTTCTTTTCCTATGTGTCTGTCTCTGTGTGCTGGCGTATCTCCATTTTAATAAGTCTGATTTGGGAGAGAAAGCATCCATTTTCCTCCAATGTTCCATAAAATTCCCTAGGGACAATCATTCTTCTACGTGTGAGTCCTTCCTCTTTGCCATCCCTTCTGACACACGCATTCCTGTCTTTAGAAGTGGCAGTTGGAAGGCATTCAATTTCTGTATATCGCTATTGTGTGCACATACAGTTCGGTGAGCCTTTCCTTTCCGTTTGGTGTCTAATGTCTGCCTGAAGGAATCTTCCGTTGACAGTAAGTTATGAGTGAAAGCAGGCACAGCTAATGCCCTACAACACTAATATTCTTAAGAAGTATTTTGGTAGTCTTTGTTTTTACTTAAATACCTTTATACTTAGAAAATTTCATACATGTACACACTGTATAAATGTATTTGGGATTGAAATCTACTCCTTATATACATCTAGGAGGTACAGTACAATATGTTGACTCATGTGTGTTTTGGGTAATGGTCAGGTCAGAGGACCAAGTGTGTTAGCTAACTTCTACTGTAATCAGTCTTTTCTGATAAGTGCACTCCTATCCTCTCCGTGGGGAAATACGATGAATTATTAATTATCCACTGCACTACAGAAAGAACACGAGAGCTGATCCATTGCATCCCTTTGCCCCACCTCACCGTTCTAGCAAACCCACTGTCTCATGGCACCCTGGTTCCAGCCACAGCCAGAATTCCACCAACGCCAAGCTCTTCTTATAGGGCGAGCTCTAGATTCTTTTGGAAGTGGCCTTGAAGACAAGAGTTCTCTGAGACATTTCGGTTATGTGACCACTGTGTTCGCATGCTCCATTGGTGTCTGCACTTTTAAGTTTCCCATTAACCTGACGATACCAAGTCCCATCCCAGCTCTCCATCCGTAACCCGCTTACTCAATGTGTTGCTCAAGTCTACACCATTGTCTTCTGTGTACTTAGCCAGTTGGTTTACAGCTATTGTGTGCTTCTGCCACATCTACATTGTCACTGTGATGGTATTTTTTCTTTCTGTCTGTTTCTTCCACAGGAGTTTAACCAGTAACCTACCCAATGTGAACCTACCCAATGTGAACCTACCCAAAGTACCAAATCTACCAGTTAACATCCCTCTAGGCATCCCACAAATGCCTACTTTTTCGGCACCGTCATGGATGGCTGCTATATATGATGCTGAGTGTGTATTCAGTTCACATTAGATCTCATTTAAATTTAAGTGATCTTGGCATGGATATGTACTGCTTATTTCTATACATCCTATATAACAGAGATGGAGAAGGATAATTAGACATATTTTGCTGATCGTGCAGAGACAATATTGTTTATTTCTGGCATCCATCGTGTTTATAAGACATTTGCTATATATACGCAGTAACGGTTTGTCTAACGCCCACTGAACACTCGAGGACTATGCTTTACTTCCTGAATTACTTTGTATGAGGATTTCTACCCCAGTTTTCAATGCAGGAGCCTTTATGCAGGACTCAATGCCCTTCGATGTAGGACTTCAGGAATTATTCATCCCCACGTAGTCAAAGAAAATTCTTTGATGGGCTGACCAGTCCCTTCTGATCTGGTCCACGTCTCCAAAAGAAGCTTGCTGACCTAGGAGCAGGTTTTTTTGTTTGTTTGTTTGTTTAATAATTAAATATTTTTTCAAGGCCGATTAAATCCATAAAGGATTTTCCCGGTGCCAGTAAATAGCAGGATATCGGAATGGAATGTTCAGGACCACATGAAAATTTGTGAATGGACCTCCCAGACTAGGTAAAGTGCATGTGTAGACATCTCCCAAAGACAAAGTACAGCAGGAAACTTTGACGTCTAGGCAGCAAGAAGCCTTCTGAACTTGAGAATGTGAGAGTCAGGCCACACACAATTACGGTTGGGCAGCAGTGTCTGTGCATTCTCAGTGCAGACTCGGTTTTTGCTTCCTCCAGAGGAATGTCAGGGATGTGGGAGGTAGTTTTGCCTAGAGCAAATGTCACTTCTTCCAAGCAGGCAGCTCGAAGGACATGGGGAGTCAGCGGATATTTCTTCTCACTTGGGAAGTGAATCTTCTCTCCCTTTTCTTAGCAAGAAGATCCAGTGCCCCTCGGTTCTACCTCGGTGAGATGAAATGAGAACCATGTGGGTGATTTAATAAGTGAAATAAGGTTTTACCAGTTCTCCACCTTCCTTTGATCCTCCGCTTTGACCACAGCTAATTATAGGCCAGATAAGCTTTTCCTTGGAAGAGTAAACTGGCACGTTTTCAAAGGGAAGTGTTATTATCAAAGGAGTAAAAAATGACCTGAAGCTGGCAGGGATGTTTTGAAATCTCCAGCTCCCGTTCATCAAGGTGGCCCCTGATGATTTCAGATTCACCGTGAATCCAGAAGGAGACTAGGACAGTAAAATGACTTCTTGACCTGGTGCCCCAAAATCCCCCTGCTATTCTTTAAAACTGTAGTCATGCACAAGCCCACAGTGAAATCGTGAGGCCAATGGGTCTGATTCTCTCCTAGAGACAAATTCGAACCTCCAAATTTCTCATCTTTGAGGACAATTTTTCCTGAAAACTACATCATATTCATGCTAAGATGACAATCTTACAAGTTCAATTAGTTAGTGTCTGTTTATTAGATTAGATAGTGTCTGTTTCAAATTAAAACCAAATAGATGAAAGCTTCTCTTAGCTTGTCCCGTGCATGTTCTGTGATACTGTTTTTGAAAAGATATGAATCAAGACATTGTGATAAGGCAGATAATAGCCTCCATTCAATTAATTAAGGCATGGGTGGGAACACATTTTGGTAACTGCTCAGCAATCAAAATAATCTTGGTGCTATTGCCTTAACATTAACAGTTTATCTTAAAAATAAAAAGAAAATATTCTTTTCCTCATGTCAAAACTTAATAATAAGCTCTTCAAAGAAAAAAAATGCTACAAGAATTTTTTGAAACTCTGAAACCAGATGGGTGTCAAAATGTTGTTGTAATAAATACCAATTATTGCATTCATATGCACTTAATGATTTAAAACATAAACCATGCAGTTCCAAAACGGGGCTTAGACTAGACAAAGTTGGGGTTTCATTTTTCCCAAGCATGGGGTGGGGTAGGGGGAAGGCTGAACTTCCGTGGAGAGAAGTGCATTCCCCCACTTTTAAATGAAGCTCACTCTAGTATCTGAAAAGAAGACATAGACCCACAGTCTCCCGCTAGGAAATGCCTGATTCGATATCTTTTCATGATCCCGGCTCTCCTCTGCCACCTTTCATTTTAAGGACGTGTTCTCATGTCACCTGCTCCTTCGTGTCAGATACATCTCGGCACTGACCTCGAACTGGTCTGTTCTGACAGCATCCGCCCTGTTGGTGCAGGCTGTAGGCTCTGGCTCCTTCTCTCTCGGCATGTTGGGAGCTCGCCCCCTCCCCACCCTGCAGTAGCTGTGGATGCATCTCTGCTATATTTCTCTCTGAGGCATTAATTCAATGCAGCTGGCATCTGTCACAATAGAAACACCCACTCTCGTCTGTTTCTATAGACGATGTCAGAAGAAGTGGTAATGCATGGTGTGTTGGACATTTTATAAATTACTGTGTTAGCATTAGTGGTATGCGAGGAAGGGGGTAGGGAGTTGGCCACCCCTCAAGAGTTCCAAATGGGGTGATTACGAAAGAGAAAGCCAGCCCAAGAAGGGCCAGAGGGGAAGAGGTAGAATGTTTCCCAGGCACAGGCCTTCCACGGATGTCCCAGGAAAAAGTCTCTTGGATGTCATCGTACAAAAAAGGAATCAAGTCCCACTTCCTCGGATCTGTAGAGGACTGGGAACAATGGGGAGAGAGCTCAGGTTTGGAGACCTGAAGTATGAGAGATCCACTGTCTACTCACTTCATCTGCCCCAACTCCCCTCATCCTAGAGCTGCCGATGTAACAGGCTGCTCCGGGAAAATTGTAAGGCCACTGGACAGGACTTTGGGATTCAAGGTACCCAAGTGTCCCTGTCTCTATCTGAGTCTCCTGAGGTTTTTTTTTTCCAGCTCTTCAAGAGAGAAAGCAGGTCCTCGCTCACCACTTTGTTAGCACTGTCCTTTGGAAACCCAAGTCTTATGCCATTTCCAAGAGGTCTCCACTCTGGAGGAGAACTGGGGAAATGCATGAAGCCCTGGATCCTAATAACTGCATGTTATCATGTAGTTCTTATCCATGGAGACTTACTTCTCCCCCTGGTTCATAGCCTTCAACTGAATCATCACATATGCTAATGTGGTTATTAAAAGAAGGCTGATTTTTACCATACGCTATCCTCCTACTTATAAGGAGACAACAACCTCTTCAGTCATCTTGATGGTCTGAAGCAATTGGCTGAGTAAAGTGAACTGGGTCCTGTATGGTAAAACTCAAGTTCTGCCAGTGGAGACTGCCCCCCCCTTCCGCCGCCAACACACGTTGTTTCGTATGTGGAAGCCACTGTTTGCCTTAAGCCTTCCAGCCCCAAGTTGTCTCTATGTTAGTTTCTCTCAAGCGCAAGGCAACTGGGTGACTTTTGATTTCTAATTTTTTTTATCCTACCAGTAACGGATCAGGTACATCAGAAGATTTGTTCTGGAAACTTGATGCCCTTCAGACTTTCATCCGTGACCTACACTGGCCTGAGGAAGAGTTTGGAAAGCACTTAGAGCAGCGGCTAAAACTAATGGCAAGCGACATGATTGAGTCCTGCGTCAAGAGGTAGGAATGATTGGATAGAAAGACCCAGCCCTTTCTTCCCATCATGCAGCTCTGAAAGACCAGTGAGCCCATGTCAGTGTTTTGTAAAGTTGTGGAGAAGGTAATCGCTAATCCCGCTAATCCGAGTCAGCTCCAGTAAGGGTAGCCACAATGTAACCCCAGCACTAAAGAGGCAGGAGTTGCCGTAAATTCAAACCCAGCCTGGGCTACATGGCAAGACCCTGTCATAAAATATCAACCACCATTTTTAAAAGTCAACTGGACTTTTTAAATGTGGGCTTAGCTGCCCACGTTGAATGTCTACTAACCTGCTCTGTATCCAGAAATAAAGTTATTTAGCTGCCAGTTTGTCCGTCCCATTGCTGGTTCTGTGAGTCAAGAGGACTCCCATCCACCCTTGTTCATCTCTATACCCCACCACCTAGCATGTCTGCCACAAAATAGCTACACGGTAAACATTTATAAGTAAGTAGGCGGGGAGAATGGACAGCGAGAAAAGAATATGGACAGGAAGAGGGAAATCGTACAGCTCTAGATCCAGTGTATATGGAATCTAGGTCACTGAATTTCCAAAAGAAACTAAGCCTTGGTAGCATCATCATTCACTATGTGCACGTGAGCCGAGTACTGGGCATGTGCACCAGGGGTTAATTTTCTTACCCTCATTCTAACCAGGAATTTTCATGAAGTCATGAGACACCACACGTGTGCTTTAACCCCCACAGATTTTTCCCTTTTTGCCACTGGGGCTTAGAGTAGAAAAAATGAATCCCTCTGCTTGCAGGCCTGAAGCTGATTGGTCTGAGGTAGAAACAAGAAGAGAATAAATAAAAGTCTTTATCCATTCAGCAAAATCCTCTGGTCAGATATCATAGAGTAGGTCGAGTGCTGAGTCCTTGACATACAATGGAGAAGGAAAGGCACCTGTCAAACCAGGAGAATCCACATCTGTATTTGACATCATCACCACCCTGGTTATCCCTAAACACACATCCAAGTTTCTTTTCTGGTTGGAAAGTATACCATTAGTTTTCCTCTTTCTAAAAAGAAAAGAAAAAAAATTGAAAGGAAAGAAAGGAGGGAGGGAGGAGGGAAGGGGAAGGAGGGGGAGGGAGGGAGAAACTAACCCATAAGCAATCTTGGCTTCTCCAGGTCTCCAGATGTTATATACTTAAGTTGATGAATAAGTTGTGAGTGGTGGGGGCTGGGCTTGCCTAAGAGTGCTCTGAATCCAGCCTTTGATACCCTGAAAAAAGAAAAGAGAAATAGTATAACAAACCGGAAACCTCTCAGGGCAAGAGAGCAGTATTGTTGTAGGTGGGTAATCGGCAACTCCGTGAACCCAGGAAAGGAACCCTGAGCTTCGAAGCCACCGGGCAGACGCTTGCCCTTCTGCAAATCTAAAGTCTGAGCGATCCAGACAGTGGATTTCGTCCTTTTCTGCCCAGCTGTAGAAACAAAGACAGGTCTGATTTTCAACCGTATGGTCAAAAAGTTTCCAGTTTTTCATTCTGTAGTCCCTAATAGTCTATATATAATTTTAGCCGAAGCAATGGTTGTCTGAAGCCAATCTTCTGGAGAGGGGGTAAATGAGAGAGAGGTACTTAGGAGAAATAAAGAGAATATCTGAGGATGGTATTTGGGGTCCATTCCTCCCACACCACGGTGTTGTTTTGCTCAGGCATCCATAGGAGGTAAGCTACTAAGACACAGGGGATGGACCTTCGTCCCTGGACACTCCCCCCACCCCCAAGCCACAGAAATCTACCTGGAACACAGTAGTGAAGTCGCCTTTCAATGTCAGGACTCGTGTCACTGCATGCGTATGGGCAGCTCTAACACCCAGAGTTTCCTGATGTCACTTTCTGTCAAGGCTCTAAACCTAAACACAGATGCTGCCAGAAACATCCCCCAGCTCCAGCTTTTAAGGTATAGAATGTATGTGGGAAGAACCTAAAACCGTTCTTTCTTTGAGGCAGAATAAATAACCTTTGTCCAAAAGCCACATGGTAAGGACAGCGGACTGTGGCTTTAGGCACGCAGCACGTACAGGACACTCACCAGACCGTGACGGTGCCTCTGGTCTCTATCGGGTTTAGGTGCAAAACCTAAGTGCTCTGCCCTCAAGGAGTCAATTGGGTTAAGTGACGTCTCTATTCCTGGCTTTGCAGACCCCCAGAGCTCTCATAGTCATATTCATTTCCCACATCTGCCTTCCTCTTTTCACAGCCCTGCACTCCACAGGCTAGGAACAGTTCTCCTGTGAAGAGAAATGTGCAAAGGGAAGACGCTTGCTTCATTGGAAAGGAGCGATTTAGCATTTCCATTTCTCAGATTGGGCCGGAACTAGCGCATAAGCCTCGGAAGATCAGCACAGGGCCCAGTCCAACTCAGTACCCATCAGGCCTCCTTTTCACAGAGCTACAGAACGATGTATTTTCAGCAGAGCTTAAAATGATCATCATGATTAGAAAGCTACTTCAGTGCACTGAGTCTTTAGAAGCCAAGATACATTTATCTTTAACATGATCATATAATCTATAGGGGTGTTTTGAGGGTGTTTTTTTCCCCCTTAGGAACTGGGCTTCCAACCTTAGAAATTATACTTGGCTTCCCTACATGCACCCAGGGTGTGCTAGCGAGCTGGCATCCTTTTCCGAGCTAACTAGCTGTGTGGTCCTCCTATGCACCAATAGAAAACAGCTCCCAATTCCTCCCAAAGCCATGCCATCCTCGTGACTGCATGAGCTCTGGAAGGTGGCTGTGGGCAATGCAGACTTTAATGAAGCCACTTATTGACCAGGTGCTTTCCCAAAGGATAGGTGAGGATGTCACCCACTTCTCTGAAACCTTTTAAAACAGAGCTGGTCCCCCCCTACTTCTGGAATAGCAATGCCAAGGACTGGATCTCGTACCTGTACTATAAACTACCTACATTGTAATGGCTTCTCCTGTGAGAGCCTAATAGGTCTCCAGTATCATAATTTGACCTATGTCAACATTATGTTACCCAAAAAAAAAAAAAAATGATTGCATGGAGTTTCTGTAATATAGTTTTATGCCAAGGAAATTGCTATTACTATTTATTTGTATAAAAAATAAGAATATCTACTTACAAAAAATTAGTAACAATGGTAACGAGAACAAAACAAAGCCAAAAGCTCCCGAAAGACATGACTTCTCATCCCCTTCCCAAGGGCAGCCATTTTCATAGATTGATACATTTTCTTCTAACGGTTCTTTAGCAAGCACAATCTATTTTTTTTAAGTCTTTCAACCCATGTAATAAAAATTTTTGGACTTTAAAAAAAGATTTTTTTCGGTCTCTTTTCAAAAGTAAAAGAAACAACAATAAGGGTCATTTAAGCTTTTTCCCCAACACTGGGGCTCTGAGGATGAGAAACTGCCTGCTCCTGTTTTGTTTTTAAGTGAAGTGCTTCGAGGTAGGCACTTGCCAATGTGAGAGAGGCTGCATATGTTGTAATGCTATAATCAGGTTTTTTTTAATTCATTTATTCTTCTACAATTAGGGCTCTCCATACCATGTAATCTATAGATAGCACACAGAGCTACAGGTGTTCTGTGGACTGCTAAGGAAGCATGCAGCATGGAGGACCGCCCACATGGAGAAGCCCTCCCTAGATGGGGAAGTCATTGAAAAAGAACGCGTGTGGAGTCACTGTGGGTTGAAACGGACTACGGCCTTCAAGTTTCTTTGTCACTAATCTCTACCTCTTCTCCTCCACCTCCTGCCATCTGAACGCTGAATTGGTCTTTCCCTGCTTTGTTTTAATAGAACCAGGATTGCATTTGAAGTTAAGCTGCAAAAAACCAGTCGATCAACAGATTTTCGAGTCCCACAGTCAATATGCACCATGTTTAATGTTATGGTTGATGCCAAAGCTCAATCAACAAAACTTTGCAGCATGGAAATGGGCCAGGAGGTAAAAAAAAACAACCCAACTTCACCCTTCCCCCCTTCCGCCTTCTCCCTTCTCCCCTCTTCTCTCTCCATTGATCATGTAGAAGAAACCCTCACAAATTCCTTCTTCCTACCCAAGTCTGCTAGTTTTAGAAATACACTCTTAACATTTGCAGATGAAGCCATGGATAAGTGTTCAGTATCTGTCAAGTCAATTTCTGAGGCATGTGCTGATATGCGTGCCAGTCACTTGGAAGAGGTTCTTGGCTAGAATTCAAGTGGTCGTGAGGTTTCTTTAAGCTGAAGAATGTTTGGTGACCTTATTTATATAGGCCATTCTCTGTACCAGATGTGGGGGTGTCCGAATGCTAGTCTCTTCCAATGGGTAGTATATCTTAGCCCTTGAACATCTGGATAGCAGGAGAACTCACTCCAAGCCACTCCCAAGCTATGCCAGTAGGTTCTGCAGGTCCAAAGCAATTTTCAAGCTTTCAGTTTTCCCTAGGATGAATTAATTGTGAATCTTCCCTGACCAGAAGTTTTATTCCTTTGCAGAGTTTCTGATTCTAAAGTCAGATTTAAAATGTGAAGGAGAAGGAAGCAGCGACTTGGACTTGATTAAAGACGATCATGATCATTTTTCTCCGATGGCCTTAAGCCAGCTAGATATTCATATACCAATTTAGAATTAATTCAGTAACATTTCTGGCAACTCTATACTGTTGCCAATTGGCATAAATTGCTCCTAAATCAGATCTTTCAATACCAGCCTTACATGCTCAGAATTTTTACTAAATTATATTTGCTCCTTGCTCGTTATTTATTTTTCCCCTTCGGCACCTTCCATTTTATATGTGGGTTGGTGATGTTCTCTACTGGCAAGATCTCCTCCAACCTTGTCTCTCCCACAAGCGAGCTTCCTTAGCCACCCCTGCTAGCTTCTGCTCTGGCTGATTTCCGTTGAGCCTCCCCCATGGAGTTAAAGTTCGAGACACCAGAGTCAATACAGAGCCCTGGGTTCTTATCCCCAAGCCACTTGTGCAAAAGAGTCAGCCCAGCGCTTGACGAATTCATTGTGCATTAACCTTCCAGAACTCTCTGGAGATTCATCTCGTAGTATTTCGACTTGTCTGGGCTGTGTTCAAAGAATGTAAACTTCTGGAGGACAGTTCTTGAGAAATAACATCCAAGATGTCCTCTGGCATCCCCACACATGCATGCACCAGCACACGGATACAAATGTGAGCACGTATGTACCACGCATGTACACACGTGCACCTGCCAATACATACAAATGCACATGTGTAAAAAAAAAACAAACCCCACTTGCATACAGAAATTTAGGCTTCTGTGGCCATCTCTGATGAGGATAGCCACACTGGTGGCTACTCTAGAAGACACACTCGGGAAGCAGTGATCTGAGGCTCCTCATTGTCTGAAAATGAGGGAAAGGTTGGAATAATAGTAAGGGAGACCTGGGTTGCCAGTCACCTGGATAAGCCTTTTGAGTGGTGCTGCAAACTGGACTTGGATAATCCTGGCAGTCTTTTCGAGCCTCAGTTTCCCCATCTGTAAAATGATATCACCAATATAGTTTTTATTTGGCCTATTTTCGCTGCAGAATCAGTTTTTCATACTTTATCCAGAATCCTAGCACATAAACACATAAAAATAGAGTTGATCTGGGGGGGGGCACCTTTCCTCTCTACCCTAGCGTCTCTGCACACCACCACTTGCCCACGCTTCCCTGGAGGATTCTGAAATCCCTGGTTTTCACAGAGCCCACTCTGCAAAACTTACTGTGAGATCTCTAAATCATCAAATCTCTCTAAGTCATTAAAGATCCCTTTTGAGTTTGTGCTTTCTGGAATGCATCACTCTGGATTCTCTCCCCCCTTAAAGCTCCACTGCTTGTCTTGTTGTTGCTGTTGTCATTGTTGTTGTTGTTGCTGCTGCTGCTGCTTCTTAAATCGTGGCGTTGCAAATCACATTCACATAGGATTTACCCTTCAGAAGTACACATTCCCAGGGCTGTATTCCCATAGCAGTCATCACAGTCAATTTTATGCCATGTTCATGGTCTTAAAAAGAAACCAACCATACATCAAGAGCCAGTGTTCTGCCTGTATTCTCCCAGTTCTAGGCTATCTTCAACCTATATTCTGCAAATGTGCCTGTTTCTGTTTTTGGCTTTTTAAATAAGTAAAACCAAGCAATTGGTGGGCTTTAGGTGCCTGACTTCTTTCACTTAGCATAATGTTTTCAAGATCCATGCATGTTGTAGCATGTACTGTTCTTTCTATTTGTGGCTGAATAATATTCCAGGATATATACCTTTGCCCAATTGTCAGCTGGGATTTTTGGATTCTATATATGTGTATATATTCTAGGCATATATGTACATGATTTTCCTCTCTTCCATTCTGTTTCAATGTTTTAAATATATACATCTTCTGTGTGATATCATATCCCTCCGAGCAAGAACAAAAAGAAAGCAAAGGAAATTTTTTTTCTTTTAAGGTTGGGGTCCAATTTGTAAATTTCCTCTCAGAGCTTTTGAGTATATATCATGTCTGAGATTCACAAGAATGACCCCTCTTCCTCAGTAGAAGAGAGTGGCTATCAGAGGACTGACCTCTCTGTGGTCATAGGAGATCCTAGATCTCCTCTCCAGGTTGCTTTGCTACTGCCTTGTTAAGGTGCCACATCCCTGAACAGGTAGTTAAACAACAATGTCACTCTGAGCTCAGTGCTGGGGTTCTGAGGATAATTTTGAGACTGGGGAGAGGGTGGAGTTGATGAAACTCCATTAAGAATCCGGTCAAAGCTATAGATCCACTTCCAAGGAAATACTTATAAACAGTATTCCCATGCAATTGCAGAAGACCTACAGTGTTTCTTAATCCAAACCATAGATCCTTGTTAAGGACAAGTGATACAATATAATAAGCTCACCCTTGTCAAAATGACTCTGACTCTCATGGTCACCATGAATTATTTCTTGGCTAAACTAAAATTATCTTGGCCGAACTTTGGAGTCTGGTTTTCTAAAAGAGCAAATTGTCCAGGAATTAAATCACTAGATCCTATGACCCTTTGTCTTCTCGCTCAAACTGTGTGCTCTTGAACAAGCCAGTTACCATTGTTTGTTGAGTAACACACAAGATCCAGCATGCAATACATAACCATTTAAAACTATTCAGGCTTTTGACAGTGGAGATCCAGTTCCCTGACTTCTAGGTGTAAGATTAGAGTTGTAACACTTTGCCGCTAGACACTGGAATGTATTTATTCTGGGCATAGAGTTTAAAAAGTAAAGAAGTCTGCATATTTTTTCTAACTCAGCACTTGTTAAGTGAAAATAATAACTAGAGTTTGTACATATTTTCCCCAGAAATAATACACATACACCCAAGATTAAAGACCCATCTAACACTGTATTCTAATCTTTTGTTCTTCACCTAGGGATATTTGTTCCCATACAGTAAGGCCTATCAGGATTCCTTCTAAATATAAGGAGCCTATGGCACTTGAGTAACCAGCTTGTGGGATGTGAAGCCTCCTAGTGTAGCCGAGAACGGTCAGGAGGAAATCAGTTGTAATTTTATTGCATCTCAATAGTCAGCTGTGACCTGAAATAGTCCATATTATACAAAATGATGAGATTTATCTTTAAAGTGAAATGGACTAGTTAATGGGGACTTGAGTAGAGAAGACTGGAGACATTCTAGAACTGAGATAAGAAGACTTGGAAACCATTAGACTTCTATTCTTGTGTGCTATTTGGTTTAGAAGATCAACCATTAAGCCCATATTACAGATCGTCTCCCTCAACCTGTTTTGGACTAGGCACTAGTGAGTGAATACAATCTCCAGTTTTACAATCACTCCCTGAGTTTAATCACTGGGATAAAGTCTCGTCTAAAGGCAGCTGTTGAGACATTTGTTCACCATACTTTTCCATCTTAAATATTTATTTTTTCATTAAAATTTGTGAAGTACCAATAAAGAGGAAATTGTGTATTAAATAGTTTCTCACTTGGCCTAGTGTGTTTTCATCTCGTTTCCAAGGTCAGATGGTCTTAACAGAAAGATAACATACACACAATCTGTTCCATGACAAGGCAAAATGTGCAGCACAGGAAGTCAAGTGGGATGCTTTTCCCGTAGCAGTCCTGGATTTACAATCACGTAGCCCATCCGATGCGAAAGCCAACTCCCCACTCTTCTTGTGCCACTGAGAACCTGTGCTCCTCTTAGTTACTGCTGTCCGGACTTCAGAGTATGGGTCAAGTGCGAGGAAGCCACCGGGAGAATTAGAAGACACAAATCTGCTAAGTTGCAAGTAAAATGAGATAAACAGGCAATTTACACAGGGCTTCATGAGAACAGCTAGCAGGGAAGACGGGACCCCTATGGGCATGCACCCCTACTTCATGAGGCTTCCCATTTGCCGAAAACAATAAATAGCCCAGGGAGAGTACAGAGTAATGGAGGAGGCTCACTGTGGTTCCAGAAAAGCAAGTTAGTCAAAGAAATCACCAGTGACAGGAAAATCCGGCAAAAGGAGTACGGATCTTGTCATTACCTGAATTTCAATGAGGAATTCTTTAATATCTAGCACTTAGCAACATGATTCACAACCTTAGTATTAAGGAATAATCGCCATGCAGTATATAGAGCTGAGATGTATTGAAAGAAATGTACAGCCATAGAGCCCGAAGCTAATGGATTTTAATTCAATCCTGAGGGGAAATATAATATGATATATTATAATTCTTCTTCTTCTTCTTCTTCTTCTTCTTCTTCTTCTTCTTCTTCTTCTTCTTCTTCTTCTTCTTCTTCTTCTTCTTCTTCTTCTTCTTCTTCTTCTTCTTCTTCTTCCTCTTCCTCCTCCTCCTCCTCCTCTTCCTCCTCCTCCTCTTCCTCCTCCTCCTCCTTCTTCTTCTTTTTTGATTCAAAATTTTACTCTAGAACTCAGGCTAGCCTCAAATTCATAATGATTCTCTTGCTTTAACCTTCTCCCACCAAATGTCAGGATTATAGACACAAGCCACCAGGCCAGTTCTACATAGTTTCTAAACTGTGTGATATGCATATTTGTGTATTCCATCAGTACTTGGGTAGGTCTATGTCAATCCCATATCCAGAATCTAATTCTAGTTCCACTGCAGTAGTGGGAAAGCAAGGCAGCAGAGATACCAAGGTCACATTGCCCTGCAAAAGAGAGGCAGGATAACCATATCAAAACACTTCATTTTAGGGGAGAGGATGGCTCAGTCCATATAATGTTATTGTGCAAGCCTAAAGATGTAAATTCAAAGCTGTGTGTGTGTGTGAACTCCAGAGCTAGGGAGTCAGTGACAGGAGGTTCTTCTCACCTTCTTAGCAAATCAAAACCAATGAAAGGCCTTGTGGACAGCTCCTGAGAAATAACAGCACCTAAGTAGTCCTCTGGCCTCCAAACAAACATGAGTGCACACACACACACACACACACACACACACACACACACACACACACACACACACACACAAACCATGCTTTATTTGATAAGCAGGTGAAGATATTTATTATACCAGGGAGATCATAATACTTATACACAGCAAAGGGAAGCAATAGTGGGAATACATAGTAATCAACACATGAAGGTGTATTATGCCTCAACAAGCCACAGGGTCTCCACCTTATGTCCAAATAGAAGGACATGTTCCTCAAAGAAAGATTGTCCCTATTGACCCTTTAGACACAAGACCCAGGTCTGACCCTGCCTCCATATACACAGAAGAAGCCCCGTCAGTTTTTACCATGTCCATCAGTCAAGACTGTTAAGAGAACATGTCTGTCTATTTCATTGGTGTTCTTTGCTTGGTCAGAAACCCCTCGTGCCATGTTTCAACTTGTGCTAACTTTCCTATAGCAAATCTTCTGGATAAGCATAATATCCTAGTTATTTTAATAAATGTGACTCAATTACAGCAATCCAAAGAAAAATCTAGTGAAACAAGTCGGTCACGTGACAACGGAAAGTAGGAATATGATTCTGGGTCCTATTTCAACAGCTAAAAATGAATTTGGAACCCTGTCAATATTCCCATATTCTTTTGATTTAACATTCTTCTTTGTGACTCTAGTGCAGAATTCTGTGAATTCTTTTCTTTTTTAAATTAAGCTTTGGTTTGTGCTATGCACAAGTAAACCTCTTTGAATCTAGCAGCGGGCCAACAAGGGTTCTGATTCATTAGGACAAAACACCATGGACCATTTGCTTTGTTTTTCCTCCAATCAACTGGAAGGGGGGGGAGGGGAGGATGACTTGGTGATGGTGTCCTTTGCGACTTCTTGGGGCACTTGGACAATGATAATATTTGAATTGCAATTACAGTTGGCAAAACTCTTTTCACATCTAGCTCCTTACTAGATCTTCAGAGTAGACCTATGAACCTGATGTGCTCAGGGCCAGAAAGGGCCTTGGGCCCTTAATTCTTAAGGGAAATCAGTAAAGCAACAGGCCGGGAACCAGCTTGTCATTAAGTTTCCTTCTTTATTGTCATATTCCTATGACCCATTATGGTTACATTGGGCATCTTCATATGTGAAGATAGAGAGAAAAACATAGAATAGTCAAGTTGAGGTACTGACTTTACACACACACACACACACACACACACACAGAGAGAGAGAGAGAGAGAGAGAGAGACAGAGACAGAGACAGAGACAGAGACAGAGAGACAGAGAGAGACAGAGACAGAGACAGAGAGACAGAGACAGACAGAGAGACAGAGAGATTGAAATATATCTCTTCTGGTTATTTTGAGACAGAGCTAAAGGCATATTCACAAAGGCTTGCCCAGCCCCTCTGGAGATCAGCAGTCTGTATCAGCCCCTCCCTCCCCCATCCGGGACATAGTGCTATCACCTGTAAGAAAACTGAGCTCAGTATGTAGGCAGTATGGCCTCTGGCCTCACACTGAGACGTTATCCAGGTCTTCCAAGCCCAAGGCAATGTCTCGTCTGCTTACTCCTGCCCAGTCACCCTGCTTGCCGGCACCCAGTTTTGCAGCACGTTCCTCCCGTCTTATTTCTGTATGTCTTCACAGCCTTGTAATGCTTTATTTAATTCTCATCTTTCCGTGTGTCCTTTTGTCCTGATTTTTATTTGCACTGTTCCTTTTTCTTTTTTTGTTCCTAATTAACCCTCCTCCTGAAAGTTTGCTAAAGAGTGGGTAAGTGCATTTTTCTTTCCAAATAACAATGTTTTTGTATTGTTGTTTTTGTGTTACGGAAATACAAAATAATTCAAAAGGATACTAAAATGTTCTAATAAATGTCAAGGAGCTGGCATATAATAACTTGTGTTGAAATTGCTTTTCCTTCTCCCCTGGCATTTACAGCAGATTTTTGTTTGTGTGGGGGTGTGTTTTTACATTACTATTTAAATTTAATCGACAGCACCAGTTTGAAAAAATTGGAAAAACTTAGCTTCAGTCTCAGCAGAAGTTCTAACCTGGGTCTGCTTATTGATGAACAGACTAAAAGGGGGGGGAGTGTGGCTTGTCATGATGGTTCAGAAAGAGACACCTTACCTGGGCTCTGGGTCAAGACTGTAGTTAAAACTGATGGGTTCTGAGGCATATACCAAAGAATAAAATACTTAGCAGATTTTTATAAAATCTATGTCTTAGTCAAATTCCCTTTGGAGGGATCCAACCGTTTAAATTGCATCCCCCAACAATTCCCCAGAAATACCCTTCCCCTTCCCAGTGTACTAGATGACTATTGAATCAAGCTTTGTAAAATCCAGTTCAACACACCGCTAGGCCATTAAGCCATATGTGTGCTGGGGTGAGGGGTGTGTGTGTGTGTGTGTGTGTGTATGTGTGTGTGTGTGTGTGTGTGTGTGTGTGTGTGTGTGTACATCGAAGGCTATCTGAAGCCTTAGACAAGAACCAATGAGCCTGCTGATTTTTTTTAAGTGCTTCAGGTCCCTCTATCAAAGAGAAGTCAGAATCTTATAGCTGCTTCTAGGGGTGTGGAAACAAACTGGACTTGGAGGCCAGGTTTTATTTATAGATTCTGATCTAAAAACCAGGGACGCAATGCCTCGCTGTCAACCCCCTGACATGCTAACATGTGTCTTCCTGTCTTCTTTAGCATCAATACCATTCAAAAATAGACGAACTAATTGAAGAAACCGTTAAGGAAATGATCACACTCTTGGTGGCAAAGGTAACCTTCAGCTTCGGGTGAAAGGGGGCATTATTAATGTTGCCTTTGTCGTGTCTGCATTTCCATTAAAATGTAACACGTGAAAAAGTTGAGCGGGATACTCGAGTCTCCCAAGAAACAGGATTGTACATCACCCAGCCGCAGCTTGCGAGGATTTTCCGATGTTTGTGAGCTGTGTGAAGATCAATTGTTGAAGCGGCATATGTTAACTTAATAAGAATGTGTCCCCGAACGCCGCGCTAGGTTACGCGGGGAATGTTTGTTTTGTTTTCAGCGCTGACAAAGTTAGATTTTAAAATACATTAAAGTGAAGCGGTAATAAGGAATTCTGCCATGCCGAAAACCCCTTTCCCTCTAGTTTCACATGCAGTGAGAGTCATAATAACACAGAAAAGTCAGATAAAGCTATTTCAGTCACCCTCATGAATTATAGAATTTTAACTAAGTAATGCTGAATGGGAAGACATTTATATTTGCCAGTGCTAAACTTCTGTTTCCCCCAAATTACTGATAAAATACAAATAAAAATAGATTGGATTAAATGTAGTGCTAATATGTAATGTAAAGACTGCTTTGCGCAGTTTGGGATTTCGAAAAGTGCATTTAATATTATCGCATGCTATATGCGACGCGATAATATTTTGTCACTTTGCACTTCTGTAACACTCCGTATTTGCAATCACATAATAATGAAGAGAAAGCCGGATAAGTCAAATATTGCCGTACAACGGCAGTCAGTCTTTTCCTTCCTGCAAGTGAGAGTTAAAAGACGAGATGCAGAAATGAGCAGGGGCTGAGTCCTAGCCTCTGGGTGGCTGGGACATGCTGTTCTTTCTTGTAAACAACAATAATCTGAAATAATAATCTTTTTTTCCTTTTCGCTGTTTCTCTAGTTTGTAACTATATTGGAAGGCGTACTGGCGAAGTTATCCAGATACGACGAGGGGACTTTGTTTTCTTCGTTTCTGTCATTTACGGTGAGTACAGAGCCTCATGCTCTCCCAGTTGTTCTGGTTCGGTTGTGGGTCTGCTTGGGTGAGAGGTAACGTGTGGTTCTGCTTGGCGGTGGCAGTGTGTGTTAATCACATTCAAGCACTAAGGTAACATGTTAACGCTGGAGAAGAGACAGGGCATTGCCTAATGGCCTGTAAGCTGTCCAGGTCCGCAGCATTTGTGAATAGCCCACCTTTAACTGCCTTGGCTTTGACAGGAAATACAGTATAGGCCACCATTTTTACCAATAAATACTTTTAAGAATTGTATACGGTGATCTTCAGGTCAGCTGTAACTGCAAATACCTTTTTATGGCCTTTTTTACTCTACTGTTTTCTTAATCGAGTTGGTTGGATACAGTTCAAGTCCAGGAAGCCTCATAGAGGAAGGAATATACATCTCCGAGTGAGTCTGCTTGGTACACAGCCTCTGTCTGTGGAAGCTGAAGTACGGGGTCTCTATAGACTGGAGACCAGCCAGTGTGCCTCCTTTAGGGAAAGGAGCTCTCTCGTTCTGCCTGCCTGAGTTCAGGAGCTGTTTGCATTTATAGCCTCCAGAGCTGCTGACACGTCCTTTCCAAATTCTTTGAAGCTCCAGTCCAGTGCTAAAATTGTGTAAGGCCAAGGCCAAAGGTAAAGGAAAAATAGGAGCCAGTAGATTTCTGTGGATAGGTGACCAGAGGAGAGAGTCTTTCTTCCTGCTTCCTTCCCAGTTCCTGCCAAGTAGATACAGTAAAGGTGTTACGGGTTCTAAACTGCTTTAACAACAATACAAGAACAGTAGTCAGTCTGGGAGCCTGTAGTAATCTCACAAGTGTGCATCAAATGCCAGACGAGGCTCAGAACATCATCGTGGGTACAAATCCTTATCTTTGAAAACTCTACAGAACTGAGTTCAAATCCTGCCACAATACTGGCCAGCCGCATGAGCCCGAGTGAGTCTCTGGGCTGAGTTTCCTCATCTGTAAGAGTATGAGAGGTGGATGATGTCTCCCATGGTGCCATAGTATGAGGTAAAAACCTCATGGTCTGAGCTTATAATCAGACTCGGTTTAAATAGCATCTTTTGCAAGTAATAAATATGCTCATGATAAGATAACACGCATACATGCATGCAACATCTTTCTAAACCTGCCATAAAAAGGAGTAGATGTATGAACAAATATACCCGATTTTGGCTTTTCCTCCGCCCATAGTTTCCTCTTCCTAGGAATTAAGGCAGATGTTAGCTGACAACATTTCAAGCCATTGCTAGAAAACATTTATCTTCAACACACCCAGCTCGTTTTGATGTGTAACTCTGACCCTCCCAAATATAAAGATGAATTTAAGCCAGAAGTAGGAAGGCCTTCTTATCTGGTGTTCGTTGTCAAAGGTGGGTTGACTGGGAAGGGGACAATGCAAAGTCACGTTGCGCCCGACTTCACTCTGCAGAACTATCTGAAATATGTCATATCTACAAAGAAACCTACCCAGCCCACTCCTTTGACAAAGAAAGAATCCAAGACCCAGAGAGGGGGAGTCATTTGTCTGAGGTGACATAGCAATATGTAGAGTGGAGACAAGAAGCCAACTCCCCTGCCAGTTTCCCACCACGGAGTGGCCTCTGGAAAGAGTGGGATTCCGCTGGCAAATGCCTGACGCTGGAAGGCAGATGGGCTCGTGAGTGGGCAAGCTTCACGGAGAAGGATCCAGGGCACATGAGTTGGAGATAGGCTAGGGCTCACTCCCTCGTTGAAACGGTGGAGATGACAAGGAAGGGGGTGGGATAAAGTGCAATATCTGCAAACTTCTCCTGGTGCCCAGAGACTCTTGCTTTGAGACTTCATTTTTAGAACCAGTGTTTTCACAGCAGTGTACTAGAACCCATGACCCAAGAAGCCCCCTTTGCTGTTTATGGATTCCACCTTTGTTCCCGCCAAGACCCTCCTCTGGGAGAAACTCTCCAAAAGAGTTGTTAGCCCGGCAGCAGCCAGATGAAGAATTCAGGATCCCGGGATTTCCCTGGGAGTGTGAGGAACCCGGACCAAAGTGTCCCATGATGACTTCCCAGCTCTGCTTCTCATTGATCTTTCTCATTGATCCTACGACACTTGACAGCCTAGAGGCAAGCCCAGCCATGACACCACCATACCGTAGCCAGAGCCCTCCAGCTCCGTTGCTGAGCCTGGAACTTCCCTCCTTGTGATACTCCTCCCACACATTTGGCCACCTCGTGGCCACGAGCACCCACTTCTCATTTGCAGCCCGTGATCTCATTGCCTGCCAGAATCCCAGTATTAGACACGGGAACTGAACTTAGAGGTGGCGAGAATCTCTCCACACATGGATTCTGAGTTCCTGCCCAAATTGCGGAGGGCCTCTGAAAGATGCTGGCATCCCAGCGGCGTTAACTTCCCAGGAACAGAACAGAGGTGAAAGGGTGGGGACAGTGGGGGTGGGGTGGGGGTAAACCAGATAGGTGAGAATAAGTGCAGGAACCAGCTGTGTGTGTATCCCAGGACCCGGACCGAGGTGGGCAGCCTGTGCGGAGTCTGGCAATGCTTGCCTTTAACTCTGCTCCCATTTTCTGATTCCATTCTTTGAGCATTACTGTGCACTTACCACATCCCCACCTCAGCAGGGCTGCCAAAGATGAGCCATGTGCTCGGCCCCCCAGAAAGCTGACGCGTATCGACAAATATGCCACCCTGTCCCCCCTCTTTCTCCTGCTGAGCGCCTCCTTTGCTGGGTGGGCTTGATTTTCGTGGTCCAAGCCAGACATTTTGGAAAACGTCTGCAGTGGCACAGAGCAGGCAGGAATATTTATTTCTCATCTCCATCTGCATTTGCTTCCTCTCTGGGAGAGGAGCTGGGGGAGGAGGGCGGATGAGATGTGGCTTCCTCGTGCCAGCCCAAGAGGCGCCCAAGCGCACCCTCCTTGCCTTCCTCAGGGGCCTCAGCAGCAGTAGCAGCCTGGGACTGAGGGAGGCAGGCGCCTCTCGAACTTTCCAAAGATCAGCCCAGTTGGAAGATATAGTTAGCAACCATCCACCCCTTTCCCTTGCCTGCAAGATGTGCTTTTATGGCGGGTGGCTGTTTGGAAAGGACTCTGCCTTGTGGGTAGCCTCATGCTGTTCTTTTAGGAGGCCAAAAGGCAGGGTAAACAGGTGCCCAGGTCCCTCTCCCATAACATCAAATACATCAAACACCCTTGTCCAGGCTTTGGCAAGAATGCTGCTCCTGAGTTAATTCATTTACCCAGTCAGTCACCCCGCTTCCCTTACAAAGCACTTATATGTCAGGTGTTGGGCCAGGGGCAGGGGTCACAGCAGTACTTCCAAAGATGCTCTCCGCCCTTTTGGAGCTTACGTTTATCCAGGGAGCTAGACAATCAGAAAGGAAAAGATCGAATGATCAAGAGGAAGGAAACGTTGCCTGGGACACAAACTGAAGAAAAAGGCAGAGTTGGGGGGGGGATATTATTTAAACCAGGACAGTCCCTCCAGATCCTTCTAAGGAGCCATAAGCAGAAATTCCAGGAGCCAGTTGTGAACAAAGAGGAAGGGAAGGAAATATTTCAGAGACAGCAGCAGCCATCAACGGCCAAGCAAGGAAGCAAGAGACCTTTGTGCAGCAGGACCATACAGGGCGGGGTAGAGAGATGTTCGAGATGAAGACTGGTTTGGAGAGGTCAAAGGGGAAACTGTGGTGTGATAAGTTGTGCTGAAGACTTTGCTTAAGAGAAGTGAGTCCCAAGCTTCAGTCAGATTCAGAAAGAAAGGCAGCCCCAAATACATAGATCCGGGTAAGGAAGCTCGACTCTGCCCCTTGGCATAAAGCTGGGTGACCCGGAGCAGCATCCCATTCCCCACATTTTCATCGCCTTTGCTATGGCAGATAAATTCAGACATCTAAAATGAGTCCAAAGGCGTACATCCTGCTCCTCACGTCCTTGCTGAGTGCCTGGCACAGAGCTAAGTGTTCTGAATGTATGTTTCTGGGACTCGGGAGCAATTCTGTTCTACCAACACTCTGTAGAAAATGTTGGAAGCAAGGCTCAGAGAGGTTGAGCTCCCACTCCCGCTTTACCTGAGCCTTCCTCCACAGCCTTCACAGTGGAGTGAAGACATGGGACATGGGACAGTCTAACTCCCACCCCACACCTGCAGGACAGGAACAGCGGCTCCTCCAAAGCACCAGGATTTCAGCCAGCTACAGTTCTCCTTCCAAACGCATCCATTTGTTACTTACGGAACGAGAGGAATGACGCCCACTGCAAGGCTTCCGGGAGTCTAATCCCTACTGTGTGTCCTGTCTTCTGGGTCTCTAATTGCTCACATCGACTGTTGTCATTGCCATTGTCATTGCCAGTTCTTCCTCCTCCTCTTCCTCCTCCTCTTTCTCCTCCTCTTTTCATCCTCTTCCTCCTCCCCTTCCTCCTCCCCCTTCTCTTCCTCCTCCTCCTCCTTCTCTTCCTCCTCCTCCCCCTCCTCCCCTTCCTCCTCCTCCTCCCCCTCCTTCTCTTCCTCCTCCTCCTCCTGCTTGCCAGGATTATAGCTGTTCTTCCACTTGAGAGTGAAACAACTTGAAATGGTTCATCTCTCTAAAAGCTGTGACCAAGGCAGGAGCCAGCAGCAGTGACTGCAGTCTGTTTGTTTGTTGTTTGTTTGTTTGTTTGTTTGTTTTTTCAGAGCACCTTGAAACGTGTAATGATTTGGTAATGATCAGAGATGGAGCAGAGAGTCCTGAGGGAACTGTGGTAACAGAAGCGATTGGAGCCATAGAGTAGGGTGAGATTTCAGAACGGCTCACTAAGTTTCCTTGGACAGTGTTCCATTTTGCCTTGGCTTTAGAGAGCAGCCAGGAAAGGAAAGGTTGCTTTTTATGCTGTGGGCTGGTGATAGGTGACACAGACCAAACATCAAAGGCTAACAGCATCAGGCTATCGGCTGCTGGGTTCCTGTGGGTTGGACCAGTTGGCTAATACATTCCAAGTGGAATGCCCTGCCTCACATGCTACAGCAGCAGGCATGCACGTCAGGACTAACTTACTGATGCTGTGGAATGATTTCCATGCGTTTTCTCCCTTCATCCTTACAGCCAGGCTCTGCCTAGGTTCCGTTCATGTTATAGATGGTGTCCTCTGAGTTATTCTCTAAGCCATATGAAAACTTTAACTCACACTTTTATTATGGCCGTATAATTGCCTACATGTACATAGCTCATCCAGGAGACAATGGTAGAGGGTACCCCATGCCTTTACACACACACACACACACACACACACACACACACACACACACATGCACACACCACATGCTTATGTGCAATGCTCGCACTAAATAAATAAAACAACAAGATCTGACCGGCACAATTATTTTATGAATAACGCAGCCTAATTATTCCATTTTGGAATAACACCCAGGCAAGAGGCTTTCCATTTTTCCACTGCCTTTGTGCGTCTACATAATTTCCAGTTTTATTTTAGTCCTTCGATGAACACATTTTTAGTAGATACTAACATACTAGGTAGTGGGGGCTCAGTACTAAATAAGAGAAACCGTTCCTCTTACTCTGTGTTTGCAGGCTGCAGGTATATTCCCAACAGGTAATGATTATTACTCATCATGATTATTCCGAGACAGAGGAAAGTAGTCAGTGAAGTGGAATTATAGAGCAAAGATTCTCAACCTCCTCCACTAGAGGCCAGTGAAGAAAATTACTTGTGGGGGATGGATATTGTCCTGCTGGACTGTGTCTGGAGATAAACATGACGAGTGTGCATGTACATACGGAAGGCACAGGGCAAGCTCAGGTGCTGAGAACAGCAGAACATAACTGTCTCTGCCATCTCTGTCACATGGATGGCGGATGAGCACTACCACACCCATCCTTGTATATATTCGTGCTGGGAATCAAACTCAGGTCTCCATGCTTACACCACTTCTTTTTTTTTTTTTAACTCAAGGTCTTACGACATCATAACTTCAATGGATACTAATCTCTCTACAGAGATATCTAGTAGGCTAGGCAAATTTCTAGAGGAACACAAATTTAAAAGGGGTTCTGACTATTTTATATCCATGTATACATTATAATTCAACTACATCCAAGGTGAATAGCTATTATTTTTGTTCATTTCTGTACATCTACTATATAATGTAGAGTAGCTGGTAAGTAGGTCTTTAATAAATAAAATAAAAATATAGAAAGCCTCCTTTAATACATTTATTGATAATATAATAAGCACTAAAAGAATCCTGCTACATATACTTTATTAAATGGTTAATGTTCCCTTAAATTCTTTTATACCTATATTTTATGCATATCTTTTATTGCTCAGGTTAAAAACTATGCCATCAATATGTGTCTTCCTTTCTTTTTTTTTAAATTTTTTTTATCTTTATTAACTTGAGTATTTCTTATTTACATTTCGATTGTTATTCCCTTTCCCGATTTCTGGGCCAACATCCCCCAGCCCCTCCCCCTCCCCTTCTATTTGGTTGTTTCCCTCCCCATCCTCCCCCCATTACCGCCCTCCCCCCAACAATCACGTTCACTGGGGGTTCAGTCTTAGCAGGACCAAGGGCTTCCCCTTCCACTGGTGCCCTTACTAGGATATTCATTGCTACCTATGCAGTTGGAGCCCAGGGTCAGTCCATGTATAGTCTTTGGGTAGTGGCTTAGTCCCTGGAAGCTCTGGTTGCTTGGCATTGTTGTACATATGGGGTCTCGAGCCCCTTCGAGCTCTTCCAGTTCTTTCTCTGATTCCTTCAACGGAGGTCCCGTTCTCAGTTCAGTGGTTTGCTGCTGGCATTCGCCTATGTATTTGCTGTATTCTGGCTGTGTCTCTCAGGAGCGATCTACATCCGGCTCCTGTCGGCCTGCACTTCTTTGCTTCATCCATCTTGTCTAATTGGGTGGCTGTATATGTATGGGCCACATGTGGGGCAGGCTCTGAATGGGTGTTCCTTTTGTGTCTGTTTTAATCTTTGCCTCTCTATTCCCTGACAAGGGTATTCTTGTTCCCCTTTTAAAGAAGGAGTAAAGCATCCGCATTTTGGTCATCCGTCTTGAGTTTCATTTGTTCTGCTTACACCACTTCTTAAGCCATCTCCCCGGCCCCAGAAGTGACTCTCAAACTAGACCTACAGAAGAATTAGCATTTGACCTGACAAGGAAGGAATTTGGTTAAGACAAGACAGAGAGGCCAGTTCCCTGGTAGAAAAGCCAGTAGCAAGCTCTTGTCTTTGGACACGGCAGCTGTGAGCTGCCCTTAGAAGGTGACGTGAAGAGCCTTCCAGGTTTTCCTAATTCATTTTGCTCGTAGTGAACTAGCAAAGTTCCTGTGCTGAGAAGCACAGTCTTCTCCATCCTGGGCTTGTCCCTTTCATCAGCCATCTCCAAACATTTCAGAATGTGGCATGCTCTTTGGGGTCTGCGACATAATATTTCAGCACCTATTTGGATAACCTCATTTCGATTGCTGCCTCGAAAGCACAGTTGACAATTAACACACCTGCTGACCAGAGCAACATAGAGAAGAGAAAGATAGGCATCTGAAGGCAGCCATTTCCTTTAATGTTCTCTCATAAGAACAGAGCTGCCTTTGAAAACAAACATGAAGATAGACGCCGTGTTTTGTTCAGACTCTCGAGTGCTGAGCAAGCTGCTCACAGAAACTCTAGTGTGAAAGAAATACCTAGAGAATTTGTATGCAGTTTCAACTGATCTATAATTAAAGGTTGTTGGGTCCACCTTAACCTCCAACCAGACTCAGTGGGACCTTATTGCCAGAAATTTAGGGAGAGATGGTGAAGCCCAGGCTGATAGAATTTGACAGTTTGTTGGCCACTTCTGAGATCCGGTTCTGTTATCTGCAGAGTAAGGCTTCCTACATCAATACTGGGTCTAGGGTGAACCATGGAGTTTTTGCAGTATCTAGTATGTGGCTATACTGTGAAGAACATTTCTAAAGCTAGGCTCAGTTTTCTAAGAAGAGCAAGGAAGTTGAAATGACCCAATCGAAACACTTCAACAGCTTTCCTTATTGAACTCGATAGTTCTTCTCTGAGGCCAGCCTTCTCTGCATAAGCACGAAGCAAAAGTGTGAGGATTCACCTTGTGATAGATTTCTATGTCCAGAATTTTGACCTCAAAGATATTTTTCATTACACTAAGTACATTGTTAGCATTTTGTCTTTTGTTACTCATAATCTTTAGGATGCCTCTTTATCAATTAAAATCTTAGCTAGGGCTAGGCGGTAGATTCAGTGTTGGAGGGCTTGCCTAGCAAGTATGTAATCCTGTGTCTGATTCTCCAAAAGAGAGAAGATAGGTAGGTAGGTAGGTAGGTAGGTAGGTAGGTAGGTAGGTAGAAAGAAAGAAAGAAAGAAAGAAAGAAAGAAAGAAAGAAAGAAAGAAAGAAAGAAAGAAAGAAAGAAAGGACAAGTCACCATGTCTAACATTGGAAGCATTTACTCAATTGGTCATCATGTTTTAAATGACTGCTATAAGTAAATTACAGACCAAAATCTGCAGACACAAGACTTTTTAGCTGGGTATGGTGGCACATGTCTTTAATCCCAGTACATGGGAAACAAAGACAGGGGTACTTCTGTGAATTCAAGGCCAGCCTAGTCTACATAGTGAATCACAGGATAGTCAGAGCTACATAGAACCTGTCTCAAAAAAACTTTCTAAATAATGTATTTGACAAATATATAGGTGTATATTTATGTCACACACACACACACACACACACACACACACACACACACACACCCTATAAGTTACTACCTAGAATACATTAATAAAAGGAACATTTGAGACTTTCTGGCTTTGTGTTTCCAGTGATTGGTATTATCTTATTGGTTCCTATTGCTAGTAAGATTCAACTGTCTGTGCTGCTTCCAATCTCCACATTTATGATATATATCAGCAGCCTGAAATTGATCATGATGGGATTTTCCATACTATCAAATTGAACCCACATACAAAGAAGAAAATCAATTGTCATTTCAGGGTTTTATTACTGTTGTCTTTTTAGAGGGAAGCAGAAATGACTCAAGTATAGGGTGTAACCACATTGTATCTAAGGTGGTGTTAATGTTGGATGCTATAAAAATTCTACATTAAGTACCCAACCACAGGGGAGAGGGTCATTCTTTCTGAACTCTCTTTTCATCTTTATTTTTACATCAAGGATAATGTTTCTACTTAGTCTGGCCATATTTTATACTTTCCTAACATTCAAATGTAACCTGGGGGGCCTCGGCTCAACCCTCTGAGCATATAACCATGTTCATGTTATCTGTATATTTTATTTATTTATCCCTTCTCTTATCTAGAGTGGCACTGATGTTCCACTTAAAGTAGAAGCAGGGTTGTATTTGAGGTTTTTGGGAGGGAATTGTTGTTTTGAGCATTTTTGTATGTTAGTTAATAATTTAAAATTTTTACAACTAAGCCAATCAGAAGATATATAAATATACCAAAAAAAAATAGGCCACACTGTAGATTCAGTCATGGCTGGAGTTTGGAAGCACAGAAACTTTTTACCCACCCCATTTATCGGGAAACTGGAAACACGGCCAGGGAAGAAAAGCACATTGCATGGTCCACCTCGTCATGCAAGCTGTCTGTTTCTTACCTATTCTCACCTGAAAAGAGGGAAGAAAGATCTCCCTTATGCAACAGACCAAGACTGATAAGGTATCCATGTCAGTGATGACTTACGTGGTTTGTAGCTTGAGGACTGGGGAGATGTCTCAGTCAGTACTGTGAGGACCTGCTTTCAATCTCCAGGACTCATATAAAAAGCCAGAGGTGGCACCACATGCTTATCAGCCCCAGAGAGGCAGATATCTCTGGGGTTCATTGACCAACCAGCATAAACTAATCAGTGAACCCTAAGTCCCAGTGAGACAGCTCAAAAAAAAAAGGTGGTCAGCTTCCAAGGAACAGCACTTGAAATTGATCTCTGGCACATGCCACAAACCCTAGCAAGAAGGGAAACTTCAGGGGGGAAAAATGGTGGCGCCTTCACTCAAAGGTGAAGAAAGAGTTCAGTGAAAACACTAAACTAGAATGCTCCATAAATAGAAAGAAAATTTTTATTGGAAATCAAACTACTAAGGCTGTCTCTTTGGGGTGGGATAGGGACAAAATGGGGGGTGGGGGGGAGAAGGAGATTCTATATGACAATCAGGGTGGAGTCTTTGAGCTGAACCAGGAACTAGTTGCCCTTCTAGGAGGTAGTTGGCCTCTAAGGGGGTGTGAAAGTGGGATCTTGATAAACAGAAATATGCCTTACAATATTCCCGAGGAAAACTGACTTTACTCTTCTGTTTACCCAGCAATAATCCTTCTGTTTGCCAGGTCAGAGTTCTTTTTGTTTAGGACATTGTTTTAAGCACTGCCAATTTGGGTAACCCTCTTTGGACGTAACAGCCCAAACTGGTGTCCAGCAACAGAGTCCAGCAACAGGGCCATGCTGAAGAGCGAGACGTGGCATTGACCTCTTGGAGTTTGAGTTCTAGTCAACTTCTTGTTGAGAGATGTTCAAGGCAGAGAAGTAAAGCCGACAGGTGTCAGGGGCAGACCATGTCCTCACTTGCAGTCAACAAAAGCTCGCCTGTTTTCTTGGAGAGTCTTCATAGTTACAACTTTGCAGTTCACAGCTCTGAGTTTTCTCTAAGGACGCAAGTGTGTCATATAAACAGACAAACGGGGAAGCAGCACAGGGTGAGCTCTAGGAGGGCAAGCCACTGTGGCTAGCCGTGGGCCTTCTGAGGAAGTTCCTTAACGTCCCTGAACCCAGTCTCCTCATCTGTCAGTGTGATTTTCATCAAGCTTCGCTGTAACACTTTGCTCGGCCTTAACTAGGACAGACTAAGTATACTACAAGCATCCTTCAGTCTCAGGAGCACGCAGACAGGCTGGGTCTAAAGGGATCCATCAGGCCTGTCAAAGTCCTGTCTGAGAATAGAGGATTAGAACAGAAGTAAGAAAAACTTCCAGTTTTTACCAAGCATCTGTTCAGAAGGTTGAGATTATTCTCTCCCTGGATGAAGATCCCTGAGTGCAGCACTCGAGCAAAGGAGACAGAACCGTTCTAACTATTCCCCAGCAAATGAGGCTCCAGCTGCTGGACAGGGCATAGAATGTGATGCTTCTACTTGAGGACAGACAGGTTTCCTACCTCCTACAGCCCTTTGCTTAAAGGAAGGCGGAGAGGCCCTGAGTGGTGTGTTGGCATGGTCTGTGGTACCCTCAGAATTGGTACCCTTTCTCTCACCATAGTAGCTGACTTAGGGTTTCCATTGCAGTGAAACACTAGGACCAAAAAGCAAACTGGAGAGGGAAAGGTTTGTTCAGCTTACCCTTCTGCATCGTACTCCATCATTGAAGGAAACCAAACAGGAACTCAAACAGGACAGGAAGCTGGAGGCAGGAGGGACTGATGCAGAGACCATAGAGGGATACTACTTACGGCCTTGTTCTTCTTGGCTTACTCAGCGTAGCTTCTTATGAGCCCAGCCAGGGATGCTACCACCAATAGTCACTAATTAGGGAAATGCCCTACAGGCTTGCGTACAACTCGATCTCATGGGGGCATTTTCCTAATTGAGGTTCCCTCCGTCCCAATGACTTTAGCTTGTATTAAGTTGACATGAAACTATTCAGCACAGTAGTTAAACCACAGATGATGCTTATGAACAGGCACAGAAGCCAAGCAGCCACTGACCGTCCTGTAGCCAGGGCTTGGTGCTCTTGTCCTACCTTCCCTTGGCCCTCTAGAGATCTGCAGTCATCCTCCAGGGGGCGTTTCAGAGTGTCCATGATACTTACACAACTATTTGTGAAGTTTTCTTTGGGATGGGTCAAACAATAGTGATTTTTGTTACCACAGTCACCACTGTTACCTGCAATTTATGTCAAGGAAAGCAAGACCGTGGCCGCACTGATAACCTTCACTCACAGATAAGGAAATGGGTGCATGGAGAAGCAGTCTACACAGAAGCACGTCACAGTAGTGAATGCTTTTCTGCCAGACCAGAGAAGTTCTAACCCCAGTCCTTTTCCTTCCCAGCTGCGTGTTCCATGGAAGCACCTTAGCTTCCTGGGGCCCAGTCTCCCTATTCCCCAAGTCAGGAAGCAGGTTCTCAAGAATTCAGAGTGCACATTAGGCATCCAGGTAAACATGTAGGTAAATCTGTCCACACTTCCTATAGGACAAGGTATCGCTGTCAAGTACATCCACGTTGCCTATGACACAACAGCGACCAGTTTCTCCCCCAAAAGACACAGAGAGCAGAAGCAGAAGTTGAAATGTGGCCACTGTTCTCTTTTCTATTATCTGAACTTTTTAAGAATGCGTTTCCCATTCGTAAGCCACCTCAGGAAACGTTCTGGGAAACAATATAATATTTCACCTCTCTTCTCAAATTCCAAAAGCTCAATTCCAAAAGCCGTTTTAAGCCACGAGCTACTTACAAGAAGTTGCCGATGACACGGTTCCCACACCTGTGAAAACACCCTTCCGTGACCTCCCCTAAAAGAGAGAGAGAAAGGGGACTTTGGGTTGTGTGCACCCATGTGGCACTGTGAAGGGTTTTTATCCTCTTTTTTAATGGGTCAGATACACATGACCAGATGCACTATTTTAACTCTTTTGAAGCTTACATTTGGATGGCAAGGTTGTCACGGTGTTAGGCAGCCCTTTCTGTCTGCAAAGCTCTTTTCATCTTCAAGAGCTCCGCTCGGCACTCCTTTATGCCACACTGATTCAGGGCTCACATGGACTAGAACACTTCACAATTGGCCCAGTATGCCCCATGATCTTTGGCAAGCGATAAAGACATTTCACCCCCTCCGGTGGTACAGCTCTGGGAATCCATCCTGCTGTCTATGATTCTACATTCACTTCAAGGGTGGTGGGTTTTTTTTTTCCTCCAGTCCTCTGAAAGGATTGGAAGGGGTTCTCACTGTCATTGTCACTTGGCCCCAGGCAGGAGCCACCAAGGCTTGCTCAACTGCTCACCCGCACACACAGTCCCAGTACATCCCACCCACTCGCACATTCTGTCGCACCCAAGCAGTCAGTCCTCGGCTGGCACTTAGCGCACATTCCTCTTCCCAAGACGCACTAAGAGCATGCACACTAGGGCTGGGGGGTGGCCAAGTGTTGCTGTAGCCTTAGGAGAGGGCATGCAATTCCATCCAAACCATGACTCCATCGAAGAGAGTCACCAAGAAAGTTGCCTTTCAGAAGGCGACACCCTTCCCACAAAATGCCTTTTTAACACTGGAGTATTAATCGTTCTACACTCATTTTGCTCCTTTTAACAATTCATCATAAAAATTAAGGTAAAAACGCATCTCAAGAAATAAAATAGGGAGGCTGGCCACATAATGTTTACTGCCAAGCCTGAGAGCCTGAACACAGATCTTACAACACACAGGGTGAAAAAGGAAAAGGAACTGCTATAAGCTGTTCTCTGACCTCCCCACACTCACCATGGCACACAAGCACGCACGCATGCACACATCTATACATAAATACATTTAATAAAATGTTTATATAGAAACATTCGATTTCTCAAGTATTTTTTTTTTAAAGAAATAACATCTCTCTGGCCTGCCACTTTCTCCCTAGCACCTTTGTCCCAGAGATGCCTTTGAACCAACTCATGGGTCTGGGGAAATGACTCAGTCTACAAAGTTGGTTAAGCATGAGGGCCTGAATTTATATCGCCACTTCCCATGGAAAGCTGAGCAAAGTAGTGTACATCTGTAACTCCAGGACTGAGTGAGGAAGAGATGGGCGGGTCCCTGAGGCTTGCTGGTCACATAGTTTTGTCAAAATGGTAGCCTCTGGGTTCAGCAAGAGACTCTGCCTCAGAAGACAAGGTTAAGAGTAATTGAGGAAGATATCAAGCATATCTCTGACCTCTACATACCTGTGTATAACACATGCGTACAGAGAGAGACAGAGACAGAGAGACCGAGATACTGAGACAGAGACAGATACAGAGACATAGATACAGAGAGAGATAGACAGACAGATGGACAGATAGATGGACAGATGAACAGACAGACAGATTTTTTTTTAAAAAATGTATTTTACCCCACAACCCTAAATAGTGCTCTTATGTGACTATTTTCTTGGTTTGGTTTTTTTTGTTGTTGTTGTTATTGTTTATGTGGTTATTGTTTATGTGTTAGAACAAGCACTTTGGTGTGTAGCCTAGCCTGGCCCCAACTGGCCATGTAGACCAGCTGGCTGTAGGCTTGTGGTCCTCCTGCCAAGACATGTGACAGCGCACTCCGTTTATGTGCATATGCCTTGACTGGCCAATCATAGCACAACAGCCCTTCCCCCCTTTGCTGTAGCCTTTACTCTTTTTATCACCTGTCCTCACTCCCCTTCCTCCTCGTTTTAACAGGTACCATTGTTTCTCTTTGTAGCTCTGCAGCTATAAATTATAACTGTTGGCCTTTATTTCCTGTATTCCCCACAAAGTGAGATTGACGACACCCAAACCTTTTCTTTCCCCTGCTTCGAAGTCTAACATAGTTCTCCATTCTTATTCTTAAGTATAGTAACTGTATTTAGTGTCTTGAGTTTGGCCCGCTGTGAAATAGGAGTTTTTGCAATGATAAAAATTGTTTGTCTGAACTGTCCTCAGTAGCTAGTAGCTCACCAGGGATGAAATGTGACCTGTGCACAAAAGTACTCTCAATGTTCACATTAAAATAATCACATGTGGCTGCTGAGTAGTGCAAGGTAAGAGCAAGCTCCTTATCCAAGCCCGACCTGCTGCCCCCCCCCGGGGGGGGGGATGAGTGATATTTGGCACATTGTTTTTTTTTTTTTTTTTTTTTTTTTATGCCCTAGGTCTGTTCAAAGAATTCACCATCTCTGTGGGGAAGTCTATTATTCCCATTTTGCAGATGAGGAAAAATGAGGTTAGGTAGCATGTCTCATGAGTGGTTGGATGGTTGGCCACGTATATCCAACCCCAGCATCCCTACTCAAAAGGCCAGACTTCCTCAAATCCCAATGAGTGATCCCCACCACCCTCTTCAGATCCATCATTCTGTTGCTCAGTGACAGGGTCATTGCTTGGCCCCTGTTGACTAGACAGTGCATATCATAGATGCTATATTTAGAGATACGCAGGGGTTGGGGATTTAGCTCAGTGGTAGAGCGCTTGCCTAGCAAGCGCAAGGCCCTGGGTTCGGTCCCCAGCTCCGAAAAAAAAAAAATTAGAGATATGCTATTCCTTTCCATTCCATTTGTGCCCGGAAACGGAAGCATGGAAACTGGAAGTGGAGGGAGAATGTGGACAAACGTAGGGAGTCTTGGGAAATTGGCAGTTGGGCTTCCTGTCCATTCACAGGAATCTTGTTTCTTTGAGCTGATAATTCCAGCAGCCATGGGACAGTAGCCAGCATGCCTTGATGCCCATACCACCCCAAAGGCACCTGGCCTTGCCCAACCTTGGAAGCCAAGTAGAATAGGACCTGGATAGCACTGAGGTGGGAGAGCAGCCAGTTTGTGATGAGAGGTCAGCAGGCCCCTTTGGAATAGCCCTTGAGGAACCCCACAAAGAACCACAGAGATCAGATGAGCAGCTTGAAGCTAGAAGGTTGACAGGATGGTCAACGTGGTGGCTCCTAAAAGACACCCAAAGCTCTGCCCGGCTCAGAACAGGTGCCCCACACAGGCTGCCCGTCTAATCCCTTTATGCCTTTGCCAAGTCTCCCTGCTGGTCATGCTTCATTGCCTGGCTCCTGCTCTTTATCTTGAACATTTTTCTTTCCCTGCTACTATAGTTTTTCCTAGATACTTATTTCCAGAACTTATATGAATACTAGACTATTAATAGCATTTTTCTTTTACCCCTGGAGTATTTATAACCCTTTCAAGGTATGAAAAAAAAATGCTTCCTGTCTCACATTCTTACTAGAACCTGAGTCATATGCCCTCTGAGAGTCACATTTTTCAAATCTGGAAGGACTCTAAGAAGAAAACAATTAATCTGATCCTCATTATAATACATAAGGAAATGAAGCCAACAGACTAGGCAACTAGCCAAAGCCTACCAAGTAGTTACTGGTCAACATAGGACGGGAAATTGATGTTTTCTAATTCTCTTCACACTAAACTATCTTCCTCTTAAGTCTGCCCTAATCCACACGAGAGAAAATTCCATATGTAAATTGGAAGATAATAAGTATTTCTGACTTTGGGAGCCACATGGTCTCTGCCACAGCTACTCAGCTCTGCCCTTTGAGCGCAAATACAGCAATAGTCAATGTGTAGAGAAACAGACACACGTGTGTTCAAATAAAGCTTTATTTCTAGATTGTCGAAGTATCGGTTTCAATCATTTTTACCTATCATAATACATCATCCCTTTTCAACCATTTGGCCAACAGAAATTTATTTGGAATAGCCAATTCCCTTGCAGCTACCCAGGCGTGAGTTAATAGTAATAATAATAATTTAGAAAGATGGTTTTGCGTTCCCATTGCATGCCAGGTGCTGTGCTAGCACCGTGCGTGATGCCAATGACGCCAACCTGCTGAGTCTCACGAGCACCCTCGAAAGAAGATACTGTCTGTCCTCATGTTTCAAAGTTGCAGATGAGATCATAGACACTATGGAAGGCTACGTGATTTCCAGAGACCATGGAACTAGTAATGAGTGCGCTTGGTGATCTAGCTATGTCTCTTCCTATAGTAACTCTTGAGAATCCTTTAGCCTTTCTGAGCCAATTCATTGAAGTAATTAGATATAAAGTGCCCTGGACAGTATTAAACACACATATGCTCCCAGATACCTGTAGCTGATACCTCTCCATAGTCTTGAGTATTTCAATACTTGGTCCCCAGTCAGTAGCAGAGTTTTGGTGTGTTTAGGAAGTATGCCATTGCTTTAGGAAGTATATTACAGGGGGGAGGGAGCTTAGATGTTTCAAAAGCTTCATTCCATTACAAAATCCTATCCTAGACCCTGCCCAGTCTTTCTGGGGAAGGTGTGCTGTGGATAGCATTGAGGAAATATGAGAAAAGGTAGCACTTTATTCAACTCTTACCTATCGTTTATTACCTATCACTGCATAGCCGATGCCAGAACCATTGGTTTGAAGCAATCATTGCAACCGGAAATGGTGAAGCAAACCTTGTTATCCCAGAAATTGGGGAGTAGAGATGGTACAACTGGGAGTGCATGATTACCTTTAACGACATAGTGAGTTTGAATCCAGCCTGGAGTATGTTAGACCCTAACTCAAAAGAAAATAAAAGTAATTCATGTATTTCGCTCACGGTTTTGTGGGTTTGGAATCTCAGAAGAACTAGGACAGAAAGTTGTTTGGCTCTGTCCCTGGGTTGTACTCTTAGCTGCATTTGGCAGGGGCTGAGCAGGAGTGCTACAGGATGTCTGCTAATGTGGCCTCTTTATTCATCGAGCTTCCTTCCCCCTAGTGAGGGGATGTCACCTTGCCAGGTTTTTCCAAGCAATTTGAGCTTCTCCACAGTGTGGCAACCTTCTGGTAGTCCCACTTAAACAGCAGTGAGCTTTCAAGAGTGAGAACACAGACACCTCCAATCAGAAAGGCCACTGTGCCACCTCCATCACAATCTATCGGTCAATGCTGTCACCGGTAATCCTGGTCTCATGGAGAGTGGAGGACTAGAATCTGATTCTCAGTAGAGGAGCAATGATCATAGAGAGGGGGAAGCAGGACCTGTGACAGGAATGTTTGAACAGGAATAACACAAAGGGAACTGGACTTCAGGTCTGTGAGCCAATGTGAAGATCCACTTACAGTCACCCAATCTGTATAACCTTTGTGAGCTTAGACGCACGAAGCAGAGTCAGAGGGAAGGACTCAACCTGGGGTGTGCCAGTGGAAGGGGAGATAGCCAGGCCCCTTTCATACCTGGAATATTCTCACTGTGGAAGCAACCACATCCAAGCATGGGACAGTGTGTAAGGCCCCATGAGCACACATAGCCAACCATTGCCAAGAACTCACCTCTATTAACCTCTTTAATATTTTACCTGAACTAAGGGAATGCAAGTAACAGGCTTGGAACCATGTCCTGCATGTGAAGGCGACCTAAGAAATCCCTCTCTTAGGCTGTGGAGAGGGCTCAGTCAATCCAATGTAGAGACCAGAGTTCAGATCCCCAGAACCGGTAGAAGGAGCCTGACATGATGTCTTGTACCTGACCTACATTATGACATTCTAGGCCAATGAGAGACCTTGCTGGCTTTGAAGATGCCTGCGAGTCGACACCCAAAGTTCTCCTCTGCCCACTGGGACACACAGAGAGAGAGAGGGAGAGAGGGAGAGGGAGAGAGAGAGGGGGGAGAGAGAGAGAGAATATCAATCAATATAATAAAAGTTTTTAAAGAACCTATATATTGCATATATGAAGAAAATGATGGGTGAAAAGATGAACTAAGAAGAGAAATTAACTGGAGAATGGAATTGATATGAACAAGTCACCATTTTACTCAACTGCCTCGACTTAAGTCACTCCTAGATGACCTGGGTTGGTGTGAGAATCAAGAAGGCACCAAATCGCTGCAGCCAGCCCTGGCAATCCACGGTGCTCGCACTTTGAGGTGGCGGGGTGGTCAGCAGTTTCAAAGCAAAGGAAGCCTGACAGGCAGGGGTGGAGCCCACTCACACAGAGACTGTGGGGAGGAAGAAAAGCCTAAGCGGGAACTAATGCAGTTGTCTGCGTTCAGATTCCTTTTTTCTTCCACCCTTGAGTCTTGCCCACCAGATTTCTGTTTCAAAAAAAAAAAAAAAGACCTAATCCACTTTTTTTTTTTTTTGGTCTGTGCATTGATTTAATAGTATCAAACCCTGAGGTCCTCGTGGTCTGCACCTGGGTTGCTTTTTCCCCTAATGAAGCAGGAGAAGTGGTTTAAGCCCCTGCGGGGCTCGCTGTCAAAGCTACACAATGATTAACTCAGGTCCCCTTATTAGGAATGGACTGAAGAAAATCCCTTAGTCATCAGCATTGGTGAGTGTTCAATGAAAAGATTACCTTGGGCACCTGAAAAATAATGGAAGTGCTCAATAGAGGGGACCATTAAGCCGGCTGCACACACCAAGTCAGGTGGGCGTTGAGGGAATTAGCTAGGACTTGGAGGCCAAAGAAACACTTTGGGACCTTCTGCCCTGTCCGAGTCAGCCCTATAATTATTTAAACCCCTATGTGTTCTCCTAGAGAAGCATTTTCGTTTGTATCTACACATAGACACAAAGACGCACATGAGCGCACGCGTGCACACACACACACACACACACACACACACACACACACACACACATACACTATCCAAAGTACTTAGACAGACTTGAGAAAAACACAGCTGAATGACAGATCTAACATGTAACTTCTGTGACTTCAAGTCCTTTTGGTTATTCCCTTAGCCTTAGTGTTTTCAACTGTAAAATGGGAATGTTAATAGAGTCCCTGTTCTGAAGGTTTGTGGAGGGATTGAGTCCACAACATGCAATGATTCAAACTCATTAATAAGAAATAAGCACTCAAAACTGGGTTTTAACTTATTATTGTTAGCTGCTAAAAGGAGCTGAGTACTTGAAGTGATTATGCGTTTGGATGTCGTCAAAGTGCTGGGCTCATGGCCTTTTTTCTATAGCTGTGACCTTTGTTCTCTAGCTGTGGCCTTTGTTTTATAGTGACTTAGTTGCAGGACTGTGGATGTGTGAGCTCCAGCTCCACTTCCGTGGCCTCTCTTGATCTACATCTCCTTTTCTGTTCCTATTTCCCACGACTGGCTCTGCCTGGGAGTCAGAGAGCTAAGAAATACTGCCAAAGAAGGGGATGGTGGTCCCATGAGAAGGCTGGTCAGAAAGAGTCCAGGAAAATAGGGCCAGATAAAGCTAAACTTCCTGCCTCTCCTTTGAGGGCGAGTGAACGCCTGCTCCGAAGTGATGCACACTTAGTGCCTGAGGGCAAGTCCTTCTTCTTCCTTGTCTCCACAGGACTGGGTCCCAGAGAAGGAAAGGTAGTTTCACTAAGCACATATCTGAGGCAGAGACCTGAGCTAATACCCAGAGTACTTGGAAATATTTGGACATGCTTTGAGGACGAACAGGGTTCTGCCTGGGTTCTCCAGCCTCAGAATCGGCTCAGATACCTTGATAGTACTCTGGGAGATCCCAGCTTCCTTTCCATAGCAAGAAATTGCCATAGAATAGAGGCACTGACTGGCTACTACCAGCAGAGTGAGGAATATCCACTCTCTGCACTAAGCCAGCAGGTCCAGTTAACAATAGCTGCTCTTAGTACTATTAACATGATTGGATGGACTTGGCCAGATCGTCTCGCTCAGTCTCTGGTGTCCCTTTGAGTAACATTATTACTGGCCCACTTACAAAGGAGGCTCAAAGGCACCAAGCTAAAAAATGGACTAAAAGCCAGACTCCTAACCCAGACAGTCCTGAACCCATACTCTTGAACGATGAGAAGGCTTCTTACAAAGTTAAAAAAAGAAAAGATATTAAAGATATTGCAGAGAGGGGTGGAGAGAGAGAGAGAGAGAGAGAGAGAGAGAGAGAGAGAGAGAGAGAGAAAGAGAGAGAGAGAAGAGAGAGTGTGTGTTTTGATAACCACTGATGAAAATTCCTTAAAGACAGAAGTTTGCTTTGGAAAGAAATCTCTTTTACTCATTAAGGAATGTATATCATATATCACAGACAAAAACTTGGATAGCTGTCATTTTGATTCAGAGGCAGTGCCTAGTTCATTCTCAGATAATAATGTTGTGTGTGTGTGTGTGTGTGTGTGTGTGTGTGTGTGTGTGTGTGTGTGTTCAACAGTCGATTATATGGGGTGAGGGGTGTGGTGCGAAGGCCAAAGGGCAACCTCAGATGTCACTACTTGGGTACTACCCACCTTATTTTGAGACAGTTTCTCATTGGTTGCCCTGGAAGTCATTGATTGGCTCAGCTTGCTGTCCAGAGAGTCCCAGAGATTCCCTCAGTTTCCACCTCTTTTTTGACATGAGCTTTGGGAATCAGACTCAAGTCTTCCTGCTTGCAAGGCAAAAACTTTACCAACTGAGTCGCTCCACAGCCTGCAGACTTGGGAGTTTGTACAATGAATCCAGAGTCCTAGGGACTGGGGAGATCTGGTCATGCCTCTCTACCCAGATGCAACTGGCCTAAAGGCATGAAACTGAAAAGAATGCCAGGGCTTAAAGACTGGTCTACTGGCATTACACAGGGAAAGGTGTCCTAGGGCCTGATGGTTTTTTTAAAAAGGGAGAAAGGGAAAGTCGAGGAAAAGAAGGAAGAGGGGTTGTTGACCATTTTCTACCTAAAATGAGAGCAGGAAAGGCCTTTGCAAAGGTAAAGAAACAGGTCTGCAACCTTGTTCCTAGTAGAGAGAAGACGTGAGCCCCCAGAGAAGGCTCTCTGCCATCTCTCACGTCTCTACTGGGATGATACTCACTGGGCAGACCTGGGGCCCCATCGTTTTCCAGCCTTGCCCTGATTGGTTGTTTTGGAATTGTCATACAAATCTGAACTCAACATGGATGCTCTTTCAATAGGCTACTAGAAGGTTCTAAGCTCTAATACTTGCCATTCATTTCCCAAGCATGGAATCTTTTGCTTCACTTCCCCTCCAGACTCTACCTCTGGCCTCCTTCACCTCTGCCCTCAGCCTCTTCCTAAATGGCCAGAACCCAAAACAATAATCTGCCACCCCTCACATCACGATAGGAGTACACTTTCCCCAAAACTATTGTTTTTTCTGTTATGATATGGATATGGAAAGGTCAGTGAGACCTGGTGAATGGCCAGATAAAGAAAAGGCCAAGGACTGAGGAGATAGCTCACAAAGCCCGATGACCTGAGCTCACTTCCCAGTGTCCACATGGAAGACAAATTCAGCATCCTCCTCCTGTGGTCCCAGTACTGGAAAAGGAAGGACAGAAAGATTTCTAGGGCTTATATGCCAGTCAGCCTAGCCAGACCACTGAGCTCCAAGTTCAGTGAAAGACCCTGCCTCAAAAAGCAATTGCATGGAGAGTGATCAGCAAAGGTGCCTAGTGTTAATCTCTGGCCTACACACTGCACACACACATGCACACAGGTACACACACGTGCACGCGCGTCTAAGCTGGGACTGGAGACTGCTACCATATAAGGGTACATGAAGTTTTCATTCATGTCACAAGCTTGCCTGGCCTCCCCAAAGGAATAGAATTTGTAAGGAACAGAATTTGACTGGTGTCACTCTCTGGTTTGGAACTGTGTGTTAGTGGTAAATGGCGAGTAGGCGTGTTTAAAGGTTGATCATTTCAGCTGTAGCAAAACTCCTACCAACTGCCAAGCGTCAACTTGACAGAGCAAAGGAGGTGAATTCTCACTGAGAATGGCTCTTTTGCCAGCACCCGCTCTGACCACTGATGCTTCTGCCCCTATGGCTTTCTTTTCCCTGATCATAGGGAAATTCTGCACCGGTAGCCTGGGCTCAGAGCAGTGCATGTACCCACGGCTTCTCGGTCTTGTGACTGAGAACATGGAGACATAAATTGAGCCCATCAAGATATTTTGCAAAGTGAAAAACATCTAGTAATTTGTAGATAATATTGTATGTGGGGGAAATGTGGGGGGGTGGGGAGCAAACCACCTTTTTGCATGATCTGCTAGATTTTGGAATAGGAATGGAGCAGACAGATTTATAGAATGGATTCACTTTATGTACCAATAGAGGGTCTCTTCTCCTAGCAGTCTTTACAAAGGATTCAACTCTAACCACTACTGTATCGATCACAGCAGTGGTTCGGGGTCTATTGCGTTTGTTCCTTCGCCTCCCTGAGGAGGTTAAGCCAGCACTGGTCACATGTTGTCCTTCTGGTTCCTGCCCTCCAGAGTTCCCTTTCCAAGCCACACAGCCTGTATAACGGAGACAGCTAAGCTAGGCCGAATTAGTCTTTGCTTGAGTGACATTTTGAGAAGGTCAGACGCTGATCCGTAAGAAACGAAATGATAATTGTGATCGGTGTCACTGAAATTAAATGGGCACACTCTCAGAGAAGCTGTAGCAAGAGGAAACTAGAACCATCAAGGTGCTATGACCTTAGTAGAGAAGGGGAAGCACAAGTTGCCGTGAAGTAGCCGAGGAATGCAAGTATGCCCCACCTTACCACACGTTCTCCTGTCTCCTCTTGTCATCAGACCACCAGTCATACAGAGTACACAGCTTTGTGTCCTGTTCCAGAACTCTAGAAAGCAGCCTAAGAGACTTGGCAGGATTTCCCCCATGGCAGAAGCAACTTTTGATTCTCAAGGTGGAAGTCTTTCTACACTAGATTTCCCAAGCACCTGGAACTCACCCAGATTTGCTTATCAGAACTTAACTCTAGATGGTTCAATGCTTACGCCATCCCTGGACTTGGTGGGGTTTCATGCCATGTCAGCGTCTGGACTCCTAATGATTAGGATCTCCTGTTTGCAGACTGGAAGAGCTAAAGTCACCAGTGTGTCAGAGTGTGCATGTGGTAGCTCTGGACTGGAACGCAGGTCTGAGTCCACACTCCTTGTTCTAACACTACTTCTGACCCCCAAAAGTGAATTTCGTAACTATTCCCTGTGCTTTCCTTGTGGGTTTTTAGTGCCTAAAACCAAGAGTCATACAGCAGCAGCTTTGGGATAGCCCAAAAAGTTCTGCTTGAAAACCTTGTGGCAAACCATGCATGTCTGTTATGCTAAGGGATTCACCACGTCCCTTCTACTTCAAAATCTGAACTGTTAGACACTAAGCATGGAAGAATTCAGGACCACCTGCAGCCAAATTATAAAAACTCAAGGTGCCAGGGATGCTGACACTCTTGATTATGAATATAGATGTGAGAGCATTCTCCCAGTAAGTCCAGGTTTAAACGGTCACCTCTCTCTATTTTAAAGGAAGGGTGGAAAATGCTAAACTCTTGTACCAGCTAGAGACCCTTAAACCTGTAAAACTGCTTAGTATCCCCAAACAGCGATCATGGTTTGAAAAAAAGGTGGAATAATCCTCTTTTTTCGTATCTTTTTGTTTTTCCTGGACAGCTCCGTGGACTGGCATAGGCATGTCATCTGATGTCTGAGCTGTGGAGAGGAAGCACACACACTTGCTAATGTCTGCTCTCTTTCTTCCTTAGGTGAAGGCGGCATCTAAGTATGTGGACGTACCTGTGAGTACCTGAACATCCATCACTGCTTGGGCTTGGGTTGATTTCATTTCTCTAGTTCCATGGGGTCTTGTTTGAGGTTTGTTGGTTCGGGTTTTTTGAGGCAGAGTTTCTCTGTATCTCTGCCCGGCCTAGAACTCCCTATGTAGACCAGGCCAACTTGGCACAGGCCAAGACCGCCTGCAGCTATTAAAAGCCTGTGTCCTCTTCAGTGTCCTGCCCATGAGTGTGTGTGAGCATCGTGTTTTGCTTGACGGTATCTGTTTCTGTGCTTTGCTTTCACCATGGATTCAGTCTTCATACCTTGCCCCGAAGCTCTGTATTTCTAATATGGACCCTTAAAGGAAAAGATGGGGACCATGTTTCTCCAATGAGAAGGCATGAGGTTTCCTGTATCAGAAAGGAAGGACCAGTATGTGGGTTAACTCAGCTCCCTCTGGCTTTTGTTCTTCTGGTTCCCCATAACTCTCTTTCTGCTCATCTAGAATGCACCCCTTACAGCCCTCAGTTATAAATTTCAAGAACAAGGGTTCCAGTATTTTTTTTTTTAATTTAAGCAAATAAATTCTGAATTTGTTCATTTGGGGGTCGACTCTGCAATTATTTTCAGGAAAACTTACAAAACTGTCCATAATTAGTACTGGCCTCATTAATGAAGAGAACCCTCAAAGTTCACAGAGAAGGCACTTGAAGTTGCCCAAAATTTACATTTAAATTGAGGTTAAGTACTACACATGAATGCTAACGTGTGGGATTACCTGGGACAAATCAGAAGGCGTTCATAGACGGACTTTGCCCTGCCTATTAGCAAAATAAAATTGGAGAGATTTTTAAATATATTCCTATAAAGGGGGAAAGAAAATGAAGTTGTTTCTCCATTTCTAACAAAAGAAGTGTGAGTCTATTATAAAATATTAAATTTAGGAGCTTATCTCAAGAGTCGCCGAGGGGCTGGTCCTGAGCCGTTGTTCTCATTCTGAACGTGGTTAAGTACCCTCCTTGTTCAAATACTTATTTGTGAAAATTTGTTTTTTTCTAAAAGGATTTATATTAACATTTAAATTCATTTCCCCGGGAAGCTAAGTGTGTAATGGTTTATTGGCTTATTCCTCAAAGGAAGACAAAATGGAAAATTGGAGTGACTGTAGCATTAGCATGCATTTTGTTTGTTTAATGAAAGAATGTACAATCAATAATTATGTTTGAATTTATACAATGCCTCTCATCAAGGGGCCCTGACTCCTTCCTGTAGGCTGGAAATGGGGAAGAGAAAAGGCTCACAGAACCACAACCAGCAGAGCATTTCACTCTTTTAAGCCCCTTTAGTATAAACTCTCCCTTTCTGTGGAGTCTCTGTCCATGCGATTCACTTTTAAAATGAAGATACCTCACAGCTAGGCGTGCTGCGTGCACTAAATAATGCTACACGTGTGGACCTCACAGCACTTCCAAGCCCTCAGTAGACATTGATACAGTTAAGGGCATTTCGGGATGTGATGACACCCAGAGCAAAGGATGGATGACTGCTGCCTTAGCCCTGTCCTTCCCCGGGCTTTAAGGGTGTGAGAAATGCAAATGCCTAGCTCCCAGCACAGAGTTCTGATGTCTTTCAGCTTATGCCTCAAACCTGAGAGGCAATCAGGTAGCAACAGTAGTTCAAGGCTATTCTATTCAGGTGAGGCTCAAGATGTGAAGAAATTTGATTTAGCATCAGGGTTAACATCAAACCACATGAGAGTAAGATTTTAGAAAGTCAGAAAAGGCCCAACATTGGCAGTGTTTTATGCCCAACCTAACAATTCTGTAGACCAGGTCTAGCTTTATTCTGAAGATGGGGTAAAATGGACTCGATGGTAGTGAGTGTTTTCTTGTCCATGGGTGATGCTATGTTGGAAACTAGAGGATATAAAAGAACAGAAATGACTTAGCAGAGTTTCTGTCTGGAGGGGCAGAAGAAAATGACACAGCATAACCCCTAATATGGTTTATCTTCCATCGATGACTCAGGGCATAATTATGGCCACCTCAGCCAAGCCTCTGACTCACCCACTACGTGCCCACCATTGTTTTAGGCCCATTGACACTTAATCTTTGGAATTTCTCCGTTTTAAAGGTGGGGAAAATGAAATGGAGTCTTCCTCGCTCTAGGAGGGCCAGGCAGCTGACAGCGGTGAAGCTCATACTACGAACTATGCTCTTAAACCCTCTGCCCCACTACAAGATGAGTCTGGTTAATAGACACATGCTTAGCTAGTCGAGTGATTATTCTACTACTAGAAGAGAATATACTAAGTAGACCAAACTCATAATTGTACCAATAGCTAATGGCTTAACAATGCCACACGTTGAAAGTAAACCGATTAAATGTATACTTTTATGACCAGCAGCAGTCTACTAAACATTACAAAAAATAAATAATTCCATAGAAAATGATTCCACACAACACACATGTGACTATGTACTATTTACATTCAGTAAAGAACCATTTACTTTTGAAGGCAGTCCTGTAAGAGGCCAGCATTCCTTTCCTCCTGTTCATCAGAAAGGAAACTGGAGCACCTGGTAGGTTAAATGCTATGTGCAAGGTCACCTAGACAGGAAGAAGGCAGTGAAGGGTCAGCAGCCTGGGGTTGGTGGTTGAGCCTGTCTGCTCTAGTTCCCAAGAGACAATGTGCACAAAATCAACCTTCCAGTAGTGTTTGCACGTGTTAAAGTGGTGTAAATAAGGGAGTTGGTGGGTAGGTTGGTGTTGGGTGGGAGGGTAGATGAGTCATTTGGGGTTTTAAAGAACCACTTCACTACCATACACGCTTACCTATTAGTCACTGCTGCCCATACCAGGATGTACAGCAGAAAGACATGACAAGAACTGGGGCATTATTGTCTTAGATTTCCAGCTCTCATCACAAATGGTCCTAATCCAGTAGCTCTGTGGTGGAGCCTTTCAACTCTCTTTCTAAAATGTGTTTCCCATTCTTCTGTCAAAGTATGAAAACCTGTGGGCTAAACCTGAAACACCTGGAGGTTTTGGTTTGGTTTTTACCTTTTTTTATTTTTTAAAGTGTTGTTTCCAGGGATGCTTGGCAGACAAATTAAAACAGAGTCTATAAAGCTTCATTGGCCCTTCAGCATTTGCAGCCAGGCTTAAAAACCCAAATGCAATCACCTCACATCGTGTCTAGCTCTAAACTCTGCATTGTGAGCTTTCCGACACAGTTTGAATTTAGTTCCATGTGCAGACCATGGGTTTATTACCACAGAGAGGTTTTGCTTACCGAGTCCCACTAGCAGAAAGTGTCACTATTCCCCATAACTCAGAACATTTCTTTCTCTTAAATCTAGTGTTTGATCCTCTCTTGTACAATTGGCATTCATACCAAAGCTTACTTAACATGCCAAAAATTACAGTTTGTATTCCCTGCCTAGAACTATCTGGCAGGGACTGGCAAGAATGAGAATGTCCCATTTGACCAAATCCATTGGTGTCCTTATTTCTAAATTATGTGCTGATACAATGCCTAACTTATCTAGTGACATTAGTTGTTCAGCCGAGTATGATTTTTAGCTTGTAACTAATACTTAGAAGTCAGTTATCTTATCTGTCAACACTTTTGATTTTAGTTTAATACTTAATAATACTTAACAAATATTTAAAATTCATTATATGCGTTTCCTGCCTTTTATACCCCGGCCATTTTAAACAATGTCCTAATTGTAACTGAATCTTGTCTTAGGGACTCATGCTCACCACCATGACTAAGTGTCTATGGTGTCAACATAGTGATTTGCTCCCCGTCAGTCTTCACAAGATATAGGGACAGCAGTCCCTTACCCCAGGAGTCCCAACAGGTGGTGAGCATGAGTGTCTGATGTGGCAGTCTGTCTTCCCAGAATAGCACTGTCTCATTAGCACAAGATTCCCAGACAATTTCCTTCCCTCTCCTCCATTCCTAGTTCATTAAGAGATAGAAGCCCCACTTGTTTGAATCAGATGTGGTACTCATATCAAAGGAAGGCAATTGTGAACAGGACAGACAACTAATTGTGCAGAGACTCCATTTGTACCTCTTTTTGTCTCCATCAAATCCCCTTTCCTTTCTGAGTCTAAGGTAGATGCTAATAGTAAAATTGAATATCAAGGAGAGGGGTCAGCAGTATAAATTCATATTGCAATATGGTGCTTTCAAGACATTTAATATACGTTATTATAGCTGCCAGTCATAGTCCTTGAAAGTCAGATAGAGGGATACTAATCCCACTCTGTGGCTCCATAACTAGGGCCCATAGATGGTCAAGTGATTTGTAAGTTTCACCTTGTGATGAAGTAATAGTCCACAGGGTGGAATGGAGCACTCTAAAACGGAGGTTACCAGAGAGTTTGGTCATTCATTCCTAGATCTCTCCATCCAGCAAATGTTTACAGAGTACCTACTAGGTACCGGGCATCTTTCCTGTGTGCTAAGAATATAATGAAAAATTAATCAAAGTTCTGCTCTTTATGGAACTTTTGTTCTAAGAGGAAAAGCCAGATAAAATCCCAAAGTTAACACACGACAAAATATCAACTCTTGGTAAAATGGGGCAGTGGTGGATAAATAAATCAGTAAGAGTCGAACCAAGTATGTTTTTTAATCAGGACTTCTACATCTCAAATATGTGCCCTTTTAAGGAAGTGAGCTTTCCTGAAAGAGGAGGCCTGCTAAAGGTCTCAGTAGTATAAAGCACTGTTCCCAACAGAGTACGTTACTAAGAGGTGGCTACGTCTGACTTTCACTTCATCTTAGCTCTTAGATGTCCCCAGGAAAAGGCTATATTGCAAATACCCCAGGGAAGACACGAAACACTAGTCATAAGTTTCTCAGGTTCCCCAGGTAAGGATCCCATTCCTACTCTTTGGATGTGCAGCTGCCGAAAAGGAGGAGAGACCAACCTGCTTAGCACTGGTCCCATCTTATTGGAGAACTACTATTGTTCCGTATCATAAAACTGGTCCAATTATAGGACCATCATGGAAACTGCTCCATGCGTTTGCTGAAAATTGCTTAGAAGTGTAACATTTGATACTGTGGCTTTGGGGTGTCCCTCATTGTTTTTCAAATTAATACCTTGTCATTGTTTCAGCATGTGTTAAGAAATGTTACTAGTATCCCGGGGGCCAAGCATTGGCCCTTTGCTTGATAATTGTAAGCTTTGTATCGGGAGGGGGGAAAAAAATACAGTCCTACTGTTTCCAAACCTTCCTCATTTTCACCCTGGAAATTACACAGAAGTGTTAACTAACTTCAATTTGCAGTGCCTGACAGTCACGTCTTGTAGAGAAATGATACTTTGTGATCTAAGGTAAATCATAGTAATGAAAACTAATCTTATAGTTATTAGCAAACATACATCTCTACTGTAGAAATTTAAGGGGTTTGTGGCAGCTCTCCTAATGACCCGTATTACAGTGTTTTAATGGGTTTCTTTGGAGATTACTTTGATTTTTGACATCTCAAGCAGTGTACATTCTGGTTCGGTTTTATTCGTATGTTATTATTTTTTTTTCACAATGCCTCATTTCCTACCTACGGGATGAACAACCTGGCTACCTCTCCAGAAAAATCTAATTAATTTAAAAATCAACCCTCCTTTCGCTGCTTTTCTTCTTTCTTCCTTCCTTTCTTTGTTTCATTCATTCATTCATTCATTCATTCATTCATTTTTTTCATGCCTAAAGTACCTGGCTGCGATAGAAGACAAACGCCTGAGTGTCTTCTCTGAGTAAAGTGCCCACAGATACTCACCAGATGCTCTTAGACTGAACTACCCTCTGGAGGGGCTTGAATTAAAGGGAATAGTCACTAGAATAGGATTTCTGAAGTGCGTTTTCTGTTTTGTTTTACAGAGAGAAATACACTTGATTTTTTTGACAGTAGTTTCTGTTTAAAATAAATTCAGAGAGCACCTCCTGGGTAGCCCAGAATTGTGTCTCTCAGCTAAGAAAGAGAGAGAGAGAGAGAGAGAGAGAGAGAGAGAGAGAGAGAGAGAGAGAGATGAGAAAGGAGAGACCCTATAGAATTCTATTCAGGACTTCTGAAAAGCATGAGGGTGCAGTATTAACTTCTGGTCCAGAGCTGGACAGAGGTGATCATGAAAATGGAGAGAAAGCCACAGGAGGCG